>NC_136504.1:86946774-87046774 GCF_053919585.1 Euprymna scolopes
TTTGAATGCGTGCAGTGATTAGGCATCCAGGCCAAGGAAATACGATGTTAGATGAAGCGTTTGCAATACTAGAAAACAAGTGGTAAGAAAATTAAAATATAAATAAACTAACTGATTACTTAGTTACAGACTATCTATTGGGGGGGGGCTGACTACTGTTAAATATTGGACGAGGATAAGTCTTCTGCTCGGTGTCAGCTTAGTGTACTCGAGATTTAGCTTGAGCTACTGAGTAAATTGATAGAAATGGATGTTAGATCAAATAACCCTCATCCCTGAGTGGCCTCCGGGCCTTGATAAGTGATGACCCCCATGTAAACAAAATGGTTCAAAAAGAAATTGAGAGAGAAAAGTTGTCATTTGGTTTAGAAATAGTTCTATTGGACTACTTCATGTGCATCCGATAAGCTCTTTGGGTTATACTACATTTTTCAACTTTTCTTCTGGACATCTTTTGGAATATTTATATTTGTGCATTATTATAAACTTTCATATAAATATGATTTCTTCCAACATTTGTACTTTTCAATTTATGTGTTAATAAGCAAATGAATATCATTTTGTTGCCCATTTTCTTCTGAGGATAAAAGCCATTCTTTGGAACTCTATACAATAAAGAGAATATTTAATTTTTCAACTTGTATTCCTTGTCGACTAATAAATTTGTTGTAAATTCTAATTTAATAAGTTTCAATAGAATTTCTTATATCAATGCTCTATCTCGAATATTGAGCTTTTTTATCTGGTTAGGATTGTTCCATGAATATTAATATTAATATTAATACGTGCTTTAAGTTTATAGGAATATATATATATGCATATGTATACATATATATACAAATATATATGAATATATATATATATATATATATATATATATAGGGTAGTTTTTTTGTTAATATCCGTTAGAAGCGTTGAGTGAAATTTGAAGAATAAAACATGTATAAATACATTTGAAGCCAAAACTTCAACGCGAATTTTTTTTTTATAAAATAAACGTGTGTTTATTTTTAAAGAAATATATTTCGGGGTAATACTCCTTTATCAATCTTTTTTCTCTCTTCTTCCTCGACATGATGTAGTGGAAGATAGTTCGATGAAGAGCCCACGTGATGTTGTTAACTGCGGGGTTTTTATGAAGCCGGTTAGGTGACGCGTGGTCGCGCATTTTGAAAATCTGGGTAGTTTTTTTGTTTATATCCGCTAGAAGCGTTGAGTGAAATTTAAAGTATAAAACATGTATAAATACATTTGAAGCCAAAACTGCAACGGGAAATTTTTTTTTATTAAATAAACGTGTGTTTATTTTTAAAGAAATATATTTCGGAGTAATACTCCTTTATCAATCTTTTTTTCTCTCTTCTTCCTCGACATGATGTAGTGGAAGATAGTTCGATGAAGAGTCCACGTGATGTTGTTAACTGCGGGGTTTTTATGAAGCCGGATAGGTGACGCGTGGTCGCGCATTTTGAAAATATGGGTAGTTTTTTTTTGTTTATATCCGTTAGAGTGTATTTATATATAGAGAGAGTATCAACAAAATAAGAAAAAGATAATAATATATACTAATGTATATAGATTTATTCGTTTATGCAATTAGGACGATGCATCAATACGGGGTGTAGTAGAAGTAAACCTTTTTATGCCATGGTATTTCGAAATGCAATGCTTATCATCAGAAGAGGAGAGAGGATGCTATGAAACATAATAAGGATGCGACGTCAACTCCGATCTATGTCACAATTATAATCTCAACATTTTGTATCCATTTATACCTAAGGATTGTTCCGATAAGTAATTAAATCATTATTTTGATGTGTTTTTATTAACAATTCGACTTCAGGACTACTTATATCATCCACCACAGACCACGTTTACATCATTTTTACATTATATAATCCTTCACACAGTACTTTTACTCCGGACGTGAGAAATTTGGAGTCACAAGACTATACACTCCGAATGCAATTGCCAATTCAAACCATTTGCCGTCGAGAAAAAGGGGTAAAATCCATTCATTGTATTCTCGTTCCAGCTTTAATATTTGAAAAGGATTTTAAAATTCCCATGAGGAACCGTCACGTGCTTCCCTGAATCATCATTTGAACTGGAATGAGACTGAAAAAGTATTTCGACACTACTTTGAACTCAATAAGGACTTTGTATCCATCTCTGCTCTTTTGCTACTTAAGAACTTTCTCTTATTGTAATTTTTTTTCTGTTTTATCTTAGTGTATATTCATTATATCTTATATTATATTATATATCAGTGTATATAATCATTCTATATTATATTATATTATATATCAGTGTATATTCATTATATTTTATATTATGTTATATATCAGTGTATATTCATTATATTTTATATTATATTATATATCAGTGTATATTCATTATATTTTATATTATATTATATATCAGTGTATATTCATTATATATTATATTATATTATATATCAGTGTATATTCATTATATTGTATATTATATTATATATCAGTGTATATTCATTATATTTTATATTATATTATATATCAGTGTATATTCATTATATTGTATATTATATTATATATCAGTGTATATTCATTATATTTTATATTATATTATATATCAGTGTATATTCATTATATTTTATATTATATTATATATCAGTGTATATTCATTATATTTTATATTATGTTATATATCAGTGTATATTCATTATATTGTATATTATATTATATATCAGTGTATATTCATTATATTTTATATTATATTATATATCAGTGTATATTCATTATATTTTATATTATATTATATATCAGTGTATATTCATTATATCTTATATTATATTATATATCAGTGTATATTCATTATATTGTATATTATATTATATATCAGTGTATATTCATTATATATTATATTATATATCAGTGTATATTCATTATATATTATATTATATTATATATCAGTGTATATTCATTATATTTTATATTATATTATATATCAGTGTATATTCATTATATATTATATTATATATCAGTGTATATTCATTATATATTATATTATATTATATATCAGTGTATATTCATTATATATAATATTATATTATATATCAGTGTATATTCATTATATATTATATTATATTTTATATCAGTGTATATTCATTATATATTATATCATATTATATATCAGTGTATATTCATTATATTTTATATTATATTATATATCAGTGTATATTCATTATATTTTATATTATATTATATATCAGTGTATATTCATTATATATTATATTATATATCAGTGTATATTTATCATATGTTGTTTCCTCATTCTACTTGGCTTTTGTATACTTATTTTTATATATTTATTTTTTATTCTTTTATATTTAATAACATTGTACTTCTTATATCTTATTATTTTATAATTTTCTACTATTTTATACACTTTTATCGCATTTTTTGTATTTTACCCCTTATTCTATTATTTGTTTATCCTCTATCTTATTCACTTATATTTTTATACGTTATCTACTCCCATTTATTATTTTATTATATTCATTTGTTTCTAATAATTTATACTTCATTTAAATACTTAGTTGCGATTTCGATACCCTCACGAATATATATAGACCTAGCATAAATAACCTATTTCAAATAAATATCTCCATAGTTATAACACATTGATACATATGATTAATTAAAAATCCTCTTTAAACCACTTACCCTATATTCTTCGTGAGTGTTAACATGCACATATGCACACATATATTAAACCCACCATGGCATGCGTGGTATACACCTACCTTCATTATATAATAAAAGTTATATTCCTTCTTTATCAAAGAGATCACTTATGTTCTCCCATTTCCTCCTCAGTTTTAATATTTTATCTCTTACTGCACAATTATTTTACTACTAATGAAGCTATCGCTAGATGTCGCATCTATGTTATGTTACCTACCACCTTCTCTACTCTTCTGATGAGAAGCATTAGGCTTCGAAATACCATCGTATAAAGACTTTTACTTAACCTTCACCTCTAAGATACCATCCTTATTGATAAACGAATAAATCTATATATTCTAGTATATATTTTTATGTTGTTGTTTTTTTTTATTTTATTGATACTCTATATTAACGCTAAAGCGATTTGTTGAGCTTTGCATTATTCCGATAAGTCTCCTCTTAAAGAATCGATCTGAAAGAAGTGGCACATTTGTAGCTCGGCTGTTACAACCATCTCCTAATCTCTCATATGTCTCCACATTGCCATACTCTGCCACCTTGCTTCAACAGGGAAGACAAACAATGTAAAGGGGGGGCACTGCCTTGTGGTTATCTGCTGGCTCGGCGAAGGCCAGGGGAAACAACTTCTCTAAAAAAAAATCTGAGTCTAGCCCCACACGCAGGTCAGTGTGGTACTTCCCACTGTCTTTGACAGCTGCTGCGATCGATCTAGTTCCAGACATGCTTGTCGAACCATTCCTTTGTAGTACACCAGAGAGAAGGGCTATTTATGCTTGGGCAACTCAGATTATTGCATACTAATGCCCAGGCTTGCGCCCTGGAGAAACAACTTCAGCTAAACATTGCAGAACCCATCCGAGGAATAGCAGTTATCGGTTATAAGCCCAAGCTAGATTGGCGGACAGCTAGGCGCCAGAGGTCATTCCTGACGGTTGAACGGTTTATCCATCTCCAGTAGACAGCTGCCGCCCTCATAAAACAGAGCAGCCCTCAGCAAGAAAGGTTCTGTCCCGCCACTGGCCACTTGCCTCATGAAGCATAGGATCTCTTTTGAAAAGTGGACGGATACCAATGCATCAAACAATCAAACAAAACCTCAAAAGAAACTAACATTCAAGCTCGGGTGTTGGAATATCCGCACAATGTTGACTGGCTCAACAAACGATCTTCACAACATCTCCTTCATGTGGAAAACCACTGTCATCAATAAATAACTACTACGTCTAGATAGAAATTGTTGTCCTGCAGGGAACCCGTATCGCAGATTCAGGAAGTCTCAGAGAGCCAGACAACACCTTCTTTTGGCAAGGGAAGAAAGAAGATAAAACAAAAGAAGACGGTATTAGCTTCATGGTCAAAACCTCTCTCCTCGGCAAGTCCAGTTAGGCAAAATCGTTAGAACGCATAATGCCATTGTATGCCAACACGATAGCTGGACGTATCGCTCCAATATGTGTCTATACTCCAACTATGTCAGCAACTGATGAGACCAAGATTGAACTTGACGCTAATATTCAAAATTTCAAGAATCATGAAATCCTAATGGTTATGGGTGATTTCAATGCTCGAGTTGGGAATGACAACGATGCTTGACCCACCTACTCTGTCCATTTTCGTTGTACTTTCCTACTCCGAAGTGTCCTAACATTACTAAAACTCAGTTCAATGCACGATCTCGGTGTAACCAACACTTTCTTCTCTACAAAACCCTATCATAGCACTCAAGATCAAAACATTGGCACAAACTCGATCTGATTCTTTCCAAGAGCAAGTTCACATCTAACTTCACAATCACTAGAACTTAACAGAGTGCTGACTCTGATCACTCACTCGTACACTGTAGTCAAACTACAACCAAAGAAATACTTCCGCGTCAAACAAGCAAGAAAACCATAGATCAATGTAACAAAGAACAAACACAAAGACAAGTTCAACTTTGAAGCTGATTATATCCACTCAGGCGGCTCAGCTACAGAAAGCCGCATACTCTGCTGCAAACTCTGTTTATCGGTCAGATATGTTATGGGTGGGCAAAACATTGACTGGTACAATGCGAACTCTGAGAAACTAGATCCTCTCACTGGGTCCATGAGGATGGCTCTTCAGGAAGACCAGCAAAATCCAAGTAAAAACTGTCTATTAGTCCTTCGAACATTTCACAACAAGGTAAAGTCAACAGTACTGTGTAAATGAGTACTGAAACAGACTATGCAACTCCACCCAACAAGCTGAAAATATTGGAAACACTAAAGCAATATATGACGGTATTAAGAAAACAATCAGTCAAACCGCTGTAAAAATTACTCCTTAAAGTCCAAGACAGACTAAATTATTACAGACAAATCCAAACAATTTGACAGATGGGTCGAACACTACACTGATTTCTATTAAACAGAAAACAAAGTAAGCCAGTGCGCCGTCGATTGCATCCCAACACTATGCACAATTACCCGCGCTGGACATACTACCCATCATCAATGATGTGTCCAAGGCGATTGAAAATTCTCACTAGGAAAAACTCCAGGTACTGATTCCATCTCAGACGAAGTGATTAAGAGCGGCAAGCCCTCTCTCCTTGCTACGCTGTTGGGAAGTAAGCACCATTCCCCAGGACATGAGAAACGCAAACAATCTACCTATGCAAGAACAAAGAGGGATCGCAGCGACTGCAATAACTATTGCAAATAATTCAGCCTCACTATCAGTCTAAACAAAAACAGGTTATGAGCCAAGGAACTTCATCATCTCCCATCATCATTATGAATGGGAAGTGCTTAAACGTATTCCATCAAGTCCAATATATCTGGTCTACGGACAACCTATCTCTTGATGTAGAACTGAACAAGCGCGTCGGAAAGGCATCCACCAATCTTGCAAAATTGACAATTCGAGTTTGAGAAAATAAACATCTCACTATCTCTACAAAAGTGAACGTTTACATGGCCTGCGTTATCATACAGAAGGGTGCTGAATACAGGTGAAGAGTGCTGATAGAACATGCAATACAGAATGAACCTACAGCCACTAAGAACAAAAATTGAACACATTTCGCATGCGTAGTTTGCGGGAAATTCTTGGAATTTCTTGGAGAGACAAAGCTACAAACAATGCTGTGCTCGCAAGGGCTAGTATCCCCTTCATGTTCACCCTCTTGTGCCAAAGACGCCTCCGTTAAATAGGCCATGTGCACCGCATGGACAATGGCCAAACCTTAAAAGATACTCTCTACGATGAACTCAATACTGGTAAAAGGAAATTGGTTTTCCTTACCTCCGCTATGTCGATGTGTGCAAACGTGAGATGAAAGCATGTGATGTTGATCTTACCAGCTGGGAGTTCAAAGCTGAAGTCTGCAATATCTGAAGACAAACGATTACTAAAGGGCTGACGTCTAGCGAAAGGTCCATCGCAGAACGGGCGGGGACTAAAAGACTATTCAGGTAGGCCAATCAACAGAATTCAAGAAACCACCAACACGACGCACCGACTTTCATTTGCGATGTCTGCAACCGACAATGCAGATTGAAACTAGGTCAATAGGCGCAATCCCATAATCTTCTAGATTGACGGATGCCAGTTATCTCTCTCGCTCTCTCTCTCTCGCTCTCTTTCTCTCTTGCTCTCTCTCTCTCTATCTATATATATATGTGTGTGTGTGTGTGTGTGTGTGTGTGTGTGTGTGTGTGTGTGTGTGTGTGTGTGTGTGTGGTTGGCATTTCGAGTATTGACCTCGAGAAATATATAACGTGATATAATTGAAAACATATCAATAGTACTGCATTAATTCTTAAAAATAGAAAGGAACGCACTTCACTGAGTAATGTATAAAAGGATTTATACATACTTTAACTCTGATCCGGAAAAATATATGATATCTATTTTAATGATAAAGATTATTAAAATATCAATATTTAAAAAAAATAATTATAAAACATATTTCACTGTAATTAATATATGTTTTCAAATACGTTCGTAAAATAAGCATTTGTTTAAAACAAACCTAAAATATGTATATATGCTTCTATGTTTTCAGTGATTATTGTTATATCCATCTATTATTTTAGGTAAAATCTAACATCAGTAAATCACATTTCAATCACCGTGAAATGAGTTACTTTTGAAATAGCACAAGACTTCAATTTAATAATATATTATAAATACAAACGCTTGCATCATATTTTAGAGTGTTCATATTTAGATAAATAGTGTTATTCGTTTAACCTGAAGAATGTAAGAATAAAAAAATGTAACTGTTAAACCCTTAGCGAACAGTAATAGTTTGTTTGTTTTTTATTCGGGAATGCGAATATGAAGCGTTCGTTAAATATTTTACAACTGTTTTTCACTTTATTCTAACGCTATACAAATTAGCACACGGTTTAAGTGCTGGTGGGTGTAGTAGATATTAAGAAGCAAATAACAAATTTGGCAATTAATTTCTCTTTGGAAATTATTTTTGAATGTTTTCGGAAAATCTATAAACATAAAAAAATGAATGCACGATTTCGCATAACATGCATTAAGGTTAAAACTAATTAGATTGCTGAAAAGATTATTACATAAAGTATGCATATAGTCCTATTAGTTATAAACGTGTGTGGAAAAATAAACTTTACTTCATATTATAAAGATACACAATACAAATAATATTAACAAATACATGCATATGTATAAATATATATAAATATATGCACGTATAAGCGGACCGATCATTTGTTTTCTGCAGGTAGTTTTTTGGGTGTGAGTAGCGATATATTTTCGACATGTTCATTTTTATTGGAATAGTGACGCACAGTCTAATATCTCATACTGTTCACTTGCTTTACAAGTTATCCACGCACGATGTTATATAAAACAAGCAACGACACTTGCTTCCCGTTGAGTCTGTCAATATTTCCTCCGAAGAACAGTCCATGTTTTTATTCACTAATATAGTTTCGGATATGAAGACGTTAACCGTTTTATTTGTCAGGATACCAGCGACACCAGGAGGGGCGACCGTCATTTAATTTTGGGTTATCTCCCATTGTCATAGGATATATTGCTTTTAATTAAAGATGCGGTGCCGAAGACTGCAGTACTTAGCAACGCTTATTGTAACCTCGCCATCTCTGATTTTAGTCATGCGGAAAATATTTGATCTGTTTTACGGTATGATATTAGCTACCTGTCCAGGGACACTCCTGTAAGCACCTGACTTGAAAACAGCTAGAAACAAATAAAGTATTTGAAAAATTCTGTCGAATATAAAATACTAGCAGGATTCACCGGCATTGCCCGGGTTACAATGAGGCAATGCGAGATAGTATCATATACAACATAATATGGCATATATACAAATTATATATATATATATATATATATTGTATATATATACACATTATATATGTGTATATATATATTATATACATTATATATATATTATATATATATTATGTATATGTAATATATATATATACATTATATATACATTATATATATACATTATATATAGAGATAGATAGATAGATAGCATTTGATATTAGCGTATTAAGCGATGCTCTTTGTGTAAACAAATCGAGCTTAGGCATTTGGACGATGTTAAAACATCGTTAATTCACTACCCGCATAGCAGCAGCTTAAGAGCGTAGTGTTAGAAACCTTGACTATCGTTTGGGCGGTCGGGTAGTTGCCTGTCTAGCCGCACTGATGAGCTGTGATACAGTGAAACAGTACTGTATGTGGATGTCTATATATATATATATATACGTATATACATATACATATATATATATATATATATATATATATATATATATCGCTACTGTTATATAAAAAGGATATTTGTGTGTCGGTAAATTCGAAAACATCTGGGTCGATTTTTATTAAATTTCACACAAATATACATTATACGCCTCACAGTGCTCTAAGATAGGTTTTGTATCGGGATGTCTTCGAAAAGTATCGATAATCTATAATTGAAATAATTCATTGAAAGAAAGGAACAGGCGATTTTGATCAAAGTTAACACCTTCCACAGCCTAAAATCACAAGTGCATTTGAGAAATTTTATTACCACACAAGCAAAAAGACCTAGCATATAAAATCGATTGAAGTTTCTTTGATGTGGCAGGGGAACGTTCGAAATATATGTTTCTGTTTAAAGCACACTTGCACCATACTGGATTTTTCCATTTTAAAATTTTATTCGAGTCATTATTACCGCGCAAGCAGGAAAGCCAGGCATATAAAATCAACAGTAGGTTCTTTGATATAACAGGGGCCTGTTCGAAATAAATGTTCCAGTTTAGAGAACAACTGAATTATGATACTTGAATTTTGTATTTTAAATCTTAATTTAAGCCATTATATATAAAAAATAATTTTATAAAATCAACAGTATATATATATATATATATATATATATATATATATATATATATATATGGAAGGAGAAATTTCAGAGGAAACATCATTTAATTTAAATACCAAAAAAAAACAAGAAATGGGCAGGTGAAATTATTACAATTACCTTAAGGCCTTATCGTCTGACCCTCTAAGAGGAAACGTCAGAATGATAAATTAAAAACTAAGAAAACGAATGAGGGAAGAAGGGAATTTTGGTAACAGTTGGAAGAACAGTGGGGAAAAAAAATCTCACTGTTCAGGTGGTTTTAAATCAATGAATATCTCCAACTGGTGTTTCAGAATCTTTTGTCTACACAGGCTAGGTCGAGAGTTGTTAATAACCAACGCCTCAATAATATTGAGATGATAGTTCGACCTAGCACTGTATAGAACAGAAAACCACCCATCGGAATATTGATCGGCACACCTATTTATACTCAACAGGTGATTACCAATGGCAGATTCATGAGCTTGGGAGTGCCCGGATATTCTCGAAACCTGGTGTAGTCGAATATCCCGAGGGATATGTTGGGATATTCTCATTTCTAATCTTTGGGATGTTTTGCCAACGTAGTCAGCTCCACACTGACAAACGAATTTATAAACAACAGAGTTCTTTTGAATTGTTGGCAAAACATCTTTACGAAAAAAAGAGAAAAAGGTTCGAGTTGTGTAAACTACTCTAAGCATAGTAGCTGGAAAACAACGTTGAGTAGCAGAAGAAATCCTTTTAACAATATGAAGGCCATCAGGACCCAACCATGGTAATTTTAGATAAATGGGACAACGTGATGGACCAATATGTTTACCACTATTAAATGTAGTAATTTTACGTTCAATAGTAGATTTTATTATATTAATGGGATATCCATTATTAAGAAAAATATTTGTAATTTCCTCAAGTTCCGTATCAAGACGGTTTGGTGAACAAATCATAAGTGCACGATGCGTAAGAGCGCTGATGAGGTTTATTTTTCTAGCCTGAGGGGCAAAAGAAAACCAATTAAGATAGAGCCCTGTAAATGTAGGTTTTCTATAAACAGAGGTCTCAAACGTAGTACCAACTTTAGAAACACGAACGTCGAGGAATGGGAGAGAGCTACAGTCTTCAACCTCCATAGTAAATTGTAAAGATGGATGCAGGTTGCAAAGAAGACGAAGAAACTGTTCAGCTTCACTCCGAGAGGGAAAGCATGCAAAAGTATCATCAACGTAGCGTGTGTAGAATGCTGGCTTAGTAATTTTGGAAAATAATTCGTTTTCCAAAAATCCAACGAAAATGTTGGCTAACGAAGGACCAAGAGGGCTACCCATAGATATCCCATCAATTTGACGGTACATAATATTATTGAAACTAAAGGAGACTGATTTAGTAGCAAGTTCCATCAGTTCAACGATAATTCGTTCAGGAAATTGTGGAGATGTTAAGGGGCCACGGTATAGATAGTCAGCACAAATACCAATGGTTTCATCCAAAGGTATATTAGTAAAAAGACTATTAATGTCAAAGGAAGCCAAGAACTCGGTATTTTTAGATAAAGGTAATTTTTGTATCTGAGATACGAATTGAAACGAATCAGAGATACAATGGACTGAATAAAAAGAAAGCACAGGTTTAAGAAGATCAACCAGCCATTTACCAAGTTCGTGTTGTGCAGAACCCAGCATAGATAAAATGCTTTTGGATTTTACCATTTTTGGATTTTTACCCTTCACCGGACTATCCATTCATGTGAAATCTTTTTATTATTTTTCTTTTGCCTCCTGTTCCCCTTACCTCACCCTTTTTTTTAACCAAGTAAGATCTTTGACTTACTTGTAGTTTCATTAAATACTTTTATATGCGAAATCCGATCCTGCATTTTGCTAATTCCTGCCCTCTGATGAGAAGGAGAGTATTTCTTCGAAACTCCGCGGATTAAGAACTATCCACTTATCTTGTGCTTCCTTTTTTTAAATTAAATATGTTTTAAACTCTTTTTCAAGATGTCTTTTAACATATTTTATTAATCATTTGTTCATATTATAAGCTCTATTTCCTTTTCGGTTTTATTGAGCTTTTTATATCTGGCTGAGTTTATTTTACTTGTAAATATTAACTCTTTAATATTTATAATATATTGTAAGTTTACCATTTTGATTACCTTAGTAAACTTATTGTAACTTTTATATATATATATATATATATATATATATATATATATATATATATATATATATATATAGCTCTGTACTTACATTGATCTTCTTAAATAAGGATTAGTATATATTATAAGAAAATATATTTCAGAAATATATATATATATATATATATATATATATAAACTGTGTCAATCGCTTAATTGCAGATTAGTAAAATATCAATATTTCCCTAAATATACGTCACAAAAAAACGAAAATTAGGTTGCTTTAAGGTTAGTTATTTCCCAACGTTTTCTTCAAGTTCATGCTATATTCACGGACTTGTGGCATTTTTTTTTTTATTACCAATGAAATTTTACTGTCCATCGTATTATTGCAGATCTCGGATAATGCCAAAAAAATCAGGCGAATACAGGTTATCGAAATGCAAAGCATAGTTACTGGACTCGCAGAAGGATTTTCCATTAAAAATTTAGACACGGAGCTGGAATGGGATCCAAAAGCCTTGGCTGCATTCTGGAACAACCAGAACACCAAATCCAGAAAAATAAAGGCATCAGGAGAAACATTTTAGATCGTGATATTCGGAAAATTCGCAGGGAAGTCAACTGAAGCATAAAAGCAGCACCAGTGCTTTCGTTTTTGCAAAAGCTGGAATAGCTCCAAGATCCAGGCGTGCCGGATACAATGTGTTGAATGAGGTTGCAAGGAACATCAAACTCTTCCAATGCCTCCATTGAGCAAACAACATAGGGGAAAACGAATGGCTTGGACACAAAATTACATGAAAAGTGACTTCTTCGGGGGATAAAAGGTTGTTTTAAGTTATTTAAAAAAATGGTGGATATGTCGATAAAAAATTAATTTATATGAGGCCTATACCTAGGATATGTTTAGGTTTATTATTCTTTCACAGAAAAATATTATAAAAAGTAATGTCCGCAAGATAAGACATTGTATTTTTACCCTAAAACAACATTTTAAGATATCTGCAATAAAGTGATGGACATTGGAAATTATTCGATAAAGAATAAAATGCCATAACTTTATGAATACAGCGTGAAATTGATTGAAATTATTGGAAATTACTAACTTTAAAGGAGTCGTTTGATGATATAATTTTCATTTTGTTGTGACGTATATTTTGTAAAATATTGATATTTTACTAATCTGCAATACAGCGATTGACACAGTATATATATATATATATATATATATATATGTATATATATAATGTATATATATACATTGAATATGTATGTGTATTCTTTATATATAGAGAGAAAGATAGATAGATAGATATAGATATAGCTATATTTATATATTTATATATAATGTATATATATACATTATATATATATATATGTATGTGTATTATATATATATAAATATGTATATAATATATATATATATATATATATATATATATATATATATATATATAGTAGGGTCTTTTATTGAAGAGATGAATAAAAAGTTCAGCAAATAATTCTAACAATTTCTAAGTTCTGTATTTCAATCCAACCGGTTTCTTGCACACCTTTTTCAAAGATTATACACTTATTTGTTGGTCTAAAATGTCGTCCCGAGTTCACAAATAAACCACTTTTGCTTCGTATTTCAGATCGATAGACACACTTTATAACTGCTTGGAGGACTGTGTTGATGCTCCGCTTTTTTTTGTTTTGTTTTTTTGTTTTTTTTTTAGTTTGCTCTTGTCTTCACAAACCACATTTTTGTCTATTTGCTACGATCCTCCGTTGTATACAACCAGGAGCTCAGTGCATAATCGCAACTATACCGATTGGTATTTAACTTCTTGTAATGAAGAAAAGGAAGCTATATTGAACAAAACGAATTCGTCAAATTCCCATGAAAAACTTCTTTGGAACTTTTGAGTCATGCATTCTTACAAAATAACCAGATCACCGTATGTGTATTAACATCAGGAATGTTTCAATACCAATAATCTCAGACGTCTCCAATAATTCACCGTCTCCACGAACATTTAACATTCCAAATAGAACGCGGACATTTTGTATGGATGGAATCGAGCTGATAGATGAGCTTGCGACACAAAGGCCACGTTTTGGCGCCATACACAAGAGTAGATAGAACAACCGTTGTGTAGCCTGCTTTTACGTTCAGAGACACATCAACCCACCAAATGCTTCACTAACTTTTAGGTATCTTTTTCAAATTGTCAATCATTAGACAGAATAGACCTGAGTTATGTAAAAAAATGATAATGTTTTCAATGCTCAATGACTCCGTTCAGTCTCCAAAGAAAAATGATGCCCCCTGTAGGGGAAGCTGTCCGTGTAATTGTGAAGCAAATGTTGCGCAATCCCGAAACACACCTCTCCTGAATCGGCACTGCTTCAGTCCAGTGTCAAGAAGCCCAGAATGACTGGAAACAATGCCGAGATAAACGGAGAACACATACAGCACCTGAAAGTCCCAAAGGGTCACCCATATGGTACTGACCAGGATCATCGTTGCTTAACTTCGGCGATATGACGGGAACCGGTATGTCAAACGATATTATGCCGTATGTTTTCAAAGCTAAACCATTAACATATACCATTGGTTGTGAAGAAAGTGAAGAGTTTGGTTTGGGCTGGTGAATAAGTTCAGCCGTCTTTATGCGGATTGTAATACCAAATGCCTTACACGCATCCAAGAAGTTATTGAGGATGTTCTGTCTATCCGCAAGACTATGAGTAATAGGAGTAGAGTCATCAGCAAAAAAGGAAACTAAGCACGCATAAAAGTATAGGTTTTTGCTTTGAACTGAAAAGTAGACAATAAATAGAATAGGAGCAACGGATATATATCCTTGGTTCCACCAGGAACTTCGAATGGTTCACGTTGTTCGCAGTCAAGTCGTACGGATGCCACCATTTCCCGATGAAAGAAGACAATCATATTTACCATTTTGTCTGGAACACCATGCCTCCCATAGAGTTCACATGCTCTAGTGAGATCAAAAAAAGATAGCAGACAAGTTATTATTCTGTTTCGTTTTTTTTCTGTAATTACCATAAACTGAAGATTATACTCACAGTGCCTCTTTCAGAACGGAAACAACATTGAGTTTCCAGGAACAAAGTTTTACAAATTGCATTATTGAGTCTGTTTAAGATTGCACGAAGTAAAATATTACCAGCAAAAGATAAGAGAGAAAATCATATTCATATTTACTTCCTTTCTGTGTAAATTACTAAATAATTCAAACATCCTTGTGGAATGGTACCGAGTTCCAAAATTGATGAAAACACCGAACTTAAAACAGAGAACAGTTGAGTTCACAGTTGTATTTTTTGCAGGTATCCCATAATCATGTGTAGCATTACCATGTTGCAATTGCTTTATAGCATTTCCAACTACCGTCATGGCAGTACTGGCGGCAAAATTCTCGTTGGTTAATTTCTAAAGACGATTTTCAATCACTTCCTGATTCACTGACAATTCTTCGTTTAAAATATTTGAAATGTGTTCGGCCAGCGTTTAGTAACTGCATTCTTAAAGGTAAAGAAAGTGTCATATGACGAAAATAGGGGGTGGAACGATAAAAGTGTTACCCTACAGAAAGCAACACTACTGCTTTATTTTAAAACTTTTATTGAAAAATTCAATTCATTATGTAGTAGGGCTGATATATATATATATATTCGATGCAACCTCCTTCAGCCTAAATCACCGCTTCGATACAGGTTCAGAACTTGGAGCGTGCTTTTTCCAGAATGTAGGTGGGATCTCGACGAATACTCGGCGGATTGCGGCGATAAGGCTGGCTTTCGTATTATGGGAGGTCAGGTTAGTGATGTTCTTGACGTGTGACCCAACGAAGTAGTCCAGCAGGTTCAGGTTCGAGAGGGTGACCAGTGACAGAAAGGTACAAAGTCGTAACATTTCTTCTGAAGCCAAGCCTGGCTATATTTGGACTTGTGAGTCGACACCGAGTCTTGCTGCCACACCCAGAATCTGCTAACAGTTACCTGATTGTACCAGGAGATCACAACACTCTTTAGCACATCTAGATACACTTTGATGTTTACTTTCAAGTCAACTTCGAAAATATGATGTGCCATGATGTGGCCCTCACTTAAAACAACGTCAAAGACCATAACCGTGGTTGGAAACTTCATAGAGCTGTACCCTCAGGCGTTGAACCGTCCGGATTGTAATTTTAAGGGTACTGGCAATGGCCCTGTTATTATAACTTGGATCGGTAGAGAGCATGAGTTGTATATATTCCAAAAATACAGGCGGGAACTTTCCAAATACTCGGTGGATGGCGGTGATCAGGCTGGCTTTGGTACTGTGGGAGGTCAGTCGACGTATGACCAAACAAAGTAGTCTAGCGGGTTCAGATCGAGGAAGGTTGGAAGGCCGGTGAGAGAAGGGGACAAAGTCGTAAGCCTTCTTATGAAGCTAAGCCTGGCTATATTTGGATTTGTGAGTCGACCCGTTTCTTGCTTTTAGGTATCTTTTTCAAATTGTCAATCATCAGACACAATAGACCTGAGTTATGTAAAAAAAATATGATAATGTTTTCAAAGCTCAATGCCTCCGTTCAGTCTCCAAAGAAAAATGATGCCCCCTGTAGGGGCAGCTGTCCGTGTAATTGTGAAGCAAATGTTGCGCAATCTCCAACCATAACTCTCCTGAATCGGCACTGCTTCAGTCCAGTGTCAAGAAGCCCAGAATGACTGGAAACAATGCTTGCGATGAAAAGTGATTTTTTTACAACTGCCGACGCTCAGCTCAGTAGTTAGACGCCGACAGAGCTCAATGGCACTTCTCAGAATCAAAGTTGCACCAGAAGAAGTTTGACTGTTTGGTTGTTTGCGACTGGTCTCATCCATTACAGTTTTTGTTGTTTTTTATGCAGGTGAAACTATTACGGCGGAGAAGTATTGTCAACAAATTAATGAAATGAATAAGAAATTTCGACAATACCCAGCATACGTCAACAAAAAATGGCATATTCTCCTTTACGACAATGAATGGGAAAGTAAACTAATATATATTCCCTTCAATCTCAACAGACAATGGATACCCTTATAAGGTTAGCTGCTCGTGTAATTGTGAGGCAAGTGTTGTGCAATTCCAACCACACCTCTTCGGAATCATCACCGTTTGGAGTCAGTGACAAGAATGAGATAAGCGGAGAACACATACAGCACCTGGAATCCCCAAATGGTCACCTATTTTAGTACTGACCAGGCTCAAAGTTGCTATACTTCGGTGGTCTGACGGAAACCCGTGTGTCGCCGTGATTCTTTGTTTGTGAACAAACTTCCAGAAGACAATTTCACAATGTTTAATGTATCCACCGATCGACGAAACCAAGTTCATCCAGGTTTTCAGCTTTATACTGCGTCGCATGATGTTTAAATTGTACTAAGAAATGACGAGAAAACATCTTCATTATATTTTGGACTGCATTTGCTCACTTTTAATCTAGTTACTATCAAGCAACCATCCCACTTGCTATAGAACTGCAATGGCCACTTTATCTTCAGTTAACGGAAGATTTTTATTGTCATTAAAGCCGGTTAATGATTCAAGCCAGATAGTAAAACGTTATAAACGAATTAACTTGTTCAAATGATTGAATTATGTTTCGGTCAAGATAATAGACGATGCATGCAAAACAGAGTTTTGCTAAAAGAATAAAAATGAAAACAGGTTTCCCGATACTAAATCAACTACAAAAAACAAAAATGTATAAATATCCTAATTTGCTGATCTGATAACCAATGAGAAAATAAATTAACTTTGTAAAAATACTGAGGAACCCGTCAACGCCGGGTTTCCTCATTGTTCATGAATGTAATCGATAAGATTGTACGGCATAATCACGTTGACACACCGGTTCTCGTTAGATCACCGAAGTTAAGCAAGGTTGAGCCTGGATAGTACTAGATGGGTGACCATTTTGGAATTCTTGGCGCTGTATCTCGGTGTTGTTCTTAGTTGTCCTGACCCTCCACTTGCCACTGGTATTCAACAATGTCGACTCAGGAGAGGTGAGGTTGAAGATTGCGCAATTCTTGCCACAAAAATTTCACGCGCAGGCACCTTTACAGTGGGCATCCATAGTCTATAAAGACTGAAGGAATCCTTAAAAAATCGATAAGATTACAAGAATTTCTATTACATGTATGTAATTCATTTTTTTATTTAAAAGTAATAATACAAGTAATAATAGTATATTATATACATATATATTGGTTTCACGGTTGTAAGGGTTTGTTGAAGCATGAAAACGATTTTTTTTTAATTTAATATTCTATTTTTTTTATTTAATATTTTTTTTATATATATTTCGAGCGGCCTTCCGCTCTTGGTTACAAAAAAAACGTTTCGATACTTTTAGTGATCAAGAGCGGAGGACTGCTTGAAATATAAAAAAAATAAAATACTAAATCCAAAAGATTACATCGTTTTCATGCTTCAAAAACCCCTCAGAAATCACTACTCCATAAGCATACGTGGATTTTTTTTATATTATACACACGCACACACACACACACACACACACACACATATATATATATATATATATATATATATATATATATATATATATATATATATACCTTACAAATCCTTGATATATCAAGAGTTCTAATTTATTAACGCCATATCACGATTGATTCATTTACTTAATTTTCCGCGTGAGTTTATTCTTTGGTTTCGCCCCTCCCTCGTCTCTATTTTCAATTATGTGTAAATCCTTTTATTTTAATGGTTATCGACGTTATCTCTTGCAAAGGGTCCATCAAAAGGATCTTCAAGATTCTTCTTTTATTCCCGTCTATTTTTCCCCCATCGATCTTCTCCAAAATTCATATAATGACTCTACTTATCCTTTTAAAGCTTGAATAAAATTTTGTACCACTAAACACCTTTATATTTTGTATTATATTTTATACCACTATTATTATTTTGTAACACTACACACCTATATATATATATATATATATATATATATATATATATATATATATATATATATATAAACGTGAAAGTGTCTGTCTGTCTGTGTACATTTCCCTACACAATAACTGTCAATTTTCAGTCTACGAACTCGATATTTGATATAGAGGGAAGTGAGATTTGGGCAAATTTTTGTAATTCGTTTTTGGCCAGAAATTTGGCTGGTAAGGGCTCAAAGTTCAACGATTTGACCTTTGAGAACTCTATCAAACTCCTCCGACAATTTTGGGTCTAAACACTTGAAATTTTAGATATAGCTTCCTTGAACATGGATCTAACTTAATATGAATATTAAGGGTTCATAATAGTGGTCAAAGTTTAAAAAAAAACAGATCGTTTCGGTCTCTACCAAATTACTCAAACAATTTCTGGTCTAAACATTTAAAAGTTTACATAAAGGATATTCAGAGATAGGCAAGCTGTGAAAATTTGGTTTACCAATATATAAATGTATGTATGTATATATGTTTGCATGTTTGCCTAAGACTTTCGACAGAGGCGACGAATTTTTATAACATCAGTATCGTTTTGAAGGTCGATCTTTCAGACGACAAATATCGAAAAATTGGATAAAAACATTAATATAGCCATCAACTAGCCACTTGTCTATAGGGGGGGGGCTTTTTTCGCCGATATTTTCGAAAGTCATCGTCTCCTTTCGATTTTCTAGCCTTAATTAAAACCTACGTCACTTCTGGTTTGGCGGTGGTCGTAACAGCAAAGACGTCAGTTCCCCCCCCCCGTTCTTTTTCCTCCTTTTCGGTACGGGTTCGAGCCTGCCTGCTTACTACCACTTTTTTTTTTTTGCTCAACACACACATCCAAACCCTCGGGCGATGCCGGGCTGAAATGCTAATATATATATACTTGATATAATATTACTTGAAAGATCCTACATGGATTGAAGTTAATCCTTATGACGTCTTTCATACGGTAAATCCGATTAGAGAGTTTAACATTATTACAGATCAATATTGATGAAGGTAATGATGCGAAAACGCAGAATATTTTTGTTGAAGTAATAATTTATGTGATCCACGCAGAACCAATTTTTTGCTGCTGAAAAAAAAAGATTTAAAAAACATATCAGTGGTTACTAATGTTGTGTCTGCACAAATAATTAAGAAGAACACGAAAGTAAAGGTCTACAATAATTTATTAGGAAGAAAAGTTATATACATATTTACATGCCTTCAGATATACTTCAGTTGGAGATATTCCGGCAGGTCGTGTGTCGCATGTCTTACTGGAGGCAGCATAAGCGTCTTGCCTATTTGACGGTCGTTGCCGGACTCTTCCGGTATTGGTGATTGATACCTTTATATATCTCACTCACCCGCCTATGTTAATTAGTGGGCGTCTCCACAACAACTAAATATTTTATATTTCGGGAGGTGAGGAAGAAAAGACTGGCTTTCTCTCTGTAGTCGACCACCTATACGTATTCTCACAGCCATCCATTGTTTATAAACACATTCCAATGACATTCCTTAACCATTTATGCATACCACTCAATTAGTTTACTTTATGCATTAAAACTTCTGAATATAGCGAGCAACTAGTTGGGCCCTACGTATAAATGAGTTAGCATATTATAGTCGTGTTGTGTCCGAAGGCATGTCTTACTACATTTAGTATTAAGTAATTATATATTTAACGAAAGATCTTCCGTATATAATTATACTTTTATATTTATTTTAAACTTAATGGTGCCCGTGGAAATTCCGTATTACTAGCTATATCAATCTGTATATTTTATTTTTTAGTAATAATGCCCTCTTTGTAATAAAGTACGTCTCAAGGGCAATACTATTAAGAAAACATGATTTTTTCTCTTCCGTAAAAATTAAAACGTATGTAACTCTTATATATTATTTAAAATTGTAGCAATTTGATTTCCTGTATGAGAAAATATCTTGCCTTACGCTTAATTAATTGTTTGCTTTCAATAAATAAACTCGTTGAAGTGTATATATTTTAAATTTTACTGTTTTAGTCTAGGCGATGACATATTTTGATTTGAGAACAATTCATTTTGAAAGGGATTAATTAAGAGTTTTTCTTTATGCCATATCACCAATCAGCAATTTTGCTTATTTCTGTTAAATTGGAGTAAAAAGTAATGACGTACACAAGAACATAAAATGCCTAAGCGTATTATTATATAAATAAGTAAAAAAAATATTGACGGTTGAAAGTATGCCCGATGGTGTGTCACAATTCGTTCAAAGCAGAATAATGTTTTATTACTAGGGCTTATGTGGTTCTCGGTTGACTAAGTGTGTCTAACTATGTGGGATATATACCCGAGAGTCAAAAGAATGAAAAGAATATTCTATTGTCACAACCCTAGTTATTACTTTCTGATTAATTATTTGATTGGTTGCTTTTGTTGAACGCCATATCATTCATTTTGGATTTATTTGATCTAAACTATTAATTTGGGAAAAAATGTTTATGATATAATTTCTATATATTTTCAATTGTGTTTTAATAGAGTTTGGCTAGGTTGTTCTGTTTTACGGTGTATCAACCATTTTCTGCTTATTTAATATCAAATCAAATAATTTTGGGGGAAAAAGTTACTCTGCCCAAAGTCATTTACTAGTGACCAGGTTCAACGTTGCTTAACTTCTGTGATCCAGTGGAAATTGATGTGTCAACGTGATTATGCCGTACAGCCACACCGCCAATATCTTCAAAATAAAAGTGATAAATTCAATGAACACATACACAGGGTGTCCATAAAGTCCGTGTGCAATTTTAAAATGAATTGTTCCAAAAGCAAATCCTTTTTACATGTTATTTCTATTGCAATCACAAATAAAATTATAAATATTTTAAGGCGCACACGGACTTTATGGGCACTCTGTATATCTATATATCTATATATCTATATCCATATATATAGAGAGAATAAATGACAAAAAGTTATATTCCAAAATTCATGATGTTGACCATCTAATAATTTATTCCTTCAATTCAGTTGACTTGAAAAAAAACAATTATACCTAGAATATCAAAAAGAATTTCCAAATTATCCCAAAATGAGGATATTTTTAATAACAAGAAAGAATATTAAAACATAGCACTAGCCAGATATGGATATAAAGGCGAAATAAAATATATTAACAATGTAAATAAAGCATCAAATCAAGGGAAAATGTCAAAACCTAAACCGTCACATGTTATTTCATATAATATGGCAATGGGTAAATCAAATTATACAAATGGTAATAAAAATATTAATAGTAATAAAAATAATGTTATAGACAATATACGTAACTCCCAAATTAGCAACACTAATACGATGAAAAATAAAAATAGACGTAGAAATTGTGTTTGGTTCAATCCTCCTTACAGTGCACACAGAAAAAATAATTTACCGAAAGAATTTTTTCAAATTGTCGATAAAAATTTCCCTACTGAAAATATTCGTAGTAACATTATAAACCGACTAATTTAGTTTAAACTATTATAAGTTCTAACCATGTAAAAATAAACAAAGAGACAAATGTGGGAGAGTTATTGAATAATCAAAAGATCGAAGTGAATTTACTTTGCAATTGTAGGAATATTAAGGAATGTCTATTAGAAGGTAAATGTCTCATTTCTAATGTAGTATATAAATGGGATGTAACAGATAATAACAGAATTAGAACATATATTGGGGCCACAAGTTGTAAATTTAAAGAAAGATTTATTAACCATATAGTATCCTTCAAAATACTGCATGTCAACAAGAAGATGAAACAAAACATAATTAGCAAATTGGATTAGGGAATTAAGGAAAAACAAAATTGAATACAAATACGATATTGGGTAGTACTAGTAAATACTCACCAAATAATGCAATCCGAATCGTATCATATAATTATATCTAATGAAAACCTTCTTAACAACCGTCAGGAAGTAATTCAAAATTGTTTACATAAATAAAAATATGCATTATCGCGATTAAAACCTGATTAGTTAAATTTTTAAATGGAAATTGAATTAACGTACTTAGCAAGTAAAGTTAATTTTATTTTATTGAGACTAAAATGCAAATAAATAAAGTTGAGAATTAAAATAGAAAATAATAAATTTAAAGTAATAATAAAGGTTAGGTAAACAATTTAATCTACATTAAATACAGAATGATTTTAAGGATAATTTAATCAGTAAATAAAAAGGGAATGATATTAGTGGTTAGGTTGTACAATTTAGTATGATTTCAAGTTATCATGTTAGGATAGAATATAAATAGTATTAAATTCGATGATAGTAATTTATAAGTGGTTTTATTAGATGTAATAAGTAACCAATGAACTTAAATAAAACATGATTTGGAAAATAGATTAAATAATAAAAAACTACATATGTATATATATATGCGTATATATGTATATATGTATATGTATGTTTGTCTGTAGGTATATATATATATATATATATAGAGAGAGAGAGAGAGATATGTATATATATGTATTTGTAACTATCTTAATAGCATAATTTTAAGTATTTTCCATATGAAGAAAAATATTTATATAAATATAATTAGCTAATGAAAATAAACAAAATAAATAAAACATTATAAACTTATTATATAAGCCTAATGGATTTAGATAATGATAGAATGTAGGATGGCAAAATATATCTAAATTAATATTTAATATGAACAATGAAGGTAAGTATGTGAATATATTACACATAATATATTACTTTAATGTGGAGTGATAAAAGAGAGTACATCTATATTATACAATTAGGAGTAGAGTAAGAATTAAATATAAAATTAGTATAGGGAATAGAAATGGATCATGTTATTATTACTTAGTTTAATAGTAATGTTTATAGATTTGTTAAGTAAGGTAATTTATGGATTAATAAAAAATGGTAATAGTCATAATATTAAAAAATATATTTATAATAATCAGACTCCAAATATTGATCTAAAAATAAAATGTATATGATGCAACAAGTGATTATTGATTGATTGATAAGTGGTTTCAAATGTATGAGCCAAATGGTTTATTGTTAGTATGAATGTATATATCAATGTTATAGTAATAATAAGATATATCTGTTGTAAATCTACTAAGATAAACGATAGATTTTATAATATGTATACTCATTAAATTAACGTCTATAAATTCATTTCGGAATTATTAGTCAAATTTAATTAATAAATTAAATGCATAAATAATTTTTTAAAAAATCTAATAGAAGAGGGGATTTAAAGTATAAGCAAAACCTGGGTTGAATATAGTCTATAATTTTTAGGTCTTTACAATATTTATAAATCTAATTAACTTGAATTAAAATTAGAATTAGTTTTAATTAAAATATAAATTTATTTAAGTATAATTATGATAGCATGTTATCAGAGGTAGAAACTCTGAAACATGCTTATTATTGAATTAAGATATATACAATGATAACAAAAATTATGCTTAAATTAGGAACACGTTCGTAAAGTGTTTATTAAAACTAGATTGTCGTATGTAGAATTGAGTTAAGTTTATGAAATGTAAATATTAAAAACATTATTTTCAATATAAATAATAATGATGGTGCTGATATTGAAAATAATATGAATAAATATATAAATTGATGAATAAAAAATTAAAGCAAATGAAAGTAAATAATTAATTTACAATTCAACAAAAGCTTATGATATGAAGTATAAATTAATAACTTATGATTACCGATGGAAATAATCTGTAATACTAACAATTTGTATTGGAAAGATTAGTGAATTAATTTATAATATAAATCGATTTAATTTTTTTTAAATAATATTGAGTGAAAGATATTAAAATTATATTAAATTAAAAATGAATGATCAGTTGAATTTGGAAGTCATTGTGAAAATAAAAATTAATATATATATAAGTAAAGTTAGTTTCGTTAGATTTGTTCCAAGGGGAGTAACTCTGTCTCATTTTATTAAGTTAATTATTGACAATTATGATATAAAAGAATTTTCAGATTATTTTTAAACTTGACAAAACGTAAGTATAGTTTTTGAATTGTATGCTTTTAAAAATTATATTTATAAGGATTGATGAGCTTGATCGCAATAGCTAATAGATTAGGTTTGGTTTTCAATTCGGATCAATTTGTTTAATTATGATAACGAACTGAAATGATCAACCGTTTTTTAGCTTAGTTTAGTTTCGTATGTACAAACCTGTATAATAGTTTATAATTTGTTGATATTATTTTTATAAGTATGCATACAAAACTTAGAATTAATATATTTACTAATTATTAAATAGAACATTTTGTTATAAGATTCATAAATTAATTAAAATTGTTGGTAAAAATAGTAGGGTTTAATGACTTTGTTTGATAAAAATTTAAGATGGCGTAATGGAAACATATAAAGGTAACTGCAGCTTCTCTTCCAATTCTCGGATTTTCACCATGTCACATCACATTTTAATTCCTTTTGACGGATTGATTGTTGCTATTTCTTCTGATGCGTTAAGAGTATAATAGATTCACTGATTGATATAATAATTAAGTGATTGATTTTGCGCAACGACACAGATACTGTCAAGAATTGTATAAGTCAACTGAATTAAAGGAATAAACGATAAGATGGTCAACATCATGAGTTTTGGAATATAACTTTTTTGTCATTTATTCTCTATATTGCTCTGTAATTACATTGAGGTTCTTGTATAAGGATTGATATATAATCAGAAAATATATTTCTACATAAATATAAACATATAAATATCTATCTATCTATCTATTTATCTATCTATCTATCTATATATATATATGTTATTTGTTTTTGTTTTTGCGATATGCTTTGAATGAATTCAATTAAACGCATCGCAAAAACCAAAATAACTAACATCTACATAAATCGCGATATATTCGAACGATAGTGCGAGGTAGACTAGTGGTAAAAATTTAGACTTCTTACCATGGGGATCCGATTTCGAATCTCGCTAGATTCAGCCACTTATGATCATAAACGACGAAAGGCGTGTCAATGGATAATTATATTTGAAAAAAAAACAATATATATATATATAGAGAGAGAGAGAGAGAGATGGTGTGTTATGCACAAAAATATCAGTCGATTTACTTCTTATTTCAATAGCATTCTTAAATACAATGGAATACTTCAATCGGTTTTGGATATACGGCTTTTATTTCAGTACCTTAAAAACAATTTATTTCTAATGGCTCTAATATTTGTTCTGTTTGTAAGGTGTTTGTTTTGTTGTAACTAGTTACATTAAAGAATGAAAATGGTCAGCTAACCTTCGCACAACGTAAGTCATTTATGAACACTGACAGCAATGTAAAAGATAGGTTTTGTATTAGACTTATTAGTTCAGTGTTTTTTTATTGAT
The DNA here is from genome assembly GCF_053919585.1 of Euprymna scolopes. Lineage (NCBI taxonomy): Eukaryota > Metazoa > Mollusca > Cephalopoda > Sepiida > Sepiolidae > Euprymna > Euprymna scolopes. Next base: position 86,973,401 of record NC_136504.1, read on the forward strand.
AAATGCCTTATGTTTAAACGGAACATGGTATGCTTCTTTTTCTAAGACATTTATTCGTGTGCGATACATTTTGATTGGGTATATTGTTTGTGATACAGTTGACCAATCGCTGCGTTTATTAATCTCGATGACTAGATTTGAAAAATTTACAAAATGAAATTTAACATGGGCAGTTTTGCATTCCATTAGAGTTAAAGAATAAGATTAGAGCTATTTGCAGGGAGTTGCGCCATAACAAACATCTTTTGAAATTGTGGAATCACCTCTGTGTCATTCCCACATAATCTCTGCCGTAAAATGGTAATATCTGCCAGGAGAATCCCCAAACACCAAAAAGCTTTCAAATTTTGTAAATTATACGCTCTCTAAAACAACAAACTGGGATTTAAACCAATAGTATAAAAAACGCATGTAAGATTTTTGCATGAAATTACCTTAAGAAAGTTGACAAGACTAAAGAATTAGCATATTTAATATTCTATTATTATATTTATGTAGCGACCACGTGTTGGTATTTCATAACAAAGAGGTGCTCGTTTTTGTGTTGTGTTATCGTGGACAATTCATTGATTAATTAATTTATATAATCGTATTCATAACCTCAATATAGTAATAATAACAACAACAACAATAATAATAATAATAATAATAATAATAATAATAATAATAATAATATGCTATTTTAAATATAATAAGATACCAGTAAAAATAATATAACAATAATCGAAAAAAAAATAAAAAGGCAGTAATTTAGAAAGAGTTAAATTTACGTATTGGGCGGAACGATAAAATTGTCGCCCTAGAAAAAACGATTTCTCTTTAATAAAAACAAGTTTACTTTTTTTGTTGCAGACTATTTACTAATTGTTGTTGTACTAATCCCAAGAACGATAAGAACCTTCTAGCATGTCTGATCGTTTGAACTGGCTAATATATATTAGTTGTGATATATTTGACCAATCGTTGCGTTTGTTGAACTCGATTACTAGAATAGAAAATTTATAGAATGAAATTTAACGTACACAGTTTTGCATTTTATGTGTTCTGTTATCGTTGACAATTCATACATTAATAAATTTATATAATTGTATCAATAACATCAATAATAATAGTTATAATTCTATAAATAAAATAAAATATCAGTTAAAATAATAAAACAATGGGCGAAAAAGATAAAAGAAGCCATAATTGAGTTTAATTTATATATACAAATATATATATATATATATATATATAAATATAATATGATATCCTCCACAAAAAAGCATTGCTAATTGAAATAAAAAACATTAAACAAGTACTCATCAATAATCATTTCCCCAATTACATTGTCGATGAACAAATAAAAAAAATGCTACAATCTTCCGATAACCAGAATAATAATGTTAGCCAACACCGCAATGCAAACCCCATTAATATATTTTACCAAAATCAAATGACCTAATTTCAGAATCGAGGAAAATGCAATAAAAAAATATTATACGAAGATACTTGACGCCTGTTGACAGTAATTTTAAAATTAAATTTATTATCTATTATAGGAAATTTCGAACACAAAACCTTGTGGTTAAAAACAACTCTTCACCGGCGATAAAAACGTTGGAGCAAACCAATGTAGTGTATAAATTTAAATGCTCTATTGGAGAATGTAACTCCAAAAATAATACATACATTGGGCATACAACAACAACGTTGTCCCGGCGAATAACTATGCACCTTAACGACACAAGCGCGATTTACAAACATTTAAAAAAAGAACATAGCTGTCCCCCCTCCAATGTTAGAAAGGTCCTCGTTGACAACACAAAAATTATACAACGGGAAAATAATGTAAAAAAATTAAAGATTCTTGAAGCGTCGTACATTAGAACTCTTCAACCTAATATAAATGACATTGCATTTCAAAAAAGCAGTAACGTTCTGAAATGTCTTGCGTAGTCCGTGTTGGACGGACTTCGTACATGGTGTCTACGAACTTGCTGGTTTTAACACTCGAATTTTTAATCGACTTTTATTCTTAATCGACTTTTATTTTAACTCATCACTGACTATATATATTTTAGTTTTCATTTTTAATCCTCATTTTCGCAATCCTGTATTTTTAACACCTGATGATGATTCGTGGACGAATCGAAAGCGCTCGTAACAGCAACATGTATGGATCCTTTATTAATATTTTTGATTTTGAAACAAAAAAGACAATACGAAAAATTGAAAAATTAAAAAAAAGAATTATAAGACAAAATGTCTCCGTTGTATTTAATAATATTTGCTTGAATATATATATATATATATATATATATATATATATATATATATATATATATATATATGGGTGTGTATATGTTTATCTATTTGTATAAGACAACCGACAAGAGAGCAACATGTTTAATAAAGGTAAAAACAATCACACATGTGGATATTAATGAACAATGCGACATTACAATTGGTAAAGAATCAGTATCGTCTAGGTAAAAAAAGTAGAGAAATATGAATAAGCTATAAAATATGATGTACTTTGTTGATGTGCAAGGATAATAAATAGACTGTCGGTTCCTGTTTAAATTGGTAATCATTTACACCAACGCATTTCAGGTGAAAAAGTGCTTACGTGTCATGGCGAAATTCGAAAATATTCCAAAAATGACAAAAAAAATTACCCAGTAGAAAAATAATTACAAGTAAAAATAGAATGCGTGAAATTATTGAGTTGTGCGACGAACTCAGAATAATACACTGATCCCCTTCAATAAAATGTTCTTAGTATGTAAGTAAGGCGTCTTCAGTCTTTGACAGACTATGGATCCCCACCGTAGGGATGCCTTCGCGTGAACTTTTTGTGGAAGAAGGTGCGCAATTTCCAACCACGCCTCTCCTGAGTCGACATTGATGAATACCAGTGGCAAGTGGAGTGTATGTTCCGGATAACTGGAAACAAATGCTGAGATAAACGGAGATTACATACATCGCCTAGAATTCCTAAATGGTCACCCATCTGGTAGTAACCAGACTCAACGTTGCTTGACTTCGGTAATCTGACGAGAACCGGTGTGTCAACGCGATTATGCCGTACTTTAGAATTTTCTTAAATCGGCTTAAATTCTATTTGCTATTTTCCAACAAAACGTAATTCTAGATGTTTTTTTTTTTTGTTAAAAAATACATTTGGCACATGCTTACGGAATAACATTGCGCATTTTTTTTTTATTTATACTTATATTGACAGAGCACATTATTACGAAATTATTTTTTCACCTGAAATGTAAAACACACCAGTATTTCTAGTTGACTTTTACTTGGGTTCGTAAAAGTCGTCTGGTGGGAATAGCGTCCGATTTGTGCAAACATATATGGATAGTCAATCGATTATGTCCAACTGACTTCAAAACTTGGACAGAAAAGATAAACATATTCGCTTTTAAATTTACATGTGAGTGAAATTTACGTAGAGTTTATGGCTTTCGGAAAAAGGAGATTGCTTTCTGTTATTGGCTAGTGATTTTCTGTAGAAATAACTTGTATCTGTTCTAAGATATAATATATGCTCGTTGTAATATATCTTCCCATTTGAGTTTCTTTTTTTCTAAGAACTGACGGTGTTGAGAAATATATTCCTGCTGACTGTTTACCCTTTACGTATAACTTGTTTTTTTAGACTAATGTTAATATCCATTTTGTGCCTTTGTGTTAAGCGTTTTTGTTGTTCTATTAGTTCCGTACATTAATTGGCTTCATGTCCTGTCTGGAGCGACTTCCACAAAAAGATAAGCAATGCTCTTATAATACCAACTAGCAAACAACATTTTGTCCCAATTATCTCTCTTCTACTTTTTTTCTTATTAATGTTTCTTTGACTTTCTACTATTTTATACTAGCCTTGGTGTCCGGCGTTCCCCGGTTGTTTGGAGGTGTATGTTGAGCAAAAACAGTTGTAGTACGCAGGCAGGCTCGAACCCGTGGCGCGAAGGTTGAAACGAAATTGGAGGTGTGTGTAAGGTTGTTGGTTGAGCAAAAAATAAAAAGGAAATTTGTGAGCACAAAAAAGTGGTAGTAGGCAGATAGGCTCGAACCCGTACCGCAAATGAGGAAAAGAAACTGCAAAAAAACGTGACACGTTAGCTGCTGAGCTTATCACTAAACCGGAAGTGACGTAGATTTAAATAAACATGTCAATTGAAAAGAGGTGATTACTTATGAAATTATCGGCGAAAAAAGCTACCCCTCATTGTAGAAAAGTGGCCAGTTAAGAGTGAAGAAATTAATGTTTTAAGCCAATTTTTTTTATATTTTTCGTCCGAAGCGTCGATCTTAAAAATGCTACTGATCTCGTGAAAATCCGTTGCTTCTATCGAATTTTTTTGCCATATATACAAACATACATACACACATACATACATACATTTATACATACATACAAAAACAAACAAGTGAGATTTATATTATAGATTTAGTTATATTTTATTTGATCTATCGTAATTCGTATTTGTAATTTTCCTTTCTTTTTTCTAACTCTTCAGTAAAAAAAAGACAGAAAATCTCGATTCCTGGGGAAATCTTCGACACTTTCCTATTGACAGTATTTTTTATTGATCTTTTCTTCCATCTCGCCAAGTTTTCCCAGTGTTCATTAATTCTTATTAGTCGCTCTCTGGTTGCTTGACTTAATTCCACGCCGACGTCCGCAGCGAAAGATCTGATTTAATTAGGCCTAGACATCGGGCATATTGTTTACTATCAAGTTTTTCGGCGAGATTTGTGACATCTGAATGCTATGTGGAAATACTTATGAATTCAGATCAGAACACCCTTGGCATTTTATTATACGGATCTGTATCATATCTGCATAAGCGACCCGGCGTTCCGAAAGGATTGTAGAAATCGGCTGAATTAATATTTTCCGAAAATTATTGGTCAAGAGTTAACACATACACCCACATGCATACATATGTGTGTGTGTGTGTGTGTGTGTGTGTGTGTGTGTGTGTGTGTGTGTTTTGAGAAAGAAAAACGGAAGAATTTATAAAATGGAGATCAACGTTTCGTCTCTAATGTAGGGGTCATCATCAGGATATAAAATGGAAAAATGCAGAAGAAAAAACGATCATAGACCATATTCGGGTGAAAAGGAAACAATATTAAAATCCTATCCATCCCGGGCAGGAACTATAAGTATGCGTGTGGGAAGGTTGGATTATTCAATATATATATATATATATATATATATATATATATATATATATATATATATATATATATATATATATAATGCGCACATTTATAGTTCCTGCCCGGAATAGGTAGTGTTTTAATATTGTTTCCATTGCACCCGCATATGGTCTATGATCGTTTTTTCTTCTGCATTTTTCCTTTTGTTTTTGATATCCTAATGATGCCCCCTGCAATAGGGACGAAATGTTGATCACCATTTTATAAATTCTTCAGGTTTTTTTCTCAAAACAACATAACGTCAACCATCGCTGGTATTTTTATTATATATATATATATATATATATATATATATATATATTTGTAGTCATCGACATACAGTCCTGTTTCGTTGTATCACAACTCATCAGTGCCGCTAGACTAGCACCTCTCCCAAGCCGAGGATTGGACCTAGAAATATCGCGTTAACAGTCAGTTGTTCTACCGATTGACCCACGGGAGTCCATCACTTGTACAGTGTTCTAACCGCTTTGTTTATACCATCTTAAACTAGTGTGTTTCATGCTACGCAATCATCACTGTGGGAAGAGATAATTACTTCTGGTCGTGAGATTCGAGCACATGCACAAAAGAATCCTTAACTTTGTAGACTAGCATTTACCTCAAATCCACTGGCAATAAACAGAAGTATGGAAGGAAATTAAGTGCCAATAAATTCCAAATCGGTGGGTAACACAGTAAACCGTCCGAGAGTATTCATCGAGCGGAAGTTGGAATGTTGAATTTGCGTAAAGTTGGCCGCATTTTCCTAATTCCTTAAATATAGTTAAACTTTAATTCTTAAATAACATTTTAAAAATAAATATTGACAATTATGTGTATACAGACACTAATGTTTCCTGCTTATATATATATATATATATATATATATATATATATATATATATATATATATAGTGAATAAGTGACAAAAGACTATATTCCAAAGTTCATGATGTTTAATTCTAAAACTCTAAAATGTCCAAAATTCAAAATGGCGTAATGGAAACATATTATAAGGTATTTACAACTTCTCTTCCAATTTTCGGATTTTAATCATGTCAAAACGCACTTTTTTTTTGACGGATTGATTGTTGCTATTTCTTTTGATGAGTTAAGGGCATAATAGATTCACTGATTGATATAATAATTAAGTGATTGATTTTGCGCTACGAAACAGATACTATAAGTGGCGAAACAGATACTATAAGTGGCGTATTTAATAGTTTCGTCTGTACAACAGTTGATGTTAAGGATTTATTAGTCCTAGAGAAGAAGAAATATTTGTCTGTGAAACACACGCGCGCACGCACGAGCACGCACACACACACACACACACACACACATATATATATATATATATATATATATATATATATAAAATATAAGAATTAGGATAAATAAAATTAGCACATTATTTTATCAGTTAAAATGTTCTAAATATATAGAGTACGATCGTTCCTACGACCAACTTTTAGGGATTTCAAAATGTCTCTACTCTCAGCGGCACTCACGTCATCACAAATAGAAGTAACAAGCAAATTGAATTTCAATACTTTGAAAAATACACATGTAATTATATAATAAACACCTACGCAAACCTAGTTTCACATTATTTTCCCTGACTATAATAGCTTCAAATAAACTTATATAATAATGTCTTTATAATAATCATTCGTTTTATACTACGCACTTTCTTTCGTCTATCGCTATCACTTCTTCTTGCTCCCCTTCCCATTCTTCCTCCATATCTCATGACGCCATATTTTTGCATAGATAGAAACAAGCAAGTTTACCAGCAATCAACCAAGACTTGTCCCGCATCATTTGCCAAGCACCAATCTTTGTTCCATCGCTACATTGTTGAATCCCTGTCTGTTTTACAATTACTTTAATGGAATGTGTTCTGATGAACCTATGGCACTTGTGCCCCCGTCCTCGTACATACTCCAAACTAACGCGACAAGCAGCAAAATTCGCTGCTGAGATCATTAATAGTTCCTTTCAGACTTTGGAATTCCTTTCCTTTTTCCTGTTTCCCTAACTCTACTATGTGCAGAAGTTTAGATATAATCTGAATAGACATTTCGGTAATCAAATTCTTACATTCCCCTATTAGACACCATAGTAGATACATAGTACCTATTTACAATGCCTCCCCACGGGACAGAGTTAGATACCAGGGTCGTTTTTTTAATGTGGAGAAAAGGTACAAAAATAAAAAATAAAATTGTCTCAGTCGTGAAGGATTTTCTTCCACCGAAAGAGAACAAGAAATGGAAGTGCAGCATCTGAAGAACAGATGGTATTTATTTGCTCCCCCACCGAGCAAATTAGGCACAAGGCCAATTTTTAATGTGAGGAGTGAAGGGAGGGGGAAGGGGAAAAAGGGACCAGCTCCCGAGAGGTGGGAAATGGGAGCTGGTTAAAGGTCAGGCATGTGGGGTTGCCCCCACATCTGGTCTTTGCTAGTCATAGCTGGTCTTTGCTAGTCATAGCTTGCAGCATCTGAAGAACAGATACTACACTTTGATCTTGGCCAAATATCCTTGGACGTCCAAGTGGCAATGTGCCTTGTTTGGGATAAAAAGTATTAAAAGATAGGTTACTTCGATGTAATATTGTGCACGCTGGGTAAACATCAAGTAACTGAAAAAAATGGTAAAAGCAAAAGATACAGAAATGTTACAAAAATGCAGACACGATTGAAGAGTTTTATTTTGCAGGAAGTTTTTATATTCGCCTATTTTTATTTTTGTCTTTTCTAGCCTTTTTTGGCATCGTTTCCGATCGGAAGAATATTTTTGAACGAAGCCAAGGCAGGAATGCCAGCAGCTGCAACGCTATAGCTATCCTGACAATGGTGCCAAATGCCATTTTTCGTCTATCGATTCGCTTCAATAAAAGACTTATCTTCGATCATCGACTTGAACTACTTTTAACATACAGCTGTGACGTTAAACGTACGCTAGCAGAAACGCACACATACATACATACATACATACATACATACATACACACATGCGCACATGCACACACATGTATTACGTCAACATTAGGCTACGTTCCAGTGACCAAGATTTTATTCATGATACTAATCATTTTTTTTTTTCAAAGCGAAACCTTCTGTATATTTTTTACGGGCAAAAGAATATCACCATTAGAATGTTAATCCCCTACCTTTACTCTATGGCTCCTCAGAAACCAAAACATTATCAAAAAAAGTACATAGCAAGTCAGTTAACAAAAATTACGAAAAACAAACAACTCAAACCAATTAGACTTTTATATTCAAGACAAACATAAAAAGCCTTACCCTTATGTCTGTGATTATATAAAAGCAACTTTGTCATTTTGTATCTGTTTCTAAGTGTGCCTGAGTTCGTTTCCTATGGACTCATAAACAGATGGTTCAATTTTTATGAAATTTCACACGATGGTACTTTATGTACCTAGCAGTGTTCTTAGGTTGGTTTTGTACGAGAATCTCTTCGATAATACTCGATAATCGATAATCGAATAATCCGCTGAAAGAAGGAACAGAGATTTTGATCAAAGTTTACACCTTACACAGCCTAACATCACAAGTGCATTTGAGAAGTTTTATCACCACACAAGCCGAAAGACCCGACATATAAAATAAACAGTACGTTCTTTGATAATTTGATATTCGAAATGAATGTTTCTGTTTGGAACACAACTGAACCATGATACTTGATTTTGTATTTTAAGCTTTTCTTAAAATTGTAAAGCCACTATATATAAAATAAATAATTTTATAAAATAAACAGTAAGTTCTCTACAATCTAATGTTGACTACAATGTATTTTGGAGGAAATCATTGCAATGAAGCATGTAAAGCTAACTCCCAGTGCACACTAATGGGGCCTTTACAAGGGAAGCTAATTAATTGGTTTCGTTGGAAAATGAGCAGTTTCACCAATATTGAGGATAAGAAAATATGGGAGTGTGAAACATTCAATCCCGGCCAACGTCGGTTCTCTCTGCTAGTTTATAGAATGCAATTGGGGGTACATTTTCCTCGCACTATAAAAGCCGTTCTTGTATCTCACACTGCCCTCGTGGAGAGCCGAGTATATCGAAGCGTATATGTATATCGATAAAATATGTAAACCGAAAAATATAAGTGCTTACATGTTCATATGCTATAATCTCAATGCTTACACGCAAATACAAGAATAATTACACACGCACAAATGTGCACATACGACAACTATACTTTATAATATATACCTGCCTTTAGATAAAAATACAAAACGAACTGATTAGACTTTCTTATGTAGATGTAATTGTTTACAGAAAGCTGTTCCTTAATTTCATAGCTCATCAGTGTAGCTAGAGACAATATTAAATAAACTCTGATATTCGACACTCGCGCGTTATTCATGATAGACCTGAACTCTACCATCTAGTCTAACAAAGTTCGTACAGTTAGCGGAATATGACTTCTGCTTTTAAAAGATTTTTTTTCCATTTGTTTATATTTATACGCAAGAAACTTGTTCACCATTTTATCTACTAGAATGTTTCAGCCATATTAAAACGTATAATATATATATATATATATATATATATATATATATATATATATATATATATATAAGTGAACGTGTCTGTGTATCTGTGTGTCTGCGTGTACATTTTTTTTTGTTTTTTTTTTTACACAGTGATCACCACTTATCAAGGCCCGGAAGCCACTCAGGGATAAGGGTTATTGCAAGTACATTAAGTTAGTGAGGAGATTTGCTGAAGTGTTTACTTAAGGGGGCGGTTCATTAGGAATTTGTTAACATTGGACTTGAAGACATCCAAGTTATAGTCCGGAGGGAAGCAGGCAGACGGAACAGAGTTCCACAGGCGTGCAGTTCTAAGAAAGAAGCTTTGTTCATGGAATCCGCGTTTTGATTTAGGCACAGATATAGAGTGGGGGAAATTTTTCACAGTGGATTCAGCTAGACAGGTGTTTTTCGTGAAAGATTGGCGAGGGGGGACCAGAGATTGGAGTTCAGACGAGCATCTGCCATGGAAATAACGATAAAACAAAGACAGGCTCGCAACGTCTCTTCTGTGGGAGAGAGGTTGCAGGGTAGAGAAAAGGGCATCCCCCACTAAGCCACGAAGTCTATTTTGTACTTTGTCAAGGCAGGATAGGCTGTTTTTAGCAGCTCCTGCCCAGATATGGCAACAGTATTCCATCCTTGGACGTATTTGGCTTTTATATAGATAGAGAATTGCATCAGTAGTGAGATATCTTCTCGGGCGGTAGAAGGATCCCACCATCTTTCCAGCGACCTTGGCAACAGACTTGATGTACGTGTTCCATTTCAGATGAGGAGTAAAGGTCAAACCCAGAAGCTTGTCAAAACACGGAGCCTCACCCAGACGAGAGCCATCCATCACAATTGATGCCAGCTGGGGATCAGAGCGTTGATGATGTAAGGATAGAAGTTTGTTTTTGGATGCTACGCAATAGCTCAGTCAATCGTTAGTCTACAGACTCGAAATTTGATATACAGGTTACTGAGATTTGAGAAAATCGATATGATCGGTTTTGGCCAGAAATTTGTCGATTAAGGGGTCAACGTTCAACGATTTGACCTTTGAGAACACTACCAAACTCCTCCGAAAATTTTGGGTCTACATACTTGAAATTTTAGATATAGGTTCCTTGGACATGGGTCTAACATAATAACTTGATTTGTGCCCAAAACAATAAATTTTAACGGATTATAATAGGGGTCAAAGTTAAAAAAAAAATTGACCGCTTGTTTTTATTTTTGTTTTGCTCAGCATACACCTCAAAACACCCGGCCAACGCCGGGCACCAATGCTAGTATATATATATATATATATATATATATATATATATATATATATATATATATATATATATATATATATATATATATGTGTGTGTGTGTGTGTGTGTGTGTGTGTGTGTGTGTGTGTGTGTGTGAAGGTGTATGTGTGTCTGTCTGTGGGTCTGTTTGTGTACATTTCCCTACGCTATAACTCTCTCAATGTTCATTCTACGGACTCGAAATTTGATATACAGGTTACTGAGATTTGGGAAAATCTATGTGATCGGTTTTCGGACAGAAATTTGGCTGTTAAAGGGTCAAATTTCAACGATTTGATCTTTGAGAACTCTACCAAACTCCTCCGACAATTTGGGGTCTAAACACTTGAAATTTTAGGTATAGGTGCCTTGGACATGGATCTAAGTTAATAACTTAATTTGAGCCCAAAACAATAAATGGTAAGGGGTAATAATAGGGGTCAAAGTTTTTAAAAATTGACTTTTTTTTTTTGGCTCAGCATACACCTCCAAACACCCGGGCAACGCCGAGCACCCATGTGGTATATATATATATATATATATATATATATATATATATATATATATATATATATATATATATACATACATATTTATATATATATATACACATATATATATATATATATATATATATATATATATATATATATATATATACCAGCAAAAGTATCCGTCGTTGACTGGGTTCAAAAACAGCCTACAGAAAATGGACACTGATTTATGAAAGTATAATAGGATTTATTAAAAGGAAGGGTTGTAAAGAGATAGCTTCGAATTTGGGGGTATCAAAACCAAAGCAAAATATCATGAAAGTAAAAATAAAATAGATAAACCCCATAATTTATTATACCATACCTGTTCACACTGAAACACTTATCACAATATTCTGTGGATCTATATTTTAAAAAAATTGTTAAACTTTGTGACATATTTCCATTCTTGGAGGTCAGGTGCGAACAAACACTCCATAATTTTATTATACCATACTTCTTCAAACTGAAACATAATTATCAAAGTATACTTACGCAGATAGATATGAAAAGTCTTTATTAAAGTGTGTGCCTATTTCCATTCAATGGAGGCCAGGCGCGAACGCAGACCCCACAATTTTATTATACCATCCCAATTTAAGTTAAAACATACTTATCAAAGTGCATATGTATATCTGTATCAAAAACACTTGTAAACGTTTTTTTTATTTTTTTTATTTTTATTTCCATACTTTGTGGACCAGGCGCGAACGCAGACCCCACAATTTTAATGAACCACCGTTCTGCCAGATCATTCATACCCATTCCTGTGTCTCGATACATCTTCTATCATTATATGTAATCGGTTTTTTAATATAGTCAACTATACAGGACCCTATTCGTGACCAGACACACACACACAGACATTCAGCTTTATATTATATATATATATATATATATATATATATATATATATATATATATATATATATATATATATATATATATATATATGTCTAAATCACCGTTGACTGCATCAGCAACTAATATCCAGTGACATCCTTTGTCCATTCATTCTGAATAAGTATGACATCTTTCGTTCTATTTACACAGTTATTGATTTTAAATGTTCGCACCTTGTCCTCTTGTTGTCCCTTTTCTTTGAATCGGATAAAACACTGTCAAAACAACTTAACGTCAAGTTGCCAACAATCAGGTATTCGCTATTATTATTAGCATGATACGAATCTACGACTTCCGTCATAAATAATTGGAAAAAATGATCTTTTCCCGGTGTTCGCACTAATATTCATATTCCTATAAAATAACGAAGAAATTAATGTTTTAGCTAAGTTTTCGGTATTTTTCGTCTGAAGGGTCAAGCTCCAAACGATACTGTTCTTGCAAAAATTCGTCGCCTCTGTCGAAAGTTTTAGGCAGACATGCAAAGATACATACATACATTTATATATTGGTAGCTATACTTTTTACTCAAGCCGCTTAAAAAGCTTGCCCTATCTCTGAATACCCTTTATGTAAAATTTCAAATATTTAGACGAGAAATTGTCTGAGTAGTTTGGAAGAGACCACAGAGGTCAATTTTATTTTAACTTTGGACCCTATTATGACCACTTAACATTTATTTTTGGGGGTCCAATCAAGTTATTTAGTTAGATCCATGTCCAAGGAACCTCTATCTAAAATTGTTTGTACCCAAAATTGACGGAGGAGTTTGGTAGAGTTCTAAACTGGCAAATCATTGAACTTTGACCCCCTTAACAGCCAGATTTCTGGACGAGAACGGATTACAAAGATTTTCCCAAATCACAATACCCTTTATATCAAATATCGAGTCTGTAAACTGAAAATTTTATAATGTAATTTTTTATAATGTAATTTTTATATAAGGTAATTTTATATAATGTGATTTTTATATAAGGTAATTTTATATAATGTGATTTTTATATAAGGTAATTTTATATAATGTGATTTTTATATAATGTAATTTTATATAATGTAATTTCATATAAGGTAATTTTATATAATGTAATTTTTATATAAGGTAATTTTATATAATGTGATTTTTATATAAGGTAATTTTATATAATGTGATTTTTATATAATGTAATTTTATATAATGTAATTTCATATAAGGTAATTTTATATAATGTAATTTTTATATAAGGTAATTTTATATAATGTAATTTTTATATAAGGTAATTTTATATAATGTGATTTTTATATGAGGTAATTTTATATAATATAATTTTATATAAGGTAATTTTATATAATGTAATTTTTATATAAGGTAATTTTATATAATGTAATTTTATATATAATGTAATTTTTGCTATTATTAAAACTAAAATAAGATTATTCATGTGTTAGTTGAACAGCATCAATAAATTCTTTATTGCATAGTATGTAAATAAAACGTATTCAGCTCTTTTTTTACAATCGTATAATTGGATTTATTTTTCTACTGGCAGGGGATACATACACGGACTATATATAGGCCTACTAGTTTTCGAGGATTATCGCACTCGAGATATGCATATATAACCCAACATACAAATTCCATCACCGACGAGAATATATGCAATGGAGTGGAACGTTTATTTAATATTTGATACACTGAAGCGAGAACGTGTCGAGTGCTCGAGGATGACTTTGGAGATGTGCCAAGAAGATGAGTCAAAGTTTTTCAAAAGACTGATTACACAGGATGAACCTGGATTAATCACCATGATCCAGCGACCAAAGCCCAATCAATGCAGTGAAACACTTGGACTCTCCACCTCCAAAGAAGGCAAGGGTGCTGCCCTCCGCTGGCAAGGTCATGCTCACAGTCTTCTGGAACCAGGACGGAGTAGTGATGACAGATTTCCTGGCAAAGGGTACCACAATAATAGGAGCCTATTATGCTTCACTTTTGGGGAAATTAAGGGAAGCTATCAAAATCAAGAGGCAGGGCAAGATCAGCAAAGGTACCCTCCTCCTGCAGGACAACACTCCAGTCCACACTCGGATATCGCCAGATCAGAAGCACGGGCGTATGGTTATGAAATTATCTCCTATCCTCCCTACTCACCTGACCTTGCACCCCCTGACTTTCACCGCTTACCAGCCATGAAGTTGTTTTTGAAAGGAAAGCGTTTCGCAGATGATGCGGCCTTTATTTCTAAAGTCACGTCGTAGTTGGATGACAAACCTGGGGTGTTCTACAAAAACGGTCTCTAGAGCTGCATCGAACGATGGGAGAAATGCATAACTCTGGGTGGTTCCTATGTAGAGAAAGACTAATAACTGTGCCAAGTTTCGTTGCTCTACTGCTATGGGAAGTGGGTCATGCCCCTCGTATGTGTTTATATTTTGATTTTCAGAATTTAACTTTAACCACTAAACTTATATATATATATATATATATATATATATATATATATATATATATATATATACACAGGGTGTCTACAAAGTCTGAGTACATTATGTAGCCAGACTTTGTGGACACCCTGTATATATATATATATATATATATATATATATATATATATATATATATGTATATATATGCCTGTTTCACGACAATCATAAGTAATAAATATGGGATTAGCTTTAAAGGTAAATATAAATATTTTTTTTGTCTTTCGGCAAGTCGGGTACGGTTCCCTGACCCTTATTTTAGAATTATAAAAAAAAAGAAAGGATAAACCCATGTTACTCAGTACGGTGCATATAACACATATCCAAAATTATATAATGATCGTTCATCATTAATTTTGAAAGGTATCCTGTAATCTAAAATATCAACTTATTGATTTAAGTAAAGTAAACAAAACAACGGAATAATTCATCCATAACAGTTAACTACAGGCATGTCAATACTCCAAGTACTGCGAGTGTGTGTAAAAATGACTTGTGAGACATCGGTCTTTGGCTTTCTTATTTTGTGTAATCTGGGACATTGCTGATTGAAGAAATAATTCATATATATATATATATATATATATATATATATATATATATATATATATATATATATATATATATGTTGTATTTATTAAAAAAAAACTAATTGTTTGAAATTCATTTTTTTCTATCTTTTGAAGTAAGCGGATTTCTCAAAAATTAATTTGGAATCAGCTTATTTTGTTTTCGACATTCTTTAACATGAGGTCCCGTACACACACACACACACACACACACACACACACACATATATATATATATGCATATATATTTATATATATATACATATTATATATAAATTTACATATATATACGTGTATACATATATACGCAAACATATACATATATATGCATATACAAATATGTATATAATATACATATATATGTATGTATACATATATATTTATATACATGTATATATATACATACATATGTATATATATACATATATATATATAAATATATACATATGTCTATATACACATAAACATACATATATATGCATATGCATATATATATATCAGTCGGAAAGATCAAAAGATCCAACTTCCGTCCCTGCAGATTATTGTTTGAGAATCCAGATTCTTCAAGTTTTCATAACTTTGTTCTATTGTTCCATCTTTTTCTTTCCCTAATTCATTGACTAAGCCGACCTTTTCCTCTTCCGACATTTTTTTCTTCTAGTAACCTCACATGCATTTCAAGATTTTCCCAGATTACATAAACAAGTACACTTCCTGTAAAAAGTGTGTTGCATATTTTCAGCCAGTAAGAATGTTATGAGTTTAGTCATTATACAATAAAAGGAACATTCGGCGCGCTTGTTTCAGATCCGGTCAAATCTCGTCGAAATAACGACTCTTGTAGGATCACCGAAGTTAATCACCGTTGAGCCTGCTTAGCGCTGGGTAAACATTATTTAATACGAGGTACTGTAGACGAACACTCCAACAAGGTGAATTATCAGGCAATACAGAGTGAAATCAATATACAGCATATACTGGTAAGCCTTTCGTATAGAAGGTAAACTCACTCTACCAAGCTAGGAAATTGACACACCTTCTAATATCCTCACTCACGCTTGGTATATTTGGAACAGTGCACCAACCATTACTCTTCATTTTGGGTAGTGTGCAAAAACGGATATTTAACATAATCAATTCAACATTTTCTTCCAACCTTCAGTTATTGTCAGATCCCGGCAATAATATCAAGTGAATTCTATTATCTGCAACTATTAAATCTATACTCATCCAATATTAATCCATATGACTTATTATTCATAACAAAGTCTTGTAACTGCATTAAGTGCAGATTGTCTACAGTCAAGTTTTTAATTAAACTTAATCACCATAGCAGGTCATCAGCTGGAAATTAAAACTAGCTAACATTATCGCAACAGCCACTTACTATCGATTAGCTGCTGGAAACGACAATCGGTATTCATGGGGTCGGCAATAATTTTTACCACGGCCCACGTACTTTTTCATTTTGATTAGTGCTTCGTCTCTATATTAACCTCCCCTCCCCCTTTTCTCACAGAAAAGACGTTAATAATGTCTGTCCTCTCTATCGTTATTTCCGTTAAAGGTGTTCGATCAGACATCCAATTTCTGGTTCCTGCTTGGAAGACGTTCACAGCAGCAACACCTCTTCTACCTTAGTTGCAAATATTTTTCCTTTCTTCTTTCGTGAGACTAATACATGTCTATTAAGCAAAGTTTTTTTTTTCGAATAACTTTCCATCTTTGAAATACGTTGCCTCAAGAGTGTTTCCCTGAAAGCTTCAATATGGTTCTCTTCAAAGCCAATGGCAACAAACACTTTTCATAAACCTTCCTTTTAAGTCAGTTTATCTTATTTATCATTTTAAATTCTCTCATAACACTCATTCTCATTTAACTGGTAATCGATTCATCTTATTATCGCTTCATCCTCGAGTAGCGTTTAACCTTGATAAATGGTAACTTAAATTATTTTTAGACTAGGGTTCAAATTTTAAAATGTTACTTTAGGTATTAAGTTTTAAAGAGCATGATTTAGCCATATGAAATGAAAACAAATCTGCGGCACTAATCCTACACAGGTTTAACCGGCATCCTCCTTAAGAGGAAAGTTCATCGGCGTGTGAAATTCACAAGCGGTCCCTGCGCATGTTTATCCCCACCAGAGGAGATGAAAATGTTAAATTTTTGCAACTCTTGCAGAGAGGTGTCGCCGTTCTCCTACATATAGCGCCTGATATTCCCAAATTAGTCATCCGTCTGGTACTAACTTAGCTCAACGTTGCTTAACTTTGGTGGTCTAATGAGAATCGCTCAACGTGATTATGCCATACTATGTAGTCATAAGCTATGTAGGACTTGTTTAAATGGTGGCTTAGTGGTTACCGACACAGACTGGAACCCTATGTGTCGAAAGTTCGAATCTAGTTCGTTCCACAGAAATATTTTCATCAGACCTACACTTGACGTGGTATCTAACCTCTTTGAGAAAGACTAAATATAATGATTCGTTTAAAGAAATTCTACACGTGTTATTATTATTATTATTATTATTATTATTATTATTATTATTATTATTATTATTATTATTATGTTAATTTGCTTCTCAGTAACTTGGCACAACGCGATAGATTTATTCAATATTCAATCAAAAAGCATTGCCATTTGTATTGTAATACGCAATAACCAGACACTCGCGAAAATTTACTAAAAATTAGTAACGCGCTGTACGTTTTCAAACGTTCTATAAAAGATAATGTCTCCAAAAATAATTCATGTATCGGCATGACTTGGACTAGCATTTCTTGCTGGCTTACATGTTCCCATCTACCAACATCTAATCGAACAAGACGCTCTCGAAAATGAATTCATAAATATAATAATAAATAATACCGTCATTTAGCCGTCTCACATTGTAACCTGCGCCTCTTCATCATAGAAGCCCTACTCATTTGCATAAACAAACCGACCATCAACCAGGCTCAATATAAGTGTTATACTGTGGGGTGGCTATACGTATATTGCATAGGTTGGGTGGATGTTTATATGCCCATATATATATACTGTACCACATTAACGTACGTGTGTATATGGTTGAATCATAGTGTGTTGAATGTTTATACGTGGCAATACTAAATGTCTGTATGTACCTATGTATGTATTTGTTGTGTAATGTCAATTTAAGGCCTGTTATTCCTCTAGGTGTTGGTGCGTGTGTGTCAGAACATATAACAACATATACATAACAACATATACATAACAACATAATTGTTTCTTCTGGGATATTCGTCAACCGTCCCTGGGGAAGCAGAAATCTATTACAAGGAACACTCAAACAGGACGCAAGACAATATGAGATTGTATGGATTTATTTCACTATCAGTTATTCATCATAGCCGAGTAATGATCGACGATCTTGGCTTGGGGTGGTTCTTCTATGTCTCCATTCTGAGATTTCTTCCCTCTCCTCTTATGAGGATACCCATTTTAGCCAACTGTTCCTCTTCGCATCTCAAATCCAACAACGATGCTTGTGCAAACCGGAATATGTGATATTCGACTCATCACGTCTGGTCACCTAATCGGATATTTTCCGGTGCAACTAGACCAGGTCACAGTTTGACATGTTTGACAACCTGTCAAACATGACTTCAGCTTGTCAAACTTGTCAAACATGACTTGTCAAACATGACTTAACAAACAAATACGTTTTTTCCACTAAACTCTAGATAGATTGATATTTATATAAATAGCTAGCTAGATAGATAGCTAGATAGATAGATAATGTACTGGTTCTACCCGACCCCTCTCTAACATAAGGGGGAAAACACGCTTAAATGCTTTTAAACAATTTTAATCGATTTTTCAATATATTCATTAAACACAATTGTTCAATTCATCATGTGTCTGAATACGACTCATGGGAGTTAAAAACGTTGGCGACTATGGCAATTTTTTTTTTTTTTTTTTTGCGCTCGAAGAGCATTCGTCTGCCAAATGGAAAAGACTGATCGCAAGGAAACAAACGGAGATTATCCCTGTTGATAAACGAAAAATGCATGAGAAAAAAATGCTGGCCAAATATACTAACTTGTATTGTTGTAAATACATTTATTTATCGATTTTTCACAGAAAAAAAGGTATTTGCTTATTTATCAGCTCTGACCAATGTTGATCCAATTACGTATGTCTTCTATCGATTTGTTCATCAATCACTAATCGAAACTTATTGATTTGTATCGATCGCTACATATCCAAGTGTATAAATAGTCAGGTGTTATGTAGGGCATTATTTGCTTTATTTATCAGAACGAAACAAGGTGAAAACACACACATATAAATGTTACCAAAGGCAAGATAAGTTATTCTCTTATATACCTGGATAATTTTATTTGTGTTTTAACTTATTTTAAAGGGTTTTTATTAAAAATAAATCTAGTATCAACATTTAAAATCATTACTGCGCATAAGCCCTGCAGGAAGAAAATAGCCGCGTATATGCTCTGAACGATAAGCTTTGATAATAGTTCAATAATCGAAAATTAAACAAAATACTGCTAGAGAAATGTACAGTATCTTAGAATATTGCATTTTTGCTCGATTGGTGATGTTTCGTTCAGGGTTTTGTTTAATTTTTTTATTTTTAAGCGATTATTAACGCTTCTCCTACCGGGCTTATGTGCGACTATTTTTTTTTTCGTTATTAGTTAGCAGGGTGAACATTGATTTTTTTCACAAAAGGAACGCTTTAAAATACATGAAATAAAAATAGAATTATCCACTAAAATACTAAATGATATTGTCTTTGGTAACATTTATTAGATGCATTTATTTTCTTTTTGATTTCTTAGATACAAAATAAAAATTACTGTTGCTAACAGATCAGGTAATCTGAAGATACCGGCTTCTTGGATTAAATAAACTAAACATTATGTTAGTTTTTTGTTTGTTTGTTTGTTGTTGTTTTTTGTTTTGTTTTTGTTTTGCTTTTGTTTTGTTTTGTTTTTTGTTTTTTTTTGGTACTCCGGACAAAAGGAGGTAGAACTGTAAATTCACCCTTGTCCGTTCGTCTGTTTGTCCGTTCGTCTGTTTGTCCGTTCGTCTGTCCGCATTTTTCTCAATAACTACGCCTTGGAATTTTTTTTTAATTTTGCACAAACATTAAATATGATATGAGTAAAAAAGTAACAGAACGGATTTTCCGGGAAATTTTCGGTTGCTCCCCCTAGGGGTCTCTTTCGGGTAAAAATGGCTAAAAATGACACTTTTGTACTTATTAAAAAATTGATGCCTTGGATTTTTATAAAACTTTCTGAAAAGTTGTAACTAACTGATTTCTATATAATGTTGTTTGTCTATACTTCGCAATAACTCTTGGGTGTGTCCCAGGGGATCTTTTAGGGCTAATAAAATCACTCCATTTTGGGGATTATTCTACCATATTTGTTAAGTTTCCTGTGTATGCCTATTTAGCAGTTTTGCATGGTACTGATTTTTTTTTTTTTTTGTCTATTCGCGTATGTAGACAGTAAAATGGTTGGAACATTTGAGAAATCCCATATGAAAGTGTTAGCGCGCCAAAATCAAACCAGTCTCAACAACGTTTCCTAGATTCCAAGACAGCTTTTCGCGGGCTAATTTGCCGCTGCTCGAAATTATGACATATGTGGGACTCCGTCGCACGACCTAAAAAATCTGCACTATTAAGAGTGTTATGTTCAAACTGCAAACGGCCAAATTACTCAATCCCTGTACTAATGAAGCTCACACAATCAACAATGGATGAATATATTCTGCTCACAAACTTTTATCCCCCTGGTATTTTTCTTTCATAAAATATGCGGACATTAATGCTTTCCTCAGTCGCGGAGTATATCCTCGGTCACGAAAGACTTCCAACAATATGTTTACAATCATGCAAAGATTCTTTTCCCACTTTAATGATGATTCTGAACTTTCGTCTCATTAAAAGACACATTTCTTATTAACGAACCCCAATCTTTTTAATTCCAACATTCAGAAAGACTATAATTTGTACATCTCTCAGGCACAAAAATAAACCTTCTTCTGGTTGAATAAAAGTTATTATTTTAAATGTTTGTATTCGATCTCGAGTCATTGTTATTTACTTATGTTTTTTTTTTCTTGTTAGGGAAAGGAGTTTCAACCTGTGCTCCCGGTACCGTCATGAATTTGGGAACCGGTCGATGCCCTTTCTCCCTCAATTTTTTTGTTATAACTAGTAAACCATGCTTCCGAAATCATCGATGTATAAAGAGATAATTACTGGATTCGAACCCAGTCACAAAGTCATCACAGTCCGCTATTCAACCCATCGGCTACCAATAAAGGTAAATGAAAGATTATAGAACTTTTATATATAATATCGAGGAAAACTAGTAAGATATTGTCTAACAAAAGATGTAAGAACAGTCAATTATGTTGAGGTTGACAGCTTATTATAACTCTCTTAAAGACGCCCAATTCAAAAATAAGCGGCTTATAATGATATTTTGATAAATAAGCTTGAATTATTGTTACCTATAAACACTAGTAATACATGCCTTGCACTTTTAGATCAGGTAAGTATATACAGTAAATTATTAAAATAGATATGGCAATTTTGCTAACAAATTAAGCCTGACAAGTTTTTACGAGAATGAAATGCGGAAAATTATATGTAGCTTAGTTGCTATTTATATTTTTATAACTTGCTCTAATCGCACAGTTGAAGTACAAAATTCTGGAAATATATATGTGAAATATTATGTCTCCTTATAAATTTTATGTAGATACATGAAATAATATATATATATCTTGAAATGACTTACTCACATGCACAGTTATCCTTATCTCTCTGCCTCTCTGTCTCAGTCTCTGTCTGTCTGTCTCTCTCCCTATCTCTCTCTCAGCTTCTATGCATTTTTATTTCCCTCGTTCTTTCTCTCACTCTCTCTCCCTCTCTCTCTCTCTCTCTCTCTCTCTCTCTCTCTCTCTCTCTCTCTGTGAAAGTAAGTCCACAGAGCGGCATATTATAATCCGTACTAATCTTCCGTAGGAACGGATTGCGAGCTTCAATTCGGCGATGCCAGAAATATTGAGTCAACCTCTCTCGACGGATTGTAGTGCGCCATGTTTTTGCAACCGGAAAAGTCAGAACTGACAGTGACATGTTCTGTGGCATTTGCTTCTTTTCAAACTTTCTCTCCTTCGCAATCGATTGCTCTCGTTTCAGTCCAACTAGTTCTGTGAGCACGACACACACACACACACACACACACACACACACACAAACGTACTCTCTTCCTTTATCCCCCCCTTGCGATCGTTTGTTTTAGTTCTTCGTTCTCACTTATCATCCTTCGCAACCATCTCTAAACATGTTGGTCTTGTCTATGCCCCATATCACGTTGCCCCTCTTTCCCTCTCTTATCTGTATCACTAGTGAAAAGTGAAAGTAATTTATCTTCCGCCAGAGTTGACACTCGCTATTCATTCAAACCAATTTTCGAGTAGAAAGTCTTGCGGAGTTTTTAATTTTGATTTCAAATGATGTATTTTCAAATAAGTTTTTGTTATAACACCTTTGCTGTATATATCATTTTAAAGGACGTTTTTCGCTCTATGTAACCATTTTAATAACACTCGTTTAAGTTACAATCCTTTTGAAACAATTATGTCTTCTTTTCAGAACATGGAATACAAAGTGGAAATAAACAAATTCGAATTGAAAGAGATTGGAAAGATTTTTTTTTAAAAATGATTAATTGGTGCCTCAAAAATTGAACGACAACCAAAGAAACGCCGTTATGAAGTGTTATCTTCTCTTCTTTTACGCAATAAGAACACCCTCTCTATCGACCGGGTTGTCACTTGCGATAAAAAGCAGGTTCTTTTACGACAACCGGCGATGCTATACAGTGGTTATATGTCGATAAAGCTCCACCACACTAACCGAAGCCAGAGTTGATTAACTGTTTAGTGATTTGCGACCGGTCTCAGTCATTAGTTTTTTTTTATGTAAGAAAACCCATTACGGCGGAGAAGTACTGTCAACAAATGGATGAAATGCATAAGAAACTTCGACAACAACATTCAACATTATTCAACAGAAAACATTAAGAAATTTATGCGTGGGGTTTGAACCTACGGACCACGTCGTGCAAAAAAAGTAAAAAAAAAAACAAAAAAAAAACCACGTAAATTGTTAAGTCTTATAAAATTCTTTGCAGTTAACGAAAAAAAACATTAAGAAATTTATGTGTGGGATTTGAACCTACAAACCAAGTTATGAAAAAAAGTAAAAATAAAAACAAAAAAAAAAACACGTAAATGTTTAAGTCTTATTAAATTCTTTGGAGTTAAAGAAAAAATTACATGAAGAAATTTATGTGTGGGGTTTGAACCTACAGACTATGTCATGCAAAAAAGTCCAATTCTCTTCCACGGCATTGCCCCACCACATGTTGCTCAACCGACCCTGCAGAAGTTGAACCAATTGAGTTACTAAACTCTGCCTCATCCGCCATACTCCCCAGACCTCTCACTGCCACTTTTCCAAGCATCTCGATAACTTTCTGCGTGAAAAATGCTTCTAAAACCTAAGCAATATCAAAAACGCTTTCAGTGACTTGATTGCCATCAAAACACAAGATTTTTAACGTTATTGGCATAAATACACTTGTTTTACGTTGGCAAAAGTGCGTTGATTCTGCTGGTGTTTATTTCTATTAATAAATGTTTGTTTGAGCCGAGAAATAGTCATCTGAATTCAAAAGTTAAAAACCACAAGAACTTTTTTGTCAACCTAATAACATATTCATATAAAAATCAGAGAATTATATAATTTTAAATTTTATATACAAAATTATCATTTCTGATAATATAAAGAAGAAAAACAACAAACCTTCAATTTTTTATTATAAAGTTTAGAATTTCTTTTCCCATCAATTTCAGGTCACGTGTTCTTGTGTGGTTGCCTATTTGCTTTCTCGTTTTCCCCACCATTTGCAAAGATTTCCTTTGAGAGCTACAAAAGAGCACGTGTTTATTGTCTTGTCTTTTCGTGATAGGATAGAAATACATATATTTATATATAAACTAGCAGAGAGACCCGACGTTATCTGGGATTGAATGGTGATCAACAAATATTTCACACTCCTGTTTATTGTCATCGAAATCTGTGTAATCGCCCGGGAGGAAGCTTCACATGCCTCCATACAGTGCTTTAGTCCAAAATATATGTTATTCTACATTGCACTCTAGAGAACTTACTGGGGTTTTTTTTTTCATAAAAGTATTTTATATAATCTTCTTTCCGGTTAACGAAAAAAAAACATTAAGAAATGTATGCGTGGGGTTTGAACCTACAGACCACGTCATGCAAAAAAAAGTAAAAAACAAAAAAAAACACACGTAAATTGTCAAGTCTTATGAAATTCTTTGCAGTTAACGAAGAAAAAACATTAAGAAATTTATGTGTGGGTTTGAACCTACAGACTACGTCATGCAAAAAAGTAAAAAAAAAACACACAATTTAAATAAATTTTCAAGTCTTATAAAATTATTTGCAGTTAATGAAAAAAAACGCTATCAAATTACCCACAGTAGAATTTTCATGAACGTTGTTATATCATTGTTGCTAAGCGGCGACATGGGAAAAATGGATTTACCGATGATAAATGAATTGAAATAACGGTTTTAATTGTCGATTATCGGTAATTATCGGGGATATTCTGAGACAAAACTTAACTAAGATCACTTCCAGACTTATACACTAAAGTTCTATAAATTTTAAAGAAAATCTGTTCAGCCGTGTCGGAGTTTAGTAGAAAGGAACCCACACACACATAGACAAAGTTGCATTTATATAATTGTAGAGATAGAGATAAATAGGTATATCTTTTTATTATACATTGGAGGGACATAAAAAGCTGGAAGAATAGAGTCAAATGGTCATAAGCTTGAACAAAGATAATTACTTAACTCTATATGAAACTGAAAAACAACTAACCATTATATCTATTTAAATTTCTTTGATTTGACATTTCTGTTTTACAGCACATCCACCATTTAGAGAAATTTTTATGCTGAAAAATAACTGCAGCAGAAATTCACGAATACAAGTTTTTTTATATCAAAAACTCAGAAAATTATAAGTTCAAACCTTTGCAGAAAACTACTAACCATTTTTTTGTTGTTTACAAAGGCATCACCACTTATTAAGGCCCAGATATTACTCGACTATAAGGGTTAAAGAGTGTACAGTAGTCAAAGGGCAATATCATAGTAATCGTTAGAAGTGTAAATTTAGTAAATTGGATTACTTAAGAGGAACGGCTCATCAAGAACTTGTTTCCATGGGACTTGAAGACGACAATATTGTAGTCAGCTGGAAAGCAGGCAAATCGAAGAGAGTTCCACAGGTGTGCAGTTCTAAGAAAGAAACGTTGTTCATGGAATCTACGTATAGGTTTAGGCACAGATAAAGAGTGGGGTAAACTATTGATAGAGGGGGGGTTATCGATTAGAGATCAGACGAGCACTTGTCATGAAAATAACGATAAAGCAGCGACAGGCTTGAGATGTTTCTTCTGTAAGAAATAAATTGAAGGGAAGAGAAAAGGGCATCCCCACTAGGCCACGAAGTCTATTTTTAACTTTGTCAAGGCAGGATAAAGTCTTTCTAGCAGCTTCTGCCTTGATGTGGCAACAATACTTCATCCTTGGACGTATCTGGCTCTTATATAGATAGAGAATTGCATCAGCAGGTAGATATCTACTAGATTGATAGAAGGATCCCACCATTTTTCCATCAATTTATTATGACTTTAACATAAGTATGTAATGTTTGTCACTATACTTTCAACAAATTTAGGCTGTTTTTTGTATATAATTAAGTAATTATCTTCGTTGAAATGCAACTTATATAATAATAGATATTTTAACGGTTAAATAGTTTCATTCACAGACAAGTGAGTGTTTCGTCTTTTTAAGACGAATGGGTGTGACCATGTATAGAACTGACCCCACAAGCATTCATGTCACATAATTCAACGTTTCTATCCATGTCTGTGTGTGCGACTCCGAAACTACTGGGCGGATGCTTATGAAATTTCACACAAAAGTACATCATGTATCTGGCAATGTTCGTAGATCGGTTCTGTATCGTAATGTCTTTGATAAGTATTGATAATCGATAATAGACAAATCCGATGAAAGAAAAAAGGCGATTGTGATCAAAGTTAACATCTTATATAGCCTAACATCACAAGTGTATTTGAGAAGTGTATGTTTCTGATTAAAGCGCAACTGAACCATGATACCTGATATTTTCATTTTAAACTTAAATTCAAGCCATTATCACCGCACAGTCAGTAAGGCATATAATTTCGACAGTAGGTATCTTTGATATGACAGGGACGCGTTCGAAATGGATGTTTCTGTTTAGAACACAACGTTACTTTTGCATTTTCCACTTTAATTTAAGCCATTATATATGAAAAATTATTTGTATAAAATCAACAGCATGATCGCTACAGCGCAATGTAGGCTACAATGTATTATGGACTAAGTCACTGCGGGGAGGCATGTCAGGCTTACTTCCGGTGCGCCGCGATAGATCCCCAACTACAGCAGGCAATCAATCAATTTGATTGAAAAATAGACGATTTCACCGACTTCGATGACAATAAAATATAGAAGTGTGAAACATTCATTGATCATCATTTAATTCCAGGCAACGCAGAGTCTTACTGTATATATATTATATATATATATATATATATATATATAGAGAGAGAGAGAGAGAGAGAGAGAGTGTGTGTGTGTGAGAGAGAGAGAGAGAGAAAGAGAGATTTATAAATAATATACTGAGTTCGTGTAATTCAGTAAATTTTCATATACTAATAGGTTTTAAGCCAAAAATGGTTGAATTAAGGATTAAGCTACAAAATTATCACATTTCATAATTATGCATTAATATACTGTGTATGCAAAGTCAATACTTCAAAACGAGGTGTTGATGGCAACAAAAAGTGTATTTCATTTTACGTTACAATTGTTTCAATGTCCAGTTCGACAATTTCAAGCATTATATCGTTTGAAAATTTTCAAAAACCAGCATTTCTTCAGACTTTATTAATAAACACACTTTTCGCAATGGAGCATTTTTTGAAAAGAAAGAAAAAGGGGAGAAAATCCCTAACGGGAAAAGCATGCGAGAAACTTGGTTGTGGTTACGGAAAAGCCCATTTAAATATTAATGTATCGCCTAATTTTCGTGTGTTATGGGAAGTTTCTACAGAGAGCCCTAAGCCATTTAATTTTTATATATATATATATATCCCATTTGTTCGGTTCCTTAATTAGCTCCTGCAATTCCTTTATTTCCCAATAATTGATTTTTTATAAAAAGAATTTTTTAAATTTTTGTTTCTATATTTATATTATGGCCGTAACCACCTTGTAAAGACGTTACGGTTAGGTTTATTTTCGTATTAATGGCATATATATATATATATATATATATATATATATATATATATATATATATATATATATATAGTATGTATGTATATGTTACAGTGGTATATATATATATATATATATATATATATATATATATATATATATATATATATATAAATGTAAATGTTGGTTTGTTCTAAACGAATAAAACCATATTTCTACGTTACCAATTTATTTGAAATTTTCAGACAACCCATTTTTAGAGTCGAGGTATGATTTATGTTCTTAAATTAAATTTACCTCGCGAATTATTAAAATTAAAATATTAAATAAAATAAATATATTTTTTAACCGTTACTGCGAATCTGTTCTGTTGATAAAACTGAACTTCCGGTTCGATTAATTTCACAGCCACGAATTGACGAAAGATTTCATTTTCTGTTTAGCAAGTAAAAAAAACAAAAAAAACATAATTCATTTGTTTATCTTCCATATCTTTTAATTTACACATTTTTTCTTTATTATATGAGGCCAAAAAATAGTTTGTCGCTTGCTTTTTGAGTTTTTTGGAATAAAAAAAAACACGATTTAAAAAATAGCGCGGATCACCCTCTGCATTAGCACCGAAAAATGTTACTAAACATTTATTAATAATTTCTCACTTTTACAAACATTTGATTTTAAATCTCTTTTTAAATGACGACTTTTATCGACTTTTTTTTAAATATCCCCCCAAATGGTGTTTATTACCCCCCCCCCCTCCAAAAGTGATGTTTATTCCGGAAGCTGTCCTTGAGATTTTGAGGTTGGGGGGGGGGGTGATTCCAAGGTTGACCTAAGCTAAAAAAAAAAAAAAAAGTTTTTTTATGCGCACATAAGCAACAATTTTTTTTTATTAACTTTTTTTTTTTACTTTTTTATTTAAAAATTAGTAAATTTCAATTGTAGTGTCTACCCCGGAACTAATTTTGACAGTGACATTGAACATTCACCGTTTCCGGAGAGCTCCAAGAAAAAGACAAAAAAAAATTCGAGGAGTCTATTCACGCCACTCCTTACCCGAACGAATTTTCTAAAGAAAATTAATTTATCGTTTCATCCCAACTTATCGCCAAAAACATTTGACCAGTCGGGAAGGATTTCTTCTTCTTTATTTTCGGACTAAAAATAACACGAGTGTGATACACCAGGGCAAATAAATTCACACCTATTATAACAAGCTAAGTCTGATTATTTGTTTTTAATTAAATTTTCGGGTTTGTATTACTGTACACATAGATTCGAAAAAGTTGTCAAAAAACAAATATATAACAAATAAATGTTATAAAAGGCAAGATAAGTTACTTTTCTACCTAACTGGATATATTTTTTGTGTTGTTATTCAATGTAACATATTTATTCAGCTCGAAAAACATACAGTGTTTACCGATGTATTCGAAAATTCAAGATGGCGTCTCACACCCTCTTTAACACCGTAAGTATGGAAAAAGGTGTTATAAATAAAAAAAACTATACAAAATACTATTAAAACCCCGCCGAATATATGTCAACCTATGTCACGGTAACATATATTGAGCAAGTTTTTAACAGTATTTTATCCGGTTTTTTATTTATAACATCTTTCCCCACACTTACCGTGTTAAAGAGAGAATAAGACGCCATCTTGAATTTTCGAATACATCGGTAAACACTGTATGTTTTTCGAGCTGAATAAATATGTTACATTGAATAAAAACACAAAAAATATATCCAGTTAGGTAGAAAAGTAACTTATCTTGCCTTTGATAACATTTATTTGTTATATATTTGTTTTTTGACAACTTTTTCGAATCTATGTGTACAGTAATACAAACCCCTCGCTTCACAATGAATACAATAATAAATCATTTATCATTAATATATGTTTTTGGTTTTGTGTTGAATGAAACTTTTTTTTTTCATTACAACAAAAATGAACCAATTTAAATCTTCCGGCATGCGTTTAAGGGTTACGAAATTATTAATAAATCGTTTAGTTACTAAGCCAACGTCAGTAAATAAAAAAAAATGTTACGTGCGCATGCATTAGCCTTGACTAGGGGGGGGGCTAAGGGAGCGACTATTAAATAATTATTTTGGTCGCCATGGTACTCAACGCCCAAGGAGTACCTAAAGTGGCACTTATGCACTTATGTTATCGTGCTATTTTTTAAAATAGTATTTTCATGTTAAATTCAAATTTTACAATATGTTTTTCTGGGTTTGTATTACTGTACACATAGATTCGAAAAAGTTGTCAAAAAACAAATATATAACAAATAAATGTTATCAAAAGCAAGATAAGTTACTTTTCTACCTAACTGGATATATTTTTTGTGTTTTTATTCAATGTAACATATTTATTCAGCTCGAAAAACATACAGTGGTTACCGATGTATTCAAAAATTCAAGATGGCGTCTCACACCCTCTTAAACACCGTAAGTTTGGGAAAAGGTGTTATAAATAAAAAAACTATACAAAATACTATTAAAACCCCGCCGAATATATGTCAACATATGTCACGGTAACATATATTGAGCGAGTTGTTAACAGTATTTTATCCGGTTTTTTATTTATAACACCTTTTCCCAAACTTACCGTGTTAAAGAGAGAATCAGACGCCATCTTGAATGTTCCAATACACTGTATGTTTTTCGAGCTGAATAAATATGTTACATTGAATAAAAACACAAAACATATATCCAGTTTGGCAGAAAAGTAATTTATCTTGCCCTTGATAACATTTATTTGTTATATATTTGTTTTTTGACAACTTTTTCGAATCTATGTGTACAGTAATACAAAACCGTTTTTCTTTTATTAATTTGTTAAATGAAAGTACAGATAACCCGGTCGGTTTCTAATGTGATGAAAATCCTGCCCCCTCCCCCCCCCAAAAAAAAGGGGTACTCTGGATAATAACAAAACGTTAAAATTGCCTCAGTCTCGAAAGATTTCTTCTCTACTGAACGAGGAAACAAACGGTGAAGTGTAGTTCACCTTCTGTTTCTCTCCCCTCTCTCTTCCTCTCTTAATATCTCTCTCTATCCATCTCTCCCTTTCCCTCTCTCAATATATATTTCTCTCTATATCACACTCTCCATCTCTCTTTGAGCCCCTTTCTCTAACTCCCTCTATCTCTCTCCTTTCCTCTGTCTCATCCCTCTCTGTTTCTAACTCTCCCCCTCTCTCTGTTTATCTATCAATCCCTTTATCTCTCTATCTCCTTCTCTTTCTCTATTTTCCTCTCACTTTCTCTTTTCTATCTATATATCTTCCTCTCTATCTGTCCATCTCTAATCCCTCATCCTATTTTAGTCTCCTAAATTAATTACAGTGAATAAGGCATTGTCAAAACATGGATAAATCCTATTTTAGTCACCTAATTTACTGACTGTGAGAATAGAAGTTATTTGGAAATTACTGCTACCTTGAACAGCACCAGAAGTAACTGGTAAAACCTTTCTAATTAAATTGATTTTGGCAGCCATTTGGTAACAAAATGGCATAAGCTTAGCCCTTGCTGCATGAGGAATACCTGCGACCTTGCTTGCCAAGTAGAAGAATTATTTATTCTACTTTAAAACATTCAATTTTTCAAAAATCTCATCTCGACATCTCAAAAACATCCAATATGGGGAAAATATTGCAGAAATGCAAACTTATTGTTTAGGATGAATGCACAATGGTACGCAAAAAATCACTTGAGGCTCTTGGTCGATCCTTGCAAGATTTGCGTGGCAATGTCAGACCATTTGGGAATGCAGTAATATTGCTTGCAGGAGATTTCAGACAAATGTTACCTGTTATTCTTCAATCAACACCAGCAGATGAAATAAATGCTTGCCTCAAATACTCTACATTTTTGTTCCATGTGAAGCTATTAAACTTAACTCAAAATATGCATGTCCAGTTGCCGACTGTTCGATCCGCACAAAAACCTTTGCATCACTTGTGGAAAATTGGGTA
Source organism: Euprymna scolopes (assembly GCF_053919585.1). NCBI lineage: Eukaryota > Metazoa > Mollusca > Cephalopoda > Sepiida > Sepiolidae > Euprymna > Euprymna scolopes. Next base: position 87,005,369 of record NC_136504.1, read on the forward strand.
CGAAAAAGTGCCAGCTGATCAGAGTTAAGGGCAAAATTCTTTGACTTTTAACTTCTGTAATTTCTGTAATTTTATTTCATCAAAAGAATAGTTAGTTTAAAATGTTTTTGCAGATATTCAAATTATAAGAATTCCATTTGACTGAGTGAATGAGCTATTCTTGCAGGTCAATACAAAGATGCCCATGAACTTAACGCTATTATTCAATGTAAAATTCCAAGTGAGGTAGTCAAATACAAATCCATCGACACTGTTGTGAAAGCAGATAAAGTGGTTAATTATCAAACAGCTATATTTGCCAGGGATGCCACCGCATGTATTGCAACTGAAATTTGGTGTACTAATTATCATGTTGTGAAATATAAACCAATCCAAGCTTTGCAATGGCACATAGCTTGCAGTAAAAAAAAAATAACAAACAATATCATAGAAACAACAATCTTAACAGGACCTTTCACAGATGAATATATCTTCATTCCATGCATTCCTATGATTCCACCGAATACATCATTACACTTTAGGAAATTGAACTTTCCAATTTTATTGTCATTTGCAATAACCATCAACAAAGCACAGGGAACAATCTTTACAATTGTGGGCCTTACAGTTACACACTGACTGTTTTTTCACATGGACAATATATATTACGTATTCAAGAGTCACCACACCGGAAAATCTCTATATCAGCTGAGAAAATGGAAGAACAAAAACGGTGTACCCATGCAAAATGGAAAATTAAACCTATAAGAAACTTCCTTTTTCTCATTTTGGAACTTTTTCCATTGCGCAATTTGAGCCACAGCAACACGTGGCAGGGTACAGCTAGTATATATATATATATATATATATATATATATATATATATATATATATATATATATATTAGGGATAGGACGGTTTCAGTATTTTTTCCGATTCCGTTTCTTTCTAAATCTCTACATATTTAACTGTAATGTTGTTAATTTTCACGATTACCCTAAAAAACACATGGTAAATGTGCATATATTTTCTTAAACGTATGGTTACACTTGTCATGGATGATGTATCGATTTTAGTTTGACTAATATGTTAAAATCAACAGATATTAACTATTTTAGTATTATTATCAGCGATAGAATACCCTTTTTAAAGAAAATCAAATAAAAAGAACATTTAAAAGAATCGTTGTTAGCATTGGAAAACAGGCACAAATTTTTCCGATTTCGATACCCCAAACATTTCCGATTTTTTCGATTCCCGATTCCGATTAATCGACCCAACACTAATATATATATATATATTAGTGTATATATATATTAGTGTATATACATATATATATACAGTATGCATGTGTGTGTGTTTTGATGTGCAAAATGTATAAATACGCTTAAAAATAATGGGCGAAAAACACTCTAGGCCCTTTCGACTATAATCCTTTCAGATAATATATATATATATATATATATATATATATATATATATATATATATATATATATATATACTCTACAGCTATTTCAAATATTATCTCAACAGGCAAAACCGATGTATTTAATAACAAACAATATCAACGAAAATAGAAGTGGCATGAATAGTTGAAATAAATAATTCTGGCATTTGCAGACCCACACCACCAGCACACTCCACCTAAAACTGGAAAGGGCAAGATTCAAGAGTCTCTTTTCCTTTGCAACATCAGACTCTGCTATTGGCCAGTATTTGGTTGAACATCTATGTTGTCCCTCTAACTCTAAAATATTCCAGAAACAATTTTAGAATCTGTCTCTTGCTATATGCAAATTTTCCTTGTGTCGACCAAAGTGGTGTGTATATAGGCATTGGATTTGGGGGAGAACTTTGAAACCATCTCTTTTTATATTTTTAGTTTTCATTTCCCACGTTTTACTATTTTAATCGTTTTTATTTAATTCAATTATTTCTTTTAATCGGTGTTGTCACTTCAATTTCCACCAGTGCTTTTTTCTTTCGTCAGTATTATTTTTATTCATACTATCTAATTCATCTGAAAGGATTATAGTCAGAAGGGCCTAGAGTGTTTTTCGCAGATTATTTTTAAGCGTATTAAACATTCTGCACATAAAAGCACACACACACACACATTCATACTGTGCGTGTGTCTTGGAAGCAAATAGAGAGAATTTTACGGTTAAAAAACGATTCTTCAGAGATATAAACATTGCATATACACGGCCAAAAGTGGCAACACACTAAAAAGATACAGATATGAGTGTTTTATTTTGGCAATATGTATCAGCCTCCATAATAAAGGGTGGGAACACTGATTTGAACAAAAATATATCGCTTTGAATATAGTTCTCTCTTTGAATTTAATTACCAGTGCTAGTTTGTATTAAAAGTATATTTACTAATGATGGGACGATTCCAAAAATTTTCCCGATTTCGATCCAGTTACCGATTCTGTTCTAAATTTCCAGTTCCGATTCGATTCCCGATTCCGAGTCTATTATATTTTATAGATATTTTATTAGAGATTTGATTGTTTATAAATTTTCAAATTATCACATGTTTTCCTTGTAATTGATTAAAAATTGAAAAACAAGAAAATATTTATTTTGATTCAAAGAAATGCCAGATTATTTCATCTCGTTTTTTTGGGGGGGGGGTCCAACATGCTATTTGAAATTTTTCACAAACAGTTGAAAATAGTCGACGATTGGTAAGCAAAATGAGAAAACGATGTAAGAACAAAATATTAACAATGTCCCTCTATTATTACGAATGAATTTCTAAATAATAATGTTACTATTTAGAATACCATTTTTAACGGTGCTCGGAAAACTCGTACCCGGAAAACTCATATACGGAAAATTCGTTTTTGTTTTTTGTTTTGTTTTTTTTTTTGTTTTTTTTTTTTTTGCTAGGTAGGGGAACTGGTCCATTATTGAATAACTATCCATTAAAACACACTTTATGTCGTTCTTGAAGGAGATATTCTTTTTAAAGGTGACTACGCACCCCCATAATATTTTTTAAATTATAAACCATATGTTTATTTTAAAATATTTTTTTAGTTTTAACACTTTTTGTGCAATTGCGGAACAAAAAAAAAAAGAACACGCTTATGTATTATCAAAGAAAGCAAATATTTTATTCAGAAGAATTAATTTAGTTTAAACAATTCTTGTATTATTACGAAATAAAAAAAAAACGAAAACACAGTACTTATGTATTTTCGGTACCGCGCTGAATTAATAACGTTATTATTTTGAAAGCCATTCTAAACATGGAGAGGGGAGGGTGTTTTGTAACTATTATGTGCTTCCACCTAACAATTTAATTAAAAAAGATATTGTGAAACTTGAATTTAACCTGAAAAACTATTTAAAAATAGAGCGGTACAAAAATGCAAGAAATGTTTTCGGTACTTATGTATTATTTGATAATATAAGACTTGTTTGTTTGTTTATTTAAAAATCATTTGAGGAGCACCTTTAGAGTATGCCGACGGCGACTATTGTTAGGGGGCGATAACTCCAATTTCTTCTTGGTCAAATAACGTGGCAAATAAGAAACAAAACAAAAAATATTTCCAAACCAAAACATTTATTGTATAAAAATGTATCAATATATAATTGTAACAACATTTCTACGTAAAAAATATAATTGGATTTTTATAAAGTAAATTAGCTTTCTTCTTTTGAACAAATATTTATTGTATAAAAATGTATCAATATATAATTGTAACAACATTTATTGTATAAAAATATATCAATATATAATTGTAACAACATTTCTTGTACAAAAATGTATCAATATATAATGTAACAACATTTATTGAATAAAAATGTATCAATATATAATGTAACAACATTTCTTGTACAAAAATGTATCAATATATAATGTAACAACATTTCTTGTACAAAAATGTATCAATATATAATGTAACAACATTTCTTGTACAAAAATGTATCAATATATAATGTAACAACATTTCTTGTACAAAAATGTATCAATATATAATGTAACAACATTTCTTGTACAAAAATGTATCAATATATAATGTAACAACATTTCTTGTACAAAAATGTATCAATATATAATTGTAACAACATTTATTGTACAAAAATGTATCAATATATAATTGTAACAACATTTCTTGTACAAAAATGTATCAATATATAATGTAACAACATTTATTGAATAAAAATGTATCAATATATAATGTAACAACATTTCTTGTAAAAAAATGTATCAATATATAATGTAACAACATTTCTTGTACAAAAATGTATCAATATATAATGTAACAACATTTCTTGTACAAAAATGTATCAATATATAATGTAACAACATTTCTTGTACAAAAATGTATCAATATATAATGTAACAACATTTCTTGTACAAAAATGTATCAATATATAATTGTAACAACCTTTCTTGTACAAAAATGTATCAATATATAATTGTAACAACCTTTCTTGTACAAAAATGTATCAATATATAATTGTAACAACCTTTCTTGTACAAAAATGTATCAATATATAATTGTAACAACGTTTCTACGTAAAAAATATAATTGGATTTTTATAAAGTAAATTAGCTTTCTTCTTTTGAACAAATAAATAATATAAATGAAACATTTTTTTTCAATTAAAGAAACTTTGAAGGGTCAACAAAATTAATAACTTAAATGTTTTTGACAGAAACGTGCAACATGGCGACAGTTTAGTGAAACGCCGTCCTCCGCATAATGCAGAAGTGCCTTTTGTTGTTTCGTGAACGCAAAAAGTGTTAAAACTAAATTAATTTTTTAAAATAAAAATTTATTTTATTATTTGATAATACAATAAGTGTTTACTTTTTGTTTGTTTGTTTTTAATGATACTAGGAGTATTAATTTTTCCGAATAATCGCTCAAAAATCGACAATTAAACATGATTTTCCTACGAATTGAACGCCGACGAAAGTCATTTAGCAGCAAAAATGCACATGAACCTACTGATGAGAAATATAAGAATGAAAAACCCATATTGGAATCCTTACAACCAAGTTATAGAAACTTAAAATCTAAAAAAAAATAATTAATAAAACCTGGAGCAAAAAAATAAAACCTATATAAATAAAATAAAATAAAATAAAACTTATATTGAAACAGATTAGTAAATTTTTCAACAAATTCACCGTTCTCACACAACTATTTTGTACCTAGAAATGTAAACAAAAATAAAAAAGGAAGGAAGGAAGGAAGGAAGGAAAGGGGGCGGATAACGAGTAGTAGTAGTAGTAGTAGTAGTAGTAGTAGTAGTAGTAGTCTTGGCTTTACTACAATTGTTCTTATGTTTGTCAACGGGTTAAAGTTGTTTAGTTGTAAGAAAATAGCGACAGTATAGGTGTAATAAAACACCCCCACTCTTCCCATGTTAATAATAGTTTCGAAATAATAACGTTAATATTTCAGTGCGCAGATCAAAATCTGCAAAAGAAACGATTTGTGTTTATTTGTTTACGTTGTTATGGGTTAATGTTTATGCGCGCATGCGCAACCGGATGTCGTAAACCTGAAAGTGGATTACGTCACTGGTTACAAGGTCATTTGAGTTATATATATATATATATATATATATATATATATATATATATATATATATATATATATATATATATACATATGTTGCTCATTTACTTCGTTTCCCTTACTCCTTCGATTGTCCTCCAAACTTACCTCAATCATTAACATTGCCTCTTTCCTCTTTCTAGTCATCTTACTCTTTGCCACGCTTTGTCACCCCCCCTCAATCTTGTACAATAGATTTGCCTGTTTCTCTTACGCAGAATGTAAAACATAAATTCAAATAACGAGACCGAATATTCCTCACTTCTCCTAATTAAGTACTCTAAGAGAAAGTTGCCATCTTAAACTCATTGGTGAAGAAACCCCAACCATTTAAGGAGCTTTGTTTATTGGGAGAGACGTGTAATCAGTCAAGTGAGACGATTCGCTTGACTGGTCGAGTTCAAATTCGAGCAAAACAGCTCGGTGCACTTGTACTTAGAGACTCGTAAAATGTGTTACCATTGTTTTAAATTAAATTATCGCCGTCAAAAGCCATATTAATACAATCCACATGGTGTGCTTTTCCTTCTCACAAAAGGTATCATGTCATTAGTCATAGAAGCCTGCTCGAGGGTTGTACGGTTCGAGCTTCATATAGATCATGGGTTCTCAACCGGGGTCCACATGGGCCCTAGGGATCCATGCAATATTTCTGGGGGTCCACAGGCAAAACATAACAGAATGGAGGGTCCATAACGATAGTTTGGTGGTCCATGAAGAAAACCAACTCAGAATAGTTTTTATTATTAAAAATTTAATATCTACTGTCTGATCTCCATCGGCTTGACCATGGAAGAAACATTGTCATATTGTAATACAAGATATTGGTACAGAATTATTATCACTCTAATTGAGATTATTATTATTATTATTATTATTATTATTATTATTATCATAATTATTATAGTTGTTGTAGAATACTTGATTTGCATTAAATTAGTTTTCATTTAAAAATAAAGCTTAATTATATAATGTTTCTTGGATTATTAAAACCTCAAAATTTATATGAGAGAAAAATAGAAGGTTGTCTTATGACCAATAGTCATGAAAGGGGCCACCAAGATAAAAAGAAGGGAAAAGGGGTCCATGGGTAAAAAAGGGTTCAGAACGACGGATATAGATACATGGAAGATTGTAAGTTTCGTGACCGAAAGATAAATAAAAGAATTAATTCTTATTTTAATCATGTAAATTACTTTGAGTTGAAAAGAATACGCGCTTGACCAGGGTTGTTTTGTGTGTGTGTGTGTGTGTGTTTTCTCTTCTGACAAAAATGTTTGCTCTTCATATGAACAGCAGTAATCTTTATTTTCTTGTTTGTTGTTGTTGTTGTTACTGTTGTTTTTTCTTTTCTCTAAAAAAAATATTACTCGCGAATTAGGCGGCGTCCAAAAAAACAAAATTTGTCTGTCGAACAAAAAATCCGTCTTTTATTTTGTCGCACCGGACTCCCAGTAGCGCATAAATTTGCAAAATCGTTTTTGTTGTTTGTTTTTGTTTTATTTTTTTATAATTGAGGCTACTCCGCAACGTTGCAGTTTATTCCCATGCCTTTCCATATGGCTACTACAATATATTAAATGGCACGCTGTCTGCGTCAGTTGAACGTCAAAATGTAGCTCCTCTCTACAAACATTATTAAATTTGAATATGTGACGAATTTTGAAATCGTTTTTGGTGGGCGTGGGATAATGAAATATAATTTATAGTCCCAAATCCACGATGGTATCTATTATGTATACAAAAAAAAAATACTCGTTAAATAATTTGACACTGCTGGCGGAGAAAGAAATAAGAGTGATTTTTTTTTTACACAGCCATCATCACATTATCAAGGCCAAGAGGCCACTCAAGGATAAGGGTTAAAGAGTGTACAGTAGAAATTGGACAATATAGTAATCATTAGTAATGAAAATTCGGTAAATTTGATAACTTATATGGAACGGCTCATCAAGAACTTATTTACTTTAGACTTGAACACAACCATATTGTAGTCAGCCGGAAAGCAGGAAAACGGAAGACAATTCCACAGGCGTGTAGTTCTAACAAAGAAGCTCTGTTCATGGAATCTACGTTTAGGTTTAGGCACAGATAAAGAGTGGGGGGATTATTGATAGTGTGTGAGGTTGCAGGGAAGAGAAAAGGGCATCTCCTACGAGGCTACGAAGTCTATTTTGAACTCTCTCAAGGCAGGATAAGTTCTTTTCTCGCAGCTCCTGCCCAGATGTGTATTGGGGTCGATGTGTATTCGAGTTGAGTTGAATTCATATCAGCAATTTCATAAGTATTGTTTTAGTAAGATGTTGTTATAAAGATTTATGGTAGTTTATGGGTGGAGTCGCTAGAAAAGCGGGAAAATTTATGCTTTATATTTTATAATTTACATTTCATTTTTATTTATTATTTTAGTTATCCTCACATTTATAGCTGTTGTTTCACGACGTTTCGGCCAACTATTCCTCTGGCCTTTGTCATGTTAAGGTTAACTGCAACGGGATAAGAATGCTGAGTCTCTTAACTATATTCTCATTAATTACTACCTTCCACAATTGTTGTCGTCTCACTCCTTTTTAGATAACTAATCCTATGGGCGGCTTTGGGTAGGATTGAAACCGCTATCTTCAGATAATGCTCACCTGGAATCGTAAGGATTCAACGTCTTTATCCACTGAGTGACGGGCCCCGGAGGCCAAAGAAATAGTTATCTGAAATGTGGTGAAGCAACAACGATGAAGATGAGGATAACAGTCCACAAATGAATAAATAAATATACAAATTATTCATCGCAAAGGATTTCAATAATAAAATAATATACATTTTATTTTGCTTAAATTTTATTGCGTCTGACTTATTCAGTTCTCTGATGTGGCTGCACACATTATGGACAGGGGCAGCAGAAAACAGCTTTTTTAAAACTGTTAAAGGTGATTATCTTTATATATAAAAAAAAAAGAAAATCCGACTTATGGGCTGACAAAATGTCGAGCTGTTTCACCATTTCTTTATTTTTCTTTCTTTTTTTTTCAATCATAAATCATCAGTTTCATAATTTTGTTGCAACTTTGAAACGAGGCCTTGAAGAAGTTGCTAGTCGACAAAAAGAAACGGGTAAAAAAACGATGTTCCGGTTAAAAGCTATTTTTGTAGGCTTGCAATGCAGGAATGTACAGTTGTTATGAGCAAATAAATAAATAAATAAATAAATATTTTTTATTTACTTGAATGGCTTGTTTTCCTGTCTTATTTTCAGGTAATATAAGTGTAAAAAAATATTGAATTATATATTTATTATTTATTTATTAATCTGATTGTATATAACAATTGTACATTAAACAATGCTTCAAGCAAACCACGCCATAATTCTTGATGTTCCAGCTTTTTGTTAGCACAGATGACTTATCTAAAGACTACTCTGTATTAGTACGGATGTCATTGCGATAATAATTAGCTTCACGTTAGGTTTCCCTTTCAAACTGATCTATATACGAAAACGGATTACTTCGTTCAAGTATGAGACAAAAACAAAGTAATGAACAGTTTATCCTGTTCACATAAAATCGTCGTACGTATTGACGTATTCTTTACTTTAAAGAGAAAACATTGAACTTTTTTTTAATTCGAAATGTATATCAAAAACATTTGATGAATGTTTAATAATATATTTTTACTTTAATAAAAGACTTACGTTTTTATATTTTAAACGGTAAAGCTATTTTAGGGCTATGTTCCAAAGTAAAAAATACTACGTTGATCTTATGTCGGTTAAAAAGACAAAATATTTTCGTTTGATCGGTGGCATTATAGATAGACGATCGCTTTTAATTCCAACATTTGATAACATCATGGATTCACATCTCACGCTAGACGATTATTGTCGTTCATTTGTTGCATTGGCGTTTCATTTATTTTTAGCAGATATTGATCATCATCATTAACCCGAATATTATTTTTAATCTAAAATAGATAAATCATCTTCTAATGTATAAATCTCAAACATCTCAGTGTGTGTGTGTGCGTGTGTGTGTGTGTGTGTGTGTGTGTGTGTGTTTTCTAAAAACTTTTGATAGACGCGCTGGAACGTAACGAAACTGGAATCGTTTTAAACCTCGTCTTACAGATGACGAGTGTCGGAAAATTGGTCATAAACATTAATTTTTCTTCACCCTCAGCTGGGCAGTTTTCTACAAGGGGGAGTCACCTTTTCGCATATATTTTCGCAAGTCATTCACTCTTTTCTATAGACCAGCCTTAATTTTGACGATCGTTACTTCCGGCTTTACATGGATACAACGGCAAAGACGTCATCTTTTTGTTTTTCACGTTCTTTTTCTCCTTTCCGGTAAGGGTTCGAGCCTGCATGCCTTCTACAACTTTCTTTTTCTTTTTCTTTTTTTTTTTTTTGCTCAACACACACCTCAAAACACCCGGGACACGCCGGGCATCCAGGCTAGTTTCTAATAAACGTGAAGAGGAGTTTGTAGTTTTCTTCAAGCATTGTGCTAAGTGTGAGAGGGCCGTGTTTGAGGGCTATGAAGTGCTATCTGATTATACGTATATAATTTCTAATTCTGTTAATGAAATTCAAGTACATTATATTTCAAATATTATACAATTATTATTTATAAATGTTTACACTATTATCATAAAAACAATACCTAATACGATAAAGATATGCTCAGTATTAGGGATGGAGTATTATTATAACTCCGTGATGCTGCATTAAAAAGAAATGGAAGTCATTCGGAAAAATCCAGATACATCCGATTTTTATGAAATTTAAAAATTGGTATTAGACATCAACTGGTAAATATTGTTCCAAATTTAATACTGCTATAACTCCACACATAAAAATTCAAAATATTTGAATTATATTTTATTTAAAGTGATTAGACACAAATTAAAGGTTTGCTGAATTTAAATTTGTGCTAAGCCGATCAAATATATTATTTAATTTTAATTTTTTCCTGTGTTTGTTTTCCTTTCTGTCTTTCACATGCGCACAGGCACACACACACACATACACATACACACACACACACAAACACACAAGTACACACACACACACACAAACACAAACACACACACAAGCACACACATACACACACACAAACGCACACACACACATGTATATGTGTTTATGTATATATCATAGATAGCTGCAAGGAGATAGAACTTGAATGGCTACTTGAAACTGTCCACGGATAACTAAGGTCCCTCTGTATAAGGGTTTGTCAAGAAAACGTTGCATGAAGATACTTCCCCTAAAGCAAACCTCGACTAAATATACAAAATGATATAGAAGTCGAAGTCCAAATAAGATTCTCTAGTGTAGTTACTCCACACTGGCATATACGAGAAATGACACACTTTCGGCAAATTATGTTGTCTATACTAACAGCACAAAACTGGGCACTCCACCAGACTAGATGAATTCTTGTCCTAGCACCCAGTTAGAGGCAAAAGATTGCAAGAAACAATTTACCATAATATTAAAATTAATGTTCCTCACTTTGTTTTTACTAATTCAACGTTTGAAAAGTGAGAGAGAACTTTAATGGAATATTCGAATATTGATTTCATATAGCTATCAAGTGTTAGCCTTAAGAAAAAGACACCTTGATTTTTGAGAATATCGACTGAAGTAAAATAAAACGCAATCGCTTACGTCGTATAAATGTGTGTATAAGTTAATAATCAGCAAAGGCAGTCGGTAGCATAATACTTTAAGAAAAGTTTATCGTTCATTGTTTGGCGCACGTGAAAGGTAATTAGCCGGGAATTAATTACTTCAATCATTAATGAAATTAACTTGAATACGCGTTTCTCTGTGTCAATTCTTAATTAAGAGCGACAATTCGTAATTTATAATTGAACATCTCGTTGTAAATCTAGCCAAATAATTTCTGACACATTTGCCTCGTCAACACGACAATCGACTGCTCGAGAGTAAAAGGTGTGTGGATTAGGGGAAGGAGGGAGAGTGCTGAATATAAGAAGAGGCTGAGAATTATATATGATAGGTTAGCGGAAATGGAATTAGAATTACTTCATCATAATTTGACTTTAAATGTGCCAGAGTTATTTCCCTTTAGCTTATTATTAATTCACGGAAGGAACATGCAGCTTCCACACTGCCGATTTTCCGGTATTAATTAACGAAGGCAACTTACCGTCTCAACACCGTTTTTTTTTTTTCGAAACAATAAGCATGCTAGAAGGAACGTAATTTACGTAAAAGCTGAGGCACGCAGATACTTCTTAATTAATCCGTATTCAATTCTAATTATCATTGGTTTGTATTGGAACTTTACTTGCTTACTTTCAGTATTACCGTTGAATCAAAATCTTACGTTTACATTTGAGCTATCTACGTATGTTTCAGATAAATGCTCATAAGTTCAGATTTGCGTCCTCAGATTGTGAGATAGTTGTTATGGTTACAAGTAATATTGCGCCGATTACGAGCGTCTGAGACATACAAATGACTGAGTAGTCGTTGCTTGTTTCAAATATCAGGTCGTTGCAACAGTTTTCTCCGATTTAAAATTTCATCTTGAAAATGAAAACCTATGTTTTTGAAAATGTTTATTCATAACGATAATGAATTTTGCTCCCTATAACTTTATTCTATTTGTCAACAATGCCTCACATGTATATTCTTTGGTTGTTGATGCGAAAAATGAATTTTACTTATGTTTCATATTCTCTGTGAATGTTAACCTGGTTGCGCAATCATCGAAATAAGGAACTTGTAACGGACCAGGATATAATACCCTAGCTCGCCACAAGAAAGTAATGAAACGAATGGAATTGAAGGAAACAACGACTCAATTGACGGATAAGATAAACATCGTTTATTTACTGTGGAAGAATGTTTTAGATATAATATGTGTTCATGTCCGCGCGTGTGTAACTAATGTTCGTTGCGGGACTGGTGCTGTAGAAAGAAAAGGAAATGTGTGTTCATCTCAAGTTCGGGTCAACATCGTTTGTTCGCGCGTGGGAATTAAAGTGAGTAAAGTAATAGAATGAGAAATGGCTGTCCATCGTGTAGACAAAAAAAGAGGATAGAGGGTTGACGTCAGTTAGCAGTCAGCTACGCGAAGGCGTTCTCAGGGACCAGTAGTAGATAGAGAGAGAAAGAGTGAGAATGTGTACATACGGTCTGTTGGTACGCATGTGCGCGCGCCTGCCGAAACGGCGGCGGCTCGCGCGCCGACCAACCACCTAGGAGGCTAATCTCGAAAAGGAAGAAGCCGGTTGTTGCTCTTTGTTTTATACTTGTTTCCGGTGTTTTTTTTTTTTGCGCATGTGTGTATTTTCTTTGAAAGCGGAAGTGACGTTGTCCATGCGTGCGTTTGTGTGAGTACATGTGTGTACGTTAGCGTGTGTGTATATACACGTGAATGTGAGTGTATGTACGTGTGTGGACGTGGGCGCGTATGTTTGTGTGCGCGTATGTATATGACAAGTAATATAGCTTGAAATGTGAATGTGTGTTTTTGTGCGAGACTAGAAAAGGCTCGTACTAACTACACTAGAGCAACATACAGGATAGAGCAAGATTTACGAACCAAATCCTTCTAGGTGACTTTGGTAAGTTAATGTTTGGATGAGCATTATTATGATGACAGATGATTTCGTTTGTGTTGACAAAAGTAGGCCGTTTTCTGGTAAACATAGGCGATAATATTGCAAATATGAATTATACTTTATTAATCTGAAAAAAAGCAGTTATAAATTAATCATGGTGATATGTTTAAGTAATAATCACATGTTTAAGTAATAACTATATGCTTAAGTAATAGGAAATATACGTAAAATAAATGACAATGGTTCCAAATACCATTTTTACAGACCGGAAAAAAACTTTTTGCAACAACTTGATACTTAATTGGAAGTTATTGTCAAATCGAAGTATGATGTAACGTTACATATGTTTACACACGTATTAATATGTAGACATTCGGCTCCCAACACGTTGTAGACTCTGTCGTAAAGAACACCACGACAAGGAATAACTCGGCTCACTTTTTTCCGTTGAAATAACGTATTTCTCGTATACTTTCCCGAATCAAACGTGTTTATTTCGAACGTGTCCCCGCAGTCTGCGCACACATTATTCTTTTTATATCTTTTTCTTTTCTTCCTCACCGTGACGTCACTCGCACACTGCTCGAATTTGCATACAGGCGCTTTACGAGCGTCCGCACTCTGTTACAACTGTATGGAGCACCAGTACTAACGTAGAAGAGAATTGTTTCCAATTAGGACACTCAACTGTATCGGACACATGAGCAAGATATGCAACTGACGACCATATTCAATACCTCGGAATCCTATCTAATATTGCAAAAATTATTTAGATACTCTTTTTTCCTTATTACCTACTTCAAGTCTACTGAACGGGGGGGAGGGTATCCTGTTTAACTATTAAAAGCGTTCATAGCAAATTCGAAAACACCACCTGGATCACGTTGACTGTAGCTGCGATCTCTTGCCTTCAAACACTGACGAAGCTCTAAAAACATTCTAAAATAATGTCAGCAAGCACTTACAAATTATCATGTTAAAATTAGCGACGGTGTATACTATAGATTTCAGTAAAAACGGCGAGAATATTTCCGATAAGACAAAATTCTGGTAAAGCATGGTCCTCAACCTATGACAGTATAGGACAAACTTCTCGATGGAAGCAATTTGTATCTTTATTTCATACAGAGTTACCATTTTTGAAAAGGTATTTTAGTAAACAGTCATCGAATATTATACATATATTGATTATATACTGGGTCTGCTTAATAGATGATCGTCGCAAACAATATCCACTGATTCCCGAATTCGACAATATACATTTCAAACGTTGTGAAAACAAAACTCGAGATTATTAAAGTATACTGAATAATCTAAGAATCTAAATAATACAAAGTATCAAGCCTCATCTCCAAAAATTTGTAACGTAATACCCCATTGAGGAGCGTTAGAACTACGCTGAGATAGCTTTTTATTCCCGGGTGACGCCAGATAACCCAAGGATGCAAGATCGAGAAGATAAATATATATTTTTTATTTCATGTCAAAATAGATATTATTTGAAAACCAGAGAAATATATTTTTACGGCTAAAAGTTGACAACAGGAAATTTCACTTAGAACCTTGTCTGGCCTTAAATGGACTCAGGGTCGGATGTCAGAATTGATACCTGGCCTGGAGAATGAGTACTTTAGATTTCAGCGTGGGAATTGTACCCACGCAAAACCCTAAAAGCTTTCGATTTCGTGGAGATTTCGTGGCGGAATCATTGGCTGGGGAGAATTTCCACCCCATCCACATACCTTACTTTATATACGACTGTCGTGCGAAAAGAGTGTGGATAGAATTGAGTCGCAGAGTGAGTGGAGAGTTTCAAAGCAGATTGCTTGTTGAATCCGAGAAGAGATGTGACCCCTCCCCATCTCATCCATCCGTCGGTCGCTGTCTGTGAAGAGAGTTGAAGCTTTGAAAAGAACTTACAAAATCTGAATGAGAATTGTAAAAACATTTTGCACATAATTTTGTGAAAATTAAGCTTCTGTAGGTAGACTACAATTGTTTGTCTTTCTTCCTGCCTGCCGCTTCGATATTCGCTTTCAGCATACCAGATTCATGTAACAGCCTGCGAGAAGTCTAGACGATACGTGCCAAGAATCTAGAGAAATAAGAGTCCTTAACTACCTTCTCGGGGAGGCGTTACAAATTAGAATAATAAGAAAACAGAAGTAAAGAATGGTTAAACTCATTTCAAGTAAATTCTAGTTTATACTAATTATGCATATGTGGTATCAGTAGGAAGTTAACTCATTTGCATATTTCTGTGCAAAAATATTTTTAATAGCTGTACATACCAGGCGTTGCCCAGTCGAAATATATTACCGCGTGGAGCCATTAGTCACAAACTATGTAAGATACAATGGATATCTTAACTTGCTACGAAAAGTGACCGCATGTCTGAGTTAGAGGAGCATAAAACACACAGATCTTTGTCTATGAAAATCAAACTCGAAGTAACTCTCATAACTTAAAAAGATATAACTCTCATAGCTTAAAGAAATAAGTTTATTTCCGGTTTTAAACGCAACAGTTATGAACTATTCTTAAAGAACTATATATTAAGTCAAATATAATTTAAATCAAAAATAAATTAAATAAATCAACTTTAAATAATATTTCTAAATATAACATTTAAAATCATTTTATTGCAAGAAAGAATTAATAACATCGAGCTAATTATTAAAATAGTTTTTCCGATGTAATACGTAAATGGAATTACTCATCGAATGTATATTTCTTTTGAATAAATAGTGTATATAGGAACCGTGCTGTATTAAATGTGTATATAAGTTCGTTTTCAGTATGTAAATGTATTTGTAAAACAGTGCACCTTTCGTAGATATTTACTAAGTTGTAAGCAAACACACAAATAGACAGGAATACAATTTTATTATAATATAAGATTCAAGCAAGCAAGCAAGGACGCTAGGGCGGTCCAAAGAGTTGTATAATTATATAGATTAATTAGTTATACTTTGTTATGTTTTAGCTTTAATACAAACAAGAGAAGTGCACAGTGAACGAGACATAAAAAATGACTAAGTTCAGCATTTGCCCCCCACCCCCACCCACATTTGGTCCGAAAAGTCCCCAGGGGACTCAAATCACGGTGAAAATGAACAAACGGTGCAGTTTTAGGTCTTACCATATGTAAATTTGAGTTCTGCTCCATGCAAAAAAAAAAAATGACTAAGTCCATTATTTGACACCCCCATTTAGTCCCAAAAGTCCCCAAGGCCTTAACATATTTAAATTTGAGTTCAGCACCATGCAAAACTGCTAAATAGACATACACAGAAATTTTTGGACAAATATGGTAAAATAGTCTCCAAAATGGAGTGTTTTTATTAGCCCTAAAAGAGCCCCTGGGGCACACACAAATTTATCGCGAGGTATAGACAAACAAAATTACATAGAAATCAGTTAGTTACAACTTTTTAGAAAGTTTCATAAAAATCCAAGGCATCAATTATTTAAAAAAAAATAAGCACAAAAGTGTCAACTTTAGCCATTTTAACCCAAAAGGCACCCCTAATGGGGTCAACCGGAGTTTTCCTGGAAAATCCGTTCTGTTACTTTTTACTCATATTATGTTTAATGTTTGTGTAAAATTTCAAAAAATTCCAAGATATATTGACAAAAGTGCAGACAGACGAACGGACGAACGGACGAACGGACAAGAGTGAATTTACAGGTCCACACTTCTTTTGTCGGGGAACCAAAAATAGTTGTGTTTGAGAATATTGTTTCATTTCGTAGAAATTTTTAATCGATAGAATTTAGAAATGTGGATTCTCCTTTTTGCTTATGATAACAGATTTTGGTATTTATTATTTTATATATCATTGCCCATGTCTGTTGCCAAGGTCGCTGGAAAGATGGCGGGATCCTTCTACCGCTCCAGAAGATATCTCACTACTGATGCAATTATCTATCTATATAAAAGCCAAGTCCGTCCAAGGATGGAATACTGCTGCCATATCTGGGAAGGAGCTGCTAAAAACAGCCTATCCTGCCTTGACAGAGTACAAAATAGACTTCGTGGCTTAGTGGGGGATGCCCTTTTCTCTACCCTGCAACTCTCTCCCACAGAAGAGACGTTGCGAGCCTATCTTTGTTTTATCGTTATTTCAATGGCAAGTGCTCGTCTGAACTCCAATCTCTGGTCCCCCCTCGCCAATCTTTCACGAAAAACACCCGTCTAGCTGAATCCACTGTGAAAAATTTCCCCCACTCTTTATCTGTGCCTAAATCAACACGTGGATTCCATGAACAAAGCTTCTTTCTTAGAACTGCACGCCTGTGGAACTCTGTTCCGTCTGCCTGCTTCCCACCTGACTACAACTTGGATGTGCTCAAGTCCAACGTTAACAAGTTCCTAATGAACCGCGCCCTTAAGTAAACACTTCATCAAATCTCCACACTAAATAATGTACTTGCAATAACCCTTATCCCTGAGTGGCTTCCGGACCTTGATAAGTGGTGACCACTGTGTAAAAAAAAATGAAAATTAAGGTTTCCTTTCTAATCTTCTAATCTTTACGGACGTATTTCAAAGAGAATAAATGCGTATCAGAATTATTAAAAAAATGTTAATGTTTATCATGTTTATTATTTCAAATTAAGTATTAACCGAGGGACATCTGGCAAACGATTGTATTAGCAGCATGAGCAGCGTTTGTGAGCGTATGCAAATTGACAAGTGTGTTCGGGCTTGCGTCTGAAGAAAAAGAAAGAAAAGGACACCACATGGTCGACGAAAAAAACGTTGACGCCGAAGGAGACGGACGTGTAAAGTGAAGACGAGAATGAGCCGGCTGTGGCAAGCGTGCGGTCGGAAGAAAGAGAAACGTGGTCAGGTTAGATAGACATGTCACAGAGAGAGATTTTTTAAGTTGTGTCGAGATGAGAGGGTAACGGTACTCAACGCGTTATTTAAAAAAGAAAAAATTCCGACCCGGATTTTTATTTATCATTTCCATTTGTTTGTATCTGCGACGTTACATTAAAGGCAACATGAACTGAAACAAATATATTGAAGAAATTGCTAATGCTGACACCAAATCGATGGGCTCCCTTTACCGTGTTAGAATACTTCTCATACTTGAAAATATCTTATATCTCACAAAACCACAATTCGCCCATGCATGAAGTAAAACATTTTAGACAAGATTAAAAAAGGAGTTTCTAAAATATAAGAGATCCCGCACTATCAACAAATCTCCAACCCCTGTCCCATCACAGCAATGTTGCATCTCAGTGTTTTATAAGTATTTCAGTGGAATGTGCTCTGACGAATTCGCAGCAATTGTGCTCCTTCGCCGTAAACACACACGGTAAACCCGACAAGCTCAAAATCTCACTGCTCTTCTGTATGAGTCCCATAATTTTACCAGTTCCCTCTCTTCAAATGACAGACTTTGGAATTCTCTCCATGTTTCCTGTTTCCCTGATTGTACGAAGGTGCAGAAATTCAGATATAATGCTAACAGATACTTCGCTGCTCATCACCCCAGATAGTGCCCCTCGTATACATGATCTAAAAAACGTAGCCCTTTACGTTCAAGTGTGAATACGTATTATCCGAGTGAATAAGTGTAACAAAAAAGACTTTGAGAATCGATAGTGAATGTCGAAGTCATCTGCTGCATTCATAAACTCGAGTTTTCAAATATGAAAATGAATTCACAAATAGGATAAAAGTGACGAATATATAATTACTCATCTCACACGTTGATAATAAAAATGATAATTAAAGATCGAATAAACTAATGAATTAATCAATAAGTAATATTTACCGAGTATTTGCAAATATGGTATCTTTGGAATTAACTTCTTTTTTTACAACAGTCACATCATGCCTTACAATTATAGAGACGAACACAATCTGGAAGCTAAAGCCTTGAATTTTAGATATTTCTAGAATCAAAATCCTGTTATGGAATTCTTTAATGTAAAGAATATATACTCTAGTTTGATTCATAGGCCGGTTCTTTTTACCTGACTAAAAAACTCTTTCGACTGCCAGTATCCTATATATTTTCAAAGCCACTATTCACCTATGTATGGAGTAGTGTTGCCACATCTGAGCTGGTGTATTAACAACTAGCCTCTTCCGTCCTTAGTTAGGGCCCAAAAGAAAGCTCTAATTTACTAGGTCCCACAATATCTACCAAGCTTCAGACCGTGTACCCTTGTCGTAATGTTACGTCCCCGTGCTTTGTAAAAAATGATTCAATGAAATGTTCTCTGACGAACGCCTTGCACTTGCGTCGACTCAACGTAAATGGCTCCGACCAACCCGACAATCATAAAAATACTACTCATTCACTGAAAAGGTTCACAGATGCCGGTAAGTTTCTACTCTGATAACTTTTTCGCCAAACTTCCTCCTCTCTTCCACGACTGTTGCAAACATTCAGAAATTTAAATGAAATGCGAACAAACATCTCGCTGCTTAAGATGTTCTATTAATTTGGCTTATAATCTAGTGTAGCTTCTTACATCCAAAAAGTAAATAGTATTGTTCGGGGTGAATATAAACAGGCTCTTTCAGCCTTTGACAGACTATGAATATCCACGAAGGGGTGCCTGCGCATGAAATTTTTGTGGCAGGGGATGCACATCTCCAATCATACCTCTCCTGAGTCGACTTGTTAAATACCAGTGGAAAATAAAGTGTACGACTGGAAACAAATGGCAAGATGAGCGGAGAGCACACACAGCGCCTAGAATCCCCAAATGGTAACCCATCTGGTACTAACCATGCTCAACGTTGCTTAACTTCGATGACCTGATGAAGGCCGGCGTGAATATAAGTAAATCACTGCGATCATCACAAAATGATCATAATTTGGCGTATACAACAAGGTTGATGCGCCACAAAATAAGGCTTATAATGTCATAGAATTAATTCAAATAATCAAACAAACTATTATGTTTACACCATCTATTATGATTGAAACCGTAATCTACTAAGGATTCATTATTAATATTTAGTTTATAGTATACTAGCAAATGTAGCCGACGTTGCTCGGTATTAAAAGTAACATTAAATTCCTTTAAAAATCTGGGGAAAAAACGGAAAGAAATTGAGACATGTGCATGCGAGTATTATGTTATTTTTTCTAAACAGTTCACTTCTTGTAAGTAAAAAAAAATACTCGAGCTGAAACGAAACCAAAACCTTAAGACACTGAGTCAAGTACGATAATCATTAAGCCAGCTTGCCACGATATGTTAAAAATGTTCTCTAACCTATTTATTCTTAGCATAAGGAATATGTCATGTGTACCATTCACGGGTGAAACAGTTGACAAACAGATAAAAAATCGATGGTATCCCTAAGTTCTATTTTTTCAATTTTGACTCCTTAGCAGCCCTTTTTTATGAAAACTGATTAAAGTTTTTTGACATGTCTGAATACTTTATATACTAAATTTCAAATCTGTAGATCGAAACTTTGTTGAGTATATAGGCTAAGATGTGTCCTCACACACAAGTACGTTTTCACTTTTATAGATTCATAGATTTTGTCTTGGCTTATTAAAAAAACATCTATGTTTATAGTGATTGGCTTCTCGCCCCCAAATGTTTTAAAATCTATGACGAACCAAACGAGTTTAATTCGATATGATAAAACAATCGAAAATAAAAGTAACATGTTGGAGCAAGTCTTCAGATAAATTTTGTGTTCATTCTTCTTAATAATTGTACATAAACTCATATTTCGGAATTAGTGTTACCATGCATATTCATATATGTAATCAATATTGACTACGGTGATAAATCCACAAATTCTGTATCAGAAAATGCCGCGCTCTTAAGTCCTTATATTTGCTGTATAAGCCGGATATTGGCGAATACCTGTTATGTCAAAGAACAGTGATACAACGGAAACTTATAAAGATTCAGAAATAGAAATGTGTCAGATATGGCTTGCTTTTTTTTTAATTTTTCCTTTCAATTATTTGATGCATATTGGCATCAAATTATGAGGGTTACTCTTGTAAAAAAATCTAACTCATTTTTCATCAAATCCTGAACGATATTCTACAATTGCAATGTATAACGTAATGCTTTCTTTTATTTTAACAACGTAGATATTGATTCGTTTGGACTTTAAAACATTTTTAGAACTAATATATGTTATTATCATAAACTACTTCGACGTTTTTAAGGGCCCATAAATTAATCCATATATAGTCTAACTTAGATAATAATTTGACACATCAAAATTCTGGTGGCTTTAAATGTAGATGAAATTATCTTTTAAAATATTATAGTTTGCTATGTAGGTTACTGCGGTTTTGAAGATATTTTGTGCTAAATATGCTTTTTCTAGTCAAAATTTATGTAAGAAGCTTGTTTTCTAAATTCCAAAAAAGTATAAAAACTAAGAAAATAGTGTTGATGTTGAAAGATACACTCACGCAAAAAAAATGCAGAAACGAATTCAACAAATTTATAAATGGTGTAAAGCTGTTTTTCGGTCCGAGGGCGATCCGCCGATCCGAGTTTAGTGGACTGTATTTCAGTTACCTATGCGTCTTTTTACGCTAGTGTTCAACCTCCATTTTCTCCGGGGCCCTGATTTTTAGCAAGTGCCCTCGTGGCTGTCCGCAGCTTAACTAAATTTCCCGCTCAAGTTTTTATTCCCACGTGTTCCGTTCTGAGATTGGTGGGTTGGGGTTTCTGTCTGGTTTACATCCGTTATGTTCGCTATCTTTTCGAAAGGCGATGGGGATGGAGTGGGGGGATCTTGCCTCTGTGACTTCCTTTGCGTGGATGGAGAGAGGTTAGGAGTGGGGTGTCTGCTTGACTAATATATACATTTATTATGACATAAGAGGAAGAAGGGGGTGGGTATAGTTTTTTAATTATAACATTATTTTCATTAACCGGTCGGGGCGCCTCAAGGAATATAATTGCAATCCAAAAGGGGTTGGCAATATAATACCAGCAGCATTAACTTAGGTTAGGTTAGGCAGGTGGCGGTTACCTCTGAAGGAGAAAGTATCAATGAACTATTAAATTCACAAACGGTTCCCGTTCTCATGTATATCCTGGTCATGGGAGATGACGTTAGTTTTTTTCAGTTGTTGCAAGTAAGTGTCGACTTCCTCCCTATACAGTGTATTCCTTAATGGTCACCCATCTTGAAGTGACTAGGCTCAACGTTCTCCTGGGTAGATGGATCCCATACATCTACTTAAGACAAATACCACATCCAATAAAAGGCTATCGAAGTGGACCAGTTTCTGTCAAGCTGATTATCGAGTACGGAACCCCGACTGTCATATACGCCGCTAACGACGACGCTAGCATTGCAATTTGTCGTAACTCTATCATTAGTATTTATTAGGTTGGTCCAAAAATAACGTCGTTTTTGACGTTCAAACTTCATGTCAGAAAACAATATTATTTCTGCACCTACCTAATAGAAGAGACCATCTACTCTCGAAATAAGGTCAATCAATAGTACATTATAATATTGTATGAAGCATAAAAATATACTGCTATTATCTTTTAATGCTCAATTCAGGAGAGTTTATTGTAATATCTGTTATGTTGATATGATATTCACCATCCGGGCCATTGCCTCCTCCTTTTGGAAAGATATCGTACTATCTGTTCTGTAACCATTATACCTTCCACCTAGATATTCCCTTCTCTTTTTAGAGTGAAGAAGTTAGTTTAATATCGGTTTCCTTTACACAATCCTTTCATGTATTACCGTCTCATTGGTGGTTAAGCGTCGTACTAAACATTTTACCCGTTAAAAAGGGGCAAAAGTTATAGCCCGTTGACTTAGAACGAGTTCTTTATGCCAAATTCATGGTTGAATATGGTTAAATGTGTGTTCATTTTTGCAGTAAGTATTACTATTAATCTCGAACTGTGCCTCCAACAGATCGCATAATACTTGGTCGCTGTACCTTATCATAATAAAGGTTGATACAAAATTTTTGGAGATTCGTTCAGTAGTTTCTGAGAAAACCTCTAGGGTAGATGTAGTATTGTTGTGAGTAATGCTTAATAATCCCTAACTAAGCAACCAACAGATACCATAATACTTAGTTCGATGCACCTTATCATAATAAAAGTTATATAAAATTTCAGCCAGATCGGCCCTGTAGTATCCCAAAAACAAGTTGAATAAGCAAACAAACAGATTAAAGAAAAAATTATATAGATATGTACGTTCGTTAAAAAAACATTCTCTCATGAAGTACACTCTCTATTTTCAGGGGAAGTGTATTATATATTCGTTTTTAAAAAAATATCCTAGCAAAACTATAAAACCAAGAGAAGGTGGATATTATTGATAGTTGCAAGTATACATGATGTTTAATCTATAACAAAGCCAGCAATTTAGAAACGATCTTCATAAAACAAAGTGCATGAAAACAATTGTGTTATATCGTCGTGATCGTCTGCAAGAAGCGAACAATAGCTAAATGACAGTCGATTGAAGTAGGTTACAACGAGTAAAAGAAGGTTAAGCTTGCAATACTTTTAGCCTGACTGGCATTGCAAGTTGACTGTGACAAGTTAAAACCTGCATTTATATGAACTGACCGACATTATAAGATTGCTCACAAGGTGAATAATAGTTTCAAGGTGCCGTCGTAAATAGAATAGTTTTAATAACTTGACAACAAAGAATTAAGTTTCCAAACATGTTTGGTCCCGTGCAAATATTAATATAATAGTGAAACCACATAGAAATTACACGGTGTTTTCTACGCCAGACTGCACAATTTACTCTTATAATACCATCGGCCGAAAATAGATAATCAATGTTCATAACCCCTACAAAAGAACTGCCACTACGTTTATCTCTCAACAGATGAACAATATGAGACATGACGGAGATCGTATAAGAGAAACCTATCTGTAATTTGATTGGCCTCTACCCTTTCTTCTAGTCTGCAATCTCTCTTTCACAGAGGTGATGCTGCTAGTCTCAGTCTCTTCTCTCAGTACTATTATGAGGCGTGTTCTTCAGAATTATCTGATTTATTCCCTGCTTCTTTTGTTACAGTTCATTTGACTCCTTAGTCTAGTAGTCCTGATAAATTTACTGTTCAGGTAACTTGTTATAATAGAAGTTTTTAACCGATTTAAGTGTCCTCTTGAAAATATAATAAATTGTGTTTTTGAAAATATATATTCTTGATAACAACGATCCTTGTTCTCTATAGCTTGACTTCATATGTTAATGAGCTTAGAAAAGCCTCACTTGTAAAATTCTTTGGGTTTTGATGTGAACTATGATCATGACAAACGCTTAATCTACTCTTGCGATGTTAACTTAAATTATTGTAAATATATTTTTATATTCTTTGAAATACGTGAAGACCCGATTCAGATATGTCGCAGAATATGCAGGATGAGATAAAATTTCCATACCAAATTCTGCTAGAAGATCTTCGTTCAATAGTGATATGACTACAGACATTGCCATGATGGAAGATGATTTCGTTTTCGGGTCAAGATTTTGTAACCAAATTCTGCTAGATCTTTGATCAATAATATGTGAGAAAAATTGGCACCAACCTACTAATTTTTCTTTGAAATCATAAATATTTGCCAGGATCAATATGTTCCGACGAACTTAATGCATTTGTACACAGTCAATATAAATGCCAATGACCAACTTGAATGTAAAACCCTAACTGTTTACTGTAGAGTTCCCCAGATGTGTGAGAATCTGCCTCCCTAATATCTTCTTTCCTCGGAGAGTTTGCCTTTAAAATTTCGTCCTTGTTTCCCTGAGTGTACACAAAATGTAGTAATTCAAATGTAATGTTAACAAATATCTTGTTACAAACTCGTCACTGAAGTTCTTGCTTATCAATCTTGTCTTTAATCGTAATAACCACTTACATCTCAGTAGTCGTATGCCTCGTTTAAGCTTTTTTTCATTGGACCGATTCACTTTGGAATTACATCTTTAGTGATTGTTTCTGTGACCTTAACAACGTGGAGAAATTTAAATCTATATGGACTAAGATCTTGCAGCCCAATTCCTCATTTAGATTGCTTCTATAAATGTGGCCCTTATCACAGTAACCCCTTACGTATCAATGGCAATATGTCCTGTTTGGATTTAATAAAAACTGAAAACATTTTTAAAACTGTATCATGGTTTGATTTTAATCCATTTGGAGGGAGATGACGAAGTGGTTTACGACACAAACTGGCAACTTGAATGTTCCAAGTTCGAAATTAGTTCATTATAAATTCTTAGGATGTTGGCAGAATCAACGTGGTCCCTCTTTAAATAGTCGTTGTCATTTTAGAAAGAATCTAACTAAAAAGATATTAGGAAAACCAATGCTAACAATAAAATTATCTAATTCATACGAAATCAATGAATGAAACCCACTCAGAGAATTTAGTAAAATAATGTTAGAGAATCTACATCAAATATAAAAGTGTATTTTCATGCAATAAATACCAAGAAAGACAATAGTAATGTTCTTGAATCCCAAAATTTACTCCCAAAGAGGACTGTGAATGCATAACCCTCTTAAGACTTTAATTATATCATGTTTTGTGACATTTATACATTTTTTCCAGATGAAACATTGGAATCTCAACATTACCCTGTTTGTGACGAATATCTACGTGTCTTTACTTCTAAGTGCTCCATACGGACAGCGCCCACTTAACACTTTAAATACTTATATGCGATTTTAATGAAATGTAAACCATATGTATAAGACGCTAATTCAGTTATTTCCAACATCTCAGCTATAATATAAAAATGAGCGAAATGGATGGTGTAATCATAACAAAGAAATAATATGACGTTGTGAACGTAGTTAAAAGGTAACCCTCATTCAATCCTCAGAAACGCCGTGTCTTCCTGCTAGTTCCAGTCATAGTCAAATGTGACCAGTAGGTCAAAAACACGTCATGCATATATGCAATGTCCTTGCTGTTTTAACAGCCTCGACAGCCATGGTCTTCCAAATTGTAGAGCCATGACAATCTCGGGAAGACAAGTAAAGACAGTAGTTTCTCGTTGCTTTCTGTCTTAATCCGAGGGGTATCTCCCGCAATAAGTTAAACGGCCCCCCTAATATCAACCTGGAAATTTCTACGAGTCGGCGCGGTACATACAGTGCTTAGTCTTCTCAAATGGTCACCCATCTGGTATTGGCCAGGCTCATCCTTACTAAACTTCAATTATCTGAACCGGTGTGTCAACGTAATTGTGCCGTAAATACACGTTAGTGAAGGAAAAAAATCTAACAAATCGGTGAATTCTTTAGATGAAACAATTCCAATGAATTTCATCGATTACATATTTTATATATTATAGTAATCTTCGTCAGTTGATAAAATAAGATTGAAAGTCATTCCGTTTTAGTATTTAAATGACCTGGTGTGAACTGAAAAAAAAACATTTCAATGACTGCTACTTCTGTGCATTCAAAAGGAAGGAGACTAACAAGAAAAACGGGAATTCGTTGGTTTATCCAAACCAAGTCTGCAATTTGGCCAAATTTATGTTCCAGTGTTTAAAGGCTTGTCCCAACTGGAATTTCCTGTTTCTGAAGAAAACCAGGCCTCTGTTTTGTCAACTGACAATAGTGAAGCCACTGTTTCAGATGTCGATTTTTCTCCTTCTTCACTACCACAGCTTTGTTTTCAAGCAGAACTTAATGATCTGACTGACGAACTGGTGTCGAATAGTACTATTCTTAAGATTGGCGCCTTTTATAAACAGTTCCAAAATGAACTTTTAAATGCTTTCTTCTTCACAACTGCAACTTATATGGATCAGTTCGTCTAATCCATTCAACGACCTTTCAAAATAAAAGATGATGAAATCGAATTTGTTCTGAAAAAATATTTCATACAGACAGCACTAATGGATCATATATATTCATTTGAAAATGGTTGGGTTTCTCCTTGGGCTACATGGTGGTTACACAAAATTTCCTTGTATCCTGTGTTTGTGTGATAGCAGGGAAAGTACAGAGCACTATAAAAAAGATTGGCCTGTTCGCAGTGAAATGATTCCTAGCTCTCCGGTCCTGGATATGACCTTAAACTATATCCAGTGGTGAGCCACCCTTTAATTACCATTGCTTCCAGGTCCACTCTGACCCGGAGTGGTAGTACCTGTTAGGGTCCGAACTATGGGTTAAATAGAAACGGACTTCAAAATAACAAATATATTCTATTAAAAAGTTTTTCTTCAAAATCTTTGGATTCGGCATTAAATAACCCGAAAAGGGTTGATATGCCGTAAGACAAAAACAACCAATCAACCAACCAACCAACCTAGCTCTCTCAATGTTCTGGCTTCTGTTTTGGTAGAGCATTCCAAAATTGTGTTTCTTTCTTTTCACATAAAGCTTGGCATCATGGAACAGTTTGTGAAGGCTCTTGAAAAAGGTGGTGAGTGTTTAAAATATATTTGCATGAACTTCCAGGCCTAACCATACAGAAACATAAAGCTAGAAATTTTATGAACCCTAGATTCGAAATTTAATGAATGGTGTAAATTTCTGTAATTTTATGAATCCTGAAGAATTGAGCGCCTGAGCGGCGTTTACAAATCTAGTAAAAAAAATTATTGGAGAAATAATGGCGCCCAACTACAGAGATTATTGAAACAGTAATCATAAGTGTCTATCAACTGGGTGGAAACATGAGCGCCAAGTTACTTTTTTGACCTTGCCGGTTTACCAGAAAGTCTAGGTGGTGTGAGTGGTGAGACAAGACATCAGTAACATGGAATTTCGCTATCAAGGTCGTTGCGATGTCACCAGGCTTGCAGACCACTGTTGATTTATCAAGCACGATGATGCCGGACGCCCCATTCTAAGAAAATCATTAAAAACCTTAATTTATGGATGATGGTGTCTATGCTTAATATTTTTTTACAACTTCAAATTTTATTGTGGATATTTTGGTGTGATTTCATGAATATATGCCTTAAAGTTACATAAAAAAATTTTTTTTCGATTTACCTGTTTTTATTGTAGCTATCAGCTTCCTACAAAAGGGGTAAAACCCTAGCAGAATAATTAGACCTGATAAAAACTAAGTGACAGCATTTCTGGAATCAACGCCCTCAAATTACGTAAAAACAGTTTAAACATCTTAGGCACCATAACAAGTCTGTTGTTGGCCAGTGATAGCAATGCTCACACGTCTATAGCAGTTGTTTACAAAACAATTCACAAAAAGAAGGCAATGACATTCCGACTCGGAATGTTTTATGTTTAACATTTATAGGAATAGCTTCGAGCGTAGTTCATCACGAACGTTCAATAAATTTATAAATGGTATTACGGTAAGATAATTTGAAACCCAAAGCTTAAAGAATATATTCGGAATAAAAATGAAAGTATAAATACTTCTGAACAATGCTTAACTTGTTAATATAAAGTCAGGTTTGCGTGTATGTTTATATGCATATATAAAATATACGTGTGGATGGAATCTTCTCCTGAACGAATTAACACTCTTACTATGTGAAATCGTGTGGAAGGTGTTATATATTTACATCTAGGTTAGTTGATATAGATGGGTAAAAAAACTTAAATGTAAAGATCCCATTTCCTGCCGCTTTTGTGAAAGTTTGACAATAGATAATGGGCAGTAATTAAAAATACTCTCCAAATATCCGTTGTTTTTTTTTAATATTTAAGGGTCTTTCGGAAAATATAATATGCACACATGCCCGATTTAAAAGATCAGATATTTCAGATTTGCATTGAATTTAAATCATAGTCGTTACACACGTGTAACCAGATTCATTGAATTCTTAAAGCCCATTATGGTTAAGCCTTACTTAATAGATATTTTGTAAAATTAAACTCATTATTTTTATGAAATTTAAAATAACTTTTTGTAGAACGATATATTGATTTTAATCTGTGTAAGAGACATTAACGTTGCACAAATGTTCTCTTGGTTGAATTCATTTTATTCATCCTGGAAAGGTATTTTTCGAGAGTATTTTAAAATACTTTAACATTTTTATACTAAGTTTATAACATTTATATATAATCAGTGTTCATTTTTTGCACCAATGCTGTATTCATTTATTGTTTAATCTATAATCAAATCGAGTTGAACAAAATGGGTTCATTCTTAAGATGTGTTCATTAAATGTATATATTTAGCGATGCTGTAGAAATAATAACAGCGTTTAATAATCTTCTGCTGTGACTCGAGACAAGTGAGAGGACTTAATAGATAGAGAGTGAAAGTGTTTGCTGTCGTATTTGTGGAATGTGTATTTGATAGAGGCATTTTTAAGAGTACATGTAATAATTTTTAAACAAGGATGAAATGTACAGATAATTTCGTAGAATATATTTTAAGAAGTATTGTAAGCGGTGAAAATGAAATATCTTTTTCTTGAAATGTCCGCTTAAGTTCCTATTTAAACTTTAGTAATAATATTTCATATATACGAAAAGTTAAAATCATTATTCAGTTTTTGTGGTTGTAATGGTGTATTTATCTCTTGTTAAATCTACAAGCCAATCAGGTTGAACATTCTTAAAATGCGTCCATTTAATGTAAGTGTTTAGCTATAAAACGTAAGCTTTTTTATTAAACTTTTTTCACTTCGACCAAGGTGTATTGCCACTTGTTCGCAAGAGTTAGCATTAGTACTATGTCAAACAGAATTATGGAGAGTTGGTTGCGCGATGTCTGCTCACATTATATTTACACTTTCTGCATGTCAACACAGTCATGGAAGCAGGAAACGTGGACGGGATTCCAAAGTTTATTAACACGAGAGAAGAAACTATTAGAGTAAAACACTTTCCGGCATCTACGGAATTTTACAATGAAGTGGTGGAACTATGCTGCTTATCGGGGTGGTCGGGAGTATGTACGTCGAGATGGAACAAGTTCTGTGGGTTTATCAGAGCACATTCTATTAAAGTACTCGTAAAAAGATGCAACATTGCGGCGATTTGACAAATAGTTTGGCCGATAGTGTGTATCATATTAAATTGGAGACTTTTTTTAAACTCTATTTAAGGATCTTAGCAGTAGATGCGCCACCACAGATGAGGCAGCAACACTACATGTATCGCTAAGTATGGGATACGCGTAGGCGCGAATGATTTTCTAGAGACAACCCACTCAGCTGACCGACAAGCAAAGCTTCTCAAAGGATATGCTTGGGCGCATTGAAAATATGATGCACCACGCGTTTCGCAATGGAAATTCTATTTCTCTAAGCACGACAGACTCCGGCCGAGAATGCGAAGACACATCTACAAATAATCGAGTCATACAGACGTGACCCTTCACAACTACCGAACAATAGGAAAGAGATTGAACGAGAATCGATTGAATTTGTTGCAATAAAGTAAACTAATACTAAGCTGATAATTGGCAGAACATCCTTTCAGCCCGACTAACTTGCAAGACAGATCCATCAGAGTTCACGGTGACAAGTTGAAACATGTCTGATGACAAATTGACCAACTTCACACAATTATTTGTCAACCAGCTTATTTTCTGGCAACTAATAGCTACTGTCGCTGGCCTTGTAAGGCAACGAAATCTAATATATAAAGTAAAGTTAGTGTCTACATTTCTTGGTCATAGATTTCTATCTACAAAACCAATATTTTAGTCAATTTCTTAGTGGGTTGTTGTTTCATGCGTAACCGAATGTGCCCCTGTCATATCAAAGAACCGATTGTTTATTTCATATGTCTGACTTTAATACTTATACGTTGATAATGGCTTAAATTTAAGTTTAAAATGAAAAAATCAAGTACCATGATGCAATTCTGCATTAAACAGAAGCATTCATTTCGAAAATGTGCCTGTGATATCAAAGAACCTACTGTTAATTTTATATGTTGAGTTTTTCAGCTTGTGTAGTAATAAAACTTCTAAAATGCACTTGTGAGGAAATCGCCTGTTCCTTCTTTCATACTTATCGAAGACATTACGATACAAAAAATATCTCAGAAGACTGACAGGTGCATTTAATGCCTTTCTGAAACAGTTCATACAAATCGGCTCAGCCGTTTTCGAGTCCATGAGGAATGAACTCTTACACACACACACACACAAAGTTTCTTCCATATAATAGTTGAGATAGAGACAAATGATTAATAGACAATTTGAAATGCTATAAACAGTAGTTGTAAATGTAGCAATCTTTTTAGAAGAAAAAAGGACGTTTACTGCTTGCTGCTTATTGCAAAGTTCCCGACAAATGGTGACTCCGGCGTAGTTTAAACACGTAACCTCGACAAAGCGTTATATCTGAAATATTTTTAGTTGTCAGTTTCTCTTGGCTTGTTATATCTGTGATCATGAAAGATTCTAGAATATTTTTCCGCGGCTAACGCGCTATTGGCTATTGTTTGCGTTGGCGTATATGGTGAGCATACGCACTGCTCAATATTTTGGGGAATCGAACCGATAACATCTCAAGTTTAGTCCGTTCAAAGATTATACGTAGCAATTAGGTTTATTAGCTTGTTTACTGTGATGAAATACTAACTATTTTGGGGTCTCTTAATATCGAATTTATACTTCATGTTGCTAAATATTGGTACGTGTGATAAAGGTTATCAGCATGACGTCAGTACTTATCGAGTATTGATGCTGAATTGAGAAGCAATTTCAAGTCTTAATATAAAAGTTCGACGAACAGGGAAGAACCTATTTTAGAAATGTTGATTTGCCCAGAAGATGGTAATTTTTTTTATTTGTATTGCTTTCGCTTTAGACTTTAGATGAGAATTGTTTTTTGTCAGATTTTTTCTATATATTAATACGGATTTATTTTGTTTATTACGCCTATATCGTTTTTCTTCTGGGTGACTGTTGTTTAATAGTTATGAACTTTCATTTCTTGTAATAAATAATTTACTAAGAAGTTTTCATAAATTTTGATTTCGGTTTCGATTATAGCTAAAGAAACTCAAGTTATCTATAATATAAATCTCACCTGTCTGTTGAAATGTATGTATGTATGTATGTAGGTATGTATGTATGCGAATGAACTCGTTTTCTGGGTCAACGGCCAACTAGCACTGTGTATACTTGTGTGTGTATATGTGCATTGGGGTGGAGGGGGCTCCCGTAAGCCGTGGTGAAGGCAACCTTTCTCGGAGAAGTAAATCTCTGATTTAAAAAACCATAAAGCGGAAGACCATTACCCGCATTAAGCTGGTCTGCAGTTTAATTTGTTGCTGGCTATCTTGCTCTTGCTTTTTGCTAGATCTAAACATTTTGAACCGAGAGAGAGACTTAGCTGTCGTACAAATCTAAGACTCTGTAACATCATCTTTGTATAGATACTCCCTCTGGCATTTGGACTCATACATTTAAAATGTCTGAGGGAGTGGCACTCGTCTGACAAGACGTTGCAATCATCATGTATGTATGCATGCCTAAAACTTTCGACAGAGGTGACGGATTTTTACGAGATAGATATTGTTTTGAACTGCGGCCATTTGGACGACAAATATCGAAAAATTGACCAAAAACATTAATTTGTTCACCCGTAAATTGACACTTTTCTACTGGGAACGGTTGCTTTTTTCGCTGATATTTTCGAACATAAACCCCTCTTTTCAATTGTTTAGCCTTAATTTAAACCTACATCACTTCCGACCATGGACCCAACAGCAAACACGTCAGGTTTTTCGCCACTTTCTTTTCCTCTTTCACGGTACGGGTTCGAGCCTGCCTACTACAACATTTTTTTGCACAACACATGCTTCCAAGCACACGGGAAACACTTCGCACCCAGGCTAGTATATATATATATATATATATATATATATATATATATATATATATATATATATATATATATATATATATATATATAGATATATATATATATATTCGGTCTCGATTCAAGCTGATGAATTTTTTAAATCATAACTTTTTAATATATAAGAATTGATAAAAAATTGACTCTATAATAATACGTACGAAATTTGCATGAATAAAAAAAAAGCATATTTAAGCGTATTTTACGATCGGATTACGCGAGGCGTCCCTGCTAATTTAGATAAATATTTTGCGGTTTTAACAAAATAGCTACAATAATATCAAGGTGTCTTCATTTACGCTTAACAACCACAAAATGGCAGCATACGTATATTACATATGAAAGAGACCGATGTGGAATTTCCACAGGTCCCGCTACTATTTCCGGAATTCATTTAACGCATATTTTGTTTGCACGTAAAAAGGCAATAGTTTAAAATTCTTTTTTGTTATAATTACGAAAGGCGTGCTACAAGTAATGCCCATTACCCACTTCCATTTGTCTGATCTAGCTGAAATTTTGCATGTGCAATGATTTATATCTTTACGGGTTATGTGGCAAATTGCAGCTATGAACTAATTGTAGTTTCTGGTTTACAGGTGTTTGAACTTAGTCAGGCGTGAAATGGAGCCTGTTGAATGTCGAGCAGTGATCGGGTTTTTGTATTTGAAAGGACGCATACCACAGGAGACTTTTGATGAAATTAAAGAAACTTATAGTGATAATGCCCCATCATATGACCTTGTAAAACGCTCGACTCGTGAATTACAACATGGTCGGAAGTCTGTGGAAACAGCTCCCAGACGTTGTCGCCCCCTTCTGCCATTGATGAGGCATCCGTCCGTCAAGTTGAGGCTGCCATTTTGGAAGATCGGCGCATTAATATTCGCCAAATAGCCCAAGATGTTAAGATTAGTACAGGGTCTGTGGAAATTATCATTCATGACCATTTGCATAGGCATAAGGTGTCTGCTAGATGGATTCCCAGGTTGCTCACACCATTCCAGAAGCGAGAACGCGTCGAGTGCTCGAGGATGAATTTGGAGATGTGCCAAGAAGATGAGTCAAAGTTTTTCAAAAGACTGATTACACAGGATGAAACCTGGGTCCATAACTATGATCCAGAGATCAAAACCCAGTCAATGCAGTAAAAGCACTTGGACTTACCACCTCCAAAGAAGGACAGGTTGCTGCCCTCTGCTGGCAAGGTCATGCTCACAGTCTTCTGGGACCAGGACGAAGTAGTGATGACAGATTTCCTGGCAAAGGGTACCACAATTACAGGAGCCTATTATGCTTCCCTTTGGAGGAAATTAAGGGAAACTATCAAAATCAAGATGCGGGGCAAGATCAGCAAAGGTGCCCTCCTCCTGCAGGACAACGCTTCGGTCTACAACTCGCATGTCGCCAGATCAGAAGCATGGGCGTGTGATTATGAAATCCTCCCTCATCCTCCCTACTCTCCTGACCTTGCATCCTCTGACTTTCACCTCTTCCCAGCCATGAAGTTGTTTTCGAAAGGAAAGCGTTTCCCAGATGATGCACCCTTGATTTCTGAAGTCACGTCGTGGTTGGAGAACCAACCTGGGGTGTTCTACAAAAAGGTCCCCAGAGCTGCATCAAACGACGGGAGAAATGCATAACTCTGGGTAGTTCCTATGTAGAGAAAGACTAATAACTGTGCCAATTTTCGTTGCTCTACTGCTATGGGCAGTGGGTCAGGGGCATTACTCGTCCAAATTTATTTTTGTTTTTGCAAAATATTTGTCGTTTGGATTCTGCACTCTGGTCATTCTTATATTCCTCAGGTTCGAGCACCGCAAGAAACGATGAAATAATCGATGCCAAATAAACCAAGAACGCATTGATTTTATAATGCTTTCGAAACCGCTCACCTTACTTCAAGTAATTTTTATGAAATCGCCCATTTTTCAATCAAATCGATTAATTGCTTGCTCTAGTTATAGATCCGCCGTGGTACAGCAGAAGGAAGATTTATATGCCTCCATGCTATGTATAAGTCCAGAATACATTTTAGTCTACATTGTATTGTAGAGAACCTACTGTTTATTTTATAAAATTATTTTTATATAATGGCTTGAATTAAAGTTTAAAATGCAAAAGTCAAATAACATAGTTAAATTGTGCTCTAAACAGAAACATTCATTCAAATGCGACCCTTTCATACCAAAGAACTTTTTGTTTATTTTATATGTCGCGCCTTTCAGCTAGTACTATAATAAACTTCTCAAATGTAATTGTAATGTTAGGCTGTATACGGTGTTAACTTTACTCAAAATCGCTTATTCCTTCTCTTATCGGATTTTTCGATTGTCGATTATCGATACTTATCGAAGACATTCCGATACAAAACCTATATAAGAACACTGCCACGCACAGACAGTATATCTGTGTTATTTTTTTTTTAAATTGGTTTCGCCGTTTATAGGGAAAGAACTCTTTCAGGCGCACAAACAAGCACATCCATAGTTCCTTTTATAAAATAGTGGCGATAAGCAAAAGGGTGTATTTCTTAGATAGATCGAGATACTATCAAAACGAATGCTAAATTGCGACTGGCTTGAATAGCCATCCTTTTTAATTCTCTGCTCCGTTGAGATACCCTTTGCTCTTCACTTCCATGAGTAGGTAGAAATTTTATAGGAACGTGTTAACTCAATATTTTTCAAATAATGAAAATAGTTTTAAACCTCAGATTTAATAAGCTCATTCGAACTTAGAAACTCCCCTTAAAAATAAACAAAATAATCTAAGTTCTTAAGCAGGTGCACTCTAATAACCAAAGAAAGCGTATCTCGTGTCTTTGAACGGGGTTGAAAAACACAACACTTCAAAACTCACGTACAAGTCCCATCATCTCACACACTAACAGAATTAGGTAAACGGAAACGTACACACAGTCAAACGGTGCTGATCACATTCACACAAAGCAAAATGTAAGTATACACAGCGCACCTCCTCGGGTCTGACATGCACTTACCATTTTCGTATCAAAGACACCAGTTGTAGTATACTCTTCCAAATGGAGATTTCGGACTAAAAATGACTTATTTTTTGTAAAACTTCTATTTATATAAATGTCTTATTTGATCATGTTTTCCGTGAATTTTGCAAACTTTGTTCACGTTAACTTAGCACTTGTTTATTGGTGACAGTAGTATTCCCAAATATTTCATTTATTTCCATTTTAATATGCATTCACGTGCGTTTAACATCATTCATTTTCTATCCTTTGCTTTAACCTAACATAAATAAACAATTTATAATTATTATTGGTGTATTTTTGGCAATACCCAACGATGCTACCGTCGTCTAAAACGGGATTACCAAGACTAGACACCACGTTCCATACTACTGGTACACCTGACATTTGAAAGACACATCTGAAACCTTACCATTAACAGTAATACTATGCAAATCCACAGGTGTGGAGGGAGAGATGAGAGAGCAGAATAGACTATTTTAGGATTTTTCTCTTTATGTTTTTTACAATTAACTGACTATGTAAATTTATTTATTCCGCTTTAAACGATATAACCAGAGTTAACTGCATGAATCAACGGGTCATAGCACTTTGTATTGCATTTAGATATTGTTTAACAATTAATTTTGCAAATAAGATGTTTCGAACATCTTTATAATAAATTACAGAATTTTTTTTTAAATGCTAAACAAATAAACAAGAACCTGACATGGCAGAGTACAAAACCGTCTTTGACATCTAGTGGGTGAGGGATTGTTGCCTCTCTACTTTCTCACGGAAGAGATATTGTGAGTTTATCTCTGCTCTATTTTATGACAGCTACCCGACTGAGCTTCAATCTATCTTTCCACCCATGCAAAAGATACTCCTCTAAAAAAACTGTCAATAAATTATCTTACAGAGCGTAAAAGGTAAACGAAAATTTCATAAGTTTTTTTTTTCTTTAAATTGTTCGTCTGTGGAACACAATACCGCTGGTCTGATTCGCAGCTTATTATAACATGATCGTTTTCAAATCTAATGTAAAGAAGTTCTCGTTGAGATATCTTCTACAATTATTGATCAATTGTAAATAAGTTCTTTTTGAGCTGTCTTCTACCATTATTGATCAAAGTGAGAAAGTACAGAGGCAACAATCCCTTACCCACTAGATGTCATTGTATTGATAAATATGGCGTGTTTTCAGTTTACTCGACACGCATTAATCTGTATCAACCAGTTGCTCTTGGAGCTTTATAAGCGTAAACCCTCTAGTAATAAAAAACATTTCAGGATATATCTAATTGAATATTGAAAAGAATTCGATACGTAGATTCGATTCTATTATTCCAAACTATTTCTTTCATTTCTTTCATTTTTCATTGTTCTTTTATTTAATCGTTGTCTCGCAAGCAGTTTTAGCTTACAATATACGACACGATCCTTCACCCAGGGAGAGTTACTTTGTTGAGAAATGTCTTGGGAACGGCAACCAGCTCCCCGGGGAGACAAACGATATGAAACGATACGAACATGAATGATAGAAACATCAACGGGTTGATATGGCGTCGACTAAACCGGTTGGCATGGGTCGCTTCTTGGGTCTTCATTGCATCATTGTATTGTTTCGAGCAAAGTTTCCATCATCGGGAGTAAATGGTAGGGACCGCTTGCTGAAATTTAGCCCCTGTACAATTTTTAATAAAAGTATAATTCTTTTATTTAACACTGAAGGAGCATATTGAAAGACCTGTTGAGACTCAGCGCGTGTCACTACCGCCGGCGCAAAAACTTCTATCCGTCTGCTTTCAACGGCGTCCAGCACTTCGGCTGTTTGAAACAACACAATTATAATTCAATTCTCCTCTATTTCTTCATTGAAAGAGAGAGAGAGAAAAAGAGCGAAAGAATGAAAGAAAGAAAGATAAATATTCGTTTTAAAACACGTTTTGTTTTTCAAATTCAAATGTCAGCATGCAAGTCTGACCTTTCACTGCGCACCGAATTACGTAAACAGCTGTCAATCTTTGTGCACCAAGTGCCAACCTTTAAAATGTGCACTAACTGAGATTTATGTGTTAGTATAGAACTAGTTGTGCACAAGGTTTATTAATGTAAAAGACTTAGCTCACTAAAAAGGGAGCTGCTTTATTTTGCCACAATATTAAGAAAATGAATCCTTTGAGGCATCGATTATATCTGACACGACAACAATCCCGGTAAATATAATTGATCTCCTCGACACTATAGCCATTCTACTATAACAGGTCTCTTCATACCAACGCCGTTAGCTAACCCAGGTCATGAACTGTTTCTGGCCTGCGAACTGAAACGTCATTTCTGCAATTAGAATCATCCGAATTCAATTGATTGAAACCGTTCGGGTATTTGTCCGACAGATAAGATGTGTCGCTTCATTAGCTCTACCGGAGTCATAACCTACCTGTCGATTTTAGTTAATTATTCACAACCTTTCTATATTTTTATATTTCTATATTTCCATCTACAGTTGTACAAAAATGACAAAATCAGATAATAGTCAAAGTATAGGTGTAGTACAATCGTATAACCACCAGCTCCCCACATTTGGGGGCCTAATACCTAACTTCCCTTGTATTCGAATGAAGACAAGACTATTTTAATATGTGCTATTAAAACATGGCAGCGATAGAAATCTATATCTTGATTTTGATTGAGAGATATTTATAACATCTCAGCGATGTCAAAGCAATCAGGGACACTCTTATAGTCAAAACTATTTAGACGATAATAGGATTTGAAAGAAAAATAATTTATATATATATATATATATATATATATATATATATATATATATATATATATATATATATATATATAAAGCACTGCTGAGGTCCCGACTAGTCATCTTCAAGACTGACGGACTGCATGATATATATATATATATATATATATATATATATATATATATATATAAATATATATATATATATATATATATTTTATATATATATATATAATATATATATATATATATATATTTTATATATATATATATATATATATATATATATATACTAGAACCCCGGGATACGGCATTAAAAATTAGTAAGAAAATACAGCACAGTATATAATACACATGTATATAATCAAATAACATTATAAATAACACTGTAAGTCGACAAATACCATAACCAGGAGCCGGGAAAACATCGTTT
The DNA here is from genome assembly GCF_053919585.1 of Euprymna scolopes. Classification (NCBI taxonomy): domain Eukaryota; kingdom Metazoa; phylum Mollusca; class Cephalopoda; order Sepiida; family Sepiolidae; genus Euprymna; species Euprymna scolopes. Next base: position 87,044,517 of record NC_136504.1, read on the forward strand.
TCCACATCGTAACCTGACAAAAAACGTATACTAGGGCCCCCGTATTCTGTGGTTTTACTATATATATATATATATATATATATATATATATATATATATATATATATATATATATATGGGGGGGGGTCTTTCTATATGTTTTTCAATATCGATCGCTATAGTGTTTCTTGCAAGGCGGGCAGAATTTTAATTCAATGGTAGTTGAGACGCCGTCACATCTGGATCGCACAAAGTTAAATTTTGGATGGTGTTCGCGGCGTGTCGGTCCCCTGCTCAGCTCATTGTTAGAGTTCAAAGAAAATTATATTTCTTAAATGTTTAAATAAATGTATATTTTTATAAGAAAATATGCCTGTCGTTTAAAACGTAGCCGATGACATAGCAATCCCTTTATGCATACGCGATATTCCATCGTGTATGTATATTGTTTATTTCGCACGGGAAGCTTATTGCTGTTCTATAAACGCGTCCAGGTTATTGGAAAACTCTCATTTGCAAACAATTTTTTCATATACGGTGACTCCAAATACAAGCAATGGTATTCACAATTCTTCCTGCAATCCAACCTACAAATATCTATAGTCTACACCTGACTTCATCACCAGGTTTCATTTATGTATATTCAACAATCTTTGTTTCGTCACTGCTCAATAATTTGTGATGATGTTTTGCAAATCGTCTCGTTTTAAAAGTTGGGATTCTTTGTGAGCTTCACTCTCACCGGACCTAAACGTCCAGATTTTTTATCTGGACATATCTAAAAAATGATGTCTTTAAAAAAAATTCCTAAATAATTATTAATCTACAAAAGGGGCTATGACAGCAACTATCTGTCGAATACAGTTTAGTTTGTAACGTAGAGTATACAGTTGAGGAATATCAGTGAAGGACGATTAAACAAAAACTGTTGAACATTCATCACAAACTTGGTTGGCAAGTCAGCCATCAAGCGAAGGTTTTCCACACTAAATATGATTGAATTACAGAAAGAATTATGAATCTTATAACGATTCCATTGAGAACCATTTGAGAGCGCGCTATGTATCATATATATATATCTATAAAAGTGAAAGTGTCTGTCTGTTTGTGTGTTTGTGTGTGTGTGTGTACATTTCCCTACGCAATAACTCTGTCAATTTTTAGTCTACAGACTCGAAATTTGATATACAGGGTACTGAGATTTGGGAAATCGATGTGATTGGTTTTTGGCCAGAAATTTGGCTGTTAAGGAGTCAAAGTTCAATGATTTGACCTTTGAGAACTCTACCAAACTCCTCCGACAATGTTGGGTCTACACACTTGAAATTTTAGATATAGATTCCTCGAACATGGATCTTACTTAATAACTTCATTTGAGCCCAAAACAACGAATGTTAAGGGGTCATAATAGGGGTCAAAGTTTTTAAAAAATTGACCGCTTTTTTTTTGGGGGGGGGCTCAACATACCCCTCCAAATACCCCGACGACGCCGGGCACCCATGCTAGTAGGTTATGTTTTCGTTTATTTTAAGTCAACAGTGATATACCGATTCAGGTTAGATCACTGAAGTTAAACAACATTAAGCCTGATCAGTAATAGATGGGATAACATTCTGGGATACTAGGCGCTGTATGTAGGAATATGTTGAAACCTCCCCGTATGACAGTGCAAAACCCAAAGTGATCATCTTCTCTTACGAGATATACAAACGACTACGGACCACTTGTGAATTTGATACTCCCAGGAAACTTCATCATTCAAAGGAAGCCAATTCAACTCGCCTAGGCTTAGTGCCACTGCAGTAAGGTAAAGCTATCGTTGGTGATATTTTTCTGAATATCTGTTATGCAAACTTGACAAATAAAAGCCGTGTTTTATTTTTAAATACAATAAGAAATATCTTACGTTGTACATCACGTGATAATGTTGTACAACGTCTGATAGGAATAGCACTGCACCGATCGATTTCGGTTTTATAGAATAAAATTTCATGTGTTTTTCTGTGTGTGTGTTTTTTCTGTAAAACCAGTCATCTCATTTAAACGTTAAATATGTATGTCTATAAACTTTCGTTGAACCGAAAGAAACCGGTAAACCTCTCGTTTTTTATCATTATTTCCGGTAATTTTATTTTTCCTTTTTTTTCCCCCCACATAATGTGTTATAATTTTTATATTTGCATGCATTGGATTTACTTTTAAACAAATTCTCCTTTCTTCATTAATATTTTTTTATATAATCTTGATGTGTAAGGGGTAGTAGTGTTGAATATATGTTG
>NC_136504.1:87051774-87174274 GCF_053919585.1 Euprymna scolopes
ATTTTCTGGATGTTGAACGTAACCTTACCATCAGAAGTTAATGACTCGACTTTTGATGGGGCAGTTTAGGAATTTAGGAACAAAGAAGCTTAGAAAGAGCGGAAATTAGAGAGTAGTGAGTAAAAAACAGTGCTTGCATTAGATAGCAGAACTGCCTGTGCTTAATGATAACGTAAAACTGTATTGTGACACTAAAATAGGAAATGCGATAATTGTTGTATAAGATATTGATATCCGATTAAGTTAAGAACACGGATAACGCCTCTGGCCCGTTGGGTCAGATGTCTACCTTAATTGTCTCGAATAGTTTCGTTGAAATGATTGGGTACTAAAGAGACGAACGTGGGCTGAAATTGTCTTGAATAATCTTGCCAAACATGACGGAGTGTTAAGAGAAAAATATTAGATAAACTGGTGTTCTCTGAAATGATCTCGTCAAATGTAACTAAGCAATAAAGCGGAAAAATAAGTCCCAGAACTAGGAAAAGGTTATGCTAACTAGTTTAATCATAGAGTAAAAAATCTATCAAACGAACAAGGAGATATATAATTGTCATGACTGAGAAGATAATGAGAACTTACACAGAAAAATATAAGTATAACTATATCTTGGAACAAAATTAACAGTATAACAAAGCAATAAACTGTATTTTTTTACTAAAATAAAAATTATCTCGTTTCAGTTAGGTGAATTTACCGACTCACGGCCTATAAACATCGAAGACTATCCAAGCTTTGTTTTGGTGTAGCAATGATTTAACTGGCTTTGTAAAAATAAATAACATTTATAATTGTATTTTTGCATAACCGAACTGAAACATTTCAACACATATTCTATGATTTTTTTTTTTAAATTATTCTTGCTATTTAAAGTTTTCCCCCCTCTGAATATATCGGAAGATTGCATTCAAATATCAGGCAAATACATTGAAATTCCTTTATTTTTACCAAACAGAATAAAAGAAAGAATGAATCAGGATCTCTGACGAAAAAAAATTTATAAAATGGAAATGTTGAACAGACATTTTTATTTTAATTTAATTATTCATATTTTATTGTGTGAATTTTTTAGTTATATTTTCTTGCTTTCTTAGTTACCTCGGGCAGGTTTAATTAAAATTCTTGTAAAGATTTGAAAGGAATTGTATGTAACAGAGTTTCATGGGCGTGTGAGAAAATATTAGCAGCAGCCATTAAAGCACGTATGAAAACTAGTCAGTGTGCCGATCTTGCGTCATCAGAAAATGTACCGCGTGTTCGAGGAGAGAAGCAAGTTGTGTGCCGGGCTGGATGGATGTATGAAAATCGGGGGGAAAAGAGGTGGCAGCGAAAGAGACTTTTAAAAAGCACAAGTGTGTGCAAAAAGGCTTTAAAATATAATGAAATGCGTTGTTTTGGAGGAACCATTATTAAATGCATTTCATTTACACTTTATAAAATCCTGAATGAGAGTTTTATTTCTCTCGTATTTATATTTCTGTTTGTTCTTACGGCGTTACTACTACTACTACTACTACTACTACTACTACTACTAATAATAATAATAATAATAATAATAATAATAATAATAATTTCAGACTAGATGAATACTTGTCTTAAACTTCGTAAGGCAAAAGAGCACATAAGAAATATATACTATAATAAAGGTTAGTTGGTCAATTAGTGAGAGGATATGTAATATTATTTCTTTATTTACTCAACATTCAATAGTTGAATGAGAATTTAATGGAATACTTGAATATCTATCTATCTCTTGTAGGTTACAAGTTTTCGTCTTAAGAATTTGCTCTTCGTTTATAAGAACTTAAACTGTAGTAAAAATAAAACAAATATATCTGTATATGTATATGTGTATGAGAGAGAGAGAAAGAGAGAGAGAGAGGGTGAACCATCTAACATACAGTTGTTAGGTTCTACTGGAAGACAGCTACTAGACAATGAAGTCTGTAAATATCTCCACTGGTGCATTTGTAATCAGTTCATTATCCAGTGTTTCAGAAAAAACAGTCGGAAATAAATTATTACACCTTCGCTATGAATATGCAATTCCAACATCAACATACCTAAAAAAAAACGGGTCTGCGAAACAAGATGGAACACGTAATAACACTAGTTAAATCAAATGTCTCTAATTATGCTGACGTAAGCAAAGCTGAGAAAAAGTAACGAAATACAAATATCTTAAAGACATGAGAAGAAACTGAAATCATAGGAATACGAGGACGTGCAATAAGTAATGCCTCTGACCCACTTCCACTTGGCTGATCTAGCTGAATTTTTGCATGTGCAATGATTTATATATCTAAGCGTTATGTGGCAAATTACAGCTCTGAACTAATTGTGGTTTCTGTTTTACAGGTGTTTGAACTGAGTCAGGTGTGAAATAGAGCCTGTTGAATGTCGAGCAGTGATCCGGTTTTTGTATTTGAAAGTACGCACACCGCAGGAGACTTTTAATGAAATAGAAGAAGCTTATGATGGTAATGCCCCATCATATGATCTTGTAAAACGCTGGCATCGTGAATTCAAACATGGTCGGAAGTCTGTGGAAACAGCTCCCAGACGTGGTCGCCCCCCTTTCTGCCATTGATGAGCCATCTGTCCGTCAAGTTGAGACTGCCATTTTGGAAGATCGGCGCATTACTATTCGCCAAATAGCCCAAGATGTCTAGATTAGTACAGGGTCTGTGGAAACTATCATTCATAACCATTTGCATATGCATAAGGTGTCTGCCAGATGGATTCCCAGATTACTCACACCATTCCAGAAGCGAGAACGCGTCGACTGCTCGAGGATGAATTTGGAGATATGCCAAGAAAATGAGTCAAAGTTTTTCAAAAGACTGATTACACAGAATGAAACCTTGGTCCATCACTATGATCCAGAGATCAAAGCCCAGTCAATGCAGTCGAAGCACTTTGACTCACCACCTCCAAAGAAGGCAAGGGTGCAGCACTTCGCTGGTAAGGTCATGCTCACAGTCTTCTGGGACCAGGACGGAGTAGTGATGACAGCTTTCCTGGCAAAGGGTACCACAATTATTCTTCAATTTTGCGGAAATTAAGGGAAACTATCAAAATCAAGAGGTGGGGCAAGATCAGCAAAGATACCCTCCTCCTGCAGGACAACGCTCCGGTCTTCAACTCGCATATCGCCAGATCAGAAGCACGGGCGTGTGATTATGAAATCCTACCCCATTCTCCCTACTCTCCTGACCTTGCGCCTCCTAACTTTCACCTCTTCCCAGCCATGAAGTTGTTTTCGAAAGGAAAGCGTTTCCCAGATGATGCAGCCTTGATTTCTGAACTCACGTCGTGGTTGTAGGAGAAAGCTGAAATGTTCTACAAAAACGGTCTCCAGAGCTGCATCAAACGATGGGAGAAATGCATAACTCTGGGTGGTTCCTATGTAAATAAAGACTAATAACTGTGCCAAGTTTCGTTGTTCTAATGCTATGGGAAGTGGGTCAGGGGCATTACTTATTGCACGTCCCTCGTATCTCTATCCTTCCAATACTTATAGGAGCAACCTGAATCATAAAAAAATAATTATAAGAACCACCGGTAAATATACCCGGTGAACTAAATGCAAGATTGATACAAACACTTTTACTTAAAAGGGCGGTTAGAATTTTAAAATGATCCCTTGGTTTGAATTTCTGAGATAACGGGTCAATGCCTGGCATCCTATATGATGAAAATAATTCTGTACAGAAAACTAAAAACAAGGGTGTAAAGCGATGACAGAGATGCATTATGGTTTGGAATAAAAGGAGGAGAAAAAAACAAATGTACAAAAATAGCTTTTACTAAACGCATGGAAATGCAATCTTCTATCAACTTGTATAGTTGCTAAGCTTTGACACATTTTTAATGTTTTCCTTGCTTGTTGTTTTATTGCGTTTTGTTTTCTAGAAGGCTCGTAGAATTGACGAGTTCAAATTGGCGCGATCATACGAAGTCGAAATTTTCGGCGTAGTGCAAATTATTATGAAATAAAGAAGAACAAAGTTTCATGAAGTTACAAATGTTACAGAAGGGTAAAAAATAAAATATTCGAACAATTGGTAGCAGTTAATGCATTTTGTATATCGTATAAAATTCTTGTGATTCACCATTTATCAAGGCCCGAAGGGTATTCGAGGATAAGGGTTAATGAATGTAAGGTGATGTAAATGGTGTAAATTGTGTTGAATTTGATTATTTATGGGAGACGGCTCAACAAGCACTTATTTACATTGGATTTGAAGCCTATTATGTTGTATTCTATTGAGAAGCAGTACAGCGAAACAGTTCTAGAAAATACGCTTTGTTCATGGAATCTGCGTTTAGATGTAGGCACAGATAAAGAGTGGGGGGGTCGTATATAATAGCCGTACTTCCTCGAGTGTTTTTTTTTGTGAAAGTTTGGCAAGGATGACCATAGATTGGAGTTCAGTTGATCATTTGCCATGAAAATAATGATAGAACAGAGACAGGCCTGCAACATCTCTTCTGTAGTTCTGTAAGAAAGAGATTGTAAGAAAGGGAAAAGCGCATCGCTTACTAGGTTTAGAAACCGGTTTTGAACTCTATCAAGGCTGGATAAGGTGCGCCGAGCAGCTCCTGTCGTGATGTGGCAACAGTACACCATTTAAGGGCGTACCTAACTCTCATTCAGATGGAGAATTGCATCGGCAGTGAGATACCTACTCAGGCGATAGAGTGCTCAAACCATGTTTTAGATTCGATTATGTGTTCCGTTTCAGATCAGGAATGGAGGTCAGTCCCAGAAGCTTGTCAAGACATGAGACTTCCCCAAGACGAGAGCCATTAATTTCAATTGGGCGTGATAGAGGTAAGAGCATTTATGATGAAAGGAGAGAAATTTAGTTTTCGATGCACTAAATTTACCAGTCACCTTTTTCCCCATTGCACTAGGTGCGCAAGATCAAATTTTGTTTCATTTTAGATTGTTCAATTGTTAAACATATTGCATCGAACTTTAAGTTCAAGTTAAAATTGTCACTACCTTGAATCCCTATTTTACGTCCCCAGGATAGAAAATCTGAAACACAAACATCTAACAATAATGTCAAAGGCTACATTTTCCCGCCTTTGATCGAAGCTTTTTCTTTTATATTTGCTTGTTATTTTCACCGATGTTTTCTTTTTTAAATATCATGCACGTCTGTAAGAAAAGAATGGAACAGGAAAGACGGATTATCATGTAAAACAATAGAAAAAAAGAGGAACACAATTATTATACAAAGACAAAATAGAGAATAAAAAATCGCTTTCACTGTCTTCCCATTTAATCCTTACATTCCATCAGTTCTGTTTCTGGCAAAGAAGATAAACTTTCTATGTTGGAACACCCATCATTGGCTAATGTTTGACATATAAGTATAATTTTTAAATACCTGACATCAACATTCATGCCTTGTCTGTGGTGATTTCCATAAGAAATATCGAACCCCAAATATACAGATATCTGCAAATTAGAATGTCTTTGCGTATATGCAAATATGTATGTTATTAGGTTGTATAGAAAATATGACATTTTATACGTACCTTCGAGCGTTTCAATTGATATATTGCTTCAATATAAATTTTTGGAAGGGTTTCGAATGCGGGTATTTGCAGTCTGCTTCTTTTAAAATGGTCGAGAGCTGACGGATACATGGATGCCCATAAATAGTCCCACAATAATCAATAATAACGCGTTCTTATGAAACATTTTTTTTAAATATACGTTTTGATAATTATATCATTGTGTTTGTATTTATTTTCATCAGTTGAAATGATAGAATTAACTGCCTAATTGATAAATACTCGTGGTAGATTGTTGTAATGTACTTCTTGTAAAAGAAACGGATCAGAAAGTGCATAGCATCAGGTTTTATTTAGAATTTGATATTTATTAGAAGCATTTATGACAATTTCTAAACTGTTGTTGTTGCGACACAACAGTATGCATAAAAGGATGAAAAGTCTAATGCAAAAATAAATACGTAGAAATTTATTGTAACCGTTGTTTATCTTAATGTTGTTTACTCAGATTATGTATTTTAGTCAAGAATTCTGATGTATGGAATTACATAACTATTAAGGGTTGCAACGAAAAACATCCATTCCCGGACAACGTCGTGTCTGCAAAATAAGAAAGCAAGTGACAGAGTTATTTGAGAATTTTGTTGTGTAAAATTCTTTGTTTTGTATACCATATGTTTATGCAAAGACTGATTTAAAAAAAAAAACTGACTTATTGATAAATATTCCTGATATATGTCGAAATAACAATGTTTATCGCAACCAAAAATGGTTTCCGTATAGAACCGTACATTTTTCCGATTTCTAATAAAAATTACATTAGATTTCAAGATGATAAATTCCGAGAAAAAAACGCAAATATATTTTTCTTTCTCTAATTGAAGTTTTTATTTTTTTAATTCCTCCTTCCGTCACCAATTAGGTGAGAGTACACATGATCTGCAATAAAACGTTAGGGTCCGCATCATTCTTTTCGGCTACCACAGTTTAGAAATGAATGTCACTATTAGAACTATGACAAGAAAATATTCTTATCATTGTTTTGACTCTCGAGTATATATCCAACACAGTTAGACGCAATTAATCATTCGAGAACCACATTACTCTATATAAAAACATATAAGATATTAACTGATATATACACAAGAGTCAAAATAATCAAAAGAATATTCTCTTGTCATAGCCCTAGTCATTATACTACCCACATTCATTGTATATTTTCTAATTCTTTTATCATGTATATAATATTTTTATTTCCCTAACTCCCATTACATATTTTTTATATTGTATTTAGATAGGTTTCCATGGTATGACGATTTTTGGTGAGGAAGGAGGGTGTGTACATCGAATAATGTATCAATTAAATGTGGTATTGAAGTGATCAAAAAGTGATAGTATAAACGAGTTAACTCAGTTAGACATAGTTTGTCATGATCGATCTTATCTTCTCCTTTTTCGGCCTTGTGCCACATTTTAGATCATTTATTCGACATAATTATTCCAAAAAAATTGCAACACTTATCATGCACTTTAGAAGTCATTTGTAAATATTAAAATCAGTAAGACCATTATAAATAGTTCATACGCGAGAACTTCTAAAGAAAAATACGTATTATATATAAAATACGTGCGAATCAAATCCTCTATCGAACCCGCATATGTTTAACGTGTGGAAACGATTTATAACATTTCAAAAACGGAAAATAATCGAACAAACAATGCGGTATGAGCATTCATTCTAATGCTTTTTATATAAATTATGGGTATTTTAGTTTAAGAGTGCTCGTGTGTTAATTATTTTGTACTGTGGCTTGGATCGAAAATCTTTTAATTAAAAAAAATTAATCTTTCTAAAACTGACAAGAAATTGTCTGATCTGTTTCTTTAATATACTTCAGGTTATCGTTGCGGTTCATTTTCTTTTTAATAAAGTTTAACCAATCTATAGATTCTTGTATTTTTTTTCTGCAAAGCAATAAATTGGATATTGTGATGCCAAGTCGGCGCCGTTCTTTATCACGTATTCTTCCAATATTGGTCAGAAAATAGAATTACGCATACGTTACTATGAAGGCTTTTGAAACCAATATTTTCATAAATTCAAACCGAAGAAATGATGACTTTCAATTATTATTGTTGCAGAAATCTTTATAATAAATCGCTGTAACTTTTACGTTAGCTTATATAATAATGTCTAAAAGCAGTTCATGTCGGTATGTACATTTTCACCTTTCACACATATTAAAAATTGAGATCATCCGATATGCAAAGATGATTATTTTTTATTAATTTGATTCCGTTAACTTTTATTAAAATTTGACTTTACCTATTTTAGAATGAATTCGTATTATTTTGAATATTTGATTTATCGTTCTCATCTTGAGAGTTATTTTCGCAACGTTTCGGTAGATCTTACATCCTACCGCTAGGTGCATCTTATTGAATTCGGAAATCTTTTTGCCGAACTCGTGAACCTTCACAGAATATAGAACGGAAACCTTTATTTATTCTATGAGGGTAATGTGCTCAAGTTTCGTTAGACATGGCGAAGTTGAAGTCTTAAATAATTTGCAGTTATATTCTTAGTGCAGCCAGTCAGTACTGAGAAATGGACCTTTAACGTCCAGAAGAGTCTCATTAGAACTCGATTTACCTAGTGCTTTATCCGTTACGTAACGGGTCCTGGTGATCAGAAAAATTCTCGTGTTCGACAAAATACACATGAAGTAGGTAGATGATTACATTAGCGGAAACGTTGTAAAAATAACGCTCAAATTACAAACAGGGGTCCGAATAATCCAAATAGTATAGACTAACAGAGAAACCTGACGCTGCCCGGGAGTGAATGAGGATCAACACATGTTCCACCCTCCCATACTTTTATTGTCATCGAAATCGATGAAATCGTCCACTTTTTGATCAAATTGATTGATTGCCTGCTCTAGTAAGGGAGCTCCTGTAATGTACTAGGAGGAAACTTCTCATGCTTTCCTGCACTGATTTAGTCTACAATACAGTGTAGTCTACATTGCACTGTAGAGAATATACTGCTATTTTTATGAAATTATCTGTAAATAATTGCTTCACTTAAACTTTTTGTTTATTTTATACAGCAGGCTTTGCTGCTTGCATGGTGATAAAACTTCTCAAATGCACTTGTGATGTTAGATTGTAAAAATTATTTTCTTTGGTCAAACTTTTAATTCCTTCTTTATTCAGATTTTTTTCGATAACCTATACTTATCAAACGCTTCCGATACAAAACCTACATAAGAGCACTCCCCAACATATCAAGTACCTTCGCGGGAACTTTTTAAAAGAATCAACCCAGCCGTTTCAGAATCCATAGGAAACGCACTCACCCCCATATGCACATACAAATAAACTTCCATTTACATAATCTATACATCTATAAAAGTGAGAATTTGTGTGTCTGAGGATATATACTCAACCTATATACTCAAAGGATTTTAATCTATAGAGTTGAAATTCGCTATATATGATATTTAGACATGTGGAACACTTTCTTAATAGGTTTTCCTCCAGAAAAATGCTTCTAAAGGGTCAAAATTGAAAAGTTGTTACGTTGATGTCGTCGGATTTTACTCTGTTTGCTGTTTCACGGTTGCGCATGCGTGAATGGTTCACATTACAGATTCCTGATGTTTAATATGAATCGGTTTGAAAACACTTTTTAAAGAGCTTGTCACACTGGTCGAATAATTATCCTACTTGACTCACTCTCTTTGGGTTTTTGTTTCGATCTCAGTTCGAGTATTTTTTTACTTACAAAAAGTGGACCTTTTAGAAAAAAAGATAATATTCGCTTACACATGTGTCAATTTCTGTATGAATTGAAATATAATATTTATGTGTATTATACGACCGAGCAATGCCGGGCAGCTTGCTAGTATGTGTATATATATATATATATATATATATATATATATATATATATATATATATATATATATAAATGACAATTCAATCTAAAATTATGATGAAACTAGGCTCAAAGTTAAACAAAATCAAATCACCTTCTCCCTTGAGTCTTGCATTCACGAATATCCGCGGGATTAGAACTAATTTAGATTATGGTGAATTATTTCCTCTTACAGATTCCCTGGATATCTTGGCGCTAAGTGAAACTATCCTATGCTCCTACACCCCTTTAACCACTTTAACATGCCTGGCTATCTCCCATGTTGCCGTAAGTGCTCAGACAGACATATGCACGGATTTGGAGTCTATGTTCGAAACATCCGCCCCTTGACTAGAGAATAAAATCTAGAATCAGACGACCTGCAACATAGCGTTAGCTATTATATTTTTGTACCGTTTTCCCTTGACCCAGGAATGTACCCTAATCAACCAAGTCTCTGACGGTATAGATACATCACTTTCCCTTGATACTAGCGCACAAATACACATATTTGGTGACTTTAATGTTCACCACAGTAATTGGCTTAGTTTCTCTACTTACACAGATGTAACTGGTAACATAACACATAGTTTCTCTCTATCTCACTTCCGATCACAGACAGTTACGTTTCTGACACGTCTTCCAGATCGCCAAGACCAACAAGCCTTACTTTTAGATCTATTTCTAACCACAGTTCCAGATGATTGTGTAACGAATGCCCACAGCCCACCTGGGAATGCTGATCACGCTATGATAATGGTAAAAATCATCCTGGACGTTCAACCCAAAGTTTAAGAGCGATTATTCAAAACGACACAGTACTATAAGAAAGTTGACTCGGAAGCCATCATATATCTCATCAGAGATGTCCATGGGGAAAATTGTATTCTCTTCCTGCAAAACAGTGTGCAAACGAGACCACCGAATGGTTCAAAGCCATAATTGAAGCACATGTTTCTACACGGAATTTCTAGAGCAAACCACACTCTCGCCAATGGTTTATTTTTACTTGCGCAGCTACCATTGCATATTACAGGTTTATCCGTCCAATACAAACAGACAAAAGTTTATAGAAGCTAGACGTTAATTGCATTAAATAAAAAGCTACAGATAAGAGAGAATACACATAACCTACTATAAAAAGCATTGAAGCACAGAAATTAGGAACGCGAGATTACCGGAAAATCTTACACAGTGTAGTAAATAATGGACAATTAAAAATTCCCCCCACATCCCGACAATTATGAAGTTGCTTGCACAGCAACCGAGAGAACTAAGATGCTTGCTAATCGGTTTGCCTCAAACTCCACTTTGGGCCCAGCAAACCACTCCCTCTCTGATTTTCCTTTGTGGAAAACCCACACTAGATGATCTGAAAATCATTCTTCTCAAATGCATGATATCATAAAAAAAAACGTAGACACATCAAAAGCATGGGAACCTGATCTCATTCCGGTTGTTTCATTAAAAAATGCTCCGCTGGTGTTGCGCCAGTGCTCTCCAAACTTTTCAATAAATGTCTTAACGAACCTTGCTTTCCTAACTGCTGAAAAACTGCTTCAGTGGGACCAGTTTACAAAAATTCTGGCGAAAGAACTAGCTCATTAAATTATCGCCCCATTAGCTTCCTCCATCTTTTAGCCAAAATATTTGAGCCCATAAATAACCAAACTCTAGTCCACCAATTTACAGCTGCTAAACTTCTGTCGGACCACGAATATAGATTTAGGCCAGTCCGTTCTGCTGCAGATATCCTAACTTTAACCCCTGAACGGAGTTAATGTGCACTGGATAAAATAGGGGAAGGTAGGGCAAAAGCCCTAGATATATATAAGACTTTTGACAAGGTATGGTACAGGGGTCTTCTCAGGAAAATCAGATCGTATGGTATTACTGGACGAATACTTAACATTATTAAATCCTTTTTAAGTAAGAGACGAATCCGGGTTGTCCTCAATGGACGTACGTCAAAACAATATGATATAAATGCGGGTGTGTCTCATAGATCGATCCTTGGACTTTTATTATTCCTGATACACATAAATGACTTTCCTGATAAAATTGTCTCCGAGATGGGTATATTTGCGGATGACACCACACTCTATGTAAGGCACGAGGTCAAGAAACATGAACACATATCTAAGGTAATGGCGGAAACCCTAGAGGAAGACCTCAAGCCTGTAATGGAATGGGGGCAAAAATGAATGGTAGCATTCAATGCTGTCAAGACTAAGCTTCTTTCTTTTAATAATTACAATAAACCGTCTTAACCACAAATAGCTATGGTTAATGATACATTACATTTTTTTTTATTACATTTTCACCTCAAACAAGGCACATTGCCACTTTGGTGTAGGGGGCTACTATCAGGGTCAGCAACTACTTGGGCACTATGTAGGGATTTGGGCAGTAAGATTTCGGTTCACGTTGCACTTGAACTTCTGCATGTCAGTACAGTTAGGGAAGCAGGATCCTGGAATGGAATTCCAGAGTCTAGCAGTTCTGGGGAAGAAACTACTGGAGTAGAAAGATGTTTTACATCTAGGGATCTCTACTGTGTGGGGGGGGATTTAGCTGCCCGTCGGGTTTGTCGAGGGTGTCTGCGTCGTGGGGGCACAAGTGTCTGAAGTTCGTCAGAGCATTCACCATTAAAATACTTGTAGAACAAGCAGAGGGATGCAACGTTTCGTCGACGGGACAGAGACTGAAGCTTAGATGACAGTTCAGGGTCTATCAGATTGGCGACTCTTTTTTTAACCTTGTCTAGGAGCGAGAGACTAGTAGTAGACGCACCAGCCCAGATGTGACAACAATACTTCATACATGGGCGAATGGTGGCCTTATAGAAATACAGGATACTTTCAGGTGTCAGTAGTTTTCTAGCACGGTAGAGAGAGCCTACCTTTTTCGCAGTGGCCCTGGCAATGTTTTCAATATAATTGTTCCAGCTCATATTTCCTGTGAACGTTAGGCCAAGCAGTTTGAAAGATGTACTCTCAGACAGGGAGTCACTGGCCATTGCTATTGGTGCTAGAGAAGGTTTCTTGTAGTTATTGAAGGACACCAGTTTAGTCTTGGCAGCATTGAATGTGACCATCCATTTATGTCCTCATTCCACTACAGATTGGAGGTCATCCTCTAGTGTTTTTGCCATTTCTTTAGATATGTGTTCATTTGTTTTCCTGTCATGCCTGTTATAGAGTGTAGTGTCATCGGCATATATACTCATCTCAGAGGCAGTTTTGTCGGGGAGGTCATTAATAAATATCAGGAACAATAGAGGTCCAAGAATGGACCCCTGAGGCACTCCCGCATTTATATCACACTGTTTAGATGTTCGACCGTCGAGGACAACCTGGATTTTTCTCTTATCTAAGAAGGATTTAATTATGCTAAGTATTCAACCAGTGATACTGTATGATTTAATTTTCCTGAGGAGACCCTTGTGCCATACCCTGTCAAAAGCCTTAGATATATCTAGCGCTACCGCTCTGCCCTACCCCGCTTTGTCCAGTGAATGGTATATACGTTCAGAGATTACAGTGAGAATGTCAGCTGTGGAACGGGCTTGTCTAAATCCATATTGTTTGTCAGTCAGGAGTTTAGCATCTGTAAGGTGTCGGACTAGAGCATGGTTAATTATGGTATTAAATATTTTGGCGAAAAGTAGGAGGAGGCTAATGGGGCGATAATTTGATGGGTCAGTTCCTTCGCCAGAATTCTTGAATATTGGTACCACAGAAGCAGTTTTCCAACAGAAAAGAAAGCATGATTCATTAAGGCATTTGTTGTAGAGTTTGGAGAGAACTGGAGCTACTTCGGCTGAGCACTTTTTAATAGCACAGCTGGGATGAGATCAGGTCCACATGCTTTTGAAGTGTCAAGATTTTTTATGGTAGCATGTACCTGAGCAGGAGTGATTTTTAGATCGTCTAGCGTGGCGTCGGTCCGCAAAGGAAAGTCAGGCAGGGGGTGGTCGGAAGGGTCAAGTGTGGAGTTCGAGGCAAACCGGCTGGCAAGCATATTAGCTTTGCCGGTTGCTGAGCAAACAACCTCGTGATTATTGGTTAGTAGAGGAATTGTTGATTGCCCATTATTTACTACACTGTTGTAGATTTTCCAGAAATCACGATTTTCTAATTTTTGTGCTTCGATGCGTTTTTTAGTGGTTTCAGTAAATTCTCTCTTGGCTGTCGCTATTTCTTTCTTAACGTTATTTCTAACTTCTATGTACTTCTATTTGTTTGAACTGGACTTATGTCGGTTAAATCTACGGTATGCATGCTGCCTTTGAGCAATGGCAGTTGCGCAAGTCGAAGTAAACCATTAGCGAGAGTGGGGCTTGCTATAAAATTTCCGCATGGAAACATGCGCTTCCATTGCTGTTTTGAACTATTCAGTGGTCCCATTTGCGCACTGTTCAGCAGGAAGAGAAAAAATATTTCCCCATGGGATATCTCTGATAAGATCTCTTATGGCTTCCCAGTCAGCCTTTTTATAATATCTCGTTGTTTTGAGCACTGGCTCTTCAGTTTTGGGTCTAGAATTTAGGGCGATTTCTACCATTATCACTACATGGTCAACGTTCCCGAGTGGGCTGTCAGCATTTGTTGTACAATACTCGGGAACTGTAGTCAGAAACCGATCTAGAAGTGATGCTTGTTGTTCTTGCTGGTCAGGGAAACGGGTTGGAAACGTAACTATTTGTGGGAGTGAGGTATAGCAAAACTATGTGTTGTGCTGCCCGCTGCATCTGTGTGAGTAGAGAATCCAAGCCAGTTTTTGTGGTGAACATTAAAGTCACAAAATACATGGACTTGTGCGCTAGTGTCGAGGGAGAGTGCTGTGTCTATACTGTCAGAGACTTTGTTTATTATGGTGCAGTCCTGGATCGAGGGAGAGCGGTAGAGAAAATAAAAGTAGCTAATATTGTGTTGTATGTTTAGTCTAAAGCACATAAAGGTTTGATCGTCCGTTTCTAGATTTGTTTCTCTAGTCAGGGGGGGGTTACAAATGTAGACTCCAAGTCCGTGCGTATGTCTGTCAGAGTCCTTACGGCAGAGTGGGAGATAGCCAGGCATGTAGTTAGAGGGGATGGAGGAGTGTAGGTTAGTCTCGCTTACTGCTAAGATATCCGGGGTATTTGTTAGGAAAAATGCTTCAACATCAGCTAAATTAGTTCTAAGCCCACGGATGTTAGTGAATGCAAGCCTCAAGGGAGGAGGCAAGTTGAATTTGTTTGTCCCTAGGCCTGGTTTAAGCTTATTTTTTTTATTGTGGTGTCATCATGTTTTTAAAGAGTTTCAGTTAGGTCAAGGGGAGCTGAACAAGAGGTTATGCAGAATATCAGACATGCAACACAAGCAGACCATTAGCTGACCTTTCTTCAACTAGGACTGTGGCCTCGGGAAAGCCCATCGCGGATGAGTGCAGGGTCCCTTTCCATGCGCGACATGGCACTACAAACAACCCGATATTATACAACTGTTGATGGAGCAGCCGCTCTAAGCGCTAGCAAAGAGTTAGGGCACCTATACTACCAGTCGGAAACAGCAGCCAGGAACTGTCAATCCGGTACCCTCAACCCATCAGAAGAAGATCACCCCAATCTAATTGACAGGCATGCGTGGTACTCAAGCACTCCCAAGTGCCCAGTTATGAGGGGTGGGATATGTCGGGAGTGGGGGAACGGCATTCAATACCCTAGACAAGAAACAAGATCTACCACTAAGTGTTTTGTCGATTCACCTGTGATAGTGTCTCTGCGCCTGACTAATAAGCAAAGAAGGAGTATGGAAGCCGGCGATAGACAGAGCTTATCTACTCCTTAAGCAATTTAGGTTTGCAGACTGGTATTTTGGTAATTTGTTTGAGTCACCAGCTCAAGACTGGAGAGGCCTCCATCCCCTTTGGTTTAGTTTCAGAGTTTTCCTTCTCCTAGACGGGTGATCTGGGAATATCTACTGGGTCCATCAGCCCTGAGAGGGTTTGCTCCGCGCCTGGGTCCTACTCCAGGTATTTCTGCGACCTGAGGTTTAGTTTGTAAAGGCTATATATCTAATGAATAGTTACACTTAGTGCGGATTAGGACTTTTACCTTAGGTTTTTTCATTTTTTTTTTTATAACTTTATGTTAGTTTGGGTTCAGGATAACGTTATACTTTGAGTATGTATTAGGAATTGAGCTAAGAAATGTTGCCCAGTCACTGTATATTTAGGTTTACGGAGGTTAGGGTCTAGGTGCAGTACACTCAGGGTGTAACTGGAGGTACATTTTAGGCTATGGTGTATTTCGTATGTATAATTAAGTAATATATATTTGGGCGAGTTTTCAGTAGATGCAAATAGGAGTTGTCAGTGTTTCCACTATTCAGGGGGAGATAATTTCAGTTTTCATTGAAGAGTCATAAAGAGTTTTGCATGGCAGGGAGTATCGGATTGGTTTAGTATTGTTTGTTGCAGAACCTTCTAGGAAGAGGCATATAAAAGATAGCTAACATATAAAAGATACCTAATATATAAAAGATATCTAATATATAAAAGGCTATATGCATGTGTGTCTCCATATTTTCAAACTTTATCTCCTCTGAAACTAAAAGTTGCAGAGCAGCACTAGGGGCTTCAAATGATTGCATTTTTTACAGACCGTTCTTTCATGGATCTTTAGCCATTAAAAATAATTTTAAGCCATTAAAAATAACTTTTAAGCCATTAAAATAATTTTTTAGCCATTAAAATAATTTTTAAGCCATTAAAAATAATTTTTAAGGGGGTCAAAATTGAAATAAATTGTTAAACATTTTGTACATTCATCTTAGTTTATTTTTAATCGGTTCATATGCGTGTCACCTTGGTACAGTGGTAACGTAACTAGCTTTGAATTCTACGGTCTCTGATGGTACCCAAATACTTTTTTTTACTTTTGAAATCACGAATCTATAATAATATATACGAAATATGGACAAATTAAAATATCATATTTAAGCGAATTTTATGCTCAGATAGAGCCGAGCATCTCACCGTCACTCCCTAGTATATCACAAGAGACAAAAATAAAATACTATTGCTTCGACTAAAAGTACTAATAATAATCATAAACACTTATAAGCTCCAAAACTGTTGGGTAGAATTTACTAAATGTGGCATAAAGAACCTTTGAGATTTTGGATGTAATCGAATTTAGATGATTAATTGTAATGTTTAAGTAAAATCCTAACTCTATAAAGAGATGTCATAGAGCATAGCATGGAGAGTTTTCCCATTGACAGAAAAAACCTGGTGCAAAAGTTTTTACAAATTTTAAATTTCATCTTGAAAATGAAAAAAATTTCTAAAAATATCTTTTTATAATAATAGCAACCTTTGTTCTTTATAACTTGATTCCATCTTTCAACAAGCTTATAAATGCCTCACTTGTAAAAATATTTTCGGTTTTAATGTGAAATATGAATCTAACTTATGTTTAATCTTCTTTCGTGATGTTAACCTAAGGCCATGTAATCCTAAAAAATAAGTGATAATCTGAGGGAGCTAGTTCAGGAGAATAAGAAGGATGTGGCAAGATTTCACAAGCAAATATTCCTAAGAAATCTTTAGTGAGTAGTGTTGTGTGAGGACGAGCATTATCATTATGGAAGATTACTCCCTTTCTGTTGAGTAAAAAAAGGTTAGGGTTTTCGAGTCAACATGAGTGAGAATATTGCAGAAAAATATGAATGATGCCTTAATAATCTGAAAGAAAAAAATACAAATTCATTATGGTGATATGTTCAAGTAATAATATATGTTTAAATAATAACAATATACAGTAGCGTCCAAAAGTTAAGGAACGGTCGATCACTTCCCCGGGATGACCTCCAACTTCATCTATGAAAATGGAAAAACAATTTTGGGGTGAATTTTCCACTGTTTGATAACGATAGTTAAACAAAAAATAATCTTTTGATTTTTGATCTTGAATACATATTAGTTTTTTACATATAAATAAACTCAACCAAACCACAGGCGTCCAAAAGTCCAGGAACGAAGAAAATTAATACAAACTTTAGCGACATGAAAGTATTTCGTTAAACTCCTCGGCTTAACGTTCACAGGGTGCATGAATTGTAACAGATACACCGAGGGCATTGCCCCGGCTGCTCCGAGGAAAGTGGGCTCTCTCTACCGTGCTAGAAAGTTACTTACACCTGAAAATATCCTGTACCTTTACAAGGCCACCA
Organism: Euprymna scolopes; assembly: GCF_053919585.1. Classification (NCBI taxonomy): domain Eukaryota; kingdom Metazoa; phylum Mollusca; class Cephalopoda; order Sepiida; family Sepiolidae; genus Euprymna; species Euprymna scolopes. The sequence continues at coordinate 87,069,448 of NC_136504.1, forward strand.
TTCGCCCATGTATGAAGTATTGTCATCACATTTGGGATGGTGCATCTGCTACTAGTCTCTCAGTCCTGGATAGGGTTCAGAAGAGAGTCGCGAACCTAATAGGTCCCGGACAGTCAGCTAGGCTTCACTCTCTCTCTCTCTCTCTCTCTCTCTCTCTCTCTCTCTCTCTCTCTCTCTCTCTCTCTCTTGCCGACGAAATGTTGCATCTCTCTGACTCATTTACAAATATTTTATGGAACATGCTCCGACGAACTACAAGCCATTGTACTCCCTCAACGTAAATCCCGACGACAAATATGACAAAGAGCAAAATTCAATCCCTGCCTCGTAGAGATACCCAGATGCCAGAAAGCCTTCTACTCTCATAGTTTCTTCCCTAGAACTGCTGGACTTTGGAATTCCCTCCCGGGTTCTTGCTTCCCCGACTTTACTGACATGCAGAAGCTCAAGTGTAGTGTAAACAGACATCTTGCTGCTCAACTCCCTTCATAATATTCCTGGAAATGTCCTAAATAGTAGCTCATAGTGTCATGAATATAGGCGGTAAGAGAGACGTCTTGTAATTGTTAAAGAAAAGCAACTTAGTCTTCTTAGTATAAATGTTACTATCAATTTTCGGCCCCATATATTGAAAACTGGCCACTTACCTTTCCAGAAATACGAAATTCAGATTTTTGGATCAGAATTTAGCGTGTCGGCTAGAGTGGACATTTTCTTTTCTAGTTTAATCAGTCTCTAACCTATAATAGGATTACGGGAAACGAACAACCAATAAGTCGATTGAAGCGGCGAGACAAAATGGCTTCCAAATGGAAAATGGTGAATATGCTTGTTTTGATTTTTCATACGCATTATTTTAGAATTTAGTTTCTTTACCTCATACTCTGCAAAATGAAAGTGATTTTGACTTGGAATAAATACGCATCTCAACTCACAGGAAATTAAATTTTACATGAAAGTTCTGAAGATATCTTGGAGTGAAAAATAATCTCTCATTATAAGAATTGTCATCTTCAGGCAGCTGTTCTGGTGTATCACAGTTTTCAGTGTTACTAAAGATGGTCAGATTCGAACCCCGACCGCTTGTCCATGGTCAAGAATTTTATTCGTCGTAATTACAAAGACAGCCAAGGCAATTAAGCTCAAGTATTTATTTACATTACATTTACAATTTTACTTAAAAATACGAATGCTTTACATTAAGTGAAAAATCTTTATTTCTCGTGCTAGAGAATTTAAATAACAATAAAAATTAATAATAAACTATAATTTTTCTGAATTTTTGAGATATGGATTGATAATATGTGTGTGTGTTTTTTGTTGTTGTTTTTTTTTTGTTCGAACTATTGTTTTCATTCTGGATCTTATTCTCACAACGTTTCTGTCGCTGTAACCTCCAACTTTCTTCAGATGTATCTTAATAATAACTCTTATTGGCGATTGCTGGAAAGAATTAATGACGCTGCGATTCCAATATTTTTGCCCGAGTCCAATACAGTTACAGATTCTGATCTTAATTTTTGATTTCCATACAATTACTGATCCCACTTTTTCTTCTTTTTTTTTAGTTTGCAAATATATAGTTGATTTGTGTATGGAGGAGTCAGGTTACCTTAAAACTCCATATGATATGTCTATATATTTTCACAAACATAAAAATACACTTGTATGGGTGACCTATAAATTTTATTGTAACTAGTTGTACAAAATACATATTTATCATGTCCCCATTAATACGTGTCGTGAAAAAATAGGTGTTAAACAAAAGCAAATAAATAAAAGCGATAAAAGGAACCGTTTTTGGCATCGGAAAATAGGCACAGATTTAACCCTTCCGATACCAATAAAAGTTCTGGGGGGGGTCGATTCTTGATTCCGATTAATCGTCCCAGCACTAGAAAGAATTTTTTTTCTTTGTTGTTTTTTTTTTGTCTTTTTTTTGTAAATTTTTTTTTTTTTTTGTTTTTTGCAAACGAACCATTGTCGCCATAATTCAAAGTTTATAATGTGTTTATGAAACAGAAAGAGCCTCTAGTGGTTCCTATGTTTGTAATAATTCGGGTTCGTATCGACTTGATACAATTTTTATGAATATTTCATATCGATAATATGTATTATTTAGATCGTTCGGTCACTGTTCACCGAGTTTTAAAAAATGGTTATTTAATGTTTTTAATGTTGTTGTAGTAAATTGGGTTTCTCTGTCTCTCTAAACACTTTCTGGCATTCTCGATTTCTATAAATCTATTACCGGATCATGTATGGAGTACCGTTGTCACATTTCATGGCTCTTGATCAAGTTCAGAAACGTACTGGTGCTACCAGATCAGGCTGTCTAAAGGTATTTGCTTCCTGAGAAAAAATGCACCTAACATTGATGTTCTTTGTTTTTTTGTTTTGTTTTTTTCCTCTTGCAAAACATAATTATGTTTTTTCCATTTCCCCTTTCTCTATCAATCTCCCCTACTTTCTGACTGGTTCTCTCACTTAAAATGCTACAAATATTAATATTGTAACTCTTTTCCCTCTCTCATAACAAAACTCATTCATGTTCTGCAGGGCAGGAAACAAAAACGATAAAAGCCACCATAAAACACCCAAACCAAACACTACAAATTAGCGATTGAAGATACAGAGCTTGAAGAATAAAACCTTCTACAAAATAACTGGATGCAACATGAATACTATTTTCAAAATAAATGGGTTCGCCATTAAATAACTTGAAAAGGAATGATATGCCATAAAAAAAACAATCAGAAACGTATCTGTAATTTGATTGGTCCCACTCTCTCTTTTTCTTTGCAACCTTTCATAGATTCGATGCTGCAAATCTCAGTCTTGTCATCTATATGATTATTGTATATGTTCTTCAGAATTGTCCGATCTATTTCCCGCTTCCTTTGTTCCAGCTCGTTTGGTTCGTTGGTCTAGTGGTATCCATCAATTCGCTATTCTGATACCCCATTGTAGTACGGCTTCATATTCAAGTAGTTTCTTTTACATAACTGCCATTTCGTGGAACTCTCATTCTGCTGGCTGTTTTTATTCTGCCCACAGCCTTGATCATTTTAAGACTAAGGCATCTCCTGTCTTTACGGCAATCATCTTTCGATCTTGTTAGATAATAGTTTCATGCCCTATCCGAAGCGATTACCAGAAAATGGCAAATTCTTTACACTTTAAAATAATATCCAATCAAAGAAAACTTTAGATTACACAGGATTCGAAACAGAAATTAGTATTGACATTACTGCTTTAGTAATATGCACTTTGGCTATTTTTTTTTGTCAACCAATCACATGTTTCTATTTGTGTGTGAACAAAAACCGAAAACGGCATAAGTTTAATACGAGGGTTTTACAAAAGTAATTACTCCTATTATTTATACAGCTCGCAAGAATGATATGTGGGTTGCGAATTTCTTTATTATGATAACTGAACTTATGCATTTATCACCTGGAATTTTCATTTTTCTGTTTCCGATGTTGATGGCGTGAGACTCTAAGAAAGCAACACTTGTCATAGATGTACGTCAGAAGGAGCTTTAAGTCATTAAATCTCTGGTAACGTGCATTTCGAATGGCGGTGATTATGTAGAAAAATAAATTCTGATACACAAAACGTCGCTCATTTTAATGGTACTTGTCCCGTTTCCATAGCTCTTCAACTTTTTGACTTAAGAAAATAATAATAATAATAATAATAATAATAATAATAATAATAATAGTAATAGTAATAATAATTACTCTAATCTAAGTGAAAATGACAGACGGTGGCAAAAGACTGGTTTGTATAGAAGACTGTGTGAATGACACAAAAAAAATACATAATGCAAAAATCTGAAAGGATAATTATGGCAACGAGAGACACTGGAAAAAAATCAACACAACAGAAAACAGAGAGAGACAAATGATAAGTCTAGAAAAGAAAAATAGGAAGATAAATAACTACACGGAAAATCATAGGAATGACAAAAGATGAGAACAACGAAAACACTTGGACACGTAAACCGAGAAACTAAATTCCTAATAACTGCAGCACAAGATAACTCGACGTGGACCAACCATATCAAAGCAAAGATCGACAAAATACAAGCAAACAGCAAATGCGGACTCTGTGGACAAAAAGACGACACGGTAAACAATATAGTAAGCGAATGTAGTAAACTAGACTAAAAGGAAAACAAGGTTAGGCACGGCTAAGTGAGGAGGACAATACACTGGAAATTATTCAAACAACTGCATCTCGAACGCAAAAAAAAAGTGGTACAATCATAAGCCGGCAATAGTACTTGAAAACGAGAATCACAAAATCCTATGAGGCATGGACATATAATCAGATAAAACCACCTAAACAAGAAGACCGAATGTCGTAATAATTAACAAGAAAGTAAAGTCACACTATCCATGACATCTTATAACGCAACCAAATATAATCCATGTAATCCTATAACGAAAAAACGCTATTATGTAATTCTATAACGCAAAATGATACTATTCATGCAATCCTATAACGCAACCAAATGTAATCCATGTAATCCTTTACCGCAACCAAATGTAATCCATGTAATCCTATACCGCAACCAAATGTAATCCATGTAATCCTATACCGCAACCAAATGTAATCCATGTAATCCTATACCGCAACCAAATGTAACCCATGTAATCCTATGACGAAAAAATTTTTATCCATGTAATCCTATAACGCAACCGAATGTAAACTATGTAATCCTATAACGCAACTAAATGAAATCCACGTAATCTTATAAAGCAAATGTGCTATTCTGTAATTCAATAAAGCTTTATGACACTATTCATGTAATCTTATAACACAATAATGCCAATATGTAATCCTATAATGCAAAATGATACTATCCATGTAATCCTATAATGCAACCAAATGTAATCCATAAACTCCTATAACGCAGCCATAAAGAATCCATGCAATGCTATAACGCAAAAAATGCTATTCATATAATCCTCTAACGCAAAATGAAACTATCCATGTAACCACATTATGCAACTAAATGTAAACCATGTAATCCTATAACGCAAAATGATACTATCCGTTTAATCATATAAGCAACCAAATGTAATCCATGTAATCTTATAACGCAACCAAATGTAATCCATGTAATCCTAATGAACGGAACCATATGTTATCCATTTAATCCTATAAAGCTAAAATGCTATTTTGTAATTCTATAACGAAATATTATACTATCTATGTAATCCTATTACGCAACCAAGTGTAATCTATGTAATCTTATAACGCAACCAAATGTAATTCATGTAATCTTTTAATGCAAACATGTTATCCATTTAATCCTATAAAACTAAAATGCTATTATGTAATTCTATAACGCAAGATGATGCTATCCATGCAATCCTATTACGCAACCAAATGTAATCAATGTAATCCTATAACGCAAAAAATTCTATTCATATAATCCTATAACGCAAAATGTTATTATCCATGTAATCCTATTACGCAATCAAATGTAATCCATGTAATCCTATAAGCAACAAAATGTCATCCATGTAATCCTATAACGCAAAAAAAATGCTATTTATATAATTCTATAACGCAAAATGTTATTATCCATATAATCCTATAACACAACCAAATGTAATCTATGTAATCTTATAACACAACCAAATGTAATCCATGTAATCCTATAAAGCAAAATGGCCATTATGTAATCCTATAACGCAAAATGATACTATCCATTTAATGCTATAACGCAAACAAATGTAATTTATGTAATCCTATAATATAAAATATGCTATTCATGTAATCCCATAATGCAAAAATGCTATCTATGTAATCTTATAACGAAAAAAAAGGCTAATCATATAATCCTTAGTTAACTTCACAATACAAATTAATCAAATCATATTTTCGTTCAAATAAATTCAATTTTATTTCAGACTTACTAACTAAATTGTAATCATGAATTTGCAAGTGTCTTTTTATCACCAATAGTATGGGGGATACCTTGGTGATCGGTTTATGAGTCGAATGTGTAACTTTCAATGTGTTTGATACCGAAATAACTTTAACGCTCAAATATTTAACTATGGGATAATGATTATCGAAACAATCTCCAAACTATCCCTGTTCTGAAGAGGATCTTCACAACGAAAATCTGTCATATTCAGATATTTCGAGTGGTACATATTTGAACGGTACATAACACAAAGACTGTTAAGTATTAAGGACTAAAACTTCCTGGACAAGTTATGCATAAAGATAAGCTTAATTGTGCTAAATATTGTTGGATTGCAGAACGAATTTCAATGTTTATTTACAATTTCATGCGTCATATTTTAGGAGGGGATCACTTTATAATCAACATTTCCCTTTATCTGTTCGTTCCATATTTTATCAGAAACTACTGGGCCGATATGCGTGAAATATTTATGAATTTTTGCTATGATAAGGTGCAGCGAGTCAGGTATTATGATATCCGTTCGATGTACAATTAGGGATCAATATGTATTAATAGGTGTTTTTACTTAATGCAAAAAGGAGCACAGATCTAATCATATTCAACCATCTATTTGACATGAAGCACTCATTTGAAATCAACGTGCTAAAACATTTTGCCCGTAAAAATAGACAGGAAGTACAGTAAATAATATTCGCGGAACCTATGGAAATTCCACAGCTGTGTCCTTCAGCTGTTGTATATTGATGCTATGTTTAAAAACTTATATGCTATGCACTTCCGGTGCGAGAAGAGATTCCACAATATTACTGTGTTAACGTTGTTCAAAAATAAAACATGTTTATCGAATTGCTCTCATTAATGAAGTTGCAGAATATACCTGATTAGTTGATCGAGCTACAAAAACAATTCTAGACATTTGTGACATATTTCTACGCACGAAAGTAAACCCGAATATGTGTTATTGTACCATCTTTGGACAGCACAGATACTTTATTTTGATCTTAGCCCAAATAAAACAAAAACGCGTATTGTAGATTAGAATCTTACGTTTGACAGGATAGCAACATAATATAAAATTTTCAAAATTTGTTTTTTTTATTTTTTTGCATTAAACTAACGAGCCGGGAAACGAAGGTTCAGTCCTTGGTTGAGTCATACTAAAGACAACAAAAAGGATACTTGATATCTTTTGGCTAAGCACTCAGAAAAATAATGTTATGATCAAGGGTAAGTGGTATAATTATAGGTAAAGAGTTGCTTCTTTGCCCATACCTCAGTTTAGTAGTTAATCGCTCTAGACTAGGGTCAGTCTTTACTGTTAATTCTAATTCACTAGCCTGAGTGCCCGGCATTGCCCGGATGTTTGGAGGTGCGTGTTGAGCAAATAAAAATCAAAAGTTGTAGTAGGCAGGCAGGCTCGAACCCGTGACACGAAGGCGGAAAAGAAAGTGGAGGTGTGTAAGGGTGTTGGTTCAGAAAAAAAAAGGAAAATTGCGAGCGCAAAAAACAAAATAAAAACTAGGAGTAGTAAGCAGGTTCGAACCCGTAACGCGCCAGAGGAAAAGGAGGTGAAAAACAAAGTGTCTTACCGATGTGCCTACCGTGGTTGTGACGTCACGGACGGTCGAAATAATGAGTTTTAAGCGACGTCGTGAACGCGAGGGTTGAATGACTTGCAAAAATTTTCAACAAAAAAATCGACCCTCCCTGTAGAAAAGTGCCCAGTTGAGGGTAAAGGAATTAATGGTTTTGGCCAATTTTTCGATATTTGTCATCCGAAGGATCGAGATTCAAAATGCTACCGATCGCATGAAAATCCGTCACCTCTTTCGAAAGTTTTAGGCCGACATACATTCATTCATACATACATAAAAAATGGCTTCCTTCTGTCTTGACAGACTATGGATACCTACTGTAAGGGTTTCTGCGCGTGAAATTTTTCTAGCAAGAGTTGCGCAATCTCCAACACACCTTTCCTGAGTCGACATTGTTGAATACCAGTGACAAGTAGAGGTTTAGGACGACTGGAAACAATGCCGAGATAAGCGGAAAACATATACAGCGCCTAGAATTCCCAAATGGGCACCTATCTGGTACCAACCAGGCTCAACGTTGCTTAACTTTGGTGATCTGACGGGAACCGGTGTGTTAACATGATTACGCCGTATATAATACATACATACATACATACATTTAAACAGAAAGGTGAGATTTATTCTAATTCATTACACCTTAGGTCATCGGTCGTTGCAATATTTGAAAAAGTAGGTGAAAGGTGATAACGTACGTACGAACATGAAATTGCCTGCGTATTATTACATAAATCTAAAATTTATCTGGTTGAACGAGAATGATGATGATATAACCTACCCTCACCCCATCCTCGATGGAGTGCGAATAAAAGAGCAGGCGTCTTAGCATGTAGATCTGATGTACAACAGCGGATAATGTTTACTACGTTCAAGCAAATAAATGTAATTCTACACTTGCTTGGATTTTGCAATAATATCTCCGGGGAAAAGCAGATTTATGAGTGGTGGATCTTTCGCGTATAAATACATTGCACACTGATTCCTGATCCAATAAGAGAAACTGCGTGCGTGGGGAAAGGGGAGGGCACGGTTGGTGCTTGTCATGTGATTTATTTCCTTCTGCGTTGTGTTTTGCACAGCTTTTGAACAACATAGACGCGCGAACACACATATTTATAGATAGATCAAAAGTTGCTGCAGTAGATATATAGATAGAAATAAATAAAGACAAATAGATGTGAACGCACAGAGATATCTATAACGTGTTGTTTGCTTGAGGCGCTGTGTGTAGTGTTTTATTATTGGAAGCAATGATAATACGATATTACAGATACTTTGGTATGAAGATCATACGAACAAATATAGATCAAACGACAATATTGAAGAATGTATTAATTGTAAACTAGATACTATTGTATAATACCAAAACAAAGATGATATGATGTCATGTTCTATTTTATTTTTATTATTTTTATATTTCGAGGAATAATCCCCTCTTTAAAACAGAAATATCTATTAAACTCGTATAGAATAGCCTTAGATAAGGAAATAGAACAGAAGACGCATATATATATGAATATATATATGTATATATATATACATACATGTATATATATGTGTGTGTGTGTGTGTTTAAATAGATAAATCAATTGATGATTAGATATATATGGCTGGATAAATAGATAGATAATCATGATAGATATGATAGATATAATACACTGAGATAGATATATAGATTTCACGGTAGCAATTGTGGTGATCGACTTTTAAATCTTAGCGTGAAAACATTTTATAAGTCTAGCCACATTAAAAAGCCGTGATACTGCCTAATAGCTTTCTGCAGATGACTAAGTACATATTGTCCTCGTTTATTGGTTAAGTCAACTAGTAGAGGAAGCGTCCTGAGTGCCAATGACTCTTGAAGGTAGTCAGTCAATAGGGTTTTGAATCTCAGCAGTAAACACTTGACGCATCTAAAAATACGGCAAAATCACTGCATATGTAGCCCTCTCTTAGGGAAGAGCACAATCGTAAGCAATTTCACCGGCTGCCTGCATGGCGTAACAGAAAGTTCTTTCTTTAAACAAACAAATCAAACACTGTGAATGGTCAAATGTTTAAATAAATAATCATTTGTGGTAGTCGTTTATGGGCACCTATTTTATGGGCCGGGGGTAGAACCGTCGACGATCAGCTTCATGGTTGAGAGTTCGAACACTGATTCTTGATGTGTACTAGTCTAGTCGCATTGGAGGACTGTGATACAGCGAAAAGTCTGTTATATATATATATATATATATATATATATATATATATATATATATATATATATAATGAGCGGAAGTCTCTCGAGAGCTCTTTCAGCTATCATCTCATCAGGAGAAAATCGATAGCGTAAAAATAATACTATGTGGAAAGTAAAGAGTTCTGATGGGGAACTATTGTATGTGCCAAAAATTACGGGGACACTAAAATAAAGTTTATTAACGTTTAAAAAACGATTAAAATAATGGCATGACGAGGGGGAAAAAACGGGAGAAAAGATTCACAGTTCCCCAAAGAGAAACAATACGTAAGATGTTTCTTTCTGCCGGCACAAAGACGGTTTCCGCACCGCAATAGAGACATACTCCAAAATCTTTCAATGGTTTCTGGAGTCCGCTCTATGTAGCACCTCGAACCATTCAATTTTATATCTATCGTCTCAGCACGGGTTGTCAACCAAATGCTGGCCAATAGCAGAGTCCAAGGCTGCAAAAGGAGGGAGACTACCAGACCCCCATCCTCCCTTGTCTGATCTTCGATGGAACATGCTGGTTTATACGAGTCAAAAAATGCAAGGGTGTTCGCCCAACATAACCAGCATCGCACTGGCATTTGAATTGATATACCATATTGCTATTTGGGATTTAGGGCAAATCATCTTTGCGAAAAGAAGGAAATGCAGGTCTCATAGTATATACCAAACGTAAGGGCACATAATAAAAGCAGTCATAAACACTTCTGCGAATCTGTTTGGAAAGTCTGTTACTCTTTTCCCCAATCCTCCTTCACGCTCAACTGGGTACTTTTCTACAGGGAGGGTCGCTTTTTTCACCGATATTTTCGAAGAGTCATCGCCTCTTTTCGATTGTCTAGCCTTAATTTAAACCTACGTCACTTTCGGTTTGGCGATGGAAGCAACAGCTTACACGTCACGTTACACACATATGCCCCGGGAAATGAAACTGATTTTTAATCGTTTAAACTGTTTATTATAAAGTGATGTATTTTGAAAGAAACAGATGTTAGTAATTGTTTTTAGCGTATGGAAGAAGTTAATACAAGGAACGTAATTGTAAGAATATGTGTATAGCCCCTTGCTTTTCTACGACCGCATAGTTAGACACAAAGTCGGTTTTTAACGTGACGAATACTGTTCTCAAAACGAGACCCTCTGTATTGTTAAAAATTTAGAATTACCTTAGGCTAGAATGATTTCTAGGTTACCAAGTAAAGAAAATATAAAGTGTAGTATTAAAACAGATACTTCATTTTGTTCCTAGCCAAAACGTACATAGTCGATAGTTATCGACAATCAACGACGGATATTAATTTCAATGTCGATTGCAAGGCTAAAGAAAGTTTGTTTTCATTCGCACCGACGGACGAAATTGATGTGGAATCATTTAAACTGTCGATTAGAAAGTAATGGGTGATTTTTCTTTGAAATTGTAATGTAAATAAAAACGGATTAACGTATTCAACTTCATGTTTAGCAGATTATGTGTAAGCCTCATAGCTATGAGCGTTAACGAAAAGAAAATGGCGGCCGTCAAGCAGTTTTATTAGTAAACCTGGCTGTATTAACGAATTATATAGTTTAATGAAAGAAATTCCCTGCTTTGATAAGCTCCTAGGATTGACCTTTATTTCCGGTCTGAAATGCAAGACTTCTATCAGCTTTATTGTTATGGCAACTAGAAAAATCATTCAACCGCTCCAGAATTTACCTTACTCAATGTGCAGTCTTGTGCCTGTTTAAGCGTCGGATCCGTTCTTAGTTGAGTACATGGGAAGTGGCCACGCGGAGCACTATTTCCTGCCCTGTCTGATGTGAAAAATTATTTCCCCATAGAAGAGGTCTTATGAAACTCTGAACGCAGCCATTAGACGAACTAACCTAACTTATATAAGAAATCTAATGCTAGCTTTTCTTTTCTTTGCAGGACGATACGTCCAACCTAACGAAATTTTGTAAATGTTTATCAAGTAGTTCTGTCTTTCATTTTAAACTAACGACAGGTGACAGGAGGCTAATGCATTGGTCGCTTAAACTGAACTGAAAGAAAAATAGTTTTGGGGACATCGTATGGTTAAGAAGTACGCCGAATTATTACCCTTCCTTGGTCTTTGGGTCAAGATCAAAGTGTAGTATCTGTTCCGGCAGATGCTGCAAGCTATGACTAGCCAAGACCAGATGTGGGGGCAACCCCACATGTCTGACCTTTAACCAGCTCCCATTTCCCACCTCTCGGGAGCTGGTCCCCTTTTCCCCTTCCCCCTCCCTTCACTCCTCACATTAAAAATCGGCCTTGTGCCTAATTTGCTCAGTGGGGGAGCAAATAAATACCATCTGTTCCGGCAGATACTGCACTTAAGATGATTTGTACCAGTCAATGGAGGGGAAACCCTCTATACTGGGACAATTATTATTTTTGGTAACCAGAGTGCCCCCTTTTTGCCTACTTTTAGGGGAGCTGGTTTTTACCTCACATTAAAAACGGCCTTGTGCCTAATTTGCTCAGTGGGGGAGCAAATAAATACCATCTGTTCCGGCAGATACTGCAAGCTATGACTAGCTATGACTAGCAAAGACCAGATGTGGGGGCAACCCCACATGCCTGACCTTTAACCGGCTCCCATTTCCCACCTCTCGGAAGCTGGTCCCCTTTTTCCCTTCCCCCTCCCTTCACTCCTCACATTAAAAATCGGCCTTGTGCCTAATTTGCTCGGTGGGGGAGCAAATAAATACCATCTGTTCCGGCAGATATTGCAAGCTATGACTAGCTAGGACTAGCTATGACTAGCAAAGACCAGATGTGGGGGCAACCCCACATGCCTGACCATTAACCAGCTCCCATTTCCCACCTCTCGGGAGCTGGTCCCCTTTTTCCCTTCCCCTCCCTTCACTCTTCACATTAAAAATCGGCCTTGTGCCTAATTTGCTCGGTGGGGGAGCAAATAAATTCCATCTGTTCCGGCAGATGCTGCAAGCTATGACTAGCTATGACTAGCAAAGACCAGATGTGGGGGAAACCCTACATGCCTGACCATTAACCAGCTCCCATTTCCCACCTCTCGGGAGCTGGTCCCCTTTTTCCCTTCCCCCTCCCTTCACTCCTCACATTAAAAATCGGCCTTGTGCCTAATTTGCTCGGTGGGGGAGCAAATAAATACCATCTTGTCTCACGTTCCACTGGTTAGCTCATTCGGACCACAAACTCGTGTTGGCCCTTTTGAAGTTAGGTAATAGGCCTAGGTTGGCTGGCTACTGGAAGATGAACGCCTCCTTGTTGGAGTCGGTCGACTTCCGGGAGCAGCTGACGACACAAATTCAGAGGGAGTTAGTGGGGGCGGTTACCGGGAGTAGATGGTGGGTTAATCTTAAGGTCACCATTAGGCATTTTTGTGTCCAATATAGCCAACGCCTCGCATTAACTAGGGCTCGGACCAAAAAGCACCTAGAGGATAGATTGACCCGGGGGGTGGCAGGGGGGGATTCCCTAGATCTAGCACTAGTTAAGGGGGACCTCAGTCGCTTGACTAGCGAGCGATATGAAGATCAAGTAGTTAGGGCTAGGTTAAATAGAGTCTCCAACGAAGCCGTGAACGTTGACGCTGTTGAGCGTGGGGCCGCTTTAAGACGCGGCTCGGATGGGTACATTCGGGAGGTGAAAAACCTGGAAGGACGTTCTCTCGTATCGACGCGGGAGATCTGCAATGGGTTTCGGCAACATTTGGAGGAGCGCTTCACCAAACTACCCAGACTCCGCAGCCAGGAGTTTGGCAGCTATTTAGCTGGCTCGCCCCGCCTTACTGCGGCCCGAGCGGCTAGTTGCGAGGAGGTGGTTACGGAGCGTGAGGTCATTACTGCGTTGAAGCAGGTTGGCCACAACAAATCTCCGGGGCTCGATGGTTTGCCCTACGAACTGTACTTTAGGCTGTCGCCCATGTTTGTGGCCCTTTTGACGGGCGTGTTTAACCACTGGTTTGCCCAGGACTCGATCCCGAAGCAGGTAACCAAAGGAGTGGTCACGCTTCTGAAGAAGGGAAACCAACATGGAGGGGGGAACTTAGACGATTATAGGCCCATAACTCTGTTTAACGCAGATTTTAAGATTTTGGCCCGTATTCTTGCGAACCGACTGCAGGTCGTAATCGACGAGTTGGTCGAACCGGATCAGAACTACGCTGTGAAGGGTCGAACAATTCAAAACAATCTGCACTTGGTTCTCACGATAATAGAGGGGTTAGAAGACGACACAAAAGTCGCGCTGATCAATTTAGATCAGTCCAAGGCGTTCGATAGGGTGGACCATGGGTTCCTGAGGGCTGTTGTGGAGGCCGCCGGCTTTGGTCCGGACTTCCGCAAGTGGATCTCCGCCCTGTATCGTGACCCCGCGGTGGTGGTGCAAGTCAATGGTAGGTTGTCGGAGTCCTTTGGGGTCTCCCGGTCAGTGCGGCAGGGCTGTCCGCTGTCGCCTCTGCTCTATGTCCTGCCGTTGGCGCCCTTCCTTCGCAAATTAAGGGACGAGGCGGCAAGACCAGTCCTACGCGGCATTGCTCTACCTGGCGGCCGAGTTGCCAGGGTGTCTGCGTACGCTGATGACGTCACCGTTTTCGCAGCCAGTCGTAACGACATCAAAGCAGTGATAGAGGCGATCGCTGAGTACGAAGTTGTCACAGGGGCCGTGATCAATCGCAGCAAGTTCATCGGCCTGCGGTTGAGCGCCTGGACCGGAGTAAACTCGCTTCCAGGTGCGTTCGACTGGACTGATGGCCCGGTTAAGATCCTCGGTGTGTGGTTTGGGCCGGATCTCCAGCTGGATAAGAATTGGTCGGAGGTACAGACTAAGGTCGAATCGTCTGTCGGGACTTGGATTCGGAGGAGATTGTCCTTGAAGGGTCGTGCGGAGGCATGCGCCACTTACGCGTTTCCGTTGATCCTTTACCGTGTATCTGTTCTTCCCCTGCCTGCGGACCGCTTTAAGGCTTTAGAGCGACTCCTTTTCAAACTGCTTTGGAAGGGAGGAAAGCCGTATGTCCGTAGACGGGTCTGTACGCAGAAGCTTAGCGAGGGAGGCTTGGGGATGCCTGATCTGCACAGCCACCAACATGCAGAAAGATTGGCGTTCCTGAGTCGGACACTGATAGAGGAGGCACCCTGGGTACCGGCCGTGGAGCACGCTTTCCCACGGCTGTTAACCGACCCAGCCGCCGAAGGTCACTGACGACCAGCGGGGGAAGGGCGCTTCCTGACCGAATGCCGAGCCGCCCTTAGGGCATTGCTGGGGTCCAGTGACCTTGCACGGCCTAGGTGGAGGCTATATGAGGAGTTAGTGGAGGGTACCGCGAACGATCCGCTGGTGGAGCGGCTACATCTGTCGAGGGGGGAGGTTCTCTCGCTTTGGAGTTGGGCGCCTGCCAGTAGCTACATTAATAATAGTCTGGGATGCGTTGCCTCTCTTCGACCGACTTGCCAGGGATTTTAGGGATGCTGATTATTATTATCCCCCGTGCCCACGCTGCAACGATGAGAACGAGGATGAAACACGTGAACACACATTCTTTCTTTGCAGCGGGGTGCGGAGTCTCTGGAGGTATGTCGGGTAACGGCTCACATCGACCCCGAGCGGTCGGTGCCACTTGATTTGGCGTACGTGGTTGACAATGTGGACCCGCCGTTTATCAGGGAGAAACGGGCGGTGTTTCTGGCGATACTGGCTGTAGCTAGGTTAGTGACGTTGGTTACACGTCTGGGCATTGTCTATGAGGGACGATCTGTTTCCGATCAGGATCTGGTTGTTTATTTTAAGCATCAACTTAAAATAAAAATCAGATGTGATTGGAAAAGATTGCCCCGCATCGACTTTGATAGGAGATGGGTGCACAACACTAGTTTGTGCATCCGACGAGGAGCTAGGTATGAGCTTGTGTTTCCACCCTAGTAGTATTCGTCTGGAGGTGCTGAAGTTTCGATTGTCGTGCACTCGGAACCCAGCCCCTCATAAGTTAATACGGGGTTTACCCCGTAATCATGGGTAGGAGTAGATTTGCTAGTTAGGCGGAGTAACCACCTAGAGTGGAAAGCATATACGTTATTTAGGGCCTAGACTAGGGTGTATGTGAGTTTGATCCTGTCCCCTATAGATCTTTGTTTTTGATAGATTGGCACTAGGAGAGCTTCCAATGATGCCCAAAGTCCACCAGTTTTATTTTGTCCTCGGCCCGATTGTACCCTTTACGTATTTTATCTTGGAAGACGCCATCCATCCCTGTTATCCCGGACCCTAATTTAGTTTCCATACAAGTCCCTAGTTCCTCCACTCCCCCCTAGGGAACGACCTGCTGGCTTTCACCCTTTCCCCCCGGGAGAAGTGGACCGGAAGACAGTAGGCGTTTCATACGACAGACCAGCCGTTAGGTAGGGAGGGTCCCCTTACTAACCCGCCCCCATAGGCATTTTGTTGAGTTGTTTTTCTTTTTCTTTCTTTTTGGGTGTATCTTAGTTTGCCCCCCTCCCCATCATCTCACCCCCATTTATAAAAAAAAAAATATATATATATATATACGTTTAAGTTTGTAAATATCATTTTGTTTTGTTTTCTTGTACATATTTCTTTCTTTACAGTACGAGTGGCGCCCGCCATCCCGATAAGCTGGGGAGCTGTCTTTTTAAGTAGGTCCTGGTAAAAATGTAGGCGGATGTGTTATGATAGAAACTAGTATAGGTTTTTCTAAATAAAATACTTGCTTTCCAACGCAAGTTTAGCTAGCAAATTTAGCAAAGTCCCGTTTTCTTCCCCACTTCCCCCTTACTGGCCTTGGTGCCTAAGTTGTATCGGACCCCAAATGAGGGCCTGGCAGTAGATAATGCCAGGTCCGGGGCCGATACAACTAAATATCATCTGTTCTGGCAGATACTGCAAGCTATGACTAGGTATGACTAGCAAAGACCAGATGTGGGGGCAACCCCACATGCCTGACCTTTAACCAGCTCCCACTTCCCACCTCTCGGGAGCTGGTCCCCTTTTTTCCCTTCCCCCTCCCTTCACTCCTCACATTAAAAATCGGCCTTGTGCCTAATTTGCTCGGTGGGGGAGCAAATAAATACCATCTGTTCCGGCAGATACTGCAAGCTATGACTAGCAAAGACCAGATGTGGGGGCAACCCCACATGCCTGACCTTTAACCAGCTCCCATTTCCCACCTCTCGGGAGCTGGTCCCCTTTTTCCCTTCCCCCTCCCTTCACTCCTCACATTAAAAATTGGCCTTGTGCCTAATTTGCTCGGTGGGTGCAAATAAATACCATCTGTTCCGGCAGATACTGCAAGCAAAGACCATATGTGGGGGAAACCCCACATATAAAACCTTGGTCAATGTAGGGCAACCCTTCATACCAATTGTCACTATCCAGCTCCCCTACTCCCCGGGGAGTTGGTCCCCATTTCCCCTTCACTCCTCACTTAAAAAATCGGCCTTGTGCCTAATTTGCTCAGTGAGGGAGCAAATAAATACCTCAAAGTGTAGTATCTGTTCTTCAGATGCTACACTTAAATTTCTTGTTCTCTGTCAGTGGAGGAGAAATCCTTCACGACTGAGACAATTTTCATTTTTGTTCCTTTTCTCCACATTAAAAAACGACCATGGTGTCTAACTCTGTCCCGTGGGGAGGCATTGTAAATAGGAACAATCTCTCCTGCTACCGTATAAGAACATGAGCTAGGAACAGGAAAAAAAGGTGTCGTTTGTAAGTTTAACGGTGGAATTTCTGACACAGAGTGCAAAATACACTTCAAAGTCTAACGATAAATGATCTATTTCCCGACATCTTTCTCATAGAATTTTTTTTTTTTTTTTTTTTTTTTTTTTTGGTGCCGGAAAATCTCTGAGTAACCTGAACGATTATCATTATGATCGTTGTTTCTGTTTGTAAAATCGAATGTTAGAAAATAGGTATCTAGAAGAATTAAGTATTTTAAAGTTATGTGTGAGAAATGTATCGGGAACGTTAACGTGGGGATGTTAGCTAAATAAATAAAACATTTAACAGATGGATCAGTCGATTTGATTCTTTGGTTACATGAGTTCATGGCGTAATTAGAAAAGGGATATAGTTTAGATATACAAGTAAAGAGAGGGTGAGTTAAATAATCGATTGGAGAGGGTTGAAGAGACGAGTTCATGCCTGGGAGTCAGAGAACAACTGTGAAGTTATTAGACTGGCAAGATAGTAATATGTAACCCCCGAAAAAGGAAGGGTCTGTCATAACCAATAATAAATGTTAAATGTGGAAACAAATTGTTTTTTTTTTTCAGTTTTGGTTGAGAAATGTCTTAAATTTTTAGGAGTACGTCGGAATAAAACGTCGATGGTTGCGACTAAATGTATGCTCTTCTTTTGTCTGGGCAAAGCGATAAATATGTTATTCAGTCCGATTATCAATGGCTGTTTTAAAGGTATTTAAATTTGTTACTAGCGGGATCTGTGGAAATTCCACAGCGGACTCTTTCATATGTAATATATTGATGTTAGCTTACTGTGGATGTTCAGCGTAAATGGAGACGCCCTGGTCTTATTGTAGCTCTTTTGTTAAAACTGCAAAAGTATTTATCTAAGCTAGTAGGAACGCCCGGCGTAGCCCGATCGTAAAAATACGCTTACATAGGATATTTTAAATTATGCAGATTTCGTATATATTTATTTAATTGGAATTCATTATTGAGATGAGTATTATTTATTAATTTTTATTTTTTGCGGACTATTATCCTCATCTTTTTTAGATGTTGTTTCATGACTTTTCGGCCAACTATTCTCTGGCCTTCGTCAGGTGGTAACTGCGACGGGATAGGAACTCCGAATCTCCTAACTGCATTCTCAGTAATTACTGCCATCCATAGTTGTTGTCGTCTAACCACATTTTTGGCCAAGTAAGCCTCTGGTTTGGGGAAGGATTGAAACCGCTATCTTCAGACAATTCTCACCTAGAACCGTAGAGATTCAACGGGCCCCGAGTATATTATTAAAAAGTTAATTTTCTATCGATCCTTGACAGCACTCTTTTTTTTGGGGGGGGGATAGGGATGAGATAGAAAACTTATAGATATATATATTGATTCTTATATTTTGTATATTGATTCTTATATTTTATAAAAATGTGATTTCAAAAATAAAAATATGTATCGATACGACTTGGGTGAATCAGCTTGAATCGAAACCGAAACCAAAATTTATGAAGAAAAAAATATATCTATATATTCTTGCATTCTCGGTAAAACTATTTATTAAAAAAAAATAGATGACTTGAATGCCATCAGCTATAATGATAACCGAAACAAAAATTTATGAAGAATTCTTGGTCAAATTATTTATTACAAGAAATGGAAAGCCATAACAATAAACGACAATCACTCAGAAGAATTTGTCAGAAAGCGTGACACACAAAAGAACACACACACTATCGTATTAATATATAGATTATACGTGCACGCACGTTAGTATATCGACACGTACGAAATCGAATGTTATACAGGCATTAACTCTAAGAACAACAGAAAAACTACACAATGGCAAATAATAAAGATTCTCACATACAATGATATATGCACCCACAATGAACTGCAGATAAACGTAACGAGCATTACTAGATGATAGTAGATAAAGTGCTATATATATATATATCGGTTTGTATATATATATGTATATATATATGTATATATATATATGTATATATCTATAATATAAAGCTGAATGTGTGTGTGTATGTGTGTGTGTGTGTGTGTCTGGTATCGAATAGGCTCCTATATGGTTGACTATTTTAAAAAACTGATTACATATAATGATAGATGATGTATCAAGACACAGGAATGGGTATGTTTGATCTGGCAGAACGGTGGTTCATTCAAATTGTGGCGTCTTCGTTCGCGCCTGGTCCACAAAGTATGGAAATAAAAAATTTAAAAATAAAAAAAAACGTTTACAAGTGTTTTTGATATAGATGTACATAATAATACTTTGATAAATATGTTTTAACTTAAATAGGGATGGTATAATAAAATTGTGGTGACTGCGTTCGCGCCTGGCCTCCGTAGAAGGCACAAACTCTAATAAAGACTTTTCATATCTAATATCGTAAGTATACTTTGATAATTATGTTTCAGTTTGAAGAAATATGGTATAATAAAATTATGGGGTGTTCGTTCTCGCCTGACCTTTATAGAATGAAAATATGTCACAAAGTTTAACAAGGTTTTTTTAATATAGATCCACAGAATATTGTGATAAGTGTTTCAGTGTGAACAGGTATGGTTTAATAAATCATGGGGTTTATCTATTTTATTTTAATTTCATCATATTTTGCTTTGGTTTTGATACCCCCAAATTCAACCCAAATGTACAATCCTTCCTTTTTATAACCTATCACACTTTCATAAATCAGAGTCCATTTTCTGTAGGCTATTTTTGAACCCAGTAAACGACGGGTACTTTTACTAGTATATATATATATATATGTTTGTGTGTGTGTGTGTGTGTGTGTGTGTGTGTGTGTGTGTGTGTGTGTGTGTGTGTACATTTATATATTTATGTAATTATACATTATATATACGTTTTGGCTAAAACATAGTGAGACAATAACTATGGAAGGCAATAATTGCCGAGGATGCAGTTAGGAGATTCAGCATTCCTACTCCGTCGCGGTTAACCACCTGACAAAGGCCAGATAAAAAGTTGGCCGAAACGTCGTGAACAACAACTAAAAGATTAGAATAATAGTCCGAAATAAATAAATAGATAAATAATGCAAATTACTCATCACAAAAAGAATTCCAATTAATTAAATAATATTTAGGTATAATCAAAATATTCTTGCATATTATTAAGACCTGCTATACAAAGACGACTTATATATTTTGGATTCGAATATTGTTCTGATCCCGATAGCGTATACATAGACAGATATTTAAGAATATATATACACATGTAAATAAATGCTTATGCATACATAGACTTATAACTATATATATATATATATATATATATATATATACTAGACTATCCGTGACCCGTTGGGTCAGTATGTTATATTAGCTATGGAATTCATATATGAGCGTGGCACTTGTGACGTAAAGAAAATAGTTTTCTTTTGACATAACAGAAACATTTCTATGAAAGTATATTAAAATGAAAAATTACTGACGGATCACTCAAACATGAAAAAAAAAATCCTCCCTATTCGTGTAAAGTTACCTATTTTTCCGAATAATCGCTTCAAAATCGAAAATTAAACATGATTTTCCTACGAATCGAACGCTGACGAAAGTCATTTAGCAACAAAAGCGGACATGAACCTATCGATGAGAAATATAAGAATGAAAACCCCATATTGGAATCCTTCAACCAAGTGTTAGAAATTTAAAATGTAAAAAAAAAAATAATTAATAAAACCTGAAGCAAAACAATAAATCCTGAATAAATAAAATAAAATAAAACTAATATTGAAACAGATTAGTAAATGTGTCAACAAATTAACCATTCTCACACAACTATTTTGTATCTAGAAATGTAAACAAAAATAAAAAAGGAAGGAATGAAAAGGGACAGATAGAGAGTAGTAGTAGTAGTAGTAGTAGTAGTAGTAGTAGTAGTAGTAGTCTTGGCTTTACTACAATTTTTCTTATGTTTGTCAACAGGTTAAAGTTGTTTAGTTGTAAGAAAATAGCGACAGTATAGTTGTAATAAAGAATAGTTGCAAAACACCCCAACTCTTCCGATGTTAAATAATAATTTCGAAATATTAACGTTAATATTTCAGTGCGCAGGTCAAAATCTGCAAAAGAAGCGAATTGTGTTTATTTGTTTACGTTGTTATTGGTTAATGTTTATGCGGGCATGCGCAACCGTCGTAAACCGGAAAGTGGGTTACATCACTCGTTAAAAGGTCATTTGAGTTTTATAATTATATAGATATGTGTGTGTGTGTGTGTGTGTGTGTGTGTGTGTGTGTGTGTGTGTGTGTGTGTGTGTGTGTGTGTGTGTGTCTTTACCTCTGTTTTAATTTTCTCATCACTTTGATTTTCCTGGGGATTGAGCATTCTGCCAGATGGCAAGCATTCTCCCATTAGTTTAGTTACTCAAACCGAGAGATCTTTTTAAAGATTCTAACCGTCCCTTTAAATGCTATTGTTTGTATTTCTTTTACACTTGGTTCACAGGGTATATTCGCCAGATAGTTTTTGAAATTCTTTTTCATTAGCCCAGTTGCTCCTATAATGACTGGTATGATTGATGCCTTCTTAAGATTTCATTTTCTTTTCATGTCGTACATAAGTCCTTGGTGTTTTGTTATTTTCTCCCTCCTTGTTCTGTTAAGGCCAGTATAAGGATGTATACGCACATGTCTATAAATGCGCACACATATATAAGTATATATAATCATACTAACATTTATATAGATACACACACATATCAGTAAGGATTTTAGCACACTTATATGTATATAACTGCGCGCAGACACACGCGCACGCACACACACGCACACACACACACACACACACACACACATATATATATATATATATATATAGCTCTATGAAGGGAGCGCCTTGATTTCTGAGAACTTCGACTGAAGTAAAATGAAACAAAGAGAAGAACTACACACCTATATATACACATATATATATGTGTGTGTCTGTTTGTGTGTATATATGCATATATATGTATATATAAATGTATATATGTATACATATATATATGTGCATATACATGTCTATAAATGTATATATAAATATATATATATATATATATATATATATATATATTCGAGAGCTTTTTGATATCATTATCTATAATTTCAACTTCATATATATATAAATGTATATATGTATATATATGCGCATATACATGTCTATAAATGTATATATATACATATATATATATATATATATATATATATATATATATATTCGAGAGCTTTTTGATATCATTATTTATAATTAAAACTTCATATTTATTGGAAAGAGACGTAATCCCATTATATTTATATATTTTAGACATGTTTCCTAAACATACTTATGCTTGTCTCTAAGTATATGTTTATATGCACATACATGCATGTATGTATACATACATTCATGCATGTATGTGTATATATGTATGCATGTATCTGTGTATACGTATACATGCGTGAGTGTTTGTGTAAAAACGTTCAACCGTTTTAATGTCAATATTTATAATTATAAAACCATTTTTGTTAGAAAGTAGTGTATGCTTTGTTTCAGTTGAAAACTTTGCAGATTTGCTCGTGCTTGCACGCATTGGGTTTTCTTAATTCATTTATCGTTCGCTCTTTGACGTTGGAGGAAATACATTCATATTATTTTTTGTTTTGTGCAGCGACAAATAAAAAGCAAACGTAAAACCAAAGAAGCGAAGATAAAACATGTCACGTGACGAATAGGAAATGGGAAAGAGACCGCACAAGTAAACAACAGACGTTCTCAATCCGCTCTTTCGTAACACTTTGTTGCATCTCGAATCTCATAATCTATCATAGATTTGTGGTGCCTGTCTGTCCAGCATGTATCGATCTATATGTTTTCTACTGGAGTAAAATGCAGTACAAGGACATGAGGTGGGGGAAAACTAGCTTGTAATTGGATGCAAACATAGCCGGATACAGATAGAAGTTTGAGCTTCTTTTTGGGAAGGTGTACCTGAAGTGAACATTAACCGAAACGTTGTAGGAATAACACTCAAGATGAGAACAATAGTCCGAATAATCCAGATTACAAAGAGTCAACTAAGGTGGATTTAATTACTTTCTACTGAGTAAACTCTGGCACAAGGGTCTGAAGTAAAAAAAAAAATTACTAGCTCCCAATCAGATGCAAAGAAATGTATAACGAAAGAAATAGCTCCCAATCAGATGCATAGTGCATGCGGTAAAAGAAAACTAGCTTTCAGTAGGTTGCAAAGAACATGAGATAGGGGAAACTGAATCTCAGCCGGATTTGAAAGGCATGAGGTGAGTAAAACTAGTTCACAGTCGAATTCAAAGGACAGAACGTAGAAAGGCTAGCTCCCAGTCGGATGCAAACGACATGACGTGGGAGAAAACTAGCTTCCAATCGGATGCAAAGGACATGGGTGGGGAAAACAAGCTTCCAGTTGGATGCTAAGGACACGGGGTGGGGAAAATAAGCTCCAAGGCGGATGCAAAAGTCATAGGGGAGGAAAACTAGGCATGGCAAAAGGCATGGGGTGGGGAAGACTAGCTCCCAGTTGGATACAAATGTCATGGGGTACGAAAAAATACAAAGGGTATGATTTGGTAAAGACTAACTTCCAGTCGGGTGCAAAGGACAGAAGGAGGGTTATACTAGCTTCCAGTCGGGTGCAAAGGACACGGGGTGGGAAAAAATAGCTTCTAGTGCGATGCAAAAGACATGGGGTGGAAAAAACCAGCTTCTAGTAGGGTGCAAAAGACATAGGATATGAAAACTAGCTTCTAATCGGATGCAAGGGATATGACGTGGGAAAGTTTCAATCGGATGCACAGAGTGGGGAAAACTAGCTCCAAGTCGGATGCAAAGGTAATAGGGTGAGGAAGGATGCAAAAAACACGAGGTAAGTGAACTTACTCCCAGTTCGATTAAATGGTCATCAGGTGAGTAAAACTAGTTCACAGTCGGATGAAAAAGACATGACGTGGGAAAGTCAGATGTAAAGGGCAGCGTAGGGAAAAACTAGCACGCAGTCGGATGCAAAAGGCATGACGTGAGGAATACTGGCTTCCAGTTGGATGCAAATGGCATGACATAGGGGAAAATTAGTTAGTAGTCGGATGTAAAGGACATGGTGGGGAAAACTAGCTTCCATTCGGATGCAAAGGATACGAGGCGATCCAGATTAACGTCGTCGGATTCAAAGACATGGGTGAGGAAAACTAGCTTCCTGTCGGATAGAAAGGACAAGAGGTGAGGAAAACTAGCTGCCTAATCGATGCAAATGACATGAGGTAGGGGAAAATTAGCTCCTAGTCGGATGCAAAGGGCATAATGTGAAGAAATCTAGCTCCCAGTCGGATGCAAAGGATTCAAGGTGAAGAAATTTAACTTCTAGCCGGATGCAAATATAGTCGGATACAAATCCTTAGTACAAGCTTCTGTCTCGGAGGGTTAACCTGGGGTTAACTATACCTTATTTTTACTTTAAATTGCTAGCTAGACAGTCAGTCGATTGCTAGACAAAAAAGTCAACTTCAGCTGGTATGTCCCAAGTATATGTCTCTTTTTCTCTTTCCTATCTAATTATATATGTTGGGAAAATGCTGTGGCGCTTATTTAGTTTTACTGTAATATTACACAACGGTTATCAAATGAAATAAACAAAATGGCACGTGAATTTTATGTTAGGTAAAAAGAAAAAAACAACAATACACCAAAATTACGCTACTGCATCCAACATCAGTGCGGGTGATATTCAGAATACAATTCCGAATTGTTTAGAACTTCTACCCTGTTATGGCTGATGGAACGAGAGCATGCTACCTCGGTTGATTAAATAAAGGATTCTGTTCAAAATTCCGTTAACATTTCTAAGTTAGACAGAAAGATTCCAGAGGTCTATAAGATATACTTGAAGAAAGTCGGAGGTTATGTCAACCGAAACGTTGTGAAAATAACACTCAAGATACGAACAGTAGTCCGAATAATCTAAATAATACGAATTATCCATCTTCATCTTAAAAATGCACAAAAGACATGAATAATAGTTGAACTGATATGTGTATAAAATTTTCACAATAATATGATGGGGTCTGCATTAGCGCCCGGCAAAAGCGACAACAATTCGATTTCATCTCTTAAGCAAACCTTGTAACAAGATCAAATGTAACTTTTCATAATAGGCCTTCACATGTACTGACAATGTATTTTTATATGCAAATCTTATTTAGAAAATATAACATATTTACAAAAATTATTTTATTTAATGAATTAATCAGGTGGATGTTTTTTCGTTTTTTAGAGAACAATTCCCACATATTCCATAATTTATTTTGTGATATTAAAATCCTATTTCAAAATACTTATTTACGTAGAATAATTTACTGATTAGATCAGATTCACTATAGTGTATTTTGTTACATTAAATCCGCCATAATGCATTTCGGTTTCTAACAATTCCACCATTTCAATGAATAGAATTAAAATGCTAGTTTTACAAAATATTTCATTTACAATTAACTTATTTACTGACTATACTAAATCCATGAAAATGTTTTGTGGACAAGAGTCAGCCATTTTAATAGAAAAATCGCATTTGGACAAAATAATTTGTTTATCAAATTTTGTTTATTTATTAATTTGAATAACTAGGGTGTATTTCGGTATTTTATTTACAAGTCAGCTATTTTTTAAAAAATACTTCGCAAATTATCGTTTTGTGGCTTTTCCTTACTAGTACACAACGTAATCGCATTCATATCACCGGAAGTAAGTGAAGCAGAGCCTGGTCAGTATGAGGTGGGTGACCATTTTGCAATAGTAGGCGCTGTATATCACTCCCTTTATCCGGCTATGAATTTGATATTCCCAGAAACTTCCTCGTTTGGCGGAAGTCGGATTCCCCGGACAAAATCTCTATCTACATAAATAAATTTTCTGTTTTTGGAACGGCTTCAACCAAACTAATCTGTCATTTTTTTTAATCTACATACTTGAAAATTCATATATGGTGTATTCGGGAATGTGGAACAGAATCGACTTGGTTTTTAGTCGGGAAAATAGCTGCTAAGGAGTCAATATTGACAAATTAGAATTTAGTAGTTGGACGTAATGTATATGCTCTAGCATGCGCGAATATACATATATACTTTTTATTTGCGTTAATTTGAAAGTTTTATTATACGTGTGTCGTTAGCTCATCTAGTAATGAATATCGTTAGACACCTCAATCTTTTAGTTTTGATTTTAGCTGATTGTACGCAAGTTATATATTTTAATGCTTTTAAAATCGTTGCTATATATTGAGGTACAATATAATAATCAAAAGAGACGTGGCTTTATATTAAAAAGTATGACATTTGCATTAATTATAATATAATTTAGTGTATGTTACGTACGGGCAACGCCGGACAGTCTTCTAGTTTATTATATTTGTGCTATTTTACAAGTTTACATTAAGTTTACTATCAGGCTACGTCAGGTAGTGCAGTTGCTATATCAGAAGCGATATTGCTATAAAACTACCTTCAGAATAAGCAAATTGATTTTTATCGGTCGGGGATTAATGTACACATTAGCGACACAATTGAAATGCAATATGTGTAATAGAAATGCACTCACTCACATTCAAATTAAAATGTAATATATATATATATATATATATATATATATATATATATATATATATATATATATTGATTTTATTTACGAGAAATCTGAGTTCTTTACAAAATGAAATAAGAGAATAGATAATGGATCAAGCAGTTATTTACATTTATTAAGTATTTATTTTTTCTGTTAATGTAGAAATTTCATGTCAATAGCCCCCATAATGTTATGGAAAGAACGTTAAGCATTATAAAAGTACTTCATTTTAACACAATGACGTCATGAAATTTATTACAATAGTAAAATGTCTCGGGTAAAATTGCTTGTCGATGAATACAGTTATGTGTAGGGTTTCATTGTCATCATATCGATGCTAACTAAATGAGCAGGGCGTTCATCGAGAAGGGCCATCTTATAGAAATTAAAAAACAGAAACAAGTGAAGTATGCATGGTCCCCCGTGAATGAACAGTGAACGAGGCATAAAAAAAATTTGTTGCCTCCTCCCCATTTAGCCGCAAAAGTCACCAGCGGACGTCAAATTCTGGTGAAAATAAACAAACGGTGAAGTTTTAGGGCTTAACATATGTAAATTTAAGTTCTGTGCCATGCAAAATAAGAAATGACTAAGTCCACCATTTCCCACTTTGGCCCCAAAGTCCCTAAGGCCTGAACATATTTAAATTTGAGTTCACCACCATGCAAAACTGCTACATAAACATACACAAAATAGTTTTGACAAATATGGTAAAATAGTTACAAAAATGGTGTGCTTTTAATAGCCCTAAAAGAGCACACCCAAGAATTATCGCGAAGAATAGACAAACAAAATTACAGAGAAATCAGTTAGTTCTATAAAAATCCAGACCCCCCCCCAACTTTTTAATAAGCACAAAATTGTCCATTTTAGTCATTTTAACCCGGAAGACATCCCTAGGGAGACAACCGGAGGTTTCCCGGAAGATCCTTTCTGTTACTTTCTCAAAAAAATATAATTATTGAGAAAAGTGCGGACAGACGAACGGACGAACTGACGAGGGTGAATGTACAGGTCCACCTTCCTTTTGTCGGGGAACCGAAAACGGTTATTGTATATGAATAAATAAAGACTTCACTAGTAACAACAGGGTTCGAACTTGATGCTCAAGATAATGAAATGAAGCACTGTCGCCTCTATAAAGTTAGGAATGTTTATATATTCCCACGTACAAAAGATTCTCCTCAACTAATTAACCGATAATTGAATTTTGAAACACAACTGCTTAGCATAAGGAATTCAAATGTGGAATAATTTTAGTTAAAATCACTTCTAAGCAAAAGTGTAGAAAGATTAATTTAGGGAACTCTAACTATTGTCAATTGTTTGACAATAGACATTAAACATCAATTAATAAATATTCCACAGATTTAAGTGTCTTTGGAGGATTATACAGAGTTTTAAGGAAGCGTGATATGAGCGTAACCATCCATTAAGAAATTTAAATAGTTGCATTCAATTTGATCCAAAATCATTAGACATCAATTTAGGAAGAGCCTTGATCTTCTTTTGTCAATGAAAAAGGGTTCATCTTCAGTCATGATAATGCAGTCCTCAGACAGTACTATTGGCCAAAGATATCCTGCAAGTATTTGGTTGGGAATTTCTGCCCAATCCTTCATGTTCTCAGGAGCTAGCTCCATCGGATTATTACTTATTTCCAGGATTACAAAACAATTTAGATGACCTTAGGTCAACATCACAAAGAGATTTGGCATGAAAGGTTAATATTTCATATCAAGTCGTAAAGAACTTTACAAGCGATACATTCGTAAGCTCATTGATAGATGGAATCGAGTAAGCAAAGTTTGTTATTTTTATGAATAAAAATTTTCAAAAACAAAGTTTTTCATTTTTAAGATGAAATTTTAAACTGGCAAAAACTTATACTTACAACCATACACATTTTTGTAACTCGACGTATAATATGCAATAACTGATAATAAACCAATAGTTTTGGTCCCCCCACAAAGGGAAGGTGGGCCTGTAAATTCGCTCTTGTTCGTTCGTCTGGTCGTCTGTACGCACTTTTCTCAATAATTACGCATTGGAATTTTTTGAAATTTTGCACAAACATTAAACATGCTATGATTAAAAATGTAACAGAACGGATTTTCCAGGAAAACTCCAGTTACCCCGCCCCCTAGAGCTGCCTTTCGCGTTAAAATGACTAAAATTGATAATTTTGTGTTTATTAAAAAAAAAATTGATGCCTTGGATTTTTATAAAACTTTCTGAAAAGTTGTAACTAACTGATTTCTATATAATTTTGTTTGTCTATACTTCGCAATAACTCTTGGGTGTGCCCAGAGGTTCTTTTAGGGTGTTGTGAGGACATGCACACCCTTATAACAGCTAAGATGGACTTGTTCATTAGGCACATAATCAGCAAGTCTAGACTAAATGAGAGCTATCCGGATCTCGTACAGAGACGACTCCCCGCGGACTTTCTAACCTTTTCTGTACCACTAACCTTGCTTGATATAAATGTTCTTCTTATTCTAACCAAGTCGTCGGGTTCCTACTTTCACCCTTTCCGGCTCTATTACATATTGCTAATAAAAATACTCCAATTTTTTTAAACTATTTTACACTATTTGTCCAAAATTTTCTGTGTATGTCTATTTAGCAGTTTTGCATGGTGCTGAACTCAAATTTAAATATGTTAAGGCCTTGGGAACTTTTGGGGCCAAATGGGAGGGGAGACAAATGATGGACTTAGTCATTTCTATTTTTGCATGGTGCAGAACTCAAATTTATATATGTTAAGGCTTTAGGGGATTTGAGGGCTAAACGAAGGAGGGGGCAAATGCTGAACTTAGTCATTAACTGTGCACTCACGGGGAACCATACATGCTTCACTTATTTTTTTATATAATGTATCTTAATTTCGTATTGTAATGCGATCATCATTGTTCAACTCTCTTGTTTAGTGGTGAAAAGCTTTGAATATTCTACAGGATGGCCCACTTAAAAGTAGCCCAGAAAAAATATAGTAGAGAGGAGGAATATGCTTTTATTGTTTAAATTACCTGTAGTGTTATAAAATATGCTGGAAGTGCTCCTCGTTGACATCCATGCATTTCTGAGCACGTTTAACAACGTTTGCAAATACTGCCTGTAGATCTTCTCTGGTGATTATGTGTTCTTTTAGTTGGTCTAGATTGTAAGGATTATTTACATAAACTTTTTGTTTTGAAGTCACCCAAAAATAAAAATCACATGATGACAAGTCCGGGGAACGTGGTGGCTATAAGCCTTTGCTTATTTTTCTCTCTTCCCAAACATGTCATGAACTCGTGTCAGTTATCTGTGAGACGTGCGCCATCTTGTTGGAAAAATAATTGCATTTTGTCTTGTGGTGTCAGTTAATTGTTTAGAAGAGGGATTGGAGAGATCGGGTTACATTTAAGTGGACCGCTTAATCTGAAAACAAATTGATTAGAGAAAGATTAGAGATTGGGCAACTTTTAAGTGGGCCATCCGTATAATAGCCTTTATGGTTTAAGCGATGTACGTATTAAGTAACATCCTTCCTTACATACGAAGTCGCCATTTTGTTTCTTATATTATCGGTGATGCCACAAATGGGTTCGGGGAAAAATAGGAAAATACAATAGTAAAGTACACATAAATTTATTTGCTAATAAACGATTTGTTCAAGAAAAACGTAAAAGAGGTGCAACATATATGGCTGTATACAGTATAATATACAAAGAGAAAACAACAGAAATAAATACGGACATAATAACTACAGTGAGAAAGAACACATGTTGCCAGGGTCATAGATAGAAAATTTTACGTGGACAATGAATAAATTTATGTTACTTATTTCATGCTGTGCTTCCTTTAGATTCTATGCGACTGTTAGCAAAAGACACACAGGAAAATCTAGTTAAAGTATATATGTATTAGGTCTTTGCTAACCGAGCCAGAGATGTCTCGTGTTGCGGGGTTCAAATCGTTCGACTGGTATTAATCGTGATACCCTGCACTGAAGATTCCCGAAAGGATGAAACACTAGTGTCTGTAGGTATTTAATTATTATAGTAAAAAATAATTATAACAGCCCCTTTAAGAAATTCGTTTCTTATCGTTGAGCACTTTCAGTTGAATTAAAGTCGGTCAATTTAGCTCTTATGCATAGATCATCGTATAACGATTAGATCACTGTCTGACTGACGTAAATGAACATTTAAAATTTAAATGTTCAAATTCAACGTTATTTCACGCGGTTAATGGTAGCCGAATGGAGTAGGTCTTCGCTAACCGAGCCAGAGATGTCTCGTGTTGCGGGGTTCAAATCATTCGACAGGTATTAACCGTGACACCCTGCACTGAAGATTCCCGAAAGGATGAAACACTAGTGTCTGTAGGTATTTAATTATTATAGTAAAAAATAATTATATATATATATATATATATATATATATATAGCCCTCGTCCTAAATTCTGCACATGAGCGGAGCGAGATTACGGGTTATGGGAAAACGTTAAAACATGTCGCGACCAAAGAAATATGTGAGTAAAATTCCACATAGGAATTAGAAATGGTATTATGTTTTTTTTTCTGATGCGCTATTAAGTGATAAATGATTTCGATTTAAATTCTATTTAATATTACGCATGCGAGCCTGAGAAAAGCGTTTGAAATGTGTCAGCTTTATGTAATTAAACAAAATCAAAGCAAGATGGTGAATGAACTTGACCTAATGTCATGTGATTCCGCTTATTCAAATTATGTTGATGCATTTCAAGTGTACTTTTCTCAAGTTTACAAGCGTAATATTAAATGGATATTACATTGAAATGACTCCTCATTTAATAATATATATATATACATATACATACATACATATATACATATACATACATATATACATATACATACATATATATATACATACATATATATATATATACATACATACATATATATATATATATATATATATATATAAATGAAAATGTGCGACATTTCTCAACCTATATACTCAACGAATTCTTTATCTGTAGACTTGAAATTTTGTGTAATCAGACATGCGGAAAACTTTTTAATCCGTTTTCATCTGGAAAGAGGTCTGCTAAAGGGTCAAAATTGAAAGATTGCCACGTAGTGGCCGGCGAATTTTTTTCTGTTTGCTAACTGTTTCACGGCTATGCATGCACTAATCGTTCCTATTATATTAAGAAAAAGAAGGTTTGAAAACCTCTTTCGGCGATCGCGTTCAGTTGGGCTACTTGACTCACTTTCTTTAGGTTTTACTTTTAATCTCAGCTCGAGTATTTTTTTTTACTAACAAGAAGTGAACTGTATAGAAAAAGCATTATACTAGCATACACATGTCTTAGTTTCTTTCCTTTTTTTTTACTTATTTTTTTTCTTTTATGGAATTGAACGTTACATTTAATACATACGGTATTTCTGTTTATAATAAATAA
Organism: Euprymna scolopes; assembly: GCF_053919585.1. Classification (NCBI taxonomy): domain Eukaryota; kingdom Metazoa; phylum Mollusca; class Cephalopoda; order Sepiida; family Sepiolidae; genus Euprymna; species Euprymna scolopes. The sequence goes on from NC_136504.1 coordinate 87,102,008, forward strand.
AAATTTTGCATTAATAAAAATATAATATTTTTTATCTATTTCACGACCAGGCAACGCCAGGCCATCTTCTAGTTTATAATAAAACTAACAACGATACAACTATTTGCGAAATTCTTCTCGCATTCTCCTCTAACGTTTTAGAAACCTTTAATGTTTGCAGTATTCTGTTTATACATAAATCAAATTGAGATAATAAAATGCCAGCATTAATATTATGTCGATGTAACTTCACGAAACGTGTAAAGTTAAGAATATCCTAAAATTACAAGTAATGAGTTAATTAGTTTAAGATAGATATTCATTTGCAGATGTTTTAACTTAACATCAATGAAGTATTAAACATCAACGGATAGTATTTCCATTAATAAAATGCACATACGTGTTTCTTTGGCAATTAGTGTGTAATTCTTATAACTATAGTCATCGAATGCATTGTCCTCGCATAATAAGAATTTACAAGTTAAATTACAAAATGTTAACTACATTATACTTCGGATTTATACGAGTTCTTTACCACATACTGCCCTATATATATAAAACTATATTAAATATGTTGTTGAGGTCAATATGTTTTAAAGGCGTGTTAATATATGTAAAGTTTCTCAAGCAACTAAGGTTTGGAAGAAATAGAGGAATTACATTGAAGCTAAAACTTCTGTTATATCGATAAAAGGGGCGATAACTCTAATAAAGAAAGTAAGAGTTATCATCCTTTATAGATCTTTAGAACCCTTTATAGATCTTTAGAAAAGACTTGCGAGTTCCAGGGAGAACCAAAAAGCAACATGGCGGACATAGCTAGACATTCAATATCGTCCTGTAAATAATTTAATATTTCTGTCATGAATAAATTATATTTAAAATGCAATAAGTTTGTCTGCTGGTTATTAGAATATTCAATGATTCTGACCCCATTTCTTCGAACACAACAGCTTCAATACCTTAAAAATATTGGATGAAATAATTCTTATGACGTCTTCAATATGATCAACAATAATATTCAATAATTATTTGAAAAATGGGCAATTTCACGGATTGCAATGACAATAAAAGTGCATTCTAACATTTTTTGATTCTCATTCCATCACGGACAACGTCGGGTTTCCCTGCTAGTCCAATAATAATCGACAACAATGAAAGGTGACGGTGAATAAATTATTATCGAAGCAGACTGACGGCCTGGGTGTGTCAAGTTCGAATTCCGTTTGTTCAGAATGTAGAAATACATTCATTTATGATGTTGGTTACCATCCCGTGCCCTTGATATATTTCTAAAGGAAATTCTAACTAGAAAGATATCGAGAAAAGTCATGTCAACAATAGAATCATCTGATTCATACGAAATGAATGAAAAAAAACTATGATTTTGACTGCTGGCAAACTTGCAGTAGTCAAATATTTTATCTATTGTTTTCCTTCGCCTTAAATAGACAGTTGCATCATTGAACTGATTTGTCTACCAACCAATCAGAAGCCTTATAGCTGAAATATTAAGAAAAATGATTGAGTACAAACCATAACTAACCTAATATTTGAGCGTTAAAGGGCCGGAAGAAATAACATGAGCAGAAAGTAATTGACAAGAAATTGTAATCACAGCAAATACAGAAGTAATGGGTTGACTGAGGCTGCTTACCTACTTCGCTCCTGTTGATTAGTTATGATGACTCTTTGAATAGAGCCAGTATACATTAAGTCTATACAGTAACAGAATAAGATAAATCGCCAGAACATATAACTACAACCAATTGCAGTTAAAATGAAATGAAATAACTGCGTAAATAAGACACGAAACAAAAAAATTAAACAGTAAGAGCGAATAAGAGAAATCATCCGATCATTTGACTTAATCAAAACAAACACACACACACACATACAGAGAGAGAGAGAGAGAGAGAGAGAGAGAGTCACCAACATTGGTTGGTTGCACAGAAAATGGCCGAGAAGGATAAGAGAGAGTTGGGAGATTGGAAATGGTAAGAACCATGCAGAATATTTGGGGAGTATTGGAAAATGGAGATGATTTATTGTCACTTATATTTCAAAGTAACCCTCCCGCTGTTATGATTGAAAATCCAGTGGTAACCAGCTGTTGAGAAAATGAATAGTAATTTAAAATGGATATTGCAAGAAGCGGAGAGTACTGACAATCTGCAGATTTGTTATCACAAAACCTACAGTGAGCATCATCCGTTAAACCAGTAAGCGATTACTTGTGTAAGGATTATGCAAAAATGATTGATTTTATATTGTTTGTTTTCTTTTAATGCATTAATCTGCAAAATTTATTGTATATTCTGCAAACCTCTTCCCTCTGATGAGAAGAATTGCATTCTTCGAAACTCCATGGAATAATGATTTTTTATTTGTTTGTACTTTGTCAAATAATTAACATTTTGTATACCTTTCTTACAAGCTTGTAAGATTTTTTTGGGTTTTTTTATTTGAATAACAAGATTTTTATTATATATATATATATATATATATATATATATAACAAGATTTATATATATATATAACAAGATTTATATATATATAAATATATATATATATATATTAAGTAATGTGATTTATAATTTAAAAATTTAAAAAAAAATTTTAAATTTAAAAATCAAATTTTAATTAAATTAAAAATCAGTTTCATAAGAAGGAACAACAACAAAGTTAAAATTGACTTTGTTGTTGTTCCTTCTTATGAAACTGATTTTTAATTTAATTAAAATTTGATTTTTAAATTTTAAAATTTTTTTTAAATTTTTAAATTATAAATCACATTACTTAATATTGAATTAGCTCTAGGACATTTAACTATCGAGCTTATTATATATCTAAATTACAACGAGCATTTCCTGTATTTTAATTAAACTAGTAATTTCACTATTACATTAAAATACACTTAGCTCTTTAGACTATTATTCTAATCTCCTTTAAATTATATATATATATATATATATATATATATATATATATATATATATATAATTATTTACTATAATAATTATTAAATACCGACGAACACTAATGTTTCATCCTTTCGGAAATCATCAGTGCAGGATGTTACATTTAACACCGGTCGACCACCATTAACCGCGAGAAATTCTGTTGAAATTTATATATATATATATATATATATATATATATATATATATATATACAGATAGGGAGAGAGAGAGAGAGAGAGAGAGAGAGAAATAGATGGATATATAGATATGCTTATAAATATATACAGAGAGAAACTTAGTGAGATTACTAAATAAACTCAAGATTTTCAAATTTGACAAGATGTACTAGAAAAACGTCGGCGGTTACATCAGCTAAAACGTTACGAGAATAACAGATAAAATGAGTCGGTGTTTCGATTAATCAAAATAATACACATAATAACGTTATTTGCAAGAATGGTAGAATTGAATGCAGCGTTCTTTCCTTTTCCCATAACCAATTCGGAATCGTTTTTATCGGTTTCTCTTAGAAATCACTTGAAAGATCGAGTGGTACTCAATAAGCAAATATGTTTTTCAAGGACATAAAAGCTTTTAGTAAACATTGGCGAACTCTTAAATAGGACAGAATTATCGATCTATTCAAATAACCAGATGAATTGATGCTATTATTCGCTTTCTCGCATAGACGATGTCTTAAAAATTAACAGGGCTGCATCTGTTCTTTGAGCTACGCATTAAGCATCTTACTGTATATCAGATATTCAACCGCTATCCGTAACATTCCAACCGATAGATCATTTTTAAATTCTAACTGTTCGTTTTAGTGAAATTGTATCTCGCTTGCACTTGGTTCGCCGGATATATTTGCTATATAGCTTTTTCATGAGTCCGGTTGTTCCTATAATTATTGGAATTATTAAGATTTTCCTAAGATTCCAGTTCATTTATATGTCGAACATAAGACCTTCGTATTTAGTTACTTTTTAGTTGTGTGATTAGGTGTGTTATCGTATAAAATATTTTGGTATTTTTTTACATAGGAATCACCATTTAACAAGGCCCAGAGGCCACTCCAGGATAAGGATTAAACAGTGTACAGTAGTCAATTGAACAATAGAGTAATTGTTAGTAATGGAAATTCGGTCAATTTGTTAACTTAAGTCTCAATAACTTGTTTACGTTGGACTTGAAGATAACTAAATTGTAGTCAGCTGGAAAGCAGGCAAACGGAAGACAGTTCTACAGATGTGCAGTTCTAAGAAAGAAACTTTGTTCATGGAATCTGCGTTAGGTCTAGGCACAGATAAAGAGTGGGAGAATTATTGATAGTGTTTTCAGCTAGACGAATGTTTCTCGTGAAAGTTTGGCGAAGTGGGATCATAGGTTGGAGCTCAGACGAGCACTTGCTATTAAAATAACGATAGAGCAGAGACAGACTCGCAACATTTCTTCTGTGAGAAAAAGGTTGCAGGGAAGAGAAAAGGACATCTCGTACGAGGCTACGAAGTCTATTTTGAACTCTAGCAAGACAGAATAAGTCCTTTCTAGTAGCTTCTGCCCAGATGTGGCAACAGTACTCCATCCTTGGACGTACGTGGCTCTTATAAAGGTAGAGAATTGCATCAGCAGTGAAATATCTAATTGATCGATAGCAGAATCCCACCATTTTTCCAGCGACCTTGGCAACGGATTTGATGTATGTGTTCTCTTTCAAAACAGGAGTAAAGGTCAAGCCTAGAAGCTTGTCAAAACATAAAGCCTTCCCAAGACGAGAACCATTCATTTCAATTGATGCCAGATGGGCATCAGAGCGTTGATGATGTAGATATCCATCAGCAAATGCATTATTTACATGTTTTGTTTGCATCTTGGCACTGTCACCACGACAATACAGCTACCCATAACATCCATAACATCCGCGAGTTCCTGATCGAAAAATAAAACATCGGCGTAGTAGTGTTAAATACCAATGCCACATGTACTCAAAACTTATTTTGACAAGAAATTGAGGCATCTGGCAAACAAGATGCAATATGCAACATAACATGATCAATCATCAAGATATAAAAAAAATCTGAAGTACTAAAAATTCATACACCTGGCAACGGATTTGATGTATGTGTCCTCTTTCAAAACAGGAGTAAAGGCCAAATAATACACCTAATACCAGGGAGCACCTTCATGAGAAGTTTGGTTTGGTTTGGTTGTTTTGTTTTACGGCATATCAACCCTTTCCGAATTATTTAACGCTAAATCCAGCTATTTCGAAAAAAAGTATTTAATGCTTCAAGTTCTTTATATTTTCAAATATATATTTGTAGAGTTTTGTTTGGTTTGGTTGTTTTACGGCATATCAACCCTTTTCGGGTTATTTAATGCCGAATCTAGTTATTTTGAAAATAGTGTTCATGTTGCATCCAGTTTTTGTAGAAGTGTTTCGCTAGTTTGTAGTGTTTAGCTTGGTTGCTTTATAGTGGAGTTTATTGTTTTTGAGCCCTGCCCTGCAGAACATGAATGAGTTTTGCAATGGGAGAGGGGAGAGGGTTACAGTATTAATGTTTGGTACATTTTAAGGTAATCAGTCAGGAAGTGAGGGAGATAGAAAGAGAAAAAAATGGGGAAATGGGAAGAAGGAAATTTGGGAAAATGTGGGTTGTTGTTTTTGGATTTTTGTTTTGCACAACATAATTAAGTTTTGCAAAAGGAAATAAAAAAAAACAAAAAGCATCAATGTTAGGTGCATTTCGTCTCAGGAAGCCAATATCTTCAGCCTGATCTGATAGTACCAGTGCATGGGAGGAGACAACATAAAGATGATTGATTGTCAAATGATAAGATAAATATTGCATGTATGAATAGTCACTTAAGACATGAAAATGCAATCAGGTAGCATCGATCGAATAAAAAATAAATCAGTTTTATTGTCAATTGATTTTCTCAAACAAAATCATCAGGATCAGCAAATAGAGAGGCGTAAAATGAATAAATTCCTCGACTTAACGTTCACAGGGAACATGAATTGGAACAGATACATCGAGAGCATTGCCAAGGCTGCTGCGAAGAAGGTAGTGTTCTATCTACCATACTAGAAAGTTACTTACACCTGAAAGTATCCTGTGCCTCTACAAAGCCATATATGGAGTATTGTTGTCACATTTGGGTTGGCGCATCTGCTACTAGTCTCTCACTCTTGAACAGGGTTCAAAAGAGAGTCGCCAATCTGATAGGTCCCAAACCTTCATCTAAGCTTCAACCTCTGTCCCACCGACGAGATGTTGCATCCCTCTGTCTGTTTTACAAGTATTTTAATATTAAATGCTCCGACGAACTACAAGCCCTTGTATCCATCCGACGTAAATACCCCCGTCAAATCCAACAAGCAACATAACCCCACCTCTACACAGGAGATAATCCTAGATGTAAGAAAGACTTCTGCTGTAATAGTTTCTTCCCCAGACATGCTAGTCTCTGGAATTTCCTTCTGAGTTCCTGCTTCTCCAACTCTAGTGACATGCAGAACTTTAAATGTAATGTGAACAGACATCTTTTTGCTCAAGTCTTTACATAGTATCCCTACAACTTATGGCCCTCTACATCAAAGCGGCACTCTACCTTGTTTGGGGTGAAAATGTAATAAAAAAAAAGAATAATGGGCACGTAACAATAAAGTACATCATTTATATCTGGGAACGTATAGCTGACAACTATAAATAGAGTCTGAATTCGAGTGTGACTATAATTCGAAAGACCTCTTACGCGAAACGATGTCAGAGTCGTTAATACCATCATACGATAGCGAGTTTGTCAGTCGACGTCCAGTTTAAAAGCCATTTAAGAAAATAATACAATATCGACTTCTAAATTCATATTTGATATAACTTTTTTTTTTCAAAACTATAGGGTATTCTCCGTTGGCTAGAATAATTCAGGTGAGATGAGTTTGGCCTGGTTTCGCATAAATAACTGCTGAATACTCCGATTCAACGGCTAAATCTAAGTTGTTGTTTTTTTCATCACTTTACTTGGATATCATTATGTTCCCATTGGATAGTGCTTTAACGCACAACACCTCCGCATATTTCACTCGGCTCCCCGACATCATTCAACCCCTTTATCTGCGTTTATCAGCTCCCTATTAATACCGCTACCACCACACAGCGACCCCATTTCGAGAGATACGCAAGAAAACCATTATCATAGCACAACAGGAGAGTTTCATCCTTGCGTTATAGTCAATAATTTCCTATAGTCAATAATTTTCCTCCGCGGGAGATAAGTATGTTTATGTGATATTCCGAATATTAGCGCCGTGCTTGTTTAGGAGAAGGAGAGTGGCGGATTTCGATTGAAATAACGCGTAAACAAATACATCCATATGTTTATCGATAGGCTGCGGTTAATCGATATTGGCACAACACAAATTATTTATAATTGAATATCTCAACGTATATAAAGTTACGTATCTATATAAATATATAAGTTTAGATGTGTTTAAATAGAAAACGAGAAAACTCTAATGCTGTTAAAATTGATTCGCCGAATATAACAGATTTACACCAATTTGATGTCAATTTACGTAGGTTAAAATCAATTTATAATAATACTAAACTTTATGTTTAGAAGCCTTATTCTATTATTTGGATTCTTCAGAATGTTGTACTCATCTTTGGTTTTATTTTCATAACGTTTCTACCGATGTAACTTCTAGTGTAACCTTCTTTACGTGTATCTTGTCGAACTTGGAATCTTTCTGTCGAACTCAGGAGAAATATACTCAGTATGAGAACAGTAGTCCGAAAGATCCAAATAATAAGAATAATAATCCTCATCTAAATATATATCCAGAATCGAAATACTTAATCTAAATTTGATCGAAATACATTAGATGATTTGGATTATAGAATATGTTTAAAATATGACTTAAGCTCAGGAAGTCTTAACAAAATGAGATTCAGGGAATCTTGCTTAATTGGCGTTGAATATGAATTCAACTCACTGCACATTTGAAACGTTGTAAACTGTCTCATATTACTTCCAGTAAACTGACTTTTAATTGATATCTAATAGCTGTTGATTGAGTGGATTTCTGTCAGTGTTTTATTTATTTGGAAATATTTAAGACATCTTTGATTCTCCGAAGACGGCATGTTCTTGGTCGGCCTTGTTATTGTCGCTTTAACTTACTAACTCGGAATTATGTTTCTGAATTTTAGAGATATGGATTGCTTATTTATATTATTTGGATTCTTCGGACTACTATTCTCATCTTGAGTGTCATTTTCACGTTTCTTCAGTTGTATATTGTTGAACTCGGGAATGTTTTTGTCGAACTAGAGAATTTGGATGGAATTTGCTTCAAGGGGGTAGCATGCAATAGTTATGGGACGAAGAAAAAATTATAGACAGAGAAGAACGATGGAGAGTAAGACGACTCAAAGAAGCATCACATATGCTGGGCAACAATCAATTACTAAGTAGGCCTAGTATAAAATTTAACACGATATGTGTAATCTGTTTAATCTAATTTATAAAACGCACTATGTTTGTCTGTGTGTTTGTCTGTTTCCATATTTTCAAAGTATATCTCTCCCGAAACAAAAAGTCGCACAGCGGCGCTACGGGTCTTAAATGATTGGATTTTTATGGACCGTTCTGGGTCTCTAACATGTTAAAATAGTTTTTAGAAGGGTAAAAAATGGGTGCAAATGGAAAAAGAATCGTCATACATTTTATGCATTCATCTTAATTTGTTTGTAATCAGTTCATATGTGGGTCCCGTTAGTACAGTGGCAACATGACCAACCTTGAATGATACAGTTTTGCTTTTGGTTTCGATTCTAGCTGATGGCACCCAAATACATTTTTTTACTTTTGAAATCACGACTGTATAATATATATGAAATCTGGACAAATTAAAATATCATATTTATGCGTATTCTACGACCGGGTAAAGCCGGGCGACTCCAGCCCGTAACATTATATATACAGTAACAAATAAACTATTATATATAGTAATAATAATTAGTAATGAATAGTAATATTTACAACTGAAAGTAAAATAGGTTTAAGGCCCTCAAAATTCGAACAACAACTGTCGGTGGTGTAGTGGTTGGAAAAATCAATTATAAAATGATATTTTCGTGAAGGTTAAAGGGTCAATTCTCTGTGTGAGCGACTGAAAAAATACAATTGCAAAGCACTAATTACCTATACCAGTCAGGTCAGGACTGACAGAACAAGAGCATGCTATTCCGTTGAAATAAATAAAGGGTTCCGTTCGGTATTCCGTCCAAATTCTAAATCCAATACGCGTTGGAGCGTGCAATAAGTTATGCCCCTGGCCCACTTCCCATAGCAGCAGAGCAACGAAACTTGGCACAGTTGTTAGTCTTTCTCTACATATGGACCACTCAGAGGTGTGCATTTCTCCCATCGTTTGATGCAGCTCTGCAGATTGTTTTTGTAGAACACCATAGGTTGTCCTCCAACCACGACGTGACTTCAGAAATCAAGGCTGCATCATCTGGGAAACGCTTTCCTTTCAAAAACAACTTCATGGCTGGGAAGATGTGAAAGTCAGAGGGTGCAAGATCAGGAGAGTAGGGAGGATGGGGAAGGATTTCATAACCACACGCCCGTACTTCTTATCTGGTGACATGCGAGTTGTGGACTGAAGACGTTGTCCTGCAGGAGGAGGGTGCCTTTGCTGATCTTGCCTCACCCCTTGATTTTGATAGCTTCCCTTAATTTTCTTAAAAGTGAAGCATAATAGGCTCCTGTACTTGTGGTAGCCTTTGCCAGGAAAGCTGTCACCACTACTCCGTCTTGGTCCCAGAAGACTGTGAGCAGGACCATGCCAGCGGAGAGCTGCACCTTTGCCTTCTTTGGAGGTGGTGAATCCAAGTGCTTCCACTACATTGACTGGGCTTTGGTCTCTGGATCATAGGGATGGACCCAGGTTCCATCCTGTGTAATCAGTCTTTTGAAAACTTTGACTCATCTTCTTGGCACATCTCCAAATTCATCCTCGAGCACTCGACGCGTTCTCGCTTCTGGAATGGTGTGAGTAACCTGGGAATCCATCTGGCAGACACCTTATGCATATGCAAATGGTCATGAATGATAGTTTCCACAGACCCTGTACTAATCTTGACATCTTGCGCTATTTGGCGAATAGTAATGCGCCGATCTTCCAAAATGGCAGCCTCAACTTGACGGACAGATGCCTCATCAATGGCAGAAGGTGGCGACCAGTTCTGGGAGCTATTTCCACAGACTTCCGACCATGTTTGAATTCATGATGCCAGCGTTTTACAAGGTCATATGATGGGGCATTATCACTATAAGGTTTATTTATTTCATGAAAAGTCTCTTCTGTGGTATGCGTCCTTTCAAATACAAAATCCGGATCACTGCTCGACATTCAACAGGCTCCATTTCACACCTGACTCAGTTCAGTAAAACAGAAACCACAATTAGTTCAGAGCTGTAATTTGCCACATAACCCTTAGAGATATAAATCATTGCACATGCAAAATTTCAGCTAGATCAGACAAGTAGAAGTTGGTCAGGGGCATTACTTATTGCACGCCCCTCGTAACTTTAGAAGTAGAAATTGTAATATTTGGTTCAGTAAGGCGTGATGGTCCTAGTTCATTCACGAGAAATTCAAGACGGTAAACATACTGAACATTATTTCAATAAATGCTAAGAGATACTACTCCTCGTAAGCAATACTGAAACATGTTTGCGTCCCTACTCCTATCCAAATTTCATATAAGAATATGTAAGAAAAAAAATCAAAAATAAAAGTTTAATATAATGCTATGGATTATGGGAAGTGTGAGACAGGCGTCCTTATTTAATGACTAAATAAATTAATATATATATATATATATATATATATATATATATATAAAGTGAACATGTCTGTGTGTCTGTCTGTGTGTATACATTTTCCTACAAAATACCCCAGTCAATCTCCGGTCTACAGACTTGAGATTTGACATAAAGGGTATTGAGATTTAAGAAAATCTTTTTAATCTTGTTTCGGAAAGAAATTTGGAAACTACTAAACTTCTCCCACAATTTTATGTCTAAACACTTGAAATTTTAGATAGAGGTTACTTGGACATGGATCTAACTTTATAATTTGATTTGAGCCCAAAACAATAAATTTTAAGGGGGTCATAATTGGGGTCAAAGTTTTAAAAATTGACCCCTGCGGTTTCTGCGAAATTACTCAGTTAATTTTTGGTCTAAACATTTGAAATTTTACATAAGATGTATTCAGGCATAGAGCAAGCTTTGTAATCCTTTATTGCTGAAAATTTGGCTTCCAAGGGTTCAAATTTCAAAAGATTTTACATTTGCGGTCTCTAGCAAACTATTAAGCCAATTTGGGGTCTAAACATTTGAAATTTTACATGAATGGTATACAGACATGCAGGAAGCTTTTTAATCGGTTTTGGGCGAAAATTTGGCTGCCAAGAGGTCAAAGTCGACATAGTTGACCTTTGCAGACTCTATCAAACACCTCCCCCAATTTTGGGTCTAAACATTTGAAATTTTAGATGTATGTTACTTGGACATGGGTCAAACTTTTTAATTTGATTTGAGCCCAAAACAGTAAATGTTAAAGGGTTAAAATTGGAGCCAATAATTAAAAAAATTGACCTCTGCTGTTTCTACTAGTTTTTCTCTATGGTAGTTAAGGAAGCCTATTATATAGAACGGCATTACCGTACATATTCACATTTTTAATATATACACATGCACATAAAATTATGAACAGTACATAGGGCCCGAGCAAGGCAGGGCTTAACTTCTAGTAATTCAATAAAAGTCAATGTATATTTATTTGTATTAAACAAATATTTGTACTTTCATCCAGAAAAAGAAGTGAATAAAACAGATTCATTTTTTTAATCTCTGTGAACAAAAATATTTCAATTGGTGGTGAAAAGCGAGAAAGTAAATAGCAAGTCTACCTTAGACTTTCCCTGCCGTCTGAAGCCTTAAACGTGGACTACCGTCTGAAAAGAGGTCGAAAAAAATAAACTTCCATTCTATAATAAAAGTAAAGGAATAACATATAATAAAAGCCTTCATTAGAGAAAAATATTTGTTCTAGTATAATTCTTGGTATTTGATTTCCACATTTTTCTTCATAATTTGGTTCCAGAATGAAGTTGTAGTGTGTGTGTGTAAGTGTGTGTGTGTGTGTGTGTGTGTAAATATATATATGTATGCAGGTATACACTGATCATCCAGAGTTTTAGCCGTATTAGCGTGTGTATATATGTTTGTATTCATATATTTTTCCTTTGTGAATGAGCTCAAGATTGTTAGGGTTCTGTTTTTACAAAATCACAACGCGTCAAAGAACACACTATACATCGAACATCGAATTACCTTGTTGTAACGTGATTATAAACCAAATTAATTAAAAACTAAACATTTACAATTTCTGATAAAAAATGAAATTTTGATAGAAAAAAATCAGGTAACAGATTTTTCTTGAATTTTTATGCAGTTTTAATTATTTTTTTATTTAATCAGATTTCGGTTCTTTATAAATTTTGCCCATTTTGTTTTTTAAATCAGTTCAGAATCGTTAACCTAATCAGATCTAGCTTATTCATAGGTTTGACCGAAACAGGACTGCTAATGTGTAGCTAATTAATTTTTGTATAGATAAAAAGATGTAACTTAATGATATATGTCTATGTGTTTGCGTTTATATATGGATTTCTAATATTCTCGGTGTACAGTCCAATGAATTATAAACAGCTTTTTTTGTTGTTTAAAAAAGACAAAGTTGGTATAAGGAATTTGCTAATCTATAAATCTGCTAGGTTTTCGCGATTTAGGGTACCGATTCGATTGGTCAGATACCTTCGAGAAGGACATTAAGAATGGCGTAAACAAAATCGAAAAAAACAGTCTCGAATTACACAAACTTTTCCCGGGTGTGCGAATATGTCATTTAGAAGTACACAAATTCAATTACTGAAAGACTTGGTTTTATGCATTTATGTTAAGCATTTTTATTTCTATTTATACAGTGTATCACAAAAGTGAGTACACACATCACATTTCTGAAGATATTTAAACATATCTCTTCATGGGACAGAATTTACAAAATGACACGTTCACATATTGAAAAGTAGTTTGTGTTCAGCTTATATTACAGAGTTAATTCATTTTCCCCTAAATTAATTTAAAATATAACCACTCAAGGCTAACTACATGCCAATAAACGTGAGTACACCCCTATAAAACTATATCCCTAAATGTTCAAATTGAGTACTCCTTGTCATTTTTCCTCCAAATTATCATGTGCCTCATTACTCTTACAAAATCCATGTGTGCATAGGTGTGTTCAAATCATTATTGCAGCTCTCAGACTCTCAGACTCTAACATGACACCACATGGAAAAAAAATTGGACGGACCTTAAGGTATTGTTGCGCTATATGAAGATTGCCAAGGCTACAATAAGATTGAAGCACGCTGAAACTGAACTGCGGCATAATGGCTAAAACCATCCAGCATTTTTAAAAATCAGGGCCCTCTCAGAACACGCCTGGGGTACGGCGTCCAAAGAAGTTGAGCGCATGTACTGAGCGTTAAATCCAAATGCTTTCTTTTGAAATATCAGCTTAGAAGTGTTGTCAGTATTGCTGCAGAGATTGAAAAGGTAGGGGTCAGCCTGTTAGTGCTCAAACCAACGCCGCAATCTACATCAAATTGGTGTGCATGGCAGTCGCCTCAGGAGGGGTCCACTTCTGAAGACGGTACACAAGAAAATCCGCAAATAGTTTGCTGTAGACATCTCAACAAAGCAATGGATTCCTGGAACTATGTCCTATGACCTGAAGATATGAAGATTAATTTGTTTGGTTCCGATTGCTTCAAGCATGGGTGGCGGATATCAGGTGAGGAGTACAAAGATAAGTATATCATGCCTGCAGTCAAGCATGGAGGTGGACATATCATGGTCCAGGGGTTGCATGAGTGGTGCAGGTGTTAGAGAGTTACATTTCATTGAGGGAAACATGAACTCCAACATGTACTGTGAAATACTGCAGCAGAGCATGATCCCCTCCCTCCAGAAACTGAGTCGCAGGGCAATATTGCAGCATGACAATTATCTCAAACACACCACCAAGACAACCACTGCTTTACAGAAAAGGCCGAGGATAAAGGTAATAGACTGGCCGACCACGTCTTCAGACTTGACCCCAATAGAACATCTTTGGCGGATCCTCAAGCACTCAAGGAGCAATCAGTCTCAAATATCCGCCAATTCCAAGCATTTCAATGGCTACCGGTGAATTCCATGTCCAGGAGAGTAAAGGCAGTTCTGGATACTGATGGCGGTTCCACAAAATATTGACAGTAGACATAATGTGTGTTAATATTGACAACTTTCCCTAAGGGTGTACTCATTTTTGGCAGGTGTTTAACTTTTAATTGTTATAGTTGGAATCATTTGGGGAGATGTAATAAATTAACCCTGTTATATAGGATCCACATAAAGTGTCTCAATGTCATTTTGTAATTGTTGTCCCATGAAGAGATACACTTGATTATATCCATAAATGTGAGGATGTACGCACTTTTGTGATACACTGTATGTCGGTTATTTATAGGCATCAATCATCTTTTGCAACGATATTAAACACATGGTGTTGTAAAGTACGTATAAAGGAAAATTTATATTAGATGTTAACCTTAAGATTTTAAGCTGACGTATGAAGAAAATGACGTCACGAACTCTTAGTCATTGTTGACAGAAAGAGCGAAATAATACTAATAATTATTATAATGACCTAGCCGTAGATAGAGTTAATAATAATAATAACGTAGCAATAATGGTAGAACAGTAAATGCACGGCAGTGCGACAGGTGCTCGTAAATGCGGTAGATAGAAAATAAAACAAATTAACGTCGAGAAGAATTCTGTATAATAGTGAACTAAAGAAAAAAGTACAAACAGAAAAATACGAGGTTCCGAAAATGCGAGTCTATGTATATGACAGAATCACCCTTTGTGTATTGCTATTAGATTGGAATAGTTTAGAGAAGCTGAAGGTACGTCTATATTATAGGTTATTAAGGCATTTCGTAACAGCAAAGGTCTGTTATTGACACATAAGTATATGTAAAGTTTTTTTTTATTATTTTGGTTAGAAGATATGTACATTTTTAATAATCACTTAACTCAAATAATGGACACAACGTTAGGACGAGTTTTACACCTCGTAATATTGTCTTTAAGATTAAGTCTTCCAGCTTGTGCTAAATAATCAATATTTTCTGTTTGTTCTTAGAATTGTTCAAGAATATACGGAACAGAAGTGTCTAGTAAGGTTAGAGATAGATTGAAACATGGGAATTGAATAAATGGGAGTAAGAAAAATGCGAATCATGCGTAAGGGCAACTTAATCGACAAAATTAGAAAAGATTTTCTGTATAAGACACACTGACGAGGAAGCGAGTTGAAGTAGACGTACAAATATGCGGTCTTTAAAAAGAATGTCTGAAAAGCTGAGATTGTCTCTCTTTTTCACTCACCGTGCCGACTTATATTATATCGTGGTAACAGCGGTTAAGTCGGTTTAATTCAGCAGAAAGAAACCTTTATTTATTGCACTGTTTCAGATGCCATGCGAGAAAACCCTCATTGTTTCTCCAGGACACAGTTGTATTTTTCTGTGTTTAAAAGAATAACGATGCACTAATATATAAAAATACAACAATGTACCTTTATTGTGGGTGACATTTATGGGTGGTTCATTTTTAGTAGAGAGATCCAAGTGTGGCACAATGATATGTTCCTTTTGAGGTATATGGGGGCTTCTACATTAATAACTTTGTCTGTACTTGTGAGATGCAGATGTGTTAAGCAGGTGTTTGTGATTTTGAAAATGTTCTGCTATGACTCAAGCCAAGAATGACAGTTTGTTTATAATATTGAACCAAGGCAAAACGATATAAGACATTAGAATTTGAAAGGTCAAACCCGAAAGAACTCATGGATACAAAAACAAAACAATGTGTAAACGTTATGCATTAATGTATCTCTCTCTTTCTCTCTTTAACTCCCCTTCTCTGCCTTTCAATGAGGAAAGAGAGAATTAAATATAATTTTATTGTTTTAAACAGTTGACGCTGGCATTCTAGAGTCGACAGATGCGACATAGCATGCGTCTGGTTTCAACTGGTCTTTATAAAAATATGATCCTCATTGTTAAATCTAAAATAAATTATATTTTTAAAAAAAGCATTTGTTCGCTATTTTTGTACAAGCGTTAAATTCCAGCATGTCATTAATGCCGACGATAAAAAGATGCCTGTAACGACGCAATGAAGACAAGAGGCGACCCATGCCAGCCAGTTATAGCCGATAACATGACCCGTTTTTGTTGATGTTTCCAACATGTGCCTATCGTTTGGGTATCGTTTGGATATCGTTTATTCACCCGGGGAGCTGGTTGCGTTCCCAGAACGTTTCTCAACCAAGTAACTCTACCAGAGGAAATGATACAGTACTATACAAGCACAGGAATCCGAAAGGTTCGTTCTACTCGCGCCGAAATAACCACCCAATTTAGGTATCTATTTCGTATTGTTATTCTATAACCATTTGTAATCACCTCAGCCCCCCCTTTACGATTTCATTGCCACTGTAGTTATACCGCATGGCGTTTTATTCAGCGATAGTCCTTTCAATGGCTTGATGGTTTTTATGCAACTTAATTGCATTTGTATGCGCTTGCTGAAAATAACTTACCCAACATTTGTTTCATAGTCAGGTAAAAAAATGGAAATCGTCGCAAATCGTCGTGTAAAAACATCTTTTTTTAACAATCGGTCAAGTTTTCTGTTTCTTTTTAGGTAGGCGACTGCCATCAGGTTCGTTATTTTTTTATTATTATCTAAATGACCTTTTGATTCATGTTATAATTCTTTGTTGTTTCCTGTATTTCGTTGCCAAATGTATATCGTCTTGTCAAAAAAGAGTTCTCGGTAAGCACGGTCTGGACATTTAGCATTTTTTTTTTTTTTTTACAAGGGTGTCACCGCTTATCAAGGCCCAGAGGCGACTCGAGGATAAGGGTTAATAGGTATACATTAGTCATTGTGATTTTAGCATAGTAAACAGTGGGAATTTTGAAACTTGGATTACTTAGGGGGACGATTCAATTAGAACTTGTTCACATTGGACTTTTTCTTTCTTTTTTTTTTCATAGGTATCAACTCATTATCAAGGCCAAGAGGCCACTCAAGGATAAGGGTTAAAGAGTGTACAGTAGAAATTGGACAATATAATAATCATTAGTAATGAAAATTTGTTAAATTTGATAACTTATATGGAACGGCTCATCAAGAACTTATTTACGTTAGACTTGAAGACAACCATATTGTAGTTTCAGAGTTTTTAAACTCACCACTAAATTATCAACTAATCACGATCAGGATATACAATAATAATGAAAAAAATATGAATTACTTGATCTCAATAGCATCGACTCGTTCAACTTCCACGGCATAGCTGGTGATTTATTAAATCGTTTTGATGTTTCTTAATTAAAAGGAAAATAACATGTAAGAGACTGAAAAAAAAGACAGCTGCAAATATAAGGGAGATAACTGATAGTTAACCTTTGAGTTAAAATAGGAATTACCGCCTCACATGTCGACCATTTTAGGTAATTATTTAAAATCGTCTCCATCATAATAATTTTCCTTACTAAAATAATTATTTTCGGAAAGAAACTGAAGTGTATACATATTTTAGTTTGAAGAAAATGCTGCAATAATGAAAAGGAAAAATCGCTAGTTAAAATATAATAGCGATTTGTCACATGCATTAATAATTAGGCTTATCATGGAAAATCCGACAAGATAGTCTTATATATTAGACTGAAGCTTAATTATTAAATTTATTAAAACTTTTCAGACTTACATAATTGACATCATAGCGCGAAATATCGCCCGGAAACATACAATGTTTATATATTTATATATGCGCGTATGTCTATGTACGTATACGTTTGTGTATGATTTATGTATGCCTGTGGATATGTATATGTGTACTTGTGTGTGTATCTGTGTGTGTAAGTCTGAGTATGTGTCTAAGAATAAATTATGTTTCTAGAAATTGATTAGATTGATGAATATCTCTTCAGTTATTCATATATCCTACGCAGGCAATAAACAAAAATTAATAACACCTAATTGAACTCTTTCCTTCCTGATATCGTTATAAATCATTGGCTTTAATACCTGGCTTGTGGTGTATCCTAAGATATAATCCGCCTTTTTATATGGCTCTTTAAAATTAAGTGTACACGTCCGTAAGAACAATGGTTTTTTTCATCTATGTAATTGTTCTACGTTTCTTTAGAAAATTACCGACATTTTAAAAAATATTATCGATTATACATTTTTCAAACTTTTGTTCGCTCCATATTTCCACTGCTTATGGGGCATAATCATGTTGACACATAGGTTCTGATTAGATCACACAAATTAAGCAACGTTGAGCCTGGCCGGTACCAGACGGATAACAATTTGAGAATACTAGGCGCTGTATGTTGAAGGAGGTCGACACCTCCCTACAAGAACTGCAAAAACCTAACATCGCATTTTCCCAGACGGAACTATACATTAGACTGGGGAAAACTTGTGATTTGGATATTCCCACGACACTTCCGCCTTCTGGGGAATCCGATTAAACTCACTTTGGATGAATACTGTTTTCAAACAAAGAAAATATTGTCACAGAAGTGAAGAGGTTATTATTGCTGCTGCTGCTGCTGCTGTTGTTGTTGTTGTTGTTGTTGAGGAGGAGGAGGAGGAGGAGGAGGAGGACCATTCATTCATTCATTAATTTCGAATGAATAAGACGACTGTTGTTGGCGTTCGTTTTACCGACATCTTTCTAGTTCGAATTATTTCTATAAAGACATCGGGCACTTACGGGAGGGACCACATGAAGGTTGCAAGCATCTCTAAGTGAAAGTGTTTCTGTGTAACGAACTGGACTCGAACTTGAATCCCCAGGTTTTTAGATCATGTCGTAAACTACTTAGAAGTATTCCTAGACTATTATGATGGGGACCATATTTATTATGTCAAACTTGCTGGGGAGTTCGACAGAAAGATAACATTTAAATCGCTGCATGTTGACACGGTTGGTGAAACAGAGAAAAAATGAAAAGGAAAGTAGCTAAAAATCTTCCAATATCTACAGTGAAAGGGTGTGATTTTGCTGCAAGTCGAGTCGGTCGAGATTTATTTATGTTGAGAAGCACAAGTGGAGTTCATTGGAGCATATTCCGTGGAAATACTTGCCAAAAAGTTCAGGTCTAAAACACTGACGACGAGACAGATGCTGAAACAAAAGCAGACATTATATTACTTATTAAGTTAGAAATTGTTTTTGCATTCTGTTTAACGGGGAGAAGCGTGTGGTTGGTTCACAAAACATGTGATAACTAGAGCTGTGACAACAGAATTTTTTTTTCATTAAAAGGTATTTTTGAAAGCTTACAATGCAGGAAAATACAGTTGTTATGAGCAGATTAATAGATAAATAAATAATTCAATAATAAATAAATAAATAATAATTCAATCATTTATATATATATATATATATATATATATATATATATATATATATATATATATATATATATATATATATATATATTTGATTGAGATTGTCGGACTGACTTCCTCATCTTGGTTGTCATCGTCACTCGTTTCGGCCGTTTTGCCCTGCGGCCTTCATCAGATGTTTTGTATCGAACTGGGGAACCGTTTGTTAGGAGTCTCGAACCCAACCCTTTATTATTATTACGGAGGTACCGTGTTCGGACTCCAGCTAGGCTCTGGGACATAGTTGCTGATTCTCTGTTTTGAATGTTACTTTTTTTTACTGCCTTCGTTCAGGATTGAACTCAGCACCTTTGGGTAACTGTAAACTTTGATACAACGTCTATTACTATATATATTTATTTACCTGAAATTTTTTTTCAACTGTGGATGGTATTTATTCCAAAGGTCCTTTCGGGTATATAACCCATCATCAGTGGGAAAACAAATCCTCTCCCTAGGTTGTCAATTGTAAAGTGGCTGTTTAGATTTTAAATCTAAAAATATTCAGAAAAATGTGTGGAAATAGTGTAGTGGTTTTTCTTTTCTTTCCTTTTGTACAGAAACTGATTTAAATAATGTCATTCTGGAAAACCAGTTTTACTAAAAAGCAAAGTTAACGAGCAAAAGCGTATAAAACATGTCCGTCATTTGGGGGGAGGGGTCCACTTAGCTTTTAAGAGTCAACAATATGATTCCCATGCTTGAAAAGTTTGGGGACTCCTGGTCTAATCCATTACTGATACGACGATTCCCCTGTTAATTGAAGTATGTATTTTGTTCTGTGAAGTTCTAGGTCCGTCCTCCCAGGTTTTGTCTTCTCCTTTTGAAAAAGCGTAGTTTATTACTTTATTACTAATCGTTTGAGACACCTCTACCATGGAATGCCGACAGGGTTGCTCATGCATTTTTGTAGGACAGAATGCTTTTCCTCTAATATGCTGGCTTTTTAATTCCACTTTCCAAACCTTGTGTCAAATCTTCTAGACGTATGTTTATATTATACGCTGAACTTCAGCTCATCGTACAATAAACTTGACACAGTGGAAATTGCAACAATACTCAATATTTAATGGATGAAGGAAAATTTAGAGATGGGTCACTATGTTCAGGCTTTAACAAAACACAAATAATTGCATATTTTTACATCGAAACACGCTATTTTGATTAGACGTCTATCTATATTACTGCTTTCGGTTGTGTTCGCTCACATATAATCATTTATTTATAACATACATGTAATAACACGTGCGAGACACTGTTCGCACCGCTCCAATCAAAAGCGATAATACTTTTTGTAACTATGTTGATACTGACAATCCTGCCGCTACAAGCGGCATTGACTACTAGACAAAGTATTCAAAAATATATTCATCTTTGCTGTTTCATAGCAAATACGACTGAAATACGATTTAATACACCATAAATTATATTGCGTATCAAAATGATAGTCGGTTGATGTGAAGTAAATACGAGAATTCCACCATAGGACTGATGCTCGGCAATGGGAGCATGAACCCTGTGGGTTTTATATTCGCGTTTATATATATATATATATATATATATATATATATATATATATATATATATATATATATTAGCATTGAAACCCGACTTTTTCCGCGATTGAATCGTTTGCGTTAACATTGTATATGACGCAATGTACTGTGAAGAAAAAACAAACATACAAAATGACACAAAATAAGATTGTATTATAATACAGACACACACATATATATATATATATATATATATATATATATATATATATATATATATATATATATATATATATGATATAAAGCTGAATGTATGTGTGTATGTGCGTATGTGAGTGTCTGGTCACGAATAGGCTCCTATATGGTTAAGTATTTTTTAAAACTGATTACATATAATGAAAGATGTATCAGGACAAGTATGGGTATGTTTGATCAGGCAGAACAGTGGTTCATTAAAATTGTGGGGTCTGCGTTCGCTCCTGGTCCCCAAAGTATGGAAATAAAAAATTTAAAAATTAAAAAAAAAAAAAAACGTTTACAAGTGTTTCTGATATAGATGTACATAATAATACTTTGATAAGTATGTTTTAGCTTAAATAGGGATGTTATAATAAAATTTTGGGGTCTGCGTTCGCGCCTGGCCTCCATAGAATGGAAATAGGCACAAACTTTAATAAAGACTTTTCATATCTATCTGTGTAAGTATACTTTAATAATTATGTTCCTGTTTTAAGAAATGTGGTATTATAAAATTATGGGGTGTTCGTTCGCACCTGACCTCCATAGAATTGAAATATGCCACAAAGTTTAACAAGGTTTTTTTTAATATAGATCCACAGAATATTGTGATAAGTGTTTCAGTGTGAACAGGCATGGTATAATAAATTATGGGGTTTATCTATTTTATGTTTACTTTTATCATATTTTGCTTTGGTTTTGATACCCCCAAATTCAAACCAAAATTTACAACCCTTCCTTTCATAAATCAGAGTCCATTTTCTGTAGGCTGTTTTTGAACGCAGTCAACGACGGGTACTTTTGCTAGTATATATATATATATATATATATATATATATATATATATATATATATATATATATCGCTTATCTTAGTAAGTGAAATCGCAAACTGTGGCCATTAAGCATTGTTTAACAAATTAAAGCTCTCCGACAATTAACAATGTTTGCATTAGGATTTCGCTTATTTTCAGCAGGTGTCGGGTGATAGCTAAGTGCTTAGAAGCGCCGATTTTCATTTAAACGGTTGAATTTTGAGCCTCGCGTATCTATTTTCACTGAAAATATTTGATACGAGATAATCTGCTGCTGGACGATTCATATATATATATATATATATATATATATATATATATATATATATATATGAGCAAACAGTTAATAAAATATGTTTAAAAAAACACTTTGAAATGAGTTAAAGACATATTTAATCAGAAAAGGAAACACTAGATAAATGGATAGTCCTTAATTCGCGGAGTTTCGAAGAAATACTCTCCTTCTCATCAGAGGATAGGAATTAGCAAAATGCGGGATCGGATTTTGCATGCAGAAGTATTTGATGAAACAACAAGTCAAAGATCTTACTTGAAAACAAAATAAGTTAAGCATGAAATAACTGTTTTTTTGTTGTTTTTTATTGTTTTTTTTTTTTTTTTTGTTTATTGTTTTATTTGGGGGGGGGTTCTGTAATGCTCCAGTTACTTCTTAGCTTATATCGATCATAATCATAAACTGTTTTTTTTTTACTTTTATGTGTTTTTAAATTTTCAGAAATAAACACAGTGCCTTTGTAAACCCTGCTTAAGATGCAAATATTTTGATTAAAATCATTCGACCTTTTTTTTATATTTTGACTTTTATCTTTATTAATTTCAGATAACAGATATCCATCATCAGGGAAAAAGCGTTTCGAAAAATTAAAGTTTTTACATATTGTTTTTTTTTTTTCGTTGTTTTTTTTTTGTTTTTTTTTGTTATCCTGTTTTGTTTTGTTTTTTTTTTGTTTTTTTTTTGGGGGGGAGGCTTTTTTTGGGGTTTTTTTTTTTTTTCATAATTAGCAGAATCCATGCCTCGTAGTCTTTTCTTTATTCTATTATCTGGCGTGCAAAAATAAATTCTGAGTAACCCAGCGTTTACGAGTAATTCAGCTCTTATTGTAGGGAAAGGTGTTCTAAGTGCGAAAATTCGTTGTATCAAAAACGCACACGTCTCGGTACGTCTTGTAGAATCCAGTTGCTTAATGGTAAACCAAAATGACGACGCGTAGTTGATTTATCCTCAACGATAACGCGAATTAATGCGAATTCTCACCATTCTTGTGCAAATGAGATGATTTTGAGTTGCATTTTGACAAACGGGACAGTTCGTTTTTTTAAAAAGTGAGCCATGCATATGTACGGCATTGAGGCGTGGCGTATTAATTGCTCAAGTCAACACAAAGAAGGTAAAAAGGGAAGAATAAAAAACTGCATGTGTTCATTGTTGAAAAAGAATTGTTTTCATTCATCGATGCGTGTTGTTGTCGATAAGTCAAGTTCTTGCTTGACTTACAATGCCAAATCATTCAGACGTCGATGTTTATTTATACACAAAGCAATTAACAAACAAACAGTTACAAGCATCAGAGAGTCAGGTTTCCTTCGAAAGCGTGAGAACGAAAGAGCAAAGAGAGGCAAATCGATAGACTGATATCTCGCCTAAATCTAGTTGCAATCTCGTCCCGATTATTTGGAACAACGCTCTCGGCGTTTTTTTTTTAATTTTTGTTTTTGTTTTTTTTTTTCAGCTTGATTTCTCGTCACACAAAGGGTTAAAAGATACGCGTCCAGAAATCACGTGATTTTTCGACTTCTTTTTTGGATCACCTTTAAGCCCTTAAAGTGCCACTCAATCCTTTTCATTAAACCTGGCAGTCATTATGCATCAATGTCAGTATTTAAACAATGAGAAAAATTACACTATATATATATATATGTGCATATATATATATATATATATATATATATATATATACATAGATATATATGTATATATATATATACACATATATACACACATATATGTATGCACACCAATTTAAAGGTATTCAAGAGGGAAAATTCGCGAATTAAAACGAGGTTATTAAGAGTGCTCAATTAAAAAAGAGCCAATTATATTATTTTTATTTATATTTCATTGTATGTTTTTGTATATACATTTTGTAGATATAATTACATACATACATAGTGTATATATTAATATAAATGTTATTGTAATAATTACAATAAAATTAATTTTTTTAATTAGTTTAAGTATTATTATTATCATTATTGTTGTTGTTGTTTTTGTTTTTTGTTTTTTGTTTGCTCTTTTTTTTCTTCTTTCTATCATATGTAACCATTACTGGTATTTTTATTCTTTAATTTGAATTTTAAATTTCATCGTGGTAAATATTTTATTATTAACAAGACTGAAGAAAATGTAACTAACAATCTATGCATCCGGATTTTTTCATGTCTTATTAATTGAAATAGATATAATTTTATATATGCATATATGTATGCACATGTATGATTGTTTGTGTATGCGTCTGTTAGTGTATAAATGCGTATATGCATGTGTGTATATGTTTTAGATGTTCTATGTATACATACATCTGCGTCCACCCCCTCTCTTTTTAACTAAATTCTCCCCTTTTCAATATAGATTTTGTTCAGAACAGATTTCTTGTTTTGACGCCTTCCCCTCCCCTCTTTCACAGATAACTCCACTACGTTCATCCTCCTTTCATATCTTATGACGCTATAGCCAAACTGGCCCGCTTTTTTTTCGTTTTTCTTTTCTGTTTCTTTTTCTTCTTTTTTTTTCTTTTTTCTTCTCTTAAGGTTTGCCGTCTTGTTTGCTGTTGTTTTCAATGTATGGTGTCTAAAATGTCACTTAACCCTGATCCCCCCACTATCTCTTGATATTAAAGTTTTAATTTAAAAACAAACATTTCTTCAATTCTTCCATTTGAGGACTAGACTTCTTCTGTGGAACACAAGCTTTATTACGTCGCCTGACGAAAACTTGTAGTCCTGACCGACTACTTGTATGAAACATTAGCATGTTCAGTGTAGCGACTATTTAATGTTTTTCTATATAATAAAATAATATATATATGTGTGTGTGTGTGTGTGTGTGTGCATCAAGGAAGGAAACATCATATCCTTTTATAAAACTTTTCGAAGTACCATTACAACTGTACAATTAAGGAGAAGCTGATTGTCCTTGGTGATTTGAATGCAAGAGTTGGTTAGGAACATGATATATCGCATACACTTGGCCGCTATGGCACCAGAAAAGTTAACAGTAATAGTTCACTTCTACTGCAGCTTTGTTCGGAATTTGATCTTGTTGTGTACAATACGCTTTTCCGTCAAAAGCGCAAGCATCAAGTCACATGGGCACACCCACGATGAAAGCATAGGCACATGATCGGCTTTATACTAACACGTAAAAGTGACATGAGAAATACGTGCAATGTGCGTATCTTACGTAGTGCTGATTTTGACACTGATCATAATTTAATAGATTAAAAACTTGAATAGCACTGATCATAATTTAATAGATAAAAAACTTGAATGGCAGGTGTTAGGCTGCCAAAACATATTGATGTCTCTAAACTAAAAGATCCTGCAATTCGCACGGATTTGAATGTAAAATTAAGCACAATTGAGTTTGATGATATCTTGGAAACTTTTAAAGATCGGGTGTTTACTTCTGGAGTAGAGATGGAGTAGAGATGGAGTAAGTTTTGATGATCAAATGCTAAGGGCTCTCTTGGAGGCAAAAATGTCCCCCATGAAACACTTTTGAATGGCAATCTCAAAAATAAAACAGTCGTTCAAAGAAACTACAAGAAGCGCAAAGCGGCTCTACAGCGAGGGCTGAACAGAATAAAGCATGTGCGAGGTTCAATTTATATATAGAGGTTCAATTTATATATAGAGGTTCAATTTATATATAGAAGTTCAATCTGCTTCTTACCGGAAAGATACCAAAAACCCACACAGTCTTCTTTAGCAGGATTTTGGCCCAAAGTCCTATCCTTTGGACTTTTACTCTCCAAAGATAAGTCAACTCTCATCAAAGATCCAGATAAAATAAGAGAGCGATGGAGGGAGCACTTTGCTGATTTGCTTTTCAACCCATCAGTTGTTGATGAAAAAGTCACCAATTGTCTACCTCAACTTGACATTCTTCATAACATGGATCAGTTGATGACGTGGGCTTGGTTATGATAAAATAAAGATAGGGATGACACCAGTTTGCATCCCCCATTGAACTGCTTCAACACGGAGGTAAGCTAGTAACTAATGCACGACACATGCTAATCAAGAAATCTTGCCTGGGTTCACTAATAACACAAGATTGCATAAATCGACTATTAGTTTCTCTTTTCAAGGGTAAAGGAACAAAATATGATTGTGATCACCACCGTGGGATAACGCTTCTTAAATCGGCAGGGAAGGTACTCGTGAGAGTCTTGTCGGATAGGCTCATTGTAAACATCTCTGTTAATTATCCTTGAGGCGCAATGCGGTTTCACTGAGGGTAAGGGTACTTTGGATATGCTATTTACTACAAGGCAGTTGCAGGAAAAGCGAATTCCAAAATACTTTATCAAGTATTTGTGGACCTTTCAATGGGGTTTGACACCGTAAAAAGAGAGGAATTGTGGGTAATTCCTGGGGAAATTAGGCGTTCTCCTACTTTGGTCAAAATGTTTCAAGAATTCCACAAAAATATGAAGGCTCGTGTTGCATTTAACGGGCAATTATCTGGGGAGGTTGCGTCAAACAGGAAGATAGTCCGGCCCCAACTCTATTCTCCGTTTAACACGGCAATGCATATTGCATACGCATTTAAAGATTGCAATGAAGGTGTCTTTCTCCACTTTAGGATTACTGGTAAAGTATTCAATCTAAGAAGATTTAACACCAAGTCATAAACGTTTGGTGTCTCATTCAGAAGGGTATATGCAATACATAATGGGTTATTTTCAGTTTAATGGGTTGTTTTGCCAAAGCTTAACTATCAGGACTAAGTAGACGAAAGTGATGTTTACCCCTGCGTCTAGTGCTTCATACATTGAACTAAATATCTGTCAGAGAAAGAAGGCACATGTGTGTACTTAGGTTCCCTGGATGCGGAGATACGTCTTCGCACTCAGAAGGTCAGCACAGCATTTGGAATACTAGAAACGCGTCTATGGGGTAATCGGGGAATCTCTGTTCAAACCAAGATAAGTGTCTACTCAACCTGTGTTCTTTCTGTCTTACTTAACACATTAGTGCTGGAGAACACAGCGTCGGTACTTAAATCAACTGCAGAGATTCCATCAGAAATGCTTCAGGCGAATTCTGAATGAAAATGGCAGCCACTGACCCCTGACACGGAGATTCTTAAGAAAGCTGAGTGTTTGAACGTTGAAGCGATGAGGTGGCGATGAAGTGTCAGTTGCGCTGGGTGGGTCATGTTGTTCGGATGGAGGATACAAGGCTGCCTAAGCAGATTTTTACGGCGAGACTGGGAAACGTGCTCAGCATTGTTAAAAGCGGTGCTTCAAGGATTGCATAAAAGACGATCTATAAAAGAAAGATTTCTGTTTAGAACTGAGAAACTCTAGCGAAATGCCGGCCTGAAGGCTAGTTAGAGGTGGATCTAAAGTTTTTTAATAGGAACGAATCGAGCATTATGAACTCAAGAGAAACCTGACGAAAGGCAATGTGTCAGTTTTACCTGATGCGTTGAACAGTGAATCATGAGATTGGATGCTCCTCTCGAAAGCTGCTTACGCAAAAAAACGCAAAAACACAAAAAACATAAAAAAGCACAAAAAACACATGCTGTTGACAGTGAGAGCAGAAAATCGAAAACAGAAGTAAAGTTTCAAGATTCAACATTGTCTGCCACATATGTGACAGACTGTGTAAGTCAACTGCTAGTTTGAAAAGTCGCCTTCGGGCTCATGGACGTGATTTGAGTGTCCCTGACGATTCACCTAGCAATTGTGGTGGGGATGGTCATGAGAATTGGAATGACTAGCATCTGTTAAGACGAAGCAATTGCCATATATATATATATATATATATATATATATATATATATATATATATATATATATATATAGTGAAAGAATGACACAAGTCTATATTCCAAAGTTCATGATGTTGAACAACTTATAATGTATTCCTTTAATTCAGTTGACATTTACAATTCTTGGCAGTATATATTTCGTAGCGCAAAATCAATCACTTATCAACTATATATATAGGCTTTTGCCATTCATTCATTATATTGCTCTGTAATTACATTGAGTTTCTTAAATAAGGAGTGTTATATATTATAAGGAAACAATATATATATATATATATATATTATATGTATATGTATATGTGTATGCATATATATTATATTACATACAACACATTCTCCACGACTAAGAGACATTAAAACATGCCGAAATTACGTGTTTATTTTATGTAATCGTTAACATTTTGCTTACATGTTTTTCAGTATTGATTATAAAAGATTATTTGAAACAATTTTATAAATAAAATAGCAATTTGCTGATCGCGTTATAAATTCAATGTTAAATGCGAAATTCAATACTGATTTGAAGATGTTTTATTGGAAAAATTGAACAGCCTGAAAATTGCTTGAAATGACAATAAAAACGAATGATCTTATTTTATGCCATCAATATTCCTGACAATATTCTCTGTGTAAGTGTAATTTAACATTATTTATTTAAAAAAAAAACAGACAGGTTTTATGTGTGAAAACAGGTAAATATGAAATTCTATTTAATTTTAACTTGTGATAACTCATTTGAATTTGTTTTTCTATGCAACAAAAGTATAATTCTATATCTTGTGCTATTAATAGATTCTGTTCAGCTTATTACAAGTTGGCTCATGAATTTCAGTGACGACTAATTGATTTTTTATATTATTTGGATTATTCGGACACCTGTTCTCGTCTTGGGTATTATTTACACCATATTTCGATCGAATTAACCACCGACCTTCTTCAGATGTATATTGTCGAAATCTGGAATCTTTATGTTGAACTCGAGAATCTTCACCAAATTTCGGAACCTTTTATTTAATCCATTGAGGTAGTATGCTTCTTGTTGCCCGGATAGAAATATTAATTCGTAATTGTATTCTGAATATCGCCCACAGTGAGGATTGAACCTTAAACTTCCAGAAGAGTATCATTTGCACTTGAATTTTACCTTGCACTTTATCCGTTATGCCACGGCGGGTTCTTGCGGGAGATACTTAGAATGAAATTACGAATTACTCAAGACTTCTACCCTGTTATGGCTGATGGAACAAAGGTATGTTATCCCCGTGGAGTAAATAAAGGGTTTTGTTTGAAATTCTGTGCAGATTAAACGGAAAGAATCACGAATTCGACAAGAAGCACCTGAAAAAGTTCGAAGGTTACATCGACCGAAACGGTGTGAGAATAACAATGAAAATGGGGGCAGTAGTCTGAATAATCCAAATAATATAAAATATCAATCTTAATCTCAAACATTCAGAAACATGAATCATTTTTAATGTTATTGTCAACTTATTTTTTTTCGCTCTGTAACAAAATCAATACTTTGATAAAGTTTGATATTACGTGTTAATTGCAATTGATTTGTGTTTATGATGTTTGAATAACTTTGAAACACACAAAATTATATTTTTTTTACATTTACCTTCAAGCATCTCTAGTTTTCATCTCAATGCAATTTTTCTGCCGCAACAAAAGATTCAAAACCTGTAGGTATTAATACAAACAGAAAGAATGAAAAAGAAAAAGAAAGGATAAAAAAATTATTCGTATTATTTGGATTCATCAGACTACTGTTCTCATCTTGAGTGTGATTTTCACAACGTTTCGGTCGATGTAACCTCCAACCTTCTTCAGGTGTATCTTGTCGAACTCGTGGAGTTTTCTGTCGAGCTTGACAGTGTGGACTGAATTTCGAGCGGAATCTTTTATTAACTTTACGGTGGTAGTATGTCCTTGTTCTGTCAGCTATTACTGGATAGAGGTCCTAAGAAATATGCAATTGTATTTTTCAACCTTCAGAATATCACTTTTTACAATTGATTTTCCCAAGTACTCTAACCACTGCGCTAGAGTCTTGAAGGTTGAAGGTTCAATCCTCAGTGTGGGCGACCGAAAACTACAATTGCGAATTACTTAAGACCTCTATCCAGTCATGGCTGACGGAACAAGAGCATGCTACCCCCGCCAAGTTTAAAAGTGTTCCGATCCAACTCGCCAAGCTCGACAGAAACATCCCTGAGTTCGACAAGACACACTTGAAGAAGGTCGGAGGTTAAGATGAGAACAGTAGTCCGATGAATCCAAATAATACGAATAATCAATCCTCATCTACAAAATTCTGAAACGTCAAAAATATATCTTGCTTCGAGGGAGATACAGAACACCGATACTCTCAGCATATTAATAATAAGTTACTTATCCAGGACCTGACCCAACTTCGCGTATTTTCTGGCAGGTCACGGTAAGGAAAGGCGATGGCGCGATGAGCTAACCAACAATAAATTGTGAGGGAACGACAAATTTCAATGAAAATATTAATGTTATATCAATAATCATATGATAAATGGTCCTCTAAAGATTTAGCGGAAACAAATAAAAAAAACTTTTTGAAGTATGAAATAAAAATATAAAAGCACTAAAAGATTTAGTAAAAAGAAAAAGTTGTTAAAACAAAGCAAAGAAAATCATTTTCATAGTTGTTTTCGTTTTGAAAAATATTTTAAAGTTTTCTCGCCATAAGAAAAAGAGATTATTTATTTAAACTTTTCTTGAAAAGACATGTTTATTACTTTCTATATAATCACACAATATTTTTTTCTTTTGTTTTACAGTTGTGTTTGTATTATTTTTTTTTAATTTATGTCCCTGACAACCTCCGAGTCGGCTTTTCTCGGCTGTTTACGTAAACATGCCGGAAGATGTTGATGCGGATTTGAGTCAAGTTCTTAATAAGTACGATAATAATAATAATAATAATAATAATAATAATAATAATAATAATAATAATAATAAAATAATAAACTGAGAACACTCTTTACCATGCTTAACGCACTACACTCGAAGGACGATGTTGACCGACTATACGTGAAAAAGAAAGACGGTGGCAGGGGATTGATTTGTACAGAAGACTGTGTAAATGACACCAAACAAGAACTAGAAAAATACATAATACAAAACACTGAAAGTATAATTATGGCAGCGAGAGACACGGAAAACAAACAACAAACAGAAAAGAGAGAGATAAATAATAAAACAAGAAAAAAAGTGTGAAGAGAAACAACTGCACGGAAGATTCACAAGGCTAACAAAGACGAGCATAAAGAAAACGCCTGGACATGGACGCGAAAACGATATGTAAACCGAGAAACTGAATCCCTAATAACGGCAGCACGAGATAACTCAATAAGAACCAACCACATCAAAGCAAAGATTTACAAAACACAAGAAAACAACAAATGTAGACTATGTGGCCAAAGAGATGAAACGATAAGCCATATAGTAAGTGAATGTAGCAAACCATCTCAAAAGGAATAAAGAACATGCACGATTAAGTAGGAAGGGTAGTACACTAGGAATTGTGCAAAAAACTGCACCTCGAAGGCACGGACAAATGGTATAAGCATAAGCCACCAACAGTAATTGAAAACAAGAATCACAACATCCTTTGGGACATGGACATACAAACGGATAAACCCACCCAAGCAAGAAGACCGGATGACATAATAATTAACAAGAAAAAAGTCCTGCCAAATCGTAGACTTTGCTGTTCCAGCTGACCAAAGGATAAATATCAAAGAAAAGAAGAAATGGAGTAATACCCGAGCTGGTCAGAGATCTGAAAGGGATATGAATGATAAAAAATCAAGATAGTACCTATAATAGTAGGAGCACTAGGAACAACTCCGAAAAACTTTGAAAAATAAATGAGAGAAATTGGAATCAAAGGAATGGCTGCAAAGATACAACGAATAACAATAATGAAAACAGCTGAAATATTAAGGAAACCCTTGAATGCGGAGACTAATACGCATAAGCAACATGCACGGACTACACAAGCTACTGCAGAGACAAAATATGAAGAAGCGTTACATGGAACCAAAATCATTGAAGATGTCTATCCATAAGTTCTCTATCCCGTTCCCAATCCCCTCCCATTACCCAATCACCGCCCCCCCCCACCAAAAAAGAAACCAAATAACCGAGAAGGGTTAATGAAGATGGAAAGGCCGAGGATAGAGCACTGACCAGACCTCCACTGGACAAGTGTGAAGAGAACTGAGGTCTTGGGGAGCTTATTGCAACTCAAATTCCAGTGGAGATCAATGGCCGCTGCCAGCGAGAAATCAATCGTAAGCGGTTATTGCGATAATGCAAATTCATTTACAAATGAGATCAAGCGATGGAGTACTGGAAAACTGGGTAGACTTGTTGTCACCCAGCTTCCAGTGAACAGGTTGTTTTCCAGGAGGGATCCTTTATGACCTGTGTGAAGCTCCTTGTGAGCCAATAATAATAATAATAATAATAATAATAATAATAATAATAATAATAATAATAATAAATGATTTTATTCATTCTAAAATTTTGTTTCAATTTATTTGAAAATAATGAGGATGGCTTGAATAATCGCATAATGAAAGTAAAGCAACTCCCGGACAACGCCGAGTACATACAACTTGTATATATGAATAAATTATTTCGTTATAATAGAGATTTCAGCATTAGGATAACCGCCATTTAAACAATATTATCTTAACCAGATTATTTATAATTGTATAACAATTTTGTTTTATTAATAATTTAATGCTCCATCCGTGTTTGTGATTATTTTTTTCTTTCGTTCTTTTTATCACACCAAAGGCAGACAAGAATCAATCATCATCAACGGAAGAGCAGAGGAATCAACACTTCGAATGTAGGTCTTCCCTTTCATAAGTTCACAAAATGACACATCCAAATCTATTGACGATAAGAAGCAAAAAAGAAAAAAGCTACGTGTCAAATGTCACGCAATTCGTTTCAAAAGTGTTTTTGTTTAGCCAACCATTAAGTATTGAATTGAAAATTGCAAATAAACAGTCTGACACATAGAAAACGACGAAACTTTATCAAAACATCGTCGCATTTTTTTTTTTTTATTAAGTATATAAATCTTCACAGCAATTATTATAAAACTAACGTATCCATAGAAATTCCACTGTGGTTTCTGCATCAATTTGTACGATTGAGTTTTATGCCGTCTTTCAGGAATCTCACACTAGACATTTTTTTTTTACTTTAACGTTTCAGTTATTTACTAGCTGATATATCGATCTTAATAACATTTTATCGATCTTAATAACATTTTAATAATGAACTGGGATTTTATTTTTAATTGGGATTTGAATTGTTTGATTTTTTTAAGTTGACATGCCGAAGAAAAAGGTTATCAAGGCCCGGAAGCCACTCAGGGATAAGGGTTATTGCAAGTACATTACGTTAGTGTGGAGATTTGAAGAAAAAGGTTTTGAGAATCTTTTTTTTTTTTACACAGTGATCACCACTTATCAAGGCCCGGAAGCCACTCAGGGATAAGGGTTATTGCAAGTACATTACGTTAGTGTGGAGACGTTAGTGTGGAGATTTGATGAAGTGTTTACTTAAGGGGGCCGTTCATTAGGAATCTGTTAACGTTGGACTTGAAGACATCCAAGTTGTAGTCCGGTGGGAAGCAGGCAGACGGAACAGAGTTCCACAGACGTGCAGTTCTAAGAAAAAGCTTTGTTCATGGAATCCGCGTTTTGATTTAGGCACAGATATAGAGTGGGGGAAATTTTTCACAGTGGATTCAGCTAGACAGGTGTTTTTCGTGAAAGATTGGCGAGGGGGGACCAGAGATTGGAGTTCAGACGAGCACCTGCCATGGAAATACCGATAAAACAAGGATAGGCTCGCAACATCTCTTCTGTGGGAGAGAGGTTGCAGGGTAGAGAAAAGGGCATCCCCCACTAAGCCACGAAGTCTATTTTGTACTCTGTCAAGGCAGGATAGGCTGTTTTTAGCAGCTCCTGCCCAGATATGGCAACAGTATTCCATCCTTGAACGTACTTGGCTTTTATATAGATAGAGAATTGCATCTGTAGTGAGATATCTTCTGGAGCGGTAGAAGGATTCCACCATCTATCCAGCGACCTTGGCAACAGACTTGATGTACGTGTTCCATTTCAGATCAGGAGTAAAGGTCAAACCCAGAAGCTTGTCAAAACACGGGGCCTCACCCAGACGAGAGCCATCCATCACAATTGATGCCAGATGGGGATCAGAGCGTTGATGATGTAAGGTTAGGAGTTTGGTTTTGGATGCATTAAAGGTAACCAGCCACATCTTCCTCCACTGAACCACGTGCTCGAGATCAGAGGAGAGAGAATCAGAGAGAGCTTTGTCATTTACAGCCTTTGATGTGTTGCCGTAGATGGTCGTCTCATCAGCATAGATGTCAACGAATGATTTAAGTATGTGTTTAGGGAGATCATTGATGTAGATCAGGAAGAGAGTTGGGCCCAGGATTGACCCCTGAGGAACTCCAGCATGCCTCCGATTTTTGTCCATCTACCACTACTCTTATGAGCCTATCGGAGCGAAATGATTTAATGATTGAGAAAACATTTCCAGTTTTACCGTAGCTGGAAATCTTGTGAAGTAGACCCTTATGCCATACCTTGTCGAAGGCCTTTGATATGTCAAGAGCAATTGCCCTAGAAAGGAAGCCTTTGTCAAGAGATTCACTAATCCTGTGAGATATAACCGTCAGCACATCTGCGGTAAATCTTGCAGAGCGGAAACCATATTGTGTGTCACTAAGAAGGTTATTCCTTCTGAGGTGGTTGACTATTTCTCTATTTAATATGGATTCCAGCAACTTACTCATAACACACAGGAGACTTATTGGTCTGTACTGAGAGGGAGATGACTTATCATCTGAATTCTTAAATACAGGACAAACTGATGAGGTCTTCCATGGAGTCGGAAAGCACTTCTCCTTAAGGCAGCGCTGATGAGTACTTCAGCTGTTATATTTTCACTTATCGATGTGTTTTATTATACACACATTGTCGAGAACTCATATTATTGCTTGTCTGCAAATACAAGGTCCCTCAAACGCCGATGTTGACCATAAAAGCACCAATTTAAGAGAGAAAAAGCCACAAAACCTCATAGAGAAATCACTTTCGTACATATCGGGAAAAACAGAGGATGAAGAGACAGAAATCGATCGATGGATAGTTTCTCTCGCTACATCTAGTTCCGTTAAGCACCTCATCCCCTCACATTGTGTTAGGCAATAATATGGTTAAAAGTTAAATTAGTTATTATCGATCTATCTATCAGTCTATTTATCCATTTATCTATTTATCTATCCAGTGATATTGTTATAATAGTTGATTTTGGAAGTTATTTATTATTTAGAGAATAAAATGTGTCTAGAATGTAAAAATGAGTTCTAATTGAAGATGTTTACAGAAATGAGCTAAAAAAAATAAAAAAAATAACCTTGAGCAGTTGCCTACGAGACAGAGGTCACACGTTAGAAGAAGGATGATGTAATGGAACTGACAGGTGAAGAGGTTAAGAAAATTAGATTAGAGATTTTCAGTTTCGTCACGAAAGTGAACATAAGTATTCAAGTCCAGGAAGCGGGGCTAGAAAGAACAAGCAATATAGGCACGTAATGCAGACTCCTTGTGAAGACCACTGAGACAGCTGAAACAAATTTAC
Source organism: Euprymna scolopes (assembly GCF_053919585.1). Classification (NCBI taxonomy): domain Eukaryota; kingdom Metazoa; phylum Mollusca; class Cephalopoda; order Sepiida; family Sepiolidae; genus Euprymna; species Euprymna scolopes. Next base: position 87,137,993 of record NC_136504.1, read on the forward strand.
ATTTTTAAAATGTAAAGTGTTGTTCTGTGATTCCACAAAAAAAAACCCAGATATCTTAATCGGTGTTGATCGTTGCACGTTTCCTCACAGAGCAGAGCAGTGAAGACAGAAGAACTTATGAATAAAGTAAAGGTATGAAGTATATAATTTCTTCTTCTTCTTCCTCCTCTTCTTCTTCCTCTTCTTATATATATATATATATATATATATATATATATATATATATATATATATGTTATCATCTATATTCATCTTCTTATAAATTATGATACCTTTATGTAAATACAAACTGCAATATAGCCGCTGGCTATACAACAATTGGGGACAGCACTCTAAACACGTCTTTCTTGCTTGAAGTATCGCCTGATAAAGAAGCAAAATATGCCTATCTGAAAATTATGTGGTCTGATATTTTGTTTACATATCTAACATTATTGAACCTCAACAGATTATTGAAGGAGGCTTATGTATAAAATATCAATTTACTGAATCTGTGTAATTTACTATTAATAATAATAATCCCTTTCAAATAATGAATGTCTATAAGAGTGAAACTATTCAGATAAAATGAGTCTTATCTAGTTGTCAGCTAGGTATTCTTTAAATAAATAAACCGGATATGTCCCAATTCCTGTAAAATTGTACCAGTTTAATTATTTGTATTCGTAGTATTAGTAATAGTAGTAGAAGAAACATACTTATATTCTTTTTTTTTTGTACGCAGTAGTGCTGGGAAAATTAATCGGAAATCAAGAAAATCGAAACGTTTTAGGTATCGGAATCGATATCAGAAGCGAAAAAAATTGCCTATTTCCTGATGTCAAAAACGATTTTTTTTAATGTATTTATTTATTTATTTCGTTGATTAATAGCGAAGGGGGGGGAGCTGCCTTGCCGGATCGTAACATACGTTGTAATATATTTTAATTCATGCAGGTTTCATATTTATCATTGCAGAGCTAATTCTCGATTGAATATTATATTGTACCTAATATATATAAATTATTTACAAAAGATATTTTTAATTATTTGAGTGCACTCAGCTAGAATTAAGCTATCGACAGATAGATGAGACAGATTTAAAATTAAACCATTTCAAGGTGACATAACACTGTGATTAACAGGAAATAATCATAGACCAAGGATGGTTTATAATGAGTTTATTTGGATGTATAAATAACGAGTACAGAAGTTGGCAAGTTGAAAGGCAAAATGTTCATTTCAACTTATTGACATTTCTATTAGTTTGCGCATGTGAAAATTAATCATAGCTAAAAGTGATTTGATTTTATGACATTTTATCTATCTGTCGGAGAACTCTGCTGGAGCGCTAATTGTTTTTTGTTTTGATTCTCGCTAATGGCACCAAAGTACTCTTTATTACTTTTGAAATCAGCACTTTATAATATTCAATAGAGAATTTGCTCTCTAATAATAAATAATTAATCTGCATGAATTAAAATATATTGAAGAATATTTTACAACTGGCAGGGTCGGACACCCTCTGCTAGTCTATATATCTATCAAAGTAAAAAGTTCTGTTTGTGTGTATACATTTTCCTACCAAATAACTCTGTGAATTTTCAGTCTAGAAACTCGAGATTTCAGAGTCGGAAAATTTTTTTTAATCAGTTTTGGCCAGAAATTTGGCTGTCAAAGGTTCAATGTTCAACGATTTGACCGTTGAAAACTCTACCAAACTCCTCCGCCAATTTTTGGTCTAAACACTTGAAATTTTTAAATTTAGGTTACTTGGACATGGATCAAACTTTTCAATTTTATTTGAGCCAAAAAAATGTTTACGGGTTAAAATTGGAGTCAAAGTTTTAATAAATTTGGCCTCTGTGGTCACTACCAAATTACTCAGCCAATTTCTGGTCTAAACATTTTAAATTTTACATAAAGTGCATTCAGAGATAGGGCAAGCTATTTAATGGATTTGGGTCAAAAGTTTGAGCTACCAAGGATGGTTTATAAGATTTTACTTTTGCGGTGCCTATCAAACTACTCAGTTAATTTTGGGCTTTAACATTTAAAATTCATGCATAACGGGTATTCAGAGATGCGGCAAGCATTTTAATCAGTTTTGGGCTGAAAATTTTGCGGCCAAAAGGTCAAAGTTGAAAGAAGTGACCTTTGCAGATTCTACCAAATTTTTTCGCCAATTTTGGGCCCAAACACTTGAAATTATAAATGTAGATAACTTGGATATGGGTAAAACCTTTTTATTTTGATTTGTGACCAAAATAAAATAAAAAATGCTATACGTCAAAATTGAGGCCCAAGTTATAAAAAAATTACCTCTGCGGTCTCTACGAAATTGCTCAGACAAATTTTGATCTAAACATTTGTAATCTTATATAAAGTGTATTGACACGTAGAGCTAGTTATGAACAGTACATAGGGCCTGGGCAAAGCCGGGCTGAACTGCTCGTAATAAATAAAACAAAAATTGTAGGAATTTAATTATTTTTAAAACCATAAATATTCTGTCTTAGAATTTTCGTATTGCAACTACTACTAGTAATAATATATGTTATATAGTAGATCTACCTGTTAGCAGTAAGGATACACACACACTACGCTCCTATTGTGTAATCTTTTTAATAGATCAATTTAACCGAAGCCGATGGTAAATAAAAGTTAATGACACATGAAACAATTGTATCCTTCCGGTAAGTATCGTTTGCTGTATTAACTGTTACTTTGATGTCTTAAGCTGCTGACTGCCTCACCAACCACGATCGTCTGAAAGAGAGGCTTAATTCATGCATTAATCAGAAAACGAACGAAATCGTTAAAGGCGCTGATGTACTCAGAAGATAAACATCAAATCCACTAACAAAATTGTATTTGGGTTCTTTTTCATCTTCAAGATCAAGTAATTATTAGTGGTTTTTTAGTCAAACACGAAATATCAAATATCAGACAAGATAATTGGAAACATATAATCTGAACACACATACACATGCGCGCGCGCGCGCACACACACACACACACACACACACACACACACATAACGAAGCTATTAAACCCGATATAGTGATCTGGAACAAGAAGGAGAAAGAAGCAATTAGTCTTCCAAAATTATGTTGGGTAAAACGAAACTGGGAGAGAAAAATATTAGGAAATACCAATATCTTATGCATGACATAAAAAGAAACTGGAATCTTATGGAGGTTGTCCATAAGTCTAGTAATTATGATATTCACTGGAGTCATGAAAAAGAATTTTAAAAACTCTCTGGCATATATACCTGTTAAATCATGTGCAAGACAGATACAAACAATTGCACTTAACAGGGCGATTATAACTTTAAAAAGATCTTCCAATTGGAAAACGGGTGAATATTTGACATCTGTTGGGATGCTCCATCCTCAGCTTGAATCAAATGATAGGAAAACTTTTTTAAAGTGTAAAAATTATACTAAATGTGTATTACTTAGCGTTTGTTTCTCTGGTTTGTTTCTCCTACACATTTTAATCAACATCAACAAGGGCGTTATCACTCAATGAGGAACCCCTCTCTGGACTTTAGCCATCTAAATCTGTCCCGAGCTATTCGCTGCCATGTGGGACCCATGTGCTGTATCAGCTCGTTCCTCCGTCTCGTTCTTGGTCTTCCCTTTGGGCTCTTATGTTCACGAGGTGTCCATTCCGTTGCCCTGATAGACCATTTGTTGTCATGGCACCTGGCTACGTTCCCTGCCCATCTGTGTTTGGATGTTTTGGTGGCATTATTAATTTCAATAACTTTTGTTTGTTGGTGGATCCAGATGTTTGCATTTCGGTCTTGTAGAGTGATGCCTAATATTATCCTCTCCATCTTCCTTTGTGCTACTGCAAAAAACTTTGGCGAGTTATCAGGGCCCATGTTTCACTTTAATGATTATAATTTAATAACACAAAATACATGCTAAATGATACTTTCATTTATAACAAAAATATCCCGAAACTAGTCACCACTTATTAAAGTCCAACGGTCACTCGAGGATAAGCGTTATTGGATTGGACAGATAGTAAGCTCCCGAGGAGATTTGTAACGATCGTTGAAACTGGTACGGGAATTTATTAAAAGGAGGCTTACTGAGAATTTGTTTCCATTGGACTTGAAAACAGCAATGTTAATGACAGCTAGGAAGTAGCCCCATTGCCCTACGTTCTATAAATGAACAGTTCTAGGAAAGACTGTGGTCATGATAGTAACGCTTATATTAATATACGTAGATGGAGAAAAGAAATTTAATGACAGTGGTTGTAGCTAGAGGAGTTTTTGTTGTGAATGTTGAACAGGGATGAACCAGTCTAGCATTTACGATGGAAGTAACGATCAAGTAAGGACTAGCAACGTCTCTTTTGTTGGGAAAGACTGAAGAATTGAGAAGAGGGTGTCGCCCACTAGATTTCGGGGTATACACCTGTTAAACTTCCGATAAAAACGGCCAATGATAAAAACTAGTAAGAGAAATATGAATTAAAGCAATAATTGCACCATACACCAAGATGCTGATTATATTTTTAAAAAATAACCGCTTGAACGCAGAAAGCAACTATATAAAAATTCGTCTTTAAAGTACGAGAATACAAAAATAGTCTCTTTCTAAAGATGTCAACATCTGCGCATGCGTCAACCATTGTTCTCTAAATTAGTTTGAATACAAGAATTTTCGACGTGATTTCCTAATCAGCGCTGTGTCCCGTTAGGTTAGAAGATTATCTCATGACCACCAGTTTTCAGGTTCGCGTACGCCTGCCAGTGGATGTTATTACTTTGCATTTAAACACGTTTGTTTTGTATTCGTACTATTTCCTGGGATTTTTTTTTTTTTTACCGGCGACTAATTATATTAAACTTAAAAACAATTGCGTTATTTTGATTTTTTTTTTATCAGTGGGTTTAATCAACTGAGAGTTAAATTTTTATTTGAAAAAAAAAATTCCATCCAATTACGATTCTTTAATTAAAACAAAAATAAGACTTTATTTTATTTTAATTTTTTAACAGTTTAAAATTTCTTGAATTCATTATTGCATACGACAATTTGGAACTAACGCAAAGAAAACATTACTAACAAAAAGAAGTTGACGAATCGCAGAGTAAAAATTTTCAACGACTTTTTAATGAAACTAAGTTTAAGCGGACCAACTAAATACTTGCCTTTAATGTATTCGGTTCTGTCTTGCACAAATATCACATTTAAGTAGATTTTATTTTACATTTTATGACATTTTTTTAACAGTTTATACCCTTTTTTCCATTTAGTTATATTTAAAAGCAAACATTTTAATTCATCTGTTTTTATTTTTACTTTATTTTATCAATTTTTAGTCCCCCGACAAAAGGTGGGTGGACCTGTAAATTCACCCTTGTCCGTTCGTCTGTTCGTCCGTCGGCTCTTTTCTCAATAATTACGCCTTGAATTTTTTTTGAAATTTTGCACAAACATTAAACATTATATGAGTAAAAAAAAAGTAAAAGAACGGATTTTCCGGGAAAACTCCGGGTGCCCCCCTAGGGATACCTTTCTTGTTAAAATGGCTAAAATTGACACTTGTGCTTATTAAAAAGAATTGATGCCTTGAATCTTTATAAAACTTTCTGAAAGTTGTAACTAACTGATTACACACAACCGGACAACGCCCGTTCCCTCTCCCGTTACAATTTATCATATTTAAGTGGATTTTACAACCGGGCACCCCCCGCTGTCATATTTTTTATGAGCTGGCAACGCCGCCTCTCCCGTACTCGTTGTCACCCCCCCCCACCGCTTTTCACAACTTTGACCTCTCCGCCCCTGTTACACAATTTTTTTTTTAATTGAGCAACGCCTAGCGCCCCTGCTAGTTATTAATAATAGTTTCCGTACGAGTAGTATCTGTAATAAATAGTAGTAATGCCAGTAGTAATGCCAGTAGTAAGCATCAGTAATAGTAGTACCAGTAATAACAGTAGTAGTAGGATCAGTATAAGTAGTAATAGAAAGTATTAGCAGCGATAGTAGTATTGCAGTAACAATAGTAGTATCAGTATTAGTAGTAATAGATGAAGTATCAGTAGTAGTATTAGTTGAGCAAGTAGTAATAGCATCAGTTTTATTATTAGTAGTAGGGTATGTGCTACTACTACTATATTACTACTACCACTACTAATGCTATTACTACTACCAATAATAATAATAATAATAATACGTCTTACTATTTTTTTGTATACAGGCTGTAACTTTCTGGACACATTTTCAAAAATTAGATGGCCCGATCACGGATGAAATGTAAAAATATGATTAAATATGAACTAGTCTCACAGAATACAAAGTTTTTAGATTTTATCCATTTGAAAATGAATTGTTCCAAAATCGAATATGACGTTATAAATAGCGTCACTCTCTCTCAATTAGTGTCCCACTTTCTCTTTTTCGGAACAGAAAACTTTAATCACGGATAAGTAGATTGTATATATATATATATATATATATATATATATATATATATATATATATATATATATATATATATATATATATTAATACATATATATACATATGTGTGTGTGTGAGGTCCTGTCATAAGCTACTGGTACCATGTAACTCTGTATTACCTGCCTCATGGTCGGGTCACCGGCGACTAAACTGGTTCCCCCACCACACTTGTTTGATGAGGAGGGTGGCTAGTCTCCCTGAAGGATTAAAAACAAGACCATCCAAGGGACGAATGGGCATTTTTTCCGGGTCAACGGCCAACTAGCACCGTGTGTGTTTGTGTGTATGTATGTGTAAGCCGTGGTGAAGGCAACCTTTCTAGGAGAAGCAAATCTCTGATTTAAAAAAACATAAAGCGGGAGACCAGTACCCGCATTAAGCTGGTCTGCAGTTTAACTTGTTGATGACTATTTTGCTCTTGCTTGTTGCTGCATCTCAGCATTTTGAACTGAGAGAGAGACTTAGCTGTCGTACAAAGCTAAGACTTTGTAACATCATCTGCGTATAGATACTTCCTACGGCATTTGTCTATTAAAATGGTCCTGTGGCGATGGAAAAGTTGTGACGTGTGGAGGCTTGAAATGCTGGAATCATGTAATAATTGATCTCAATGACATTTTTGGGCTCATGGACTTTAAGTGTCTGAGGGAGTGGCACTCATCATGTATTTACGTATTTCTCATTTTTCCCTGAAGGCAAAGCTTTGTAGATAAGAAAGTATCACACGGTTGGGTAGGATTGCACAAGGTGGAGATGCGGAAAGAAAGAATGAGTGATGTCTGTTTGGATTAGATATGCGCTAAACAATCTTTTCCACGGGCGTTTATTCATGAAAAGCAGTCGTTTACAGTTACGTCTGTCGGTATTCACTTATTTTCTAAATGATATAACTACCTAGTCGCGATTTTCTCATCTCGATGATGGCAAATCGATGTAGTACACATGCGTGGTTTAACCACCTAAGCATAGATTGGCCAAGCAAATGAAAGTGTCGAATCTATAACCTTCTGCGACACTGTCAATGCAAGCACTGATATGGAAAGGAAAATAAAGCAGTTTGATCCACGATGTCTAAACTATGAAACGAAACTATAACACAAATGACAGACATTTTGCGCCAACCAAAAATGCAAGCTCTGAACAACTTAATACTTAATCCTCAGGTTACTTTTGGCTTTGATTAGTTTGTATTTTTGTTTTCTGTTTTTATTACTATTTTTACAGGCCATCAATTGTGAATTCACTCATTCTGATAATATATATATATATATATATATATATATATATATATATATACATATATGTAGAGAGAGAGAGGGGGTGGAGGGAATAAAAAAAAGAACAAATCAAGTTATGTGTTCATCAACGTTCCGTCTTTATTGCGAGACTTCCTGTGGATAAATGAAATTAAGAAAACAGACACCAGTGCAAATATTTGAAAATATACTTTTGATATAATGAAGTGTGCGACCCTGTTTCGTTTCAGAAACGGAAAAAGTCGTTGGAAATTCCAAAAAAGAGGGAATGGCATAGGGTTGTGAAAACGTGTAAGATTATATATATATATATATATATATATATATATATATATATATAAATATATATATAAATATATATATACATATATATATATATATATACTAGTAAAAGTACCTGTCGTTGATTGGGTTCAAAAACAGCCTACAGAAAATGGACTCTGATTTATTAAAGTATTATCGGTTATGAAAAAGAAGGGTTGTAAAGAGATAGCTTCGAATTTGGGGGTATCAAAACTAAAGCAAAATATGATGAAAGTAAAAATAAAATAGATAAACCAATCATTTATTACACCATACCTGTTCACACTGAAACACTTATCACAATATTCTGTGGATCTATATTAAAATACCTTGTTAAACTTTGTGGCATATTTCCATTCTATGGAGGTCAGACCCGAACAAACACCCCATACTTTTATTATACCATATTGCTTCAAACTGAAACATAATTATCAAAGTATACTTACGTAAATAGATATGAAAAGTCTTTATTAAAGTTTGTGCCTATTTCCATTCTATGGAGGCCAGGCGTGAACGCAGATCCCACAATTTTATTATAACATCTCTATTTAAGTTAAAACATACTTATCAAAGTATTCTTATGTACATCTATATCAAAAAAACTTGCAAACGTTTTTTTTAATTTTAATTTTTTTTTATTTTCATACTTTGTGGACCAGGCGCGAACGCAGAACCCACAATTTTAATGAACCACCGTTCTGCAGGATCAAACATACCCATTCCTGTGTCTCGATACATCTACTATCATTACATGTAATCAGTTTTTTTTTAAATAGTCAACCATATAGGAGCATATTCGTGACCAGACACACACACACAGACATTCAGTTTTATAGTATATATATATATATATATATATATATATATATATATATATATATATATATATATAATAATATAATATAAAACTAAGCCGGGTTGACATGCTAGTATATATGTGTATACACACACACATTCATTTATATATATATATATATATATATATATATATATATATATATACATATATATATATATATATATATATATCCGTTAATATATTAAAAGCTATATGATGCAATTCATATTCCTTCTGGAAAAAATATGTCCGTTATAATTCAAATATGCATGTGAAGCTAAAATGAAATGAGTGTATTTTTGTTATGTATTGACTGGTGATATGTGTTAATTAATATAGGAAGTGTTTTCTATGGCGTGAGTCAATTAACCTATATCTAAAATTAAATTATTTTCTTTTAACAGAAGTTTACTTATTAATGGCGATACATTATAGAAACATCCACACTGTTTAATTGCGCTTGAATTTGCGATAAACGCTAATTCCAGAAGTATCTGTCGCGGTTTATTTGTACCTTTTTTAGAAGACACATGTTGTTTTAGTGAATGTACTATTAGGAAACGAAACCAAACTTCCACTATATATGTTATATTATGAACCTTGTTTTTCTAGAATTCAAATACATAACAACACATTTGTTATAAGCAACAGTCCGTTGTTATTACTCGTTGTTTCTCTGTTATAGTGGATAGAGAGAGGATTGGGAGAGCGACAGAGAGAAGTATATCATTGCGTCCGCTTGGTTGACAATCAAATCTCCAGCTGCCAATCTTTTTTGTGTCACTTTTTCCTGTCAACTTTTAAAAACATCAACATAACCAGATTCCTTTAATTGCTACATTCTTTCTCAAACAATAACAAATTTTGTTTACATTCGTGAGAAATATTGAAACAATTCTGATTTAGCTGTCATGTTCCCCACATTCCATCCGCAGACACGTGCTACATTTTTATCCATATAAATACATATATGTATACACACATATACACATATATATATACTAGCATATCAACCCGGCTTAGACCGGGCCCTTTGTGTAACATTCCCCCCCCCTCTCTATTTAAAAAAATGTATGCATAACATCATACATTTCACTCCCCTCTCTGCTCCACTATAGCTTACAATATAACATTTATAAACAATATAACATTTCAACAATTATACTAACAATTTGCAACAATGATAATGAAAACGTATTTCAACACTTATACAACATCGTTTTGTTTTTCTTTTTTTCCTCTTTTTTAATGCATTTTAGAGTTAATAATATAATATATAATAGAAGAAAATAAATCATCTCTCTTTATCCACTTTTTATGAATCTTTTTCAAGTCCTCATACAGTTTCATTCGTTTCAACATTTCACATTTTTATATTTCCTTAAATGTCTTTTCATAGAAAATATCTTTTTTTCTCTGTCTCTTCTTCTTTGGGTCCACATACAACTCCACATTTTTATATTTCTTTATGTGTCTCCTCATCATTTTAATTTTCTTTATCTCTTTCCGATGCATGATCTTTGATCATCGACGCTAACCGCGTAGTAATTTCAACTTAACATCGGTAAATGACACCCGATAGTATCATGTAGAGTATCGGCCATAATATAAGGAATTACAATTATTCATGTATATTTCAAAAATTAGTGCATGGATTTTTTCTGAAATACTCAGAATAAACAAATAGAACCAATGTGTATAAACTAGTACCAAAAAAAAAAAAATTACGATTCAATATTGAGAAATATTTTAGTTTAAAATTATATCTGTGGATTTATCCTGGCCAAAAGTTAAGGGACGAAATAGAAAATAGAGTATTTCAGAAAAATCCATGCACTAATTTTTGAAATATATATGAATAATTGTAATTTGTTTTCCCGTTCCTTATATTATGGCCGATACTGTATGTTTCTGTTCTAGTTTAATTTCTTTTCTTTTCTTTAAACTTTCTTTAAAGTTTCAACATACTCTGATTGAAATGAGAAGCAACTACTATCTTCCCAAAGTGTCATCCAACGTCTGTTATACGGAGGAAAGGGTTATTTATTTTATTTTCATTTAATTATTTCTTTTTTCTCTCTTTAATTAGGATGGTGAGAAGGTGGCGTGTTCCGTTTTGAGGACCAACTTATTTTCTTTCCTACTACCAACTTCTTACATGTAACTCCCTGGGACACTTATTTATAGAGCAAGCACCCACTCTCCGCCTTAGGTATGCCGTATCAGCCTGACATCCTTCAATGAGAGAATTTTCCCCATCAGCGGTGCTTGGTTGCTTTACTGCTCACCGATCTCATCCACCCAACATCCTCATTTATAAACAGAATATTTCTTTAACCCATCCTAAACATTCCCCGTTCTTTCGTCCACTATTCTCCTTCCTAGCCTCTGCACTATTACTATTCATTTCTGTGTCGATTTTGATTTCTTTTGCCGGACGAAATTTACTACGTCCGCAACATTTTCGAATTTCGCCGTTAGACCATTTACACTTCCTGCCGACATACGTCTCAAGATACGGCGCTCCATCAACGGGGCGTCAGATTTTTCATCGGAATTCTCCCGCCGATGTCGAAACTTTAGCATTGGAAAATCAGTATCTTCTGGTTCTGACTCACTCTCCGAATCACTTGATATCTCGGGAGCGGCCACTGCAGTTTTCCTTAACGGTCTCTCTGTAGTGGGGATCTCCTACTCCTCAATAGACGCTGCCCTGAAATGTTCTGCATGCGCCTTAGTCACAGAGCTCGTAAATTGATCCCTAATTCTATAAGAGACAGGACCTTTTTTTTCCATAACTACATAATAGGGATTCCAACGTACGTCTAGTTGTCCCCTTCTTTGGTGGTTTTAGTAATAAACTAAGTCACCAATCTTAAATTCTACTGATTTTGTTTTTCTTTCTGAAAGTTTTATCATCTTTTTCCTAGCTTTTTTAATATTATTTCTAACTAACGTAAAGGTTCGATGCATTTTTTGTAGAGCGATCTCGCGATGTTCGTCACCATAGTACACTCTAGGTGGTCTCAATATATTATCTAGTGGCAGAATAACGTGCCTGTTATAAAGCAAATAATAATGTGAGAACTCTGTTGTTTCGCTCACATGAAACCTGACAGCCGCTAACATTTGATTTATATAAATGTCCCATGACTGTTCGTTGTCCCCTATCTTCTTTGCTAAAACATCATGCATCGTTCTGTGTAATCTTTCAACTTTTCCATTACTCTGTGGGTGATAAAATGATGTGGTCACATGATCTACATTAAGGTCCTCTAATGCCTTCTTCATCACCCTATTTATATTTTCAGGTCCATTATCCGTTAAAAGCTGAAGTGGTGCCCCGAGCATGGGAAAAATCTCGTCAATTAACAGATGCACCACAGTTTCTGCTTTCTTATTGGGGACCGCGAAAGCCTCCGGCCAACTACTATACATATCTTTGAAAGTTACTATATACTGGTTACCCGAAAGTGTCTTTGGGTATGGCCCAGAAACATCTAATGCCAACTTTGCAAAAGGAAATCGGGGCAGATCGCATACCTGCATTTGAAATTGTTGTTTCTTCAAATTTCTAATCTGGCATATGTATTCGTTTATCTCTTTAAATGAACCAGACCAGAGATTATTTTGTTTAATGGCGCGATACGTATTTTCCACGCCCATATGACCATTATCGTCGTGATATTGCCCTAACACGCTTTTTCTAAGATATGACGGTACATATAATCTAATCAATGGTTCGTCGTCAGGTTGCGACAAATAATACACGACTTCGTCCATTACTATATATGTCTTCTGTTCTACTTTGGACGCTTTACCATTTTTTATCCGCATCTTCAATTCTAATATATCTTTATCTAATTCCTGTTCCCTAATTAGATATATACCTGATAACGTAGGTCGTTTGTGCTTAACCGATGAGTCCTCAGCATTCTTATATGAGGCATACTCTTTCGGCTCAAAGAGATTCGAGTTTATCTCATCACTAGATAGTTTCTACTATCTATCTCTACCGGAGGATCATCACTGTGCTGACTCGAATCCACCGATCGTGACAAGAGATCTGCACAAACATTATCTTTCCCCATACAGGTACTGTATGGTACAATTATATCCAGCCATACTTAAAGCCCATGTTTGTATTTTCCTATTTTGTATCGGTGAGTTTAACAGATATTCTAGGGGTCTATGATCTGTATAGATGGTGAACATTGCACTATGCAAATAGTGGTTTAATTTATTAAGGGCATAGTGTATCGCATATGCTTCCTTCTCTATCGTTGACCATCTTGTCTGGGTGTTACTCAGCTTATGAGATAAAAAAAAATTGGCCTTTCTACCTCTTTACCCGCTCTCTGATCATAGACCATCTGTGACAAACATGCTCCAATCGAATGATCAGAGGCGTCTTCCATTGTACTTCTGTTAAGGCTTTTTGATAAGCCGCCTTAAGATCCATCGACTCGTGCCTCATTACTGCCATCTTTATATTTCGGTCTCGGAGGCCTTCTATAAAAAAACCCTACTACCAGTTTGGTAACTATCTAATTTTTCTGAATCTATCCCACTATAGGCTCCTTCTATTAGCCTCAGTATCCTTTGCATATAGTCTTGGATACCCTCCGAGCTACCCTGTCTTACATTACCTAACTCAACTATATGAGCGTCGGGGTTTGTGACAATTCCATTGTATTCTTCGAAGGAACTCTTCAACCCTTCCCATATTATATGCGCATTGCATACTACCAGGGTACTAATGTATTGTCCAACCAAGCTCCTTTTTGTTAGAAGAGCTGCTTGACATTTTTCTTCATTCCGAGCTCTTACCACCCTAAAATATCTTTCTGTCGTCCCTCCATCTTTTGTATCCGCTGTTTTTTTCCTCTTTAATGGTGTTATGTTTTTAAGCAGGAATTCTCCCCTAATTGTGTTCGACACCGAACTAACAGCATTCCTTAACTTCGTTGTCAACCACTGAATGAAACTTCTAAAAATGTCCTGCTCAATTTTATATACTTATTTTATTTATTTTCTTAACCTACGTATTCAACAGTATGCAATTAAACGAAAGAAATCAATGTAACACTGGAAAAATATCACAATCAAATTTTTAACGAAACATTAACAAAATCATTAATTTTAACGAAACATTAACAAAATCATTAATTTTTACGAAACATTAACAAAATCATTAATTTTAACGAAACATTAACAAAATCATTAATTTTTAACGAAACATTAACAAAATCATTAATTTTTAACGAAATTTGAGGGGTTTTTTCTTGTTACTCAATGCATACAAATACGTGTCATCACACACACACACACACACACACACACACACACACATATATATATATCTGTATATATATATATATATATATATATATATAAGCTTGTTTGTCTTTGTATTAGTTTATATATTCCTATATATGTTTTTAGAGCAGAAACACACAGGGAAATATCGAACGTCACTTACCTCACGTCAGGTCACGGCAACCAAAATCGAGTTGTTATATTATGAACCCTTTTCCTAGAATTCAAATACACAACACATTTGGTATAAGCAACAGTCCGTTGTTATTACTCGTTGTTTCTCTGTTATGGTGGATAGAGAGAGGAGTGGGAGAGCGACTTGTATTACGGGATTTCCTTGGATTTTACTTGCACAAATGGAAATTCAATTAACTTTCTTGAAGTTTTACATTTGGATTTTACCGTCACTGGATTTTTTATCTTCCACCAGACTATCCATTCATGTGTAATCACCTTTTTCTTTACCATATTCCCTCTGCTTAACTTATTTTATTTTCAAGTAAGATCTTTGACTTGTTGTTTCATCAAATACTTCTGCATGCAAAATCCGATCCCGCATTTTGCTAATTCCTATTCTCTGATGAGAAGGAGAGTATTTCTTCGAAACTCCGCGGATTAAGGACTATCCATTTATCTAGTGTTTCCTTATCAGATTAAATATGTATTTAACTCAAAGTGTTTTTTAACATATTTTATTAACTGTTTGCTCATATTATAAGCTCTATTTCCTATTTGGTTTTATCGCGCTTTTATATCTGGCTGAGATAATTTTTTATAAATATTAATTCTTTAATATTTATAATTTACTTTAATTTTACCATCTTGGATCATTTTGGTAAATTCAATTGTAATTTTCATTTTATATATATATATATATATATATATATATATATATATATATATATATAGTGGTTTCGTTTCCTATAAGTACATCCACTGAGACTATATGTGTCTACCAAAAAGAAAATGCGCAAGGAGTTAACAGGGCGTATTATATAAAATTAATTTTTTTATACAAACAAACGGCTACATATGTGCATACATGTTTCTGTAATTTCCCGTTACAGAGAAACCACGTCATCAGGCCAAGAATATACACATACATACATACATACATACATACATACATACATACATACATATATACGTATATATATATGGTTTTAAATAAAATAGTAGGCGGAAGTTTCTCGAGAGCTCTTTCGGCTATCATCTCTTCAGGAGTAAATCGATAGCAATCTAAATAGTATTGTGACGAAAATAAAGAGTTCTATTGGGGAACTTATGTAATGTGCCAACGTACGGGGACAATAATTAAATTTATTTACGTTTAAAAAACGATTAAAAATGTTGGCACAACGAGGGAGAAAAAAAAAGCGGGAGAAAAAATTCAAAGTTCCCCAAAGAGAAACAATGCGTTTGATGTTTCCTTTTGCCGGCACAAAGAAGGTTGACGCACCGCGATAGAGACGGCCTCCAAAATCTTTAAATGATTTTTGGAGTCCGCTCTATGTAGCACCTCGAACCAATCTATTTTATATCTATCGGCACAGCACTGGGAAGAACTAAAAACCCTAGAAGCAGCATCACAAGAAGAAATGTCGCATCACTGTAACTTTTATTGCCGTGTCTATAACACTTAACAAAAGTCCTACCCATGATGATAATAATTTACTTAATCGATTACTAAATTAACTTTAATTAAACTGCTATGACGCATGCACCTGAAAACACTGCATTTTTAAACTTTCTTGTTAAGCAATAAATATTGTTCCTTGCATTAATTGATGATCCTTGTCCTTTTTATTTTATGTCTGTCGTGTTATAAACTATTTATGTAGAGACCACGCCACGTCTATACAACCAAGATGAACTTCGAGTCGAGAACATTCTGTGTTGTTAGTACATGTGGACCTACAGTTTTTTTCAGTATCACAATAATGGTAACAGTTGAAAGAAATGTGTTAAGTACATCATTGTTTCCGCCGACATTAGTCAAGTAAAATCGTATTAATCAACAGAGAACGACCTTTTCTTTTCTCATTTGTTTTGCATTCATCATGTTTGTTTTCTAATGCCTTCGGCATCAGATTTTTTTTCAAAAATGATTCCAGCTTAGAAGATTGTTACAATGGCGACAATTTTAAATTAGAAAGTAAATAATGTAAAGAAGATAAATCTTTACAGCATAAAATACGAAGCAAAGTGTAGTATCTGTATCTGTCCTAAAACTAGATTTCATTTTTTTGCCTTCGGCAGGAGAAGTCATTCTACACTGAGATATATGAAACCCGCATAAACTAAAATATTATATTTAAACTTATTTGATGACCGGGCAAGGCCGGGTGACTCTACTGGTATTATTTCAGATGCAATAATCAAATAAGAATATTTTGAAATGTGTTATTTTTTTATTTGCGTAAAATTACGAATGATATCATTTACAATTCTCTAATGGCAAAAAAGTCTCAAGAATTGTAAGAAATAGTTAAGAATATTTGGATACATAAAGATAAAATTAAAAGTTAACATTTGGATTGTCGATTGATTTCCTTACTAGAACTCTTCCGAAAATGAAAACAAAAATATCATGTTAGTTAATGTGCAACCAGTGTCTAAAAAATTACATACCAACATTAGATGGGATTGGAACGAGCGATTTGCCTTTTATCTCTCAAAACAAGTATATACAAAAAAAGATAAAGACAGAAAGGATCAAATGTGACTTCACCGCATTTCCGGTTCTGACGTCATTTTAACAATTAGATCGACCACGTTGACCGGAGCGATGAGTGGACAGCTTGTTTTTTACCAGTTGCAGTAAGAGTTAAAGAAATGTTACGGACAATATACTCACAGACGGTTAGGTAAAGGAAAGGAAGAACCGAACACCCTCCTTTTACTACACACGGACACATATTCTTAAAAAGTATTTATTAAAATAAAGTATTGGACATTTGGAAAAAAAAAGAATATACACCCATTATTACGCGGATTAAATACTAAAGAAATAGGAATCTAAATCGACTGTTTAAAATGTAGAAAAACGGACAGTATTTTCTGAACATTCTGATACTATTCTGCAGTATGCATGTGTGTGCGCGCTTGTGTGTGGGGGGTGCGTGGAGGGGGAGTGCGTGTGTGTGTGTCTGTGTGTGCGTGTGTGTGTGCACGCACGTGTGTGTGTGCGTGCTGAAAGTGGATAGTTTGTTCGTTTGCAATCGGTATATCATTTCGTTGGCAAACTGATCTTATTAGCGTCACACGCGCCTCGAAATGAACATCCTTCTCTTTCCTCATCTTCTAAGCCGATAAACGTAAATGGATTTCTTATCTGAAATCATAACAAATATCTTTTGCTGAAGACTTAGTAATAGCTTGTTTTCCTTTCGTATCGTTATTTTTTTTATATTTCCCAAAGGACACGCGAAATAAGAATGTTGGTCACGCAATTTAAATTTGATGTTACTCGAAAAAAAACAAAAAAAAACGGATGTATTTTTAAACAAGGCTCCTGGCGAGTTAAGAGTCCCCTTCTCATCAAAGATCCAGCATTAACCTGCGACGTGTCTATCGGAAACAATCTGTGAGAACAAAGTATTGATCTACAAGTCAAAATGAAGGAAAATAAAAGAGTTTATGACTAGAGTTTAGTAAAATACGTAAAAAGCAAACAAAAAGTATATGGTTTTATCATAGTTACATATAAGGATGTAATTAGGGGAGGTAACCAGTATAAAAATGGAAAACAATGTTTAAAATGATTCTGTTATTAAACAATTCTCAAGACAAAACACGGTCGCTTTCGTATAGCCAATCAATCTTTCCAATGTATATATATATATATATATATATGTATATATATATATATATATATATATATATATATATATATATATATATATATATATATATATATATATATATATATAAGCCAAAATAGATGATGAATACAACACCGTCTCAGCTGTGCCAGTGGGGCTTTCTCAAGGCTAAGGAAGAGAGTATTTGAGAACCGTGACCTTCTGGCAAAGACCAAAATTATGGTATACAAAGCTGTCTTGCTGCCCACTCTTCTCTATGGATCGGAGACCTGGACCACATACAGGAGGCACGTAAAAACCCTGGAGACGTACCACCAAAGATGCCTCCGAAAAATCCTCAGAATCAGTTGGAAGGACCGACGCACCAACACCAGCGTCCTGAGTGAGGCTGACATGCCTACTATCACCGCTACTGTTGCTCAACGCCAGCTCAGATGGACTGGTCGTGTTGTCCGAATGCCGGATCTCCGCCTCCCAAAACAGATTTTCTACTCTCAGCTTGTTGAGGGAAAGCGTGCCCAGGGTGGCCAAAAGATGAGGTATAAGGACAACATCAAAGTAAATCTAAAGCGGTTTCACATGGACCTTGAGACATGGGAGGACGTGGCTGGGAGCAGGCTGGCATGGAGGAGCGCTGTCCACGAAGGTGCTGCGCTTTATAGTAGTGACCTAAATCAAGCTGCTGAGGATAAACGCAAGCACAGAAAGGACAGATTATCAACCAGACACACGTAACCCCATCCCACCACCACGACCTTTATCTGCTCAAACTGCACAAGAAAAATTGGGTCTAGGATTGGACCCACAGAAGCCACAACGGAGGACAGTCTTACTCGGACACGAGTGACCGCCGATGATGGTACCTACACATACTAGTGTTTCAACCTTTCGGAAATCATCAGTTCAGGGTGTCATGATTAACACGAGTCGATAGATCCGAACCCAGCGGCAGAAGTCATCTCTGTTTTTATTAGTAAGGACCTAATTTATTCGGCTATCAGTAATCGTGAGAAATACTGTTGAAATTAAAAGATTTATTTTTTAAATACTTTTTAATGTCTGTCAAAGTGATCTAAGCATTATTAGGTGTATCAGAATTTTTGTAGGAATTTTTGACACCCCTAACACGAAACTGCGAATAAAATATAAAAATCTCGTCATTTCTCTGTTAAAAGTGGGTTGTTTATTTTCTTTATGGATTATACTTCCCAAATAAACTATTAAAGTTGTTTTAAAAGTAATAGAAATATTTTTTTTAATAGTAATGAATTTTCCGAACTCAATATTTTTCAATTTTTAAACTTTAAAAATCTATCAAAATTATTCTATTGATTCTATTTTTACGATATTTTCAGGGTCAATGTGAAATTTTATGTTCTTTCCAATAAACCGAATATAATATTTTAGACAAATGTTTTTTTTTAATTCACGCCCCCCCCCATTTTCAAGTGTCTATTAAAAAGTAAATAATTAATTTACTCACCGAAAAGTAAATAATTAATTTACTCACAAATTGAAGAGAAAAGGTCAATAAATAATATATTCAAATTTAAAACAAAAAAACGTAGTGTTTTTTAGAATTTTACCTGTAAAGTTTGAAGTTTAAAACCTTTTTTTTTAACCACGTTATTTGTTTTTTCTTTTTTTATGGAAGCTTGGTCCTTGCTCCTTTAATTGAAAAAAAAATTAGGGCTTGAATTATATTTTTCGATGAGTTATGAGCTTGGAAAGACGGGGTGGGGGGCGAATAATTCACGCCTCCCATTTTGAAATCTCTATTAAAAAGTTAATAATTAATTTATGCATCAAAGTCTTATATATCACAAATTGAAGAGAAAATGTCAATAAATAATATATTTAAATTTGAATAAAAAAGTACTGTTTTTAGAAATTTACCTGTAAAGTTTAAAACATTTAAAAAAAACATGTTTTTTTGTTTGTTTTTGGGGTTTTTTTTATGAAACCCTGGTCCTTGCTCCTTTAATTGAAAAAAAATAGGACTTGAATTACATTTTTCGAGGAGTTATAAGCTTGGAAAGATGGGGTGGAATTATTCACTATTTTTCACGAAATTTCTGACACACCTAAACCATTATATGATGATCTGCACATAAGAGCTAAATTGACCGACTTTTTATTTCAGCTGAAAGTGCTCAACGATAAGAAACGAGTTTCTTAAAGGGGCTGACATAATTATTTACTATATTAATTATTGAATACCTGCAGGCACTAGTGTTTAATCCTGTCGGGAATCATCAGTGCAAGTGTCACGATTAACGCCAATCGATAGATCCGAACCCAGCAACAGAAGCCATCCCTGGCTTCATTAGCAAGGACCTAATCAATTCGGATACACACACACACACACACACACACACATTATATATATATATATATATATATATATATATATATATATATATATATATATATATATATACTAGCAAATCAACCCGATTTTGCTCGGGACCTATGTACTGTTTATAACTTTATATGCATATGTTATATATATTCGGTAGATTAGAAAATTTTGGACATAATTGATCTATTTACCCGGCCGTAAAATACGCTTAAATATGATTTTAATTTGTGAAGATTTCGTATATATTGTTAACTAGCTGTCCCAACCCGACATTTCCCCCGGGAAGTATTTGTACTTTCATTTTTGTTTTTGCAGCAAACTATTATCATTTTATCAGTTGTCTTTGCAAAATTATGTTCGAAGGTTTTTTGTTTTAATTTATAAATAACTAGCCTGGGTACCTGGCGTTGCCCGGTTTTTTGGATGTGTGTGTTGAGCCAAAAAAGAAAAGTGGTAGTAGGCAGGCAGGCTCAAACCCTAACCGCGAAGGAGGAAAAGAATGTGAAAAAAAACTGACGTCTTTGCCGTTGCATCCATCGTAAAACCGGAGAGGGCGAAGGTTTAAATTAAAGCTATCAAAAATATCAACAAAAGTACATAAAATTATCGGCGAAAAAACCGCCCCTTCCTTGTAGAAAAGTGCCGAGTTGTGGGTGAAGGAATTAATTGTTTTAGTCAATTTTTCGATATTTGTCGTTCGAAGGGAAGAGCTTCAAAAAGATACCGATCTCGCGAAAATCCGTCACCACTGTCGAAAGTTTTAGGCAGACATACAAACATACATACATACATACATTTAAACAGGCAGGTGAGATTTATAATATAGATTATAAATGAGTTTTGATTGCAAAAGTAAAAAGAAAAGTTCATGTGCTATCGGCTAGAATCGTAAGCGAAGCTTTCAAAGTTGGTGACGTTACCACTGTAGCAACGTGACACACAAAATATTAAAAATAAACTAAGATGCATGTCCAAAGTGTCTAACAATTTTTTCAATTTTAACTCATTTTTAACTCTTTAAAACCAATTTTAACCGGCTAAAGACCCAGAAAAGTCCAATCAATTGAGGCCTCTAGCCCCGTTTTGTGACTTTTAGTTTCAGAGGAGTTTTGAAACTATTGAAAAAGACAGACAGACAGATAAACAGACAGACAGATATGTAGCTGTTTATATATTATATTATAACTAGTGGGGGTGCCCGGTGTTGCCCGAGTTAAAAGAACAAAAAGTTTTGGAAGGGTGGTCGGCTCGAACCCGACCTTTGAGGTAAATAGCTTGATGACTTAGCTACGAGATGCTACGAGGGCGTGGGTTTGAAAACAGCTTAAAATAAACGTTTAGAAATCAGGTGGTTGAACGTCAACGAATGGTTTTCTAGGTTAAACATCACGCCATAGCAGTAGTAGAGAAAATGATATCACAGCGTAAATTTTGGAACATAAAAGCCGCTGAAATAAAAGATATTTACGACGTCGTTTCGTAAATCGGACGTATTATAATCTAGACAGTATATAAAAAGTTCTAAGAAAAACTTAGATAACGCTTAGGAAATCATTATGTTGATTTGCTTAACTTGAGTATAATATGAAAGTACTACTTAATGTTCACCATTGAGCATAATTTCATCTGTAGTTCATGATATATGCAGAGCGTTCATAAACTCTAATTGAATATAATTTTTAAATTGATTTATTCTTTAACTTTTCCTTTTGTAGAAGCACAAACTGATTAAAACCCAGTTTTTACAGTGTAGAGTAAGTGTGTACTTTCCTCACTTGCGGTTTTTGGGGGAGTGAGGGTCGGGGTGTTTTTTTTTTTTTTTTTCTTTTTTTTTTTGCTTTTCCAGTGGTTTCATTTTTTTCTTACTTTTTAAATTTTCATCATTGTTTAATTTTCTTAATATTTAATTTTTATATATAAATAGCAAGTCGTCCGGCGTTGTCCGCTCGTAAAATACGCATAATATAATATTTTAATTCATACAGAAACTGAGACGCGCATGCGAGTAGTGATTTTTTTTTCTTCTTAACAGCTCATTTTTTTGTAAGTAAAAAAAAAGAGTTACTCGAGCTGAGATCGAAACCAAAGCCAACAGACAGTGATTCATGTGGCCAGATTAACACGAACTTTAAAAAGTGTTTTCAAACCATTTCATCCTTAGCATATGTCATCTGCCATGCGAACAATTCACGCATGCACATTCGTTAAACATTTGACGCAACGTCATATTTTTTTCAATTTTGCCTTCTTAGCAGTTCTTTTACCTCGATGAAAAAATTAAAAAGATGTCCACATATCTGAATACACTATATACCAAATTTCAAGCCTGCAGATGCAAAAATTCGTTGAGTATATAGGTTGAGAAGTGTCCTTACACACACACAGATCCTCACTTTTATACATATACGTGTAATTTTACCGTTTTCTATACAATCCTTGTGTACGCGTATACACACACATATGCGTACATTTGTGTTCATGCAGAGAGGTGTTTTTTAATCTAGAAAACAA
Organism: Euprymna scolopes; assembly: GCF_053919585.1. Lineage (NCBI taxonomy): Eukaryota > Metazoa > Mollusca > Cephalopoda > Sepiida > Sepiolidae > Euprymna > Euprymna scolopes. Next base: position 87,160,882 of record NC_136504.1, read on the forward strand.
AGCAAATGTTACCTATGCCCAGTCCTTTCATCCATAACGCATCATCGTCTTATAACTCTAAGTGGAGCTACCCTTCTATCGTCAGATCAGAATTTTCTATTTTTATCTATCAGACTATGTTGTCTCGCCCTCTCTATCATTATATATATTTACAAGCAGTTCAGCCCAGCTTTGTTCGGGCGCTATGTACTGTTCATAATTTTATGTACTGCTCATACCTGTATATATATATATATATATATATATATATATATATATATATATATATATATATATTAAAAGTTGGACTCAAGTCCAGGTAACCTGTATCTAAAATTTCAAGTATTTAAACCCAAAATTGGCGGAGAAGTTTGGTAGTGTCTGCAAAAGTCAACTCTTTCTCTTGGGAGACCAATTTTCGCCCCAAAACTGATTAAACAACTTGCTGCATGTCTGAATACCCTTTATGGAAAATGTTAAATTGTTAGACCCAAAATTGGCTGAATAGTTTGCTAGAGAACGCAAAGGTTAAATCCCTTGAACTTTGACCACTTGGCAACAAAATGCTCGGCTAAAACCGGATTAAAAAGCTTGCACTTTGTATGATTACACGTTCTGTAAAATTTCAAATGTGTAGACCAAAAATTGACTGAGAGGTTAAATTATTTTAACTTTGACCCTAATTTTGACGCCTTTAACATTTATTGTTTTGAGCTCAACGCAAATTAAAAAGTTTGATCCATGTCCAAGTAACCTGCATTTAAAATTTCATGTGTTTAGACCCAATATTAGTGGAGGAGTTTGGTAGAGTTTTCAAAGGTCAAATTGTTGACATTTGACCCCTTGATAGCCAAATTTCTGGCCGAAAACTAATTAAAAGATTTTTCAAATCCCAATACCCCTTATGTCAAATCTTGAGTCTGTAGACTGAAAATTGACAAAGTAGTTTGGTAGGGAAATGTACACATACGGACACACATAAACAGACAATTTCACTTTTATAGATATACTAGCAGTTCAGCCGGTTTTGCTCGGGCCCTATGTAATGTTCATAACTTGCCCTACGTGTGAATACACTTTATGTAAGATTTCAAATGTTTAGGCCAAAATTTGTTTGAGTAATTTCGTAGCGACCGCAGAGGTCAATGTTTTTTTTTAACTTTGACCCCAATTTTGACCCCTTAACATTTATTCTTTTGGTCTCAAATCAAAATAAAAGTTTTATCCATGTCCAAGTTACCTACACCTAAAATTTCAAGTCTTTAAACCCGAAATTAGCGGAGGAATTTGGTAGACTCTGCAAAGGTCAACTCCTTCAACTTAAACATTTTGGCAGCTAATTTTTTCCTCCAAAACTGATTAAAATGTGTGCCGCATTCTGAATGCCCCTTATGTATAAAGTTCAAATGTTTAGACCCAAAATTCGCTGAGTAGTTTGCTAGACACCGCAAAGGTCAAATCTTTGGAAGTTTGACCTCTTGGTAGCTCTAATTTTTTACTGAAACCGAGTAAAATACTGTCCCTATCTCCGAATACCCTTTATGTAAAATTTCAAATGTTTAGACAAGAAATTGGCTGAGTAATTTGATAGAGACCGCAGGGGTCCATTTTTTTTTAACTTTGACCCCTTAACGTTTTATTTTGGGAGCTCAAATCAATTTAAAACGTTTGATCCTTGTCAAAGTAACATACATTTAAAATTTAAAGTGTTTGGCCACAAAATTGGCGGAGGAGTTTGGTAGCGTTTTCAAAGGTCAAATCGTTGAACTTTGATCCTTTGACAGTCAAATTTCTGGCCAAAAAATGATTAAAAGATGTTCCTAAATCCCAATACCCATTATGTCAAATCTCGAGTCTGCAGACTGAAAATTGACAGAGTAGTTTGGTAGGGACATATACACACACAGCCACACACACATGGACACACACAGAGAGACAATTCCACATTTATAGATATGTACATAGATATATAAGTATATGTGTGTACATATGTGTATGTGCATATACATGTGTACTTATGTATGTATTTATGTATGTATGTATATGCATGAATATCATTTCATGTATACGTGTGTATATATGTGTACACTTCAACATCTTATGACAGCTTGAGTTTTGGAAAAAGGACACCCAAGTTTCTGACCACTTCAAATCTGAAAATGCTGGGATTGTTCACATATAATGTATGTTACTACCACCACCCAAAGTACACTAACACATTTGCTATTACAACGAAGCAGAGACCGAAGAATCGTTTGAATCTGTTTTCTTTAAAATAGTTTCTTCTAAAAACATTTTGTATTCTTACACATCATCAAATAAATAATACAGAAAAGTATATTTTTGTATTGATTTTCATATATATATATATATATATATATATATATATATATATATATATATATATACACACACTTGTGCCCGATATTATTCATACCCCTCGGATCTTTGAGATTTCTATAAGAATATTGCTCAAACCAGAAGGTAGACAATATTAAAGGGATTTCAAACAATACATCAAGCATAAGCATTTAATTTAAACTCAACAAATAAATAAATTATGCAAGTTTGAAACATTATACAAAGAAAAACAATAATGGCACTAGTTCAAAATTATTCATACCTCTCTTACTAATAGTCAATAGCATGCCCTTTATTCTTAATAACTGCCTGTAACCGTTTTGGATATTTATCAACAAGGTTTTTACAAGCATCAACACTGATTTTTGACCATTCTTCAATGCAGTAGTTCTCCAAATCCCTCAAATTTCTAGGTTTCCGCTTTTTAACCTCAGTTTTCAATATGTGCCAGAGGTTTTCGATAGGGTTCAGGTCGGGACTCTGGCTAGGCCATTCCAAAACATTAATTTGATTATCCTCAAACCATTTCTTGACTATTTTGGCAGTATGTTTTGGATCATTATCCTGTTGAAGGATCCAGTTTGGTCCTAAATGGAGCTTCTCCGCATCCTGTCTAATGTTTTTCTGGAGTATCTCCAAATATTGCTCCTTCTTCATGGTTCCATCTACCTGGACCACTAGCCAAAAAGGAGCCCCAAAACATTAGGCTACCACCACCATGTTTCACAGTGGGTATGGTGTTCTTTGGGTTGTAAGCTTCTCCTTTCTTCCTCCAAACGTAAGAAGCATCCATATGGCCAAACAATTCAATTTTTGTTTCGTCAGTCCACAAAATACTTGAGAAAACGGACTCTGGAGAATTCACATGGGTCCTAGCAAACTTTAGACGTGCTGCAAGGTGTTTTCCGGTGTGCAATGGAGTCCTTCTTGGTCTTCTTCCTTTCAGACCATTTTCATGCAGAGTCCTTTGCAATGTTTGCCTTGATATTTTTATGCCAGAAGACTCCAGATTTTCTAAAATGTCCTTAGTAGTGGTGGTTGGATTTGCATTAACACTTCTTACAATATTCCTGGTGGCTCTAGCAGACAGTTTCCTTTTCCTTCCTCTACCAATCAAGTTGTTTGTTGTGTGGTGGCTCTGAAATTTTTTGATGATGCTCTGTACTGTTGCTGTAGGAACCTCAAATTTCTTGGAAATTGACTTGTAACCTTAACCATCCTTATGTGAATTCACAATTTTAGTCCTAAGATCATTACTAAGCTCTTTTTTCTTCCCCATTCTAATAATTTTTATTCTTTTATTGGTTTTCAGTTGATATCATTTTAATCTCTGAAAAATGCAAAAAAACGAAATGAAATTAATCAAAGGTTGTATAAAAGCATTCAAAATAAGAATCAAGCAGGAAACAAACAGTAAGAAATCCGATTAATACTGAAAAAATAAGGGGGTATGATTATTTTTGAACATTGCAGATTTTATAAATAGCTGTATATTTCTTTTATTACAAGTATCCCGAGATTTTAAAATGACGAAAATGATCAGAAGAGGTTTATTAAGAATATGTATCAATATGGACGTAAACAATAAATTCTTACAAAGTTACACCTAATAAACTCAATTTTCAAGGGGGGTATGAATAATATCGGGCACAAGTGTATATATATATATATATATATACTAGCATGGGTGTCCGGCGTTGCCCGGGTGTTTGGAGGTGTATGCTGAGCAAAAAATACTAACAAAAAACGGTCAATTTTTTAAACTTTGACCCCTATTATGACCCCTTAACATTTATTATTTGGGGGTCTAATTAAGTTATTAAGTAAGATCCTTGTCCAAGGAACCTATATCTAAAATTTCAAGTGTTTAGACACAAAATTGTCGGAAGAGTTTGGTAGAGTTCTCAAGGTCAAATCGTTGAACTTTGACCTCTTAACAGCCAAATTTCTGGCCGAAAACCGATCACAAATATTTTCCCAAATCTCGGTACCATGTATATCAAATTTTAAGTCTGTAGACTAAAAATTGACAGAGTTATTGCGTAGGGAAATGTACACACACACACACACAGACACACAGACGCGTTCACTTTTATATATATATATATATATATATATATATATATATATATATATATATATATATATCCATAGTCCGTGTGTGTGTTTTTTTTAACAGACACAGCTGTCTTTAGTTAGACACGCAATTAACTGACTCGGTGGAAAGTGACGTCTCCCAGCAGTGGTGGTTGCAGAAGTCATTAAAATGTTATCTTTTACCTTGTAGCTGTAAAAATAGAAGCAATTTAGAAGAAAAGCAAATAATTCCATTATTTTCTCTGGGGTTAAATTTTTTTTTATTTTTTATAAAGGAGTCCCACTTATCAAGGCCCAGAGGCCACTCGAGGATAAGGGTTAATAAGTGTAGTGGTCAATGGGACAGTGACGTAGTAATTGTTAGTGGTGGAAATTTGGTAAATTGAATTACTTAAGGGGACTGTTCATCCAGAACTTGTTTACGTTGGACTTGAAGACGACCATATTATAGTCAACCGGAAAGCAGGCAAATGGAAGAGAGTTCCACAGGTGTGCAGTTCTAAGAAAAAAGCTTCGTTCATGGAATGTACGTTTAGGTTTAGGCACGGATTATGAGTGAGGGAAATTATTGATAGTGGTTTCAGCTAGACGAGTGTTTCTCGTGAATGTTTGGCGAGGAGGGACCATGGATTGGAGCTCATTTGATTGAAGATTTTCTCGGCTATTGTTTAAAAAAGTTGGAGAAATATACGATTCTCAGCTATTATGGCTTTCCGTAACTAAGAAACAAACATCCGATTTCCATATTTAAACGCGTGTGGGGTAACTCTTGTTTTAGAAAATCAAGAATTCCGCTCCCCCCCCCCCCTAAAAAATGAATATGAATAATCATACAGCCAAGTATCGGTGAGTGTTAACGTCAAGAACACAGATGACAAGTGACATTCGCTTGGGCGTCTTGAAAAAGTTCCGTTCAACGTGTGCCAAAATTATTCGGGCAAATATAATAGACAAAAGAAATCAATGGCAACTGTCAATATTCGCCTTGAAGAACAGAAAACGGAACATTTCTTTTTAGTCACCTTCTGTTTTTTTTTATAGATATGCAAAAACTAACGAAAATACACGCTATTTCTTACATGTTGAACAAAGAGAAAATTAAGTTATCTTGTTTACTTGGTTATTCTATTAAAACCATTGTTTTAGAACATAATTAAGCATCAACCGATTAAGTCCAACTGTTTATGAAAAAGACATCAAACAGATTTCTTTTATATATTTATATATTAATATACATTAGCACTGATTACTGCATAATTTTCCTGAAACAAGAATAAAATTCATATATATTTATTAATTTATTTCCGAGGGTTGTGATGATCGTCTTAAAATTTTTCTTTAAATTTGTTAACATTCTTTTGTTCAATGATCTCTTCAATTATATAAATGCAACTTTGTCTCTGCGTGCGTGAGTTCGTTCATTATAGACTCCGAAACGGTTGAACAGATTTACTTTAAAATTTACAGAACTTTAGTGTATAAGTCTGAGAGTGATCTTAGTTAAGTTTTGTCTCGGAAAACCCCCGATAATTACCGATAATCGATAATCAAAATCGTTCATGTAATTCATCTACCATCGGTAAAGCAATTTTGTCCATATTGTCGCTTAGCAACAATGATAGAACAACGGACCATGAAAATTCGTTTGTGGGTAAGTTGATAGCGTACTTTTTTTTTTGGCATTACGTGCACTGTAGGTTCAAACTCCGCACGTAAATTTCTTCTTTTTTTTCATTAACTGAAAAGAATTTTATAAGACTTGAAAATTTACGTGTTTTTATTTTTTATTTTTTGTTTTGTATTGTTTTTGCATGACGTGCTCAGTAGGTTCAAACCCCGAATGTAAATTTCTTAATGTTTTTTTTTTTCGTTAACTGGAAAGAAGTTTATATAAAATAATTTTGTAAAAGAAAGAGTAGGTTCTCTAGAGTGCAATGTAGAATAACACATATTTTGGACTAAGCCTGGAGGCATGTGAAGGTTCCTACCGGGATATTTCACGGATTTTTATGACAATAAAAATATAAGCGTGTGAAATATTCGTTGATTATCATTCAATCCCGAGCAACGTCACGTCTCCCTGCTAGTGTATGTATAAATGAGTCTTGCAGTAACAAACTACTAACTTATTGAAAAAAGTGCAATGTAATTCTGTTTCTGAATTTTTTTTTTTTTAGATGAGGGTTGGTTATTCGTATTATTCGAATTCTTTGGATTACTGTTCTTATCTTGAGTGTAATTTTCACATGGTCGATGTAACCCACGACCTTCTTCAGATGCATCAGTGTGAGTGACCGAAAAATACAATTGTGGATTACTTAGGACCTTTTATCCAGCCATGACTTACGGGACGAAAGCATGCTAACCCCGTGAAGTAAATATGGGATTCCGTTTAAATGTCCATCGAAATTTCCGAGTTCGACAGAAACATTCCAGAGTTCGACAGGATACACCTGGAGAAGACCGGAGGTTACATTGATCGAAACGTTGTGAAAATGACATTTAAGATTAAAACAGTAGCCCGAAGAACCCAAATAATACGGGTCCTGGATATGACCTAAAACTATACCCGATGATGAGGCCCCACCTTGCGGGCCTTGGGGAGTGTGGAGCCACCCTTTAATTGCCATTGCTCCCAGGTCCACTCTGACCCGGAGTGTTAGTACCTGTCAGGATCCCAACTATGGGTTAAATAGAATCTGACTTAAAAAAAAATATATATATATAATCCATTAAAAATCGTTCCTAATAAAATAAATAACTAGATTCGGCATTAAATAACCTGAAAAGGGTTGATATGCCGTAAAACAAAAACAACCAACTAACCAAATAATACGAGTAATTCTCTGTATAAATGTTTTGCTATTAACCAAACTATGTGAATATTTATCTCGAATGCATAGCGTATTGATTTATAAAATATATCACATATAAACAATGTCCTATTAATAGGAGGGTCAATATTTCGCCTTATAAATAACATGAACAATTTCTTTTACAATTTGTATATTATACCTCAATGCTTCCAATAAATAGTAAATGCAATAGATTTACTAAGTTATTCATTTCTATTAGACGATTCATTTAACATCTCAGATTCAAAATATATTATTTATTGAATCGACTTATTTTTATTTATCTATCTATTACTAAAAGGAATTTTTTATGTACCTGAAACCGAAACTATTACTTCCAATATGTGAAAGCGAACTATACTATGCTTTATTTGGATTATTCGGACTACTATTCTCTTCTTGAGTGTTATTCTTACAACGGTTAGGCTGATTTAATCACCGACCTTCTTTAGTTGTATCATGTTGAACTCGAGAAATTTTTTTTAGAATTAGAGAATCTGTACAGAATTTTGAATCAATCATTATATGTAATTCATTTGTTTGCTTGAAATGAGTTTGTACAAGTCTTAAGTAATCTGTAATGATGTTCCTATTATTATTATCATTATTATTATTATTATTATTATTATTATTAATAATATTATAATTATTATTATTAATAATATTATTATAATTATTATTATCAATACTATTATAATTATTATTATTATCATTATTATGATTATTATCATTATTATTATTATTATAATTATTATTAATAATAATATTATTATTATATTTATTATTATTATCATCATCATCATCACCACCATTATTATTATTATTATTATTATTATTAATAATAATAATAATAATATTATTATTATTATTATTAATAATAATATTATAATTATTATTAATAATATTATTATAATTATTATTATCAATACTATTATAATTATTATTATTATCATTATTATTATTATTATCATTATTATTATTATTATAATTATTATTAATAATAATATTATTATTATATTTATTATTATTATCATCATCATCATCACCATTATTATTATTATTGCTATTATTATTATTATTATTATTATTATTATTATTATTTAATTCATTGTGTTGCACAAGTTCTAAGTAATATGTTATGATATTCTTATCGCATTTATTACTGAGCATTTTATGCTGTTGGCCTTTAAATGCCTTTTTCTCAAACTTGGCAAATCTAATAGGATTTGGCAGATACTGTGAAGTAAGAAAGGATCCAACTCCGAAAACAAAAAGAAGCTGTCGCAAATCCTCAGTAAAAGTAAGGGATTAATACCATCTGCAAAATACATTCACCTAGTTCAGTATTACAAGCTACAAAGCCTAGACAGCCTTCAAAAAATTCCATTAAGGCTCATTATCAGAGACCGAAATTCAGCATACCATTCATAGAGCCGATTCCTGGTAGATAAATAATCACCTCAGTCATAGGCAAATCTCCATCGTATGTCAATGATTCAGCTCACTCAGTTGAAAATAAATAAGCAATGCTTTCATCCAATTCAACTAAGCGGCGAGTTTAGATGCACTGTGTTTGTTCACAAAAGTACCATCTACTGTTTACTCACATATACTCTCAACTCGTTCATCACAAATGCACAATAAACATATAGCATTATATTTTCATGCGTAAATTATCCTCATCTGTATTTTAAGAACTGTAATTACACGTTTTGTTTTATAAATAAATAACGTTAACATTAAATTGTGTTAGTGTCTGATGAGGAAATTACGTTTGGGTTTCGAGTAGAGAAATAAATAGATTTGTCACATATAAAAGACCCTACATCAGTAAGTAGAGATTAATTTAGCTAGTGTGAATTTTATACGATACAATTACGTTGAAACACTTGTTTTCGCCAGATCACCGAATTTAAGCAACGGTGAGCCTGGCCAGTATCAGATGGGTGATCATTTGAGAAGGCGAGGCGCTGTATGTACCGCGAGGTAAAATATCCGGTTGAGAAACTCGCGCGGTCTATCCTTCTGTCGAGGGTAGATGGGACTCTCTTAAGCCGTGGTAGGCACCCCATCTAGTGATGGTGTCACGATAAAAAAATACCCTTGATAGCCCTGGCAAAGCATCAAGTATTCAGCTACCGACAAGATTTGAATTACACTACAAACTCGTGTAGTGAGTTCAATCTCGGCTGCGGCCGCGCTGGTGGTAGTGGTGGTGGTGGTGAATTTTGACAAAGGTCACATTTAGTGCAGGTCAGGATAACCTTAACCTGCAAACAGAGTTGTTGTCAGCGTTGAATAAAAGATGGGTGACAAGGCAGGGCAACAGGTTAAACGATAGACAAAACAGAGTTGAATGATGACAAATGACACGTTTTCGAGCAAGCGAAACAATCTTTTTTTCCAGGAATCCACGCGAACGAGACACGCCCAAATAATAGATAAAATTGATAATCTCAGTGAGTGTTGCAGATCTCTCTGCCGTGTTGCATCGCTCATTAGAAGTAAAAAGGAAATAATTATTAAGTTATTTACTCTCTCTCTCTCTCTCTCTCTCTCTCTCTCTCTCTCTATATATATATATATATATATATATATATATATATATATATATATATATATATATATATATATATATATATGTATATATATATATATATCCTAAATCCATTCTCTCCAAATAAAAACCTTGAAGAAAACTCAGCGAACGTCCTACTTGTGTCTTTCATGCATGATCTGTTAGTGTTAGTTAACAAAATAGGCAAGCAACAAACTCTAGAAGAAACTGCGACGACAAGTGGAAGCGATTATAAAATTAGAAACCCCGTATCAACACTCACGCACACGTCTGCTTGAAGAACTTGTATATATTTTGGTTTACAGATTAATCGCTAATGAAAACCTTATAGATTATAGTAACCAAATTACATTGTCAGGACGTGACACATGAAGTTGAAATACAAATACGGATATCATAAAGATGCGCCAGTTCAATATATGCGTTTAATGACGATAATGTTATTTTTAGCTCAAAGTTAACCATTTTTTTTTTAACTAATGTGTGAAAAATCTACAAAAATGTAATTTAGAACGTAAGTGCAACACACCTAACGACGAACGGAGCCTCTTAAAGGCATGCGTAGACAGTTTTTAACTAAGATGCGCCCATTCAATCTGAGCGCTTAGTCTGTGTGTCTAACAAAAACATTACAGACCGCTTGGCCGACGGATTAAGTCTGTCGTAAACGCATCTAAAGATGAAAATATTTTTGTTTCTATGAATCTGCCCATTTGGATTGTTTGAAATGGACATGTCAAACGCAGGATGACCTATGGGTCATATGGGTCAATGTATGTTGTCATGAGAACCATATCTGGCTAATTGAAATCATTCAATAAAGTTATTGTCAAATATTTTGGTTATTTAAGACATACAATATGTACTTGGATTTTTTTTAATGGGGATTGATTGATATTATTTGAATCAGTGCAATCATTTTGGGTATTATTCTCATAATTTTTCGGCCTACTTAATCTTCGGTCTTCTTCATGTACACCTTTGTGAAATCACAAACCCATATGTTAAACTCGGGAACGTATACGGAATTTTGATCTGAACTTTTTATTAAATCTACGAATATTTTTGTTCAGTGCTGGTTAAAGTACTCTCTCCTGCATTGGCAGAGTGCAAAACTGATATTATAATCAATTGACCAATACTCTTTTCTTATTTACAAATTTTTTCTCGCGTTATTTTAACGATAAGTGCTCCATTGAGTTTCAATCTACCCCCCCCCTATAAGACATGAGAAGAAAAACTCATCTATCCACATTTCCCCTTTCTCTCTTCCTAAAACTAAATAAAACGTCAAGAATGAGAGTTGTTTTAATTTGAATAAAATAAAATACGCATCAAGTGCGCTTGAAAGCCAAATCACAACGCAATATAAGGAAAATAAACAAATATTTTACTTGTTTGAAATTTATCACAAATATATTTCAGAGGTATACTCCATCTTCAGTGTGTCGTTTTGTTTCTTTTTTCCTTTTCTCCTTCCTTGCAAGTTTAAAAATATTTGTTTATTTTCCTTATATTACGTTGTGATTTGGTTTTCAAGCGCACTTGATGCGTATTTTATTTTATTCAAATTAAAACAACGTTTCTATATGAACTCTCATTCTTGACGTTATTCTCGCGTTGCCTACACACAGTTCAAACATTTCAAAATATAACCGCTAGATTCAACGCGCGGCTCCTTACAAACAGACGTCTTTCGCAAACTTTACAACATGGCGAGGAAGAAGAAAACGAAAAAAAAGAAACAAAACAATACACTGAAGATGGAGTATACCTCTGAAATATATTTGTGATAAATTTCAAACAAGTAAAATATTTGTTTATTTTCCTTATATTACGTTGTCATTTGGCTTTCAAGCGCACTTGATGCGTATTTTATTTAAATAAAACGTCTATGAGCAAAGTCTTTTTTTTTCTAGAACAGCCCGTCTATGGAACACAATACCGCTAGACTGCTTTCTAGCTGACTATAATATGATCGTTTTTCAGTCCAATATAAACAGTTAATAGATACGCCTATTTTTTAGACCACCTGTCCGTGTTCTATATAAAATTCCCACATAGACTCGCTGGTTTGACATAAAAAATTCGAAGTTTTAAATAAATTTTTGAAGGTTCAAAAGGCGAACTCTGACCAAGTATAGTTTTTTTCTTTTGTTTATCACGGAGATTGTACATGAGTAGAGGCGCAATATTTATAAGACGACTGCAATAGAAACTTGACATTTCTAATAGTTACGGTTTTATAATGTAACCTATTTTTTATGTCAGTTGATTGGTTTCGGAAGGCCACGTGACATTAGTACCACTTAGCGTAAGCAAATACCAACGTAAACAAAATATCGGCACTTTTCCAGATGAGGAACACGCTGTCATTTCGAATCATTGCCAGACGCCATTTTCGGAAATTGATGTACAAGACGACACAATCAATACTCAGAAGCGTAAGTTTTGCAACTGTTGTATTAACCCTAAATAAATACGTACGGAGAGCTAATAATCCCAGACAGCATCTTTGATTATGAATAATGAAGACGTCGGTTTTTAATAGATAAGCATTAAGACGTTTAGTTTTCAATACTATTTATTTTGATACTTGGTTTTCAGTATATTAGGTTAAAGGTTTTCAGCGTATTAGCATATGAGGTCTACATTAGTTTTTAAGCTTATAAGGTATATATGGTTTTCAGTATATTAGAGTGTCAGTTTACGATTTTTATATCGGATGTAGAATAGATCCTCTAACATTTATCATCCCTTGAGTGTCCATTATTTCGGGGTTTCCTTCATGACCGTTCACTCGTAACGTTTTCCGGGAACCAACACGTTGTAATCTCAGTCGCAAAATGGACAAGGAATAAAAAAGAACTTCAACTCGATTTTTCTTTGTATATACGACATTAACTTTGTCATTGTTACAACAATGATGTCATCCACGTGATCTCGAACGTTATTTCGTTCCGCGCTTCACGTCTATTACGTGATCGTTCTCTTTCTGTTTTATAGTCACTTTCTCTTACCGGTGACGTAATTTTGCATTCATTTACATATATTTCATTACAGTTCTAAAGACATAGATATCTATCCCGTTACGTAGCGCGACAGTTGTTTGTTTGTTTTTTTAAGAACACCAGTTGAATTATTGCCTTTCTTCTTTCTTATGATAGACTTGAAATTGTATTATTTTAAAAATGTTTTTGCTTTTATCAAAACGAACTGTTTACTTCTCGCCGCGTGTGAAACCTATTAATCCTGTGCATCGCTTTATTTACGAGAAAATAGAAAAATTAGCATAATTTTGAAAACATTTGTTCAAATTCCACAAAAATCATGAAAGTAAGTTGTTATGCTCTTCTAGTGAATCAAATTCCACTTCTCTGCGTTTGAGAGCAATTTCAAAATTAAAAATAATATTGACCTGCAATAAAGCGATACACAGGGTTTATTTAACCTCTTGTAATTCAGTTGTTACTTAACGTAATCTATGTGTAGTTTTAGACTCAATATTTAGTAATATTAACCC
>NC_136504.1:87179274-87199274 GCF_053919585.1 Euprymna scolopes
ATAAGGATTAATAACTATATATATATATATATATATATATATACATATATATATATATATATAGAAAGAGATATTCGTGTATATATAAATGTATATACATATATAGAGACATGATATGTAAATACATACATACGCATAAATATATACATATTTACATACATAAACGTACAAATACTTACATATACATGCACATACACACAAATATACATGCACATACACGCGTGTTCATATAAAAATGCACATATATACGTACAAATATAAAAAATATACACTTACGTAAGTACACAGATACATACATATATACATATGCATACATATACATACACATATGCATACACATACACACATGTGAATATAAAATACACAAATACATATACATTTAAATACACATATACATCTATAAATATTTGCATACATGCCTATACATATATATATACACACATATATATATATACATATATATATACATGTATGCATATATATACATATAAATGTATATATACGTACATATACGTACATATATATTAAGAGTAGGTAGTAGTTTGCTTGAAGCATTGTTGGTAAAGAAATTTTTTAAGCCAAAAACAATGCGGAGGAGGACCGGAAAAGATGAAGTAAAAAAGAAAAACAAACAGATGTAGACGAGTATGGTTGAATTGAGGAGTGCCTAACCTTTATTTGACTATCATTCTTCGCTTCAATGCATAGTTATTTATTACCAAGTTGCTGGTATGTCCGGTGTATGTAAAGTCCGTGGATGGTGTGGAACTTTACATACACCGGACATACCAGCAACTTGGTCATAAATAATTATACATTGAAGTGAAGAATGATAGTCAAATAAAGGTTAGACACTCCTCTATTCAACCATACTCGTCTACATCTGTTTGTTTGTTTTTTTTTTTACTTCATCTTTTCCGGTCTTCCTCCGCATTGTTTTTGGCTTTAAAAAAATAAAATATGTACATATATATATATATATATATATATATATATATATATATATATTGCGTCAATCGCTTTATTGCAGATTAGTAAAATATCAATATTTCACTAAGTAAAAATTGCTTAATCAAATGCCTGCTTTAAGGTTAGTTATTTCCCAAAATTTTGTTCGCAATCATGCGATATTCACAAACTTATGATATTTTATTCTTTATCAAAGAATTTTCATTTCACTATCTATAGCTTTATTGCAAGTCTCATAAAATGTTGTATTAGGGAAAAAATAAAATGTCTAATCATGAAAATTTTACTTTTTATTATATTTTTCTGTTAAATAATAATAAACGAAAGCACATCCTTGGTGCTAAGCCTCAAATAAATTAATTATTTATCGCCATATCCACCATTTTTTGAAATAACATAAAACAACTTTTTATCCACCGAAGAAGTCAATTGTTTGATCTGACAAGGAGTTATGGTTCTGGCGACATGAACTACTTCCCTCCACACGGCATCCTTTGAAGTAAATTGCTCTCCTCCCACATAAACACCTCTTTTCAATATTGACCAGAGATGTTCAATGCAGTTAAGATCCGGAGAACACAGTGGCCAACTCATGAGGATTTCTCTAAAGAAGCCCATAGATTCAAAGATCGCTGCAGTCGCCCTAGCAGAATGAGATGGTGCATTGTCATGCATAAAAATTATCTGAAAGCGACGTGACAATGGTAGCTCATCTAACCATGGTCACAAATGTTGTTGCAAAAAGACCGTGTACGCATTGCTGGTAAGTTCTACACCCTCCTGAACTCGGAATGGTCCAACCAACTTATCCCGTTTGATGATACAATTTTCATTTTTGTATGACGTATATTTAGTAAAATATTGATATTTAACTAATCGGCAATAACGCGATTGACGCAGTTTATATAATATATATATATAATATATATATATATATATATATGTATATATATATATATACTTACATCTATATGCATATATATGTGCATATATACAAAGGTATATATATATATAAATACATATATGCATATATATAAATACATATAGACACACAAATATATGTATATACATATATATGCATACATATACAAACATAGATACATATGTATACATGTTTAAAATATATATGCACATATATACTACATATAGATACACATATATACATGTGTGTATACATATATATGCATATATATATACTTGCATATGTAGACATACATATACATATGCATGCATAAACATATATATATATATACACATATATATGTATACATATACATATATATATACATACATATATAAATATACATACATATATATACATGCATATATATATACATATATATAAACATATATATACATATATATACGTACATATATATACATATATATATATATATATATATATATATCTACCTAAGTAGTTCTTGATTGTCTTATTGTTTTGTTAGGCGAATAAATATAAAATAGTATACAACATTATTGTCCAACCTTTGCCTACACTTTACATTCAGAAAAAAAAAATATTATTTGATTATATTTTAAATTTAACTTAAAACTAAAAAAAAATTAATAGAAATGTAAACATGGGTCCAGGAGGTTGCATAGAAATGCACGTGGACTCTCTTTAATTCTCAGAACACACAGTTTAAAACTACACATTTACCAAAATTGTATTAAATATCACGTGACACACATCTTCTCTCACGCAACTTATGCTGGGTACATCGTTGGCATGTACTGAAGAGCGTAATATTCGTAAATATAAGGAAAGAAACGCCATTACAAATTCTGTTCCTTTTTTTTTTACGAGAATTGACTATTTGCCTAATTTAATTTACTGTTCTCATCTTGAGTGATATTTTAAGCTCCGACCCACTTCTGATGTATTTTGCTAAATTCGGGAAATATTCTGTCAAACTCGGGAATCAGTACGAAATTTCGAACGGAACCCTTTATTTGTAATACATGGGCTTAGCACGCCTTTGCTTCGTTAGCTATAAGCGGGCAGAACGCTTTAGGAAATTCGCAATTGTATTGTCAACATCACCGCACTAAGGATGAAACTTTCAACCTTGTAAATGAGGATCGCTTAGAAATTAATTTAACTCAGTATTTTATCCGTTGCGCCACAAATCACTGTAGAATCAACTCAAGATGAGAACGGTAGACCGAATTATTATTCAAACTTTATTTTTATTTTTATTTATTTTTATTTTTTTGTAGAATCAACTCAAGATGAGAACGGTAGACCGAATTATTATTCAAACTTTATTTTTATTTTTATTTATTTTTATTTTTTTGTAGAATCAACTCAAGATGAGAACGGTAGACCGAATTATTATTCAAACTTTATTTTTATTTTTATTTATTTTTATTTTTTTGTAGAATCAACTCAAGATGAGAACGGTAGACCGAATTATTATTCAAACTTTATTTTTATTTTTATTTATTTTTATTTTTTTTGTAGAATCAACTCAAGATGAGAACGGTAGACCGAATAATCAAAATAATTTTAAAAAATTGCAATATTATTCGTACTATTATTATATTTTTTATATATTATTATGTTTCTACCTATGTAATCTCTGAACTTCTCGTGTTCGAAATGTCCTATAGATTTCCGAATTTTCGAAAGATTCCCAAGTTTGAAAAGATTCACTTGAAGAAGGTCGGGTGCTATATCGACTAAAGCGTTGTGATTATAACACTTAAGATGAGAATAGTAGTTCAGAAATTAAAATGGTACCCATTATCCATCCATCATCTGAAATATTTCGAAAATCCGTCATTCAATCCCCGACAACACCAGTTTTTCGTGCTAGTATCTAAACAAAACGCTGCAAACAGCCAATGAGATTCATCTAAGATAAGAGCAAGTTCATCCTATTTTGGTTAAGTCCCAAAATATAGATGAGCTAAACGAAAACAGAAAAAGCAAACAAAAATCTTGGCAGAATCTTCCGACCAAAAATTCGATGCAAATAAAAGTGAAACTATACAAAAGATTGGCGATGTCTTTACAAAGATTCAATTTCCTTTTTGTCAACATCTTCAGATCAATAATGCTTGCTTTATTGAAAAGACCATCCGGATGCACGGGGTCTTCGTAATGGACTGCACGAATAAGATTAATCGTGCATTACGAACGTGAACAGAAATGGTTAAGTCAAGATAATAAAAATACAAAATTAAAAACACTACAACATAAACGATTGGTTTGCTTTGATGTGCTTTGCGACATAGCAACAATCTACGAGGTATTTAATGCCGGATAAATTTATCAACTATAATTATTTATATTTATAGAATACATTAAGCCCAGAATACCTTGGCTCCATAATGTCTTAGTCCGAGAAAGCAACACTCACAGAAATCATTCTATTTGAGCATAGGTAAACTTCTTTGTTCTCAATTGATTGATCTGTAACATCGAGGGGGTGCAAATGCATGCGAAATGACGTCATCGCTAAAAAAATGACTATAAAAAGAGGGAGAGACGTGGAGCACAGAACGAGATAACGTTCGAGATCTCGTAAAAAGTATGTAGAACGTTCTATATCACGTGGATGACGTCACGGCTGTAATGATGAGAAAATAATTGCTGTTGCTACAAAAGAAAAAGCGAGTTGGAGTTATTTCCTATTCTTTGTTTCGGTCTTCTTTGCCACTGAAACTGCACACAACGTATGCTGGTTTTCGGGCAACGTTATAGATCCTTAACCATCTATTTGGGGTCAAAAATGAAGAGCAGAAATAAGTTGCTTTTTATGTATCAGATTGAATAAAACTGTTGACGGTAAACATAGATACCAGGTCATGCGTGTGACAAGTCTGTGGATCAGATAAGACCTCAACGATCTCCCATCTCGCCAAAAAAGGGGTCGAAGTGGACGAATGCCTAGTCATAAGATTTTCCGGATCGCCACCCTCAGTCAACAGCTATACCCGTTTTAGTTGGGGGGTGGGGCGAGTTAACTCCGTGCTTACAGTCGTTGTTGAGCATCATTCATTCATTTCGTATGAATCAGATGATTATCGTTGGCATTCGTTTCCCCGATATCTTTCTATTAAGAAATCTTTCTATAAAGGCATAAGCTACTCATGGGATAGGCAACGTGAAGGTTGCCAACATCACTGAAAGTGTTTCTGTGGAAAGAAATTGATTTGAATTTGATGTTAATCACTTGGCCGCCGTCACCTTCCGGAAGTTGCAGTCGGCGTATTCATAGCCTGACCGACAGGATGAATAAATGAATCTAATCTGGTTTTATCAGAAATATGACACAATCTCAGACGCCTCCCTCACCGTTCTTAACTGACTAAACAAGCTAATTAAGTTTTTAGATGCAATGAATGAACGATAAAAGAATTTATAATGAAGCTATGGTTCCGTAATGATCGGCAAACATTGTTTAATTTCTATTGATAATGGGATAAGTTCTGATGTTATTTCGGGGGTTTTCTTTCTCCTAGACAAGTTTCCTCACTAAACTTATAGTGTCCAGTCTACCCTATTAATTTATTTTAATCAATAACTTAAAGATGGATTCATACAAATCGACATTTGTGACATTTGTGACAAATCGACATTTGTGACTTTTTGGCAACAAATATATTGAACAAAAAAAAACAAATACAGCAAGTGCATGGCTCGTGCATAACAGTCAGTACCGACAACCATATTCTCTCGCCCTTTATAAGAAGTAAAAGAGTTTATTATTATCAGTAGTGTGGAAACGCCACACTTAAAATTTTCTAAAACTTCTAAACTTGCGGGTGCCTGATCATTACTAGGGCTATGACAACAGCATATCCCTTCCCTTGTTTTGATTCTCAAGTATATATCCATTGATATCTTATATGTTTTTATGTAGAGTGATGTGATCCTCGGTTGATTAATTGTGTCTAACTGTGTCGGATACACACTCGAGAGTCAAAACAATGAAAAGAATATGCTGTTGTCCTAACCCTAATCATTACTTATATGGTCACCTATATAAGTAACGACGTTTCTGAATTTTTTTATATGAGGATTGGTTATTCGTATTATTTGCATTCTTTGGGCTGCTGTTCTCATCTTGAATGTGATTTTTTTCACAACGTTTCGGTAGATGTAACCTCCGACATTCTTGCCGAACTTTGGAATGTTTCTGTCGAACTCCGGAATTTTAACGGGGTGTCGAACGGAACCCTATATTTACTTCACAGGGGTAGCATGCTCTTGTTCCGTCAGCCATGATTGGATAGAGATCCTAAGTAATTTGCAGTTGTATTTTTCGGTCGGCCACACTGAGAATTGAATCCTCATCTATCAGGATAATATCACTTTTTACAATTGATTTTTTCAAGTACTCTAAATACTATGCCACAGGTCCTTGCGGACAAGATATACCTGAAGAAAGTCGGAGGTAACATTGACTGAAACGTTGTTAAAAAAATCATACTCAAGATGAAAACAGTAGTCCGATGGAATCAAATAATATCAATCAGATTCAAGTTAGGTTAACTTCGCCTATCTAGAAATCATACTCATACACGTGTATCTTCAGCAAGTGGGAAACATACAGGACGCCCTCGCTTGTCGCAAACAAATAGGCATATCCCCAATTTTCAAGTCATCGTAATTATCAAATGTTAACGTTTATTTTCAAACATCAGTTATTGAATAACGAAACCATTTTTTTTAAATAATCTGCATTCGGAATTTGATCGTTTGAAACTTAGAAACAAACAAAAGCCTGAAATTACAGATGCGTTCAAACCTCATCAGTCCAATTTCTTCCGATAACCCTATTTGCTCTGCTTAACATATTTTCGTGGCAAGCACAACAGTCAACATCTGCTATTTGCATTAATTGTTATCCTGTTTACTATTGGTACATCACGTATGGATTTTTTTTTTAATGAACAAGAGCTTGAAATAACTTACTTGTTTATGAATGAACCGAAATAAATTCTGGGGGAATTACTTGGATAGTTAAATATCAAATTTTTGTTTAAATTTCTTTCTGTTTTACACTATTTCATTTTTTTATTTAAATAAATATCCTATTAATATTACAGCGATGAATACTGGAGATTCAGTATTTGTCTGTTTCAAACTGAAACTTTAATCCAATTATGTCTTTTATGTTCAATTTAGTGGACAATATTATTTCGGATTAATGTAATATCTTTCAGGGCACAATTCAGCAAGAATAGTGTAGCATCTGTTCTGTTTTCAGGATATCGTTCTCCTAGTAATAATCTCCTTGTTTGGATGGCAGTGTAGTATGTGTTCATTCTTCTTTATGCCATCCTTCCTCTTTTATGTTTGTTCGTCATATCTATTATTTTTTTCTGACCTCATGCATAATCATCAAAATTATGTTGACACGAGAAATACACTCACACAGACACGATATTTGGTCACACATTTTATTAATATAGGTGATATTTAGCAATAGAACTTAATAGAGATAGAACCCCTGTAACATTTATCATCACTGTTTCAAAGTATTACAGCGCTTTGACTACGCCTACGTCCTTAGTTGCTTAGCCCCTCCTTTGAAAGTTGAGTTACGTATTAGGTCGGTTTTAAACGTAGAGAAAATTCAGCCCCTCCCCTAAAAATTAGTACTCAGGGGTTACGATATGCATTAAAATTACTTCTATCAAGAATAATTTAACCTTTAGTGTCCAAGACCAGAACAGATGACTTGTAACATCAGAACAGATATCCTTCACTTCTGGATAAAAGGTCAAAGATTGTATACGTCTCTTGAATCTTTCTCCCTCTAATCTCAGTATCTTATATAGCGTTTTGGGCGATGTCGATTTCGAGGCGTATCTTTCTTAACTCTGGAACCTACCGTATATTTCGGCGTATAAGATGACCCTTAGAGTTTTAAGAAAATCATCTTTAAAAACCAATATTTCATAAGATACCGGGTGTTGCAATCTCTAGCCTAGGCTAAACAACATGGTTTCGTGATTTAGCAGTCGTCTTATACAACCGATATACTCGTATGATAGATTTATTACAATTTGCTCCAATTTTGTACCTCGTCTTATCTGACGGTCGCCTTATACGTCGAAATATACGGTATATGTATTTCAATTTAAAACTGATTACTTTATTTAATTCACAAGAGTAGTTATTTTCTCATCCCCTCGGCCAGAAGACTGGGTAAAAGTGTTCATTTTACTTAGGATAGCTTTTAGTAACCTCATTTATTTATGGGCTATGTCCTATGTGCTGCTAGTATATATATATATATTTATATATATATATATATATATATATATATATATATATATATATATATATATATAGATAGATAGATAGATAGATAGATAGATAGATAGAAGAAAAAGAGCGGGGCAAATTTATTTATCTTCAGAATTGTTCTCATATTCTTGGCTCGTCGAAGTGACATTCATCGGCTATATTTACTGGAAAATCTCTTTTTAAAGTAACTCAGGATTTCGGTTGTAAGTCAAGCAAAACGTGCCCGGAATAATTGGTGAACGTTGATTGATTCAACTCTTCTACAGAAAACGGTAAGAAAAAATAAAGGATATCTTCTCCTAACTAGGATTTTTTTGACACACGAATATCATCTTTTTCTTTCCCTCATTTATATATATATATATATATATATATATATATATATATATATATATATATATATATATATATATATATGATACTAATCTTATAAATACAACACTGGTAAATTATGAATATATCAATTTTAAATTTGGAAACAGACGAATATCACAGGTAAGGAAGACATTTTTATCACATAAATAGGCTAGCCAAATTAATTAAGAGTAGGAAACTAATACCTGTAATATTTTTCGTCCTTCAGTTTAACGAAGGTGGCGTTTGATCAATACTGCTGAGAGCCATGATTTAATATACTATTTTGTTTTTAAATCCCGTAAACAGTGTTTCATGGTAAACAACTGATGATCCCTTAAATTAACATTAGTACAATAGTGAATTCGAGAGAGCAAGTTGATGCATTGATTGCAGTTGGTTAAATAACTTACTAAATAGTTTTTTAACGAATGATAAAAAATATAAAAATGAAATAAGTTTTTCTTATATAGTTTTAAAGGTTTAAAAGCTTCCAAGACTATATATCTTTATATATATATATATATATATATATATATATATATATATATATATATATATATGAGACCACTAGGTATTCATCTAAAATACTAATATATCATTTTATGAAATATAGTGTTTGCTTTTACTTTCACAAGAAGATGCACTGAACCAAATTAAAAATAAATGAGATTTTAGCAGAACTTGAACATTTAAATTCTTTTTATATGAATTGAAAATTCATAGGCTTTTCCGTCAATATTTTTAATATAGAACCAACGTACGTGCAAAAATATTCCAATCACATTTTCAAAGCTCAACCGTTGTAGTTTCGAAGATATGCCGCTGAGCTCTACATACGGAAAATGCAGCTTGCTGAATGTGAACATGGATTCTTTGTTTTGGTTTAACTTAAACGTTTATTTTCGACCAAATCCTTACGTATATATTTCTACTGTTTTGAAGCTCAGCAATTGTAAAACAAAATTTGAGTCCACTTTAAATAGAAATCATTTACAAACAAATGTAGTAGATTCATCGATTTTAAGAATGAACAGAAATAGAGAACGATTAAGCATACGAATCGCAGACGACACTTGGAACCAAAAGAAAGCTCATTTAATGACAAAAAAAAACAATTCATAAACATCATTGTATTTATTTGATTCCCCACTAAAGCGAATTAGGCACAAGGCCGTTTTTAACGTGAGGTAAAAACCAGCTCCCCTAAAAGTAGGCAAAAAGGGGGCACTCTGGTTACCTAAAATAATAATTGTCCCTGTATAGAGGGTTGGTATTTATTTGCTCCCCCTATGAGCAAATTAGGCACAAGACCGATTTTTAATGTGAGGAGTGAAGGGGAAATGGGGACCAACTCCCCGGGGAGTAGGGGAGCTGGATAGTGACAATTGTTATGAAGGGTTGCCCCTACATTGACCAAGGTCTTATATGTGGGACACCCAAATATTGTCTTTGCTTTCAGTATCTGCCGGAACAGATGCTACATTTTGAGCCCGGTCCGAAGGCCAAGAACAACAGAAAAAGGTAAGCCTCTTTTAATTCATAAACACGTAGAGTTGGCACTAAATCCATGCCAAGAATCTAGTGGAAAATCATATAACAGTAGTCGATAGTTTATAACAACTCAATACATAGTAAATACAAATCTCATACAAAAAATCAGAACTTAATTTTAACTTAAGTTTTTGTGTTGTTAGTTGTACGCACTGATATGCATGATAACGTGTTGTTTTATAGTTTTATAATTCAAATGTGGATAATCACTTATTCAAATGTTTACATTTATGCTATGAATTCATGTTTTTATGAAGTAGTTTATACTTTTGTTTACAGATTACAATGTTGTCTTCCTTCAAAACAACAACATACAATATTTGTTGTTTATGTTATAGTCAGGTACTATTTTCATAATGTCCCATTTCACGATGAATATTTGTTTTTTATCTTATACATACTGTAATTTGTATTAATTTGGTACGTTAGAGTTTTCGATGTATTCATAATGCAAATGTACCTAGTGGGACTTACAAAAAAAAAGCAATAAACAATGATTTTATCATTGTATTCGACACTTCAAAGTTTTCAAAAAAATTTCTCAATTAAATTTTACTTTAAAAAAGTGTCTTCAAAAAGTGTGACCACCCTTTACTTTAAATCCCGCTCGAAACTGGAGCACTACACACTTGAAACCACCGGACTAACACGTAAATTCTCATCTCTTCGCCATAACACCAAAATGAAGAAAAAGAAAAAGAAATTCACGAACCGGACTTTCGACCCTGATGAGGCTATGTATTAGCGAAATATAGGGCTTACAAAAATAAGCAATAAACAATGATTTTATCATTGTATTCGACACTTCAAAGTTTTCAAAAATTTCTCAATTAAATTTTACCTAGCAGTATTTTCGGTATCACCCATGTACACTTTTTGTTCATCATTAATGTTGTCGCGTGCGGTAGGTTTATTATTGGTGTTAATGTTTACGCTGTTATTATTAATTGTTTTTTGCATGTAAAGTTCATTCATACAGTTTGCAGAAGTAAAATTAATATCGTTTTATTCATAGTTTGTGGAGCCATATTGCTCCTATGGAAGTTTTTTTTAAGGATTAATTATCTATTTTTATCCAGAATATACTATTTTAGGGTGTGTTAAATACATTGACGTTCAAAGGTATTAGTAACATTGTGCTCCAGAACGGGGGGGGGGGGCTAACGGCAAATTGGACGGAATATCGAGACGCATAGTTAATTTCCAGTCACATTCCAAAGCTTTAGAAACTCATCACATATCATCTCCCTTTCGTCTTGCAGAACAAAAATAAATCTGTTCCATTCAATAAACAGGATAGATACATCACCATTTTTTATTACAAGATGTGAAGATATTATTCCAGAATGGCATCACACGGAATTTTTACAAAGTCATGATAAGAATACATAAATATTTGATGCGATTATTGAAGAATTCAGGAATAATTTACCTAATCTGAAAGAAACATGCTTCCAAGCAGGTGAAGCCTTACATTTTGTGCAAAGTAATTTACAATTTTCACAACATATACTTGGATTTCTGGATTAACAGTTACTCTGGATTAAGTAATAAATATGGTGTCCTTTGCTCACTACATATACAATCCTGATCAAAAATTTAAAAAAATTTGAAAATCTTTAAAAAGAAACGTTTTTTAAAAGATAGATTTTAAACTCTCCCCTGCCACTTAAAGCTACCAATACCTAAAAGGTTATTAAAAAAAAAGTTACATTCCAAACATTTAATTCAGGAATTTACATTTTTATAAAATTAAGCATTTTACACTTGATAAAAATTATAAGACCAGAGGTATAAATTGTTTTCGTTTTTTTTAGTTCAGTCACAGATTAGCAATCACTGAGTAATGGTGTCACCATGCCTAAAGCAAGCAAACTTACAGAAGTTGAGAGTATTTCTGGGTTAACGTAGAACATACACGCAAATATTTCTCTAGATTAAAACATTTTTATATTAAACAAACACAATATGATTGCGACCGGTCGAATGTAATAAAAGAACACATCATATTTTGTAACTGCGTCTTGTGTCATCTTTCTACCAAATTGAAGGTAATTTGCAATAATCTTTATATGAACATTGTCTCCCTCGTCGTTATGATGATCTTTGTGTATAACTCATCTAAGAAATGTGTTCCCCTCTCCATCTAAGTAATGACTGTCCCCTCCTGTGTCATAAGAACTGATAACCCTCCTCTCTAAATATATGTTCTAAGAACCACAGACAGTAAAATGTATAAATGTCGTTCTCCTCTCTCTTCTCCCCCTCTCACTGTATTACATGTCAACGTCTCTCCACAATATGAACACCCGGCTATACAACAGAACGAGAAAAGTGGGAAGAGCACACAAAAAATTCACACCTTTTGAGATTGGTGACCATGTTTATCTTCAAAATCTTACAGGAGATAACTTCATAGGATGGGAAAGGACTTGAACAGTGGTAGAAATCAAATCATTCAATCAATATACGATAAAAACAGATAGCACAGAATGATTCACTAAGAAATAGTAGACCCCTTCAAATATTTATCCTACTTTAAGGCCAATAGAAAATGTCACATGACATGACAGATCAGCACAACTGTAAATACAATAATGATTTACCCTTTTCTGCACATATATAATCAAGAAAATTCTATTATTAAACGTTAATAAAGATAGATCCCACAACACATTAAACAAAACCAGAAATTAACAACACATTACAAACATTCTAACAGATGCAACAACACATAAACAGCAACCTTAAACAAAACTTAGTAACATTAAGCAACTACTAGTAAAAAGTTACATTTGGTTTGAGAAAACTGATATTAATAAACAAGTCAGGAAGACCGTCTAAACTCATTCATCTGACAATAAATACAAAGACAATCTCAATATTAATTAAGTTTTACTCTATTTAAAAATATCCCTTCAGAGATAGAGCTAATGATGTATGTTAAGGACAACCATTGTAATATGTTGTAATATGTCCATGTATAAATGAATGAGTAATACGCGTCCTATTTTATTTACTGATTCCATTATATTTAGGGATGATAAATAAAAACTGAAATATTGCACTTGTTGTATTACTTCATTATGGAGAAGTTATTGTATATTATAAAGTGTGTAAATTTGTAAAGATACATTTAAATTAAAGTAACATATTTACACCCCGTAGTAGCTAATGAATGGTGTGAACATCATCGGATGCCCACACAGAAAATTAAATATTGCAAATAGTAAAAATTAAAGTATTTAAAAACGAAATATTGTGTTATGGGAAGGGTGCAAGGTTCAGAAGATTTTTCATTATAACTCGAGTAACGTCATGTAGTTTTGCGAGTAATATATACACAAACACATACAAAATACATAGATAGGGTGATAGCTAGATATCTCCCTTTATTTATTTATTCATATATGTATATGTGTGTGTGTGTCAGAGGATGTGAGTTCCGTTATAGAAGCGTTTATTTAATTTGAATAAAATAAAATACGCATCAGGTCCGCTTGAAAGCCAAATCACAACGCAATATTACGAAAATTAACAAATATTTGACTTGTAAATTTATAATTTAAATATATTTCAGAGTCAAACTCTATCCTCAGTATTTCTTTCTTTTTTTTACTTCTCTTTCTTGCCATGCGTTGTAATTTGGCTTTCAAGCGCACCTGATACGTATTTTATTTTATTCAAGTTAAATCAACGTTTCTATAATGGAACTCACACCCCTGACGTTCACCTCGCGTAGCCAACAACTGTTCCCGACATTTAAAAAAAGGCGGAGAGACAACGTGCAGATCGTTACTACTGATATTTCTATCTCCAACTTTACAACATCACAAAGAAGAAGTAGAAAAAAGAAAGAAACAAACAAAATACTGAGGATGGAGCTTGGCTCCGAAATATATTTAAATTTTACATTTCAAGCAAGTAAAATATTTGTTCGCTTTCGTAATATTGCGCTGTAATTCGGCTTTCTAGCGGACTTGATGCGTATTTTATTTTATTCAAATTAAATCAACGCTTTTAGAACTGAACTCACACCCCTGACGTTAATCTCGCGTAGCCAACTCACTGTTCACGGCATTTCAAAAAAGAAACCGCTGAGAGACAAAGCGCAGATCTTTACTACTGACTTTTCTTTCTCCAACTTTACAACATGGCAAGAATGAAGAAGAAGAAAAAAAAAGAAACAAAATACTGAGGATGGAGTTTGACTCTGAAATATATTAAATTTATAAATTTCAAACAAGTAAAATATTTGTTTATTTTCGTAATATTGCTTTGTAATTTGGTTTTCAATCGCGCCTGATGCGTATTTTATTATATATATATATATATATATATATATATATATATATATATATATATATATATATATATATATATATATATATATGTATGTATACATTTTTTATCATTTCCGATAAGTTTTTTTACGGATTTATTTAAAGTTTCGAAATCTTTTTGTATTGATTTTAAATCTATCGGAGTATATATATATATCTAGTAAGCTGGTCCAACATCCCAAACATATGTAACTAAACAGATAAAACAGTAATAAAAAATAAAATACACACACAGATATATATATATATATATATATATATATATATATATATATATATATATATATATATATAATGTGTGGTTCTGAGGTTTAGAAGACTTTCATGACGTAATATAAGGTAATGAGTACCAGTAAAATTAAAACAATGTCTGGATGAAAACAGATCTGATTATAGACACAAAGAATAATATATTATATAATCATATAATATTTAATGTCTTACGTTTTCAACATCTGCATAACAGTATAGAACATGACTGAAAAAACGCATCCCCACTGACGAAATTTGACCTCGATGGCCTTCAAAGAATGATTTTTTTTATTATAGATATATAAATAATATCTATCTATCTATCTAAACCTCAGAACCACACATTATATATATATATATATATATATATATATATATATATATATATATATATATATATGTGTGTGTGTATTTTATTTTTTATTACTGTTACCGGGGTAACGTTGATTAAAAATATACCAACTTTGCGGGTGTTTGTTATGTAGTTTTTACTTATATCTGAATATACTTAAGTACACTCAAAATACTGTCCTTTATATAAGAGAAAACTAGCAGGAGTACCCAGTATTGCCTGGAGTCATAAAAATAGCAGTGTTTAAATGTTTAAAATATCTCTATTAAAACTTCTATTTCGTTCAATCCACTCAGTATCTATAATCTTGCACTGCATTATCACAACCTTCAAAACCTAAAACTATATGGTGACAGAAGCAATTTTGATAAAAGTGACGTTACAGCTTTATTTTGAAATTTTTATTGGAAAGATCAGTTCAGATAACTTGATTATGTAATAGAGCTGACATCTATTCAATGTAGCCGCCTCCATATGGGTTCGGAACTGGGAGCGTGCATGTTCCACAAGCGCCGGCGGAAGCTCGGCGAATACTCTGAGAATGGCGGCGATCAATCTGGCTTTAGCGTTGTGGAGGGTCATGTTCTGTAATTTCTCGACGTTTGACCAAACGGGGTAGTATAGCAGGTTCAGGTCATGGGGGGAGGGGACAGTAAGAGAAGGGTACAAAGTCGTAGCACTCCTTCTGAAGTTAAGCCTGCGTCTCTTTGAACTTGTGGGTCAGCGCAGATTCCTGCAGCTACACTAAGGGTCTTCCAGCACCGACCTGATTGCACCAAGGGATCACCACACGCTTAAGCACATCCAGATACACTTTGGTGTTGACTTTCAAACCGACTTCGAAAATGATAACATGATGTGGCCCTCACTTAAAACCGCACCAAAGACCATAATCGTGCCTGGAAACTTTGTTTTCACCACTGGGCACGTCTCTGTTATTCGTGGCAATCAAGCCATGCATTTAAAGGGTGCTGGCAATGGTACTGTTGTCATAACTTGGATCGGTAAAGAACATGAGCTGTACAGCGGCGCATCTCCGGTCTCGCTCCTTGAACAGTGTCACTTTCAGACATGAGAGAAGGCTTCTATCGCTCTTGGGATTTGTACTCAACTGGGCAACTAGTAGATGGTATGCAACAAAAAAAATGAAAGCAGTTTTTATCAAATGGAAATGGAATCATGTCGTCTTTTCTAGGACGACAATTTTATCGTCCCACATTGTATAGCATTCTTTCTTTCATTAAAAGTATAATTATGTTTGTCCATTTCCGTAATCATGTTTCTCTGCCGACTGTCTCTATATATATATATATATATATATATATATATATATATATATATATATATATATATATATATATATTGTTCATGTATAAATATACACATATAATTACATAACGCATGCATATATACATTATATATATATATACATAGACACATATATATACATACATACATACATACATACATACATACATACATACATACATACATACACAAATATGTGATTGAAAACAAAATTCTTCAAAAGTAATTTGTTTTTATGCCAACGGATAATCTCAAAATTTCATTATTTTTTTTTTTTTTCAATTCTCTTTTAAATTTATTGGTTTGATGTTTTGTATGGCGACAAAAGCAATGAGTCGACACTATTTCTGACGCCCAAATACATTTAAATGAGAGAAAGAAAGATAGAAGAAAAAAAGCAGGACAACAAACTTTGGACACATGCGCAAACGAATCAGCGTGCGTATATTTGTTCTGTGATTTACAAAATCATGACTATGGTTGTTCGTTCGGAACGTACAAACGGTGCGAGAAACATGTCTATTTCCTCCATTTAGACAAATAAATAAATAATGCATACACCAAACAAAGGGAAGTAACCGTATTCGGAAAAACAACGTTGCTTCCTTTTTAAGTGAAATAGGCGACCAAACTAAACGAAGTATGCTAGTATTTATGACACTGTGTTATTTTTAAAATGCTTCCTATAAGATAAAATAAATTCTAAAACGAATTAAATAGTATTACATATTTCTTTTTAAGAACATGCACCAACTTTGCACAAAAATTGACGATCAAAACTCAAGCTTTTATTTTATAGGATGAAAGTCTATTGTCTTTATTCTAGACGTTACATGGGATTGAATGGGGATGGCTGAATGTTTCATTCAAATCTGTGAAATCACCCATTTTTCAATCAAATCGATTGATTACCTGATCGAGTTGGGAACCCATCGTGGTGCACCAGGAGGAAGCTTCACATGTCTCTCCATAGTGACTTTGTTCGCAATATACTGTTGTCTACATTGCATTGTTGCGGATCTACCGTTGATTTAATAAATTATTTTTATATATAATAGCTTGAATTAAAGTTTAAAATGCAAAGGTCAAGTATCATGGCTATATTGGGCTCTAAAAATTCATTTTGAACACGCCTCTGTCAAATCAAAGAACCTATTGTCGATTTTATATGCCTGTCCTTTTTTGTTTGTGCGGTTATAATGCTTGAATTTAAGTTTAAAATGAAAACTGAAGATATTATGGTTCAACTGTGCTTTGAACAAAAACATTCATTTCGAACACATACCTATCATATCAAAGAATCTCTGTTTATTTATATACTGGGCCTTTCAGCTTGTGTGGTAATAAAAAATGCATATATATATATATATATATATATATATATATATATATATATATATATATATATATATATATATATATAACTTGAGTTCCTTCAGCTATTAATCGAAATCGAAACCAAAACTTAAGAATTCTTGATAAAATTATTTATAAAAAGAATAGATTACTGGAGTGCCATCAGCTATAATCCAAACCCGAAACTAAAACTTACGAATAATTCTTGGTAAAGTTATTTATTACAAGAAATCGAAGTTCATAATAATTAAACAACTTGAATGTAACCGTGGCACAGAAAATAAATAAATGACACACACGCTATCGTATTAATACATAGATTAATGTATGCCTTCCTTTAAAACTATGTTTTCCCATCTCCGCACTCGCTACTTATCTCTCACTCAAATTGTGATGTAAAGTCAATGAATTTGTTACGATCTGGATGTTTGAAGTTCGAATCCAGTTCGATGCACAAAAAAACACTTTCACTTAGAATGTTGACAATCTTTTCGTGGTCCCTCCCATAAGTACCCGATATCTTTCTATAAAGAATTTTGACTAGAAAAATATCTGGGAAACCTATGCTAAAAATAGAATCTTTGAATTCATTTTATGATGATGATGATGATGATCATCATCATCATCATCATCATCATGAAGAATTAATGAACTCGTTTTTTCAAATATAAATTATCGTTTCTGATGACTGAAAGGAAACCATCCAATGTTAACGTTTTATTATACAATAGAAATTTTTGGTATATTCAGGATTTTTGCTTTGTACTTTTCCTTCATCACGAACGAGTTTCAGAAATGAGCAAGAGATTTACGCGATAAGTTTTACATGACAAAATTGAAGTATATATTTATGTATATACAAATACACACTTCTCTTTATTATGGAGTGGAAGATCTGTGTGCATTGAGCTAAAAAAAATTTATTCATTTAATCTTCTGTGAATTATTTGTCATCCTCTTAATCTCATCACTTGGTAGTTGCAGTTATGTTTCTGAATTTTTTAGATTGGGATTGATAATTCGTATTAATTCGATTATTCAGATTAATGTTCTCATCTTGAGTGTGATTCACACAACGATTCGGTCGATACAACCTTAGACGTTCTACAAGTGTATTTTGTCAAACTCGGGAAGCTGCAGGGAATTTCGCAATTGTATTTGGAGTAACTAAGTGCGGGCGACATGTAAAGTACAGTTGAGGATTACTTAGGACTTCCGCTCAGTCATGGCTGACAGAACGAGAAAATGTTAATCTCATCGATTAAATAAAGAGTCCCATTCAAAATTCCATAGTAGATTCAAGAGTTCGACAGAAAGATAGACCTGAAGAAGTTTGGAGGTTACATCGGCCGAAATGTTGAGACAGTAACAGTCAATCTGACAACAATCCGAGTAATGCCAAATAATACGAACCGCTTCTGCACACACTACTAGTATCCCGTCTATTTTTCTTCATTCAACCACTTCACAGCTTATTCGCCCTTTCTGCCGAAAGCTAACATATACAATGTGCAAAAAAAAAAAAAAACAACCTACCAAAATTACTAGAGTGTTAGTATTATATATATGGATTTTTTTTAATATTAGATGATATTTAATTACTTTTAGAATCAAACAACTCCGCAGCTAATACAAACCATGAAAGTAACAGACCCAAACTACTACACTCGAGTCTAGCCCTCCTCAGGTGGTCGGGTAGTTACCGCGCATGACAGTAACTTGGGTTTAGAATTCCAAGATCAGATACGTTCTACTGATGATCCCAAAGGAAAAGTCTAACTCGAATCTAGAACTTCTTGACTTTCACAGTATGTGTAAGCTGCGGCATTGTTTACTTGTGAAATATATATATATGTGTGTGTGTGTGTGTGTGTGTGTGTGTGTGTGTGTGTGTGTGTGTGTGTGTGTGTGTGTGTGTGTGTGTGTGTGTGTTTTTGTATGAAAATCATGTCATTACGTGGTGCTTTTTTTCTGCATGGAGGTGTGTGTATATATATGTGTATGCATGTGAAACGCGTCAATGCGTAATTACTGATTTAACAAAGGCTTCATGACAACTGAGTATCGATTTTTACACAAGTCATTGTTATTTCTTTCTGGAAGACAATTAGATTCAATTAAGTCCTTTTTGTATTTTTATCTTGAAAATAATAATTATAAGACTATATATATATATATATATATATATATATATATATATATATATATATATATAAGAAAGAGAGAGAGAGAGTATAAGAAA
>NC_136504.1:87201774-87266774 GCF_053919585.1 Euprymna scolopes
ACATGTCGGATCTGTTTCGATTATGCTAATCCTGTCAGTTGAAATATTCACCAACGTTTACATATCTATGAGGAATAAACGTCTAACTTCATCCGCAGACTTGGCGCTGAGATTACTAAAAACTTTGACTGGAGATGACGGCTGATCGCTCATCAAATCTGAATCGCCCAACCTACTCACATACTCAACTGTTCCGTATCAATGGCATTATTATTATTATTATTATTATTATTATTGATGCGGTTGTTATTGTTTTTGTTGTTTTTGTAGTAGTAGTAGTAGTAGTATTTGTGTTGGTGGTGGTGTTTGTGTTGTCAAAACAACCTCATACTTAATTCATAGTTGCCTTAACATAATTATGGTCAAAAGAGTTTCTTTTTTTTTAAAGTAATACTAATACTTCATGTTGCTGATACTTGTACGATGTTGTTTGGAGAAAAGACAAGTATATATTAAAATAAACATCTCACCATCACAATAGTATATATATATATATATATATATATATATATATATATATATATATATATATATAACTGGATGTGTGTGTGCGTGGTCACGAATAGGCTCCTATATGGTTGACTATTATAGAAAACTGATTATATATAATGATAAAAGATGTATCGAGACACAGGAATGGGTATGTTTGATCTGGCATAATGATGATTCATTAAAATTGTGGGGTCTGCGTTCGCGCCTGGTCCACAAAGCAGGAAATAAAAAATTTAAAAATTAAAAAAACAAACGTTTACAAGTATTTTTGATTTAGATGTACATAATAATACTTTGATAAGTATGTTTTAACTTAAATAGGGATGGTATAATAAAATTGTGGGGTCTGCGTTCGCGCCTGGCCTCCATAGAATGGAAATAAGCACAAACTTTAATGAAGACTTCTCATATCTACCTGCGTAAGTATACTTTGATAATTATGTTTCAGTTTGAAGAAATATGGTATAATAAAATTATGGGGTGTTCGTTCGCGCGTGACCGCCACAGAATGGAAATATGTCACAAAGTTTAACAATGTTTTTTAATATAGATCCACAGAATATTGTGATAAGAGTTCCAGTGTGAAGAGGTATGGTATAATAAATTATGGGGTTTATCTATTTTATTTTTACTTTCATCATATTTTGTTTTGGTTTTGATACCCCCAAATTCGAAGCTAACTCTTTACAACCCTTCTGTTTTATTACCTATCATACTTTCATAAATCAGAGTCCATTTTCTGTAGGCTGTTTTTGAACCCAGTCAACGATGGGTACTTTTGCTAGTATATATATATATATATATATATATATATATATATATATATATATATATATATATATATTCATCCATCTACGTCCTTATTCCATTAAAAACTTAGGGTCACTGTCTAAAGTTTCAGCCATTGTCTTAGATATGTATACATTCGTGTTGCCTTCGAATCTATAATAGAACGTTATCTCATCAGCAAATATACCTACATCGGAGACAATTTTATTAGGACCGGTCGTCTATGAATATCAGGAATAATAAAGATCCAACGATCGATCTTTGAGAAAAACCTGCATTAATATTATGCTGTTTAGGCGTTCGATCATCCAGAGCAACCTGAATTTTTCTTTTAACAAAAAAGAGTTTTATTATATTAAGTATTCGTCCAGAATAATTTGATTTTCATGAGACGACCTTCATGCCAGACTATGTCAAATGTTTGAGATATATCAAGGACTACCGCCTTAGCTTTTCAAGTGCATGCTATATTTGTCTAGAGATGACCGTTTAGATATCTTCTGTAGCTTGCCTAAACCTATACTATCGATCGGAAAAGGGATTTAGTAATTACAAGGTGTTGGACTAGTGCTCGACGCAAAAAAATTTAAGGGCAGGTAGTTTGTTTTATCTAAGATGAAGTTTGAGACGAAACGCCAAGAAAGCAATTCAAACTTTCTCGGTTGTCATGCAAGTGACCTCATAGTTATTAGATAACGGGGAAATTGTTGACTACCCATTATTCACCACACTGTTATCAATTTTCTACCAACCGCGAGTTTTAGTTTCTGTGACAATACGTTTTCTGGTGATTTCGGTTTGACGTCTCTTCGGCGGTTATTTAACTCTTACAATTATTTCTAGCATTTATAAATTTTTGTCTATTTATATTGATTTATGGTGGACAGATCTCCAGAATGCATGCTGCCTTTGCGCAATGGCAGCTGTAATAGTTGAAGTGAACCATTGGAAAGAGTGAGGCTTGCTATAAAACTTCCGTGTGAGAGCATGGATTCGATTTCTGCTTATAATCCTTTCAGTAGCCTAATTTGCATAATGTTCAAATGGGAACAGAAAATATATAACTACATAGGGCATCTTTGATGCGACGTCTGACGGTTTCCCACTGAACTTTTAAAGTAATTTCTTAGTTTTTACTGTACAAACGCACACATAAATCTAAGTGTTTTAGTTATTCGGTTTTATCTGCTCTTTGCA
This sequence comes from Euprymna scolopes, assembly GCF_053919585.1. NCBI lineage: Eukaryota > Metazoa > Mollusca > Cephalopoda > Sepiida > Sepiolidae > Euprymna > Euprymna scolopes. The sequence goes on from NC_136504.1 coordinate 87,204,253, forward strand.
GAGTTTCCTTTTAAATACAAGATTCGTGGTAACATTTAAAAAAAACTTATATCATTAGCTTTTACTGTATTTTATCTTTCTCTCACACGCACACAAGTAAACACACCTCTCCCTTTTGCACATTTTTAGGAAAAAAGAAAAAGAAACAGTGATCAACAGCCAATTGTTTGACATAGTTTCAGTGGTGTTTTAACATTTAGCGGTTAAAGCTTTTTTCGAAGCATTAGGTGCATTATCAGATTGTATTACTTAAAAACTTTTTTTATATATCAATCAATGAATCTATTCTGCTCTTAACTGAAATAGCAACTATCAAGAGAAGGAGATTTGCTATTTCTTCCAAAGAGTTGAGGGCAGAATATATTCATTGATTGATATAATGATCAAATGAATTATTTTGTGCTACGAAATAGTTGCTATCAAGAATTGTGAATGTCAACTGGATCAAAGAAATAAATTGTAAGATGGTCAATATCATGAATTTGAAATATACACTTTTGCTATCTGTTTGATATATATATATATATATATATATATATATATATATATATATTCAGAAAGTGTGAGAGAATATATATAATTATTTTCCCACAGCCGAACCAACGTCGCAGCCCACAAGAGCCAAGAAAGCCAACAAACCGGAAGTCCAAGACTTGAGTTTCGCCCTCATTTTGGGCTCATCAGTTAGACATATCCGTGAGACGTCGGTTTGGATGAAGCTGGTTTGATACCTCGTCCCTTGTTCGATATAGGGTAGGTTCTTTCAACTGTCGGATCTGTGCCGCGGGTTGCGTGATCTGTGTAAGTTAATAGACTTTCTTGTGTGTGTGGTGTGTTTGCTCAGTTGGTAGAGTGCTCGCCTAGCATGCAAGAGGTTCGGGTTTAGAAATCCTGAGCGCGGATATGTCTAACTGATGAGCCCAAAGTGAAGCGAGGAGAGAATATGCACCGTTTCGGGGCCTTCTTTTGACGGCTTTTTCGTGCATCTATTCTTCTCACTGATGTCAAGTCGATTATCTGAATTGCGTTGAAATCAAATAGACTGTTTAATATAATCAGAACTGGAAGTTAAGAGACTTCTGTAAATATTATCTAATTTCTATTAAATATTAGCAGAGGAACCCGATGTTCCCAGGGCGTAAAATACGCTTAAATATGATATTTTAATGTACGCATATTTCATATTTATTATAATAAAGTCATTTCTCTATCGATTATTTTATAATGATTTCAAAAGTAATATATAAATGTGTGTGTGTGTGTGTGTGTGTGTGTGATTTGAGTGCCATCAGCTAGAATCGAAACTAAAACCAAAATTGATAATGGGGATCATAAAATATATATATATATCTATATATGTGTGGTTAAAATTTTATGACAGTTTGAAAAAAGAACCTATATTTTCAAACCAATACAATATGACCAAATTTTCGTACATTTGTATATATAGTGTCCTGGCCAATCAGCTGTAGTTTTGCTGCTTTGGGATGAATTTTGCTTAGTTATTTTTCTTGGTTGTCGCCCCTGTGGCCTTACAAGACCACTAATATGCACGCTATTAATATTTCGGTTTCGGGCTTAACCTTAAATAAGATCGTAAATAAAACTTGTAGCAGTAACAAGATGTAGGTCAGAAATGTTTTTTACAAGGGAGTCAAAACTTAGCAAGACCTAAAGACTACTCAAGCATTAGAGTTAATCTGGTAGAATTTGATTATTTAAAGCAACGGCTCAAAGCGCAACTAGAGATCAAAGTAAACCTTTTTCTCTCTATAGCGGGTTTGAAGAGTTTGCATCTTGAAGGGATTATACAATAAATTTTAAGTCATAAGAAAATTGTGTTGCAATTCTTCATTTTTGCTGCTGCATAATTCTCATTTGGGGATTGGTATAAAAACGCGGCTTAACGCGACAGTTGTAAACAAATATGCGAACAAAAAAATGAATGCATTTCTTTGTTGGTTGGTGTCTTTCCCGCTTTTCTAACGAAATGCTTGATTTGCCATCGCTAATCACAGAGCCATTTTGTTGCTCGTAGGCAAACAATGGAATTCAATTTACCATCGAGACTTTGGGACCCGATTATTTGGCGTCTGACATCGTCGTCGACATGAAATCACTGAGCTGTCAACATGTTTGATTTTGTTTTTTGTTAATTGGCACTTGTGTTCGCATAATGTCTGTTCAGGTGTAATCTCCCCCACGCAAAAAAAAAAGCAAGAGGAACAAAAACAAACAAAAATATAATCTCTTCAATAATTCGAAAGTTATTCAAATCTCGCGAGATTAGAAAACTAAAATCGAGAATAAGACCGATCTCAGTTTAAGGCTTCTGACTACTTGTATATTATTTTTCTTTGTTGTTTTCAGTTAGTATGGTGACTGAAGAAATCTCAAAGTAAATGTTAAAATATTTAGTATTAAATAAAGAGAGAGAGAAAAAAGGAGAGAAAGGGTATGTGTCTATTTGAATGAGTACAATACAGAGTGATATACATATATATATATATATATATATATAAGGAACTTTGTGTGTGTAGGTGAGTGTCTGAGTCCGAGACAACTAAGCAAAAATACGTAAGCAAAATTCATTCCAAAGCAGAAAAACTAAAACGGAATTTCCAGGACACTATACGCATATAAATGTAGGAAAATGTGTGCATATTTATTGGTTTGAAAATATAGCTTCTTTTTTTCCAACTGTCATAAAATTTTAACCACACAAACACACACACACACAAACACACATATATATATATATATATATATGACCTTTTATTTACATTTATATTTTATTACATTCATAATATATATATATATATATATTACCTTTGTATGTATATTTTACATGTACCTCCGGATTTCTATCCTGCTTTTTCCTCTATCCGACTTCGAGGTTCTTTTTTTTACCTTTTCTTGTTTCTGCTTTCCCTATTTGCTCTTTTTTCGTTCATTTTTAATGATTTCATAATTTTCTTTTACAATCCCCATTATCAATTTTGGTTTCAGTTTCGATTCTAGTTAATGGCACTGAAATCAGACGCTCACACACGCACATATATATATATATATATATATATATATATATATATATATATATATATAGGAGACCGTGCTTACCAAAAAAACTATATATAATTGTTCTACATAACTTCATGTATGCCACAAATAAAAAGCACGGATTTCCGAAACGATCGTACAGATAATTGACTTTGTTGTTATTCCTTCTCATTAAACTGATTTTTAATTTAATTAAAATTTGATTTTTAAATTTAAAAATTTTTTTTTAATTTTTAAATTGTAAATCACATTACTTAATATATATATATATATATATATATATATATATATATATATATATATATTACTTTTTAATCATGACTATATATTGGATACAAGATGTAAAATAATCGATATAAAATTGACTTTATTATAATAAATATGAAATATGTGTACATTAAAATATCATATTTAAGCGTATTTTACGTCCTGACAATACTTGGCGCCTCTGCTAATATTTAATAGAAATTAGATGATAATGTTTACAGGAGTCTCTTAACTTCCAGTTCTGATTATATTAAACAGTCCATTTGATGTAAACGCAATTCAGATAATCGGCCTCACATCAGTGAGGAGAATAGATGCGCGAAAAAAACGTCAAAAGAAGGCCCCGAAACGGTGCATATTATCTTCTGATGAGCCGACATTCCTGGAAGGCAGAATTAAATACCTTACAAGTGTAAATAGCTGATCAACACAATTATAAAATGTAAGCTGCTTCCTCCAAACAGCATCTGCTGTTAGTCATTTGCTTCAAAGCGAGTTTCTGCTCCCAACCCGGAAGCAAATATCATTCTACCTGTAATTTTCTAGCTAATATGATGATCATCATAAACATGGTTAGTATTAGTGAAAAAAAAACAGGTGTTCTTAATTTTTGAAATTGATTGAAGTTTAAGAAAACGTGTGGAACCCGACATAGACGAGTACATAACTACTATATATATGAAGATGTGTTAGATGTATTCTATTTTACCAGACTACATAACATTTGTACATGTGAAGAAGATTTTGTCGGAACTTTGTAAATAAATGGCCGCGTTGACAAATGAAAAAGTGTGAAAGTATAAATCTATTACTATAAACCCAATCCTATTGTCCTTATGAAACACATTTTATTATTTTGATAGGTTTTGTTTTACGGCATATCAACACTTTTCGAGTTATTTAATACCAGATCCAGTAATTTTGAGCAAAGTTTTTTATTCAAGTTTTAAATAGCTTCAAAAATTTATTCATCGTATTTGGTTTGGTTCGTTCGTTTTACGGCATATCAACCCTTTCCGGGTTACTTAATGCCAAATCCAGTAAAAGCATTTATGCTTAAAGTTATTTAAATATTCAAATATTTATTCGTGATGTTTTGTTTACTGGTTTGGTAGAGGGAAATTTTTGCTTTTGTTTTAGAGTTTGCAGAACATGATTGAGTTTGAAAAAGTAAAGAAAACAATAACATTCATATTTGGTGTATTTTAGTTCAGCTATCTTCAAACAGCCTGATTTGATGTCATCAAGTACATTTTATCGTGGTTACCATCAAATGCGGTTGAAGTATCTTTTATTCACCAAATGGAACTAAATATGCGATCGTATTCCAACGGCCCACCCACACCTAGGGAGAAGAATCGACTCGTTGAGGCATCCTGAAATTAAAGCGCGAATAAAAGCCTAACGTAATATGTCCGACTGAACGATGTTCGAGGGTGGTCCACCACCACCACCTCACACGAATACACACGAATCGTGTTGTTCGTGCTGAGATATCTCCTTGTTCGTCCGTAAACTCGCTCCGTTTGGGCTAAATGGAACGCGGTGAAGAGGAAATGCCGGTTTTATTGATAATCTGATATTAACTAAATGAATGAACACACTGACTTTGTAATAGTGACCGAACAGCAGGAACGGAAGTGAACCGCAACAAACTCGCTCTGATCTAATTAACTTTTATTGATGCTCCTGTTCGTTATCGCAATGCAATTATGATGGATCTTTTGTAATCCCGTGGACAGGCTCTGTTAAAAAGTACTTGGATTAGAACTACATTGGCTGCACGCTGTAGGACATGAGTAATTTGGTGTGGTTGTGACGTCACGGACAAGAAGCAAGATGCTAAACGGGTCTTTTTCCCCTCGTTTCGAATATTGTAAGGCAAAATGCCCTTTTATTTGGAATAGAGGAAAGTTCGAATAAATACAACAATCAAAGTCTCCTTGGCCAGAGTTTTATTAATAACTGAACTTACCGAGACCGTCTACATTAGACTCGGTCTCAAAGACAATCGTACACACGATTAACGTGCAAAGTTGCATATTGTGACATGTCGAGGAATTTACAGTTGCTAATATTAATTGATTAAATTAAAGTAATTAATCCATGATTTAAAAAATGAGGATCCACGTCTTTTGGAACGACTAAATATCAAATACTATCATATTATTGCTTGCTTTTGATTATAAAAACGAAAGCGGAAAAGGTCATCATGTAACCTATTCTATTTCCAGATATAAATGACCACTTACATAAAATCATTTTTGATTCCGCTAGAATTATCAAGGAATTATTTTCAGGCGATTAATTTTAGATTAATCAATTAAAAGGCCACAAGAACACGTAATATCTGATGAATATAATCTCTTGTCACAATACATTCATGGGTGCTCATTCTGCACTAGACTCAGCTTAAAGGTTGCCTTTTTTATGAGAAACAAAACTTAATTCTCGACTAATCATAATAAGCAGGACCTGTGGAAATTCCACAGGAGACTGATTCTTATGTAATATATTGATGTCGGCATTCTGTAGATGGTCAGTGTAAATGGAGACGCTCTGGTATTATTGTAGCTCTTTTATTTAAACTGCAAAAGTATTTATCTAAGCTAGCAGGGACGCCCAGCATAGTTCGGTCGTAAAGTACGCTTAAATTATTTTCATTCTTGCCGATTTCGTAGATATTATTATAGAGTTAATGTTCTATCAAATTTTATATATTATAAACTTGCGATTTCAAAAATAAAAAATATATCCATATGACTTGGGTGCATCAGCTTGAATCGAAACCGAAGTTCCTTCAGCTATAATCGAAACCGAAACAAAAACTTATGGAGAATTCTTGGTAAAATTCTTTATTTAAAAAAATGACTTGAGTGCCGACAGCTATAATCGGAACCAAAACCAAAACTTCTGAAGTAAGTATGTATGGCTGCCTAAAACTTTCGACAGAGGCGACGGATTTTCTACGAAATCAGTATTATTGTGAAGCACGGCCGTCCGGACGACGAATATCGAAAAATTGAACAAAAACATTAACTCCTTCACCCTACACTTGGCACTTTTCTAAAGGGAACGGTCGCTTTTTTCGCCGATATTTTCGAAAGTCATCCCCTCTTTTCGACTGATTAGCCTTAATTTAAACATTCGTCACTTCCGGTTATGCGATAGGCCCAACAGAAAAACCGTCATGTTTTTTTTTGTTTTTTTTTTCACGTTCTTTTCTTCTTTCGCGGTACATGTTCGAGCCTGCCTGCTACCACTTTTTTTTTTGCGCTCGCAATTGTCCTTCTTTTCTTTTCTTTTTTTTTTTTTTTTGCTCAACTAACATCCTTACACACATCCACTTTCTTTCCGCCTACGCGTTAGGGGTTCAAGCCTGCATGCCTACTACCACTTTTTTTTTTGCTCAACACACACCTCCAAAAACCCGGACATCGCCGGGCTCCCAGACTAGTCTATAATATAAAGTTCAACTGTCTGTTTAAACGCATGTATGCTTGTATGTATGTATGTATGTATGTATGTATGCCTAAAACAGATACGACGTATGTATGTATGTATGTATGTCAGGTCATGTCATATGCTACTGGTACCATGTAACCCAGTACTACCTGCCTCATAGTCGGGTCACCGGCGACTAAACTGGTTCCCCCAGCAGACTTGTTTGGTGAGGAGGGCGGCTAGTCTCCCTGAAGGATTAAAAACAAGACCTTCCAAAGGGCGAATGAACTCTTTTTCTGGGTCAACGGCCAACTAGCACCGTGAGAGGGCTCCCGTAAGCCGTGGTGAAGGAAACCTTTCTAGGAGAAGCAAATCCCTGATTTAAAAACCATAAAGCGGGAGACCAGTACCCGCATTAAGCTGGTCTGCAGTTTAATTTGTTGCTGGCTACCTTGCTCTTGCTTGTTGCTGGATCTCAACATTTTGAACCGAGAGAGAGACTTAGCTGTCGTACAAAGCTAAGACTCTGTAACATCATATTTGTATAGATACTCCCTCAGACATTTGGGCTCATGGATTTTAAATGTCTGAGGGAGTGGCACTTGTCTGACAAGACGTTGCAATCATCATGTATGCCTAAAACAGAGGCGACGGATTTTCAATGAACAACGCCGGTCACCCGGGCTAGTCTATAATATAAATCTCACCTGTCTGTTTAAATATATGTATGTATGTATGTCTACCTAAAACTTTCGACGAAGGAGAGATATTTTCACGTGATCGGTATCGTTTTCAAGCGCGACCCTTCAGACGATAAATATCGAAAAATTGTCTAAAAACATTAATTTCTTCACCCTCAACTGGGCACTTTTCTAAAGGGAGCGGTCGCTTTTTTTCGCCGATATTTTCCAATGTCATCCCCATCTTTTCGAGTGACTAGCCTTAATTTAAACCTTCGCCACTTCCGGTTTGGCGATGGGCGCAACAGCAAAGACGTCACTTGTTTTTTGTTTGTTTTTTTTCACATTATTTTCCTCCTTCGTGGTACGGGTTCGAGCCCGCCTGCCCACTACCATGTTTTTTTTTTTTAATTTTTTTATTTTATTAATTTTTTTTTTTTTATTTTATTAATTTTTTTTTTTTTTTCAACACACACTTCCAAATGCCGGGCACCCAGGCTAGTAGCAATTAAACGGCAGTCACTCGGATGTAAGCGTGACACACAAAATAAATAACACACGTGCAATCCTATTAATATAGAGACCATCAGAAATGCCATACTAATTGTGATCTAGTTGGAAACCATAGAACTTAACTCATGAAAAAGTTCCAAATCAAAATAACTGATATTTGTAGAATTCGCCAGAAGACAGTCATATAGTTCAGCGATACGGAATCGTATCATCGTTTGTTATTTTTGAAGTACAAGATATATTCCAAAAAGATGGTGATTAAAGCAATATATAGCGCACCAGAAATAAACAATGAAAGAAACGTGATTTTTTTAAAGCAGTAGAAGCTAGGTGAAGATTGAAATTGACATACCCAGGTACTGTATCAAATATAAACTAGTATAAATAAAAAATATATTTAGTTTTTAATGATAATGATCTCAATTTCCGACTATTAAAAGCTGACTTAAGAGACGCCTTCTAAATGGAATTTAAAACATTATTTTTATTCTGTATTTTGACGAAAATTTAATTAAGCAAACGGATGCAAAAAAAAAACCATCCCAAATTCTTTATTGCTTAGGCAAAGTTTAAGGATACGCGTAAGTCTACAAGATTACAGATAACTGATAAGAAAGCTTAGAGATAAGGAACTCTGCTGGCGTAGCCGAAGGACACCAAAGAATTAACAATCTCATTCCGTTTGGTTTTGACAATGTAAACACAACAAATCAAAGAAACGCGCATTCTTTTCTTTCCATGACGAGAAAAAGAGATTGTATCGGCTTCCGTTGAATTAAATTATACTTCCTGCCTTGCTGGATGTACAAGATAAATAAAATCAACCTAAGATCTTTCTTTAATTGAAATCATAACATGCGCAATAGTGGTTGCTATGTATCACTTTTTCCTCGTTCACCTCTCTTTCTCTTTCTCTCTATTTTCCTATCCGCCCCTTTTATTTATCTACCTCGTTCGTCCCCATCTTTCTCTTACTCTTCCTCTAGCGTTCTCTCTCCCTCTTTCTCATTCTCTTCATAATCTTCGGCTCCCCCCATTCTCATTCTCTTCATAATCTTCGTCTCTCTCTCTCTCTCTCTCTCTCTCTCTCTCTCTCTCTCTCTCTCTCTCTCTCTCTTGTTTCTTTTATATATGTTACTAACTCTTTCTTTCTTTTCCATTTATCTTTCTCTTCTATTTTCTACCTTTTATCTTTCCTCTCTTTATCAGCCTTTCCCTCACTATTTAGTCCAATCAAACGTTGCGAATTGGCAAAGATTACAGCAATTGCTGCCAAGGCAGGAAAACACACCATTTCCTCGTCGAAATCTGCACTCTTTTGCCGTTTTTTAATACATTTGTATCCATAAATATATATTTTTTTTTACTTCATCAACGCTCAAAGGCCACTCTAGGATAAGGGTTATGTAGATGGTGAGACAACATGATCAGTAATGGCGGAACTTGGGTAGAGCTAGATTATTTAAGAGTGCAGCTACACAGCAACGTATTTACATTCGATTTGAAAATGATCATGTCATAGTCAGCTGTTGTGTTTCATACATAGAAAGTTCTAGGAAAGAAACTTTGCTCATGGAATTTTCTTTTAGTTTTAGGCACAGTGGAGGAAAGTGTTGATTGTTGTTGTAGCTAGACAAGTATTTTTGCGAATGTTTTACGGGGAGGGACCATAGATTGGAGCTCAGTCGAGCACGTACCAGAAATCTAACGATAAAGCAGAGATAGACTCGCAACGTCTCCTATGTGAGAAAAAAGACACAGGGAGTCAGAAAGTCGTCCACTAAATTTCGAAGACAGTTTTGTATCCCGTCAAAGCAGGAAACGGTATTCTCAGGATGTGGCAAAATTTCCCCCTCTTGGGATATATTTGGCTCTTGTAACAGGTAAAGGAATCCGTCGGAAATGAGATTTACTTTCTAGAGCGGTGGAACGAGCTCACCATTTTTCCATTGATTTTGGCAATGGATCTGATGTAGGACTTTCATTTCATGTCAGAGGTGAACTTTTTTAGAAATTAGAAATTCAAGCGCGTAACTGACGGGCATAGAAAAGTTACCAGCTGGTATAAGTTACCCATTTCTTTCTTTGTTAGTTCGGCTTACTCTTTCAACTTCTTTCTTTCTAACTTCTTCCTTTTTTCTGGAAGAGTGAGGTACTAATAAAGTAAGTAGTTCTAAAAGAAGAAGAGACGTTGCGAGCCTATCTTTGTTTTATCGTTATTTCCATGACAGGTGCTCGTCTGAACTCCAATCTGTGGTCCCCCCTCGCCAATCTTTCACGAAAAACACCCGTCTAGCCGAATCCACTGTGAAAAATTTTCCCCACTCTTTATCTGTGCCTAAATCAAAACGTAGATTCCATGAACAAAGCTTCTTTCTTAGAACTGCACGCCTGTGGAACTCTGTTCCGTCTGGAGCTTCCCACTGGACTACAACTTGGATGTGTTCAAGTCCAATGTTAACAAATCCTAATGAACCGCCCCCTTAAGTAAACACTTCATCAAATCTCCACACTAACGTACTGTACATGCAATAACCCTTATCCCTGAGTGGCTTCCGGGCCTTGATAAGTGGTGATCACTGTGTAAAAAAAAAAAAAAAAAAACGACAGCGTCGGATTTTTTACATTGAGATACAATTCGAACGAACGCCAACACGCGACTGGCTTGAATAACCACTCTCTTTCTTTGTCCAGTTCATTTGGATAGTCACTCTGAGAAGCAAATTACAATTTCACACGAACGTATTAAGTTAACATGTTTCTACTAATGAAAATCGTTTGAAACCCAAAAATGTACGAAATCTATGCTAAATCAATTCATAAAAAAAACTAACTTTTCAACGAAATCAGCGTCTTCCTTGGTGATAATCTACGGCGTACCTCGATCCCAAGATTAACTACGTCTACGCCAGAAACATTGATTGGAATGTCCAATGTTTAAATTCCTGTAAGCCTGCTTCCATCAGCCAGTGACAACTTGACACCAAAGTAAACTGTTCCCTCTCTTTCCCACACGCAATAAATTTCAAACGACTTTCTGGCGTTGTTTAACCTTATCAGTAAACTTTTGTCTTCCAAAATATATTTTACATGTCTATAAAACTGTTGATATATGAATATATTTAGTTTGTTAACTCATGTTTTCCCGCTTTTATTCAGAAAATACCGTTGTTATGGTAACACTTGCTAATTGATGAGTCGTTGTTATAATTCATGTTTTTATCCATCTTCTTTATTCGCAAATTTAGCTACATATACGAGGTGCCGTTAATAAGTTTCGAGACTTTTTTTTTGTACAAAAATTTAAAATTGTCGGAAATTCTTGAAATGTCAGTATGTTATTTCTATACATCTTATAAGTTGACTGACTAATTTTTATGATTTCAGTTTCAAATAGACAGTTACATATACGAGGTGCTTTCAATAAGTTTCCAGACTTTCTTTTGTATAGGCATTTTTAAATTATCGTACACTCTTTAAAATTTAGTATGTTATTGTTATACATCTTATGAGATGACTAACTATTTTGTATGATTTTAGGTTCAAATGAACAGTTACAGCAGGAATTGGAATACATCCTACTAAAGCCTGATTGTCACAACAGAGTACAAAATAGACTTCGTGGCTTAGTGGGGGATGCCCTTTTCTCTTTCCTGCAACCTCTCTGCCATAGAAGAGACGTTGCGAGCCTATCTTTGTTTTATCGTTATTTCCATCGCAGGTATTCGTCTGAGCTCCAATCTCTAGTCCCTCTCGCAAATCTTTTACGAAAAACACCCGTCTAGCTGAAACCACTGTCAAAAATTTTCCCCACTCTTTATCTGTGCCTAAATCAAAACGTAGATTCCATGAACAAAGCTTCTTTCTTAGAACTGCACGCCTGTGGAACTCTGTTCCGTCTGTTTGCTTCCCACCTGACTACAACCTGCTTGTCTTCAAGTCCAACGTAAACAAATTCCTGATGAATCGCCCCCTTAAGTAGACATTTTTATTAAACCCTCCACACACTAACGTAATGTACATGCAATAACCATTATCCCTGAGTGGCTTCCGGGCCTTGATAAGTGGTGATCACCTTGTGAAAAAAAAACTGGTGAATTTCAAAAATGCAGTCTGGACGTCAGGGTAATTTAGAAGAACGATCTGCAATAAAATTCTGTTTTAAACTTATAGAATGCTTCAGACTGTGTTTCGGCTATCTTGAGTGAATCGAGCATCAGTTTTTGAGTGGTATAAGATATTAAAAGAAAGCAAGGGGTCTGTGAAGGATAATGAGAGGCGTTGGAGAAGGAAAGAAGTCAGAACACGGGAGTTGATTGACCAAATAAAAAATTTATTAATAAGGACCATCGTGTGTCTGGAAACAAGTTTGATGTCGGTGTGGAAATTGTACAAACAATTATTTGCGAGGAACTGAAGATGCGGAAGATTTGTGTAGATGCACCTGTCCACAACTCCATCCTTGTTACAGACTATTTGACCAAGATAAGCATCAAGACGATTCCTCATCCTCCCTATAGGACAGACATTTCTCTTTGTTACTTTTGATTATTCCCTAAGCTCAAGGAAAGTCTTCTAGAGGCTGTCATTTAGAAACTATTGAGGGGATGAAAGAGACTGTTACAAGGTTCATTGACATGCTCACACAAGAGGACTTCCATGAAGGATCCCAGAAATTGTTTTAACGATACAACAAGTGCATTACAGTCGAAGGAGATTACTTCTAAGCGAACTAGATTTTCATGTGTGTACTGTCCATGAAAGTGCCCATACGAAAACGACTGGAAACTTATAGAAGGGATCTCGTTTATATATATTGTTAACGTTATTCTTAGCACTTTCCAAAGACGATATTTCCATCAAAATACATTATCTGAAGCCAAGATCTGTGTCACAATTTGACATTTTCTATAAAAACTAGCAGGGCTACCCGGGGTTATTGGGAACCATATAAAATTAAATAGAAATATAATGTGTGTAACATCTTTATATATAAATTTTCTCTCTCTCTCACACACACACACACTCTCTCTCTCTCTCTCTCTCTCTCTCTCTCTCTCTCTCTCTCTCTCTCTCTCTCTCTCTCTCTCTCTCTCATTCTCTCCTCCATTTTTCATCCTTTTTCTTAACCTTGTCTTTATCCTTCACGCTGAAAAATGTAAATCTGGAGACTGGAGCTGTCCCTTTTAAATTTAATACCCTTATTTTATATTTATTGATCCTGGACAACGTTGAATAGGACAACATACCTAAGATTCTTGATTACGAGTAATTTCGTTCCCTCTACCTACTTCCAAAGAGAAATTATGTTTATAATGAAAATAGTTCAAAGAGATAAGATATTAAGTTGTAAGATATATTTATTGATTCTGAACAACGCCAAATAGGAAAAAAGATTGTATTATCCTCACGTACTTACCAAATAAAATACATAAACATTAATAAAGACAATTGTATTCCTTGCTTACAACATCGTTTAAAATACAGCCATATATATAATACATTCTTAGGATGTGGCAATGTTGATACTGACAAAAGCACGGTTCTTATCAACTTATAAATAAAAAATTAGGTTGATAATAACAATTTATTTACTACTAGGGAGGATAATCGCATGGCCACAGAAAAGATACTACATGAACCAAAGGAAAGGAGATAATGTCTGGAAAGATAGCCTCAAAGCAATAGAAGAAACGCTACATTACTTCCTTCTCCCCCCAAAAAAGTGAGGCAATGACCTCATAACTTCACAATCCGAAGGAAAGGATGTCATATTCGGAAGCTTTCGATGAATGACTCCAAAAACTGAATGCGATGATAACCCCGGAAAGAGAAGCCGCATATCACAAAATAGATACTACAGTATAACTACTGAAAAAAAAGGAGAAGATAATGCCTTGGAGGATGTTCTCTTGAAAAAAATATTAACACTATACTATTCACTTCCTCAAAAAAGGATTATACTAATTCCTGGAAGAATAGTCTCATGACCACAAAGCAGATACTAAATAATCAGTACTTAAATAAAATAGAGAAGATAATGCCTGGGAGTCTGATCTCAATACAGTAAAACGGACACACATCTCTCCTTCACCACCGCCACAAAATAAACGAATGTGTTAATAATCCCTTCTAGGATGAGGATCTCATGACCGCAGTAAAGATACATTATCACTACTACCAAAAATAAAGGAGGGGATAATGCCTTGGAGTATTGTCTCAATATAACAAAACGGACACTACACAACTCACGTACAAAGTAAAAATGAATAAGCCAATAATCCGTGGGAATATAGTCTTATAATTACAAAACAGACACTACATTATCATTACTACCAAAACAAAATAGGGGATAATGCATGGGAGTCTTATCTCTATACAATAAGACAGACACTAAACTACGCCTCCGCCCTCCCAAATAAAGAATGTGCTTGTAATCTCTTATTATGTCGTTTCTGAATTTTTTTAGATGAGGATTGGTTATTCGTATTGTTTTGATTAATCGGACTACTGTTCTCATCTTCAGTGTGATTTTCACAACATTTTAGACGATGTAACCTCCGATCTTCTTCAGGTATATCTTGTCGAACTCGGGAATGTTTCTGTCGAAAACATTTGGACGGAATTTTGAGCGGAATCTTTTATTTACTTCACGGGGGTAGCGTGCTCTTGTTCCATTAGCCATGACTGGATAGCCGTCCTAAGTAATTCGCAATTGTATTTTTCAGTTGCCCACATTGAGAATTGAACTTTCAACCTTCAGGAGAATATCACTTTTTACAATTGATTTTTCAAGTGCTCTAACCACGGCATTACATAAATCATCTGTCCAAAATAAAAATAAACATGCTAGTAATCCGTAGAAATATGGTCTCATGACATCATCACTACTACAAAAAAGGAGATAATGCTTGGGATGATGGTTTCACTATAACCAAACTGATAATATACTACCTCTCCAACTCTTCAAAAACCCTGGTGGTAAATCCTGGGAGTATGTCTCATGACAGCAGAACAAATACTACATTATCGCTACTACAAAAAAGGAGGAGATAATGCTTGGGAGAATGGTCTCACGATAACAAAACTGATACTATACTACCCTCTTCAACTCTCCAAAACCCCTGATGGTAAATCCTGGGAGTATGGTCTCATGACAGCAGAACAAATATCACTACTACAAAAAGGCGGAGATAATGCCTGGATAGTTGATCACAAGAGTACGGATGCTACACTATTTCCCTTCATCCCTAAGAAAATGATGGTAATCCTTATGATGATGATCTCATGACTTCCGTATTCCATCGTAATTTTAAAAAAAAATGATTTAATTTCCAGAAGATTCCGATGGATGACTGAATAGTATTTCCAAATTAATACATAAATTTTTGCATCAAAACATTATGTGACAAGATATGTCAGGCGCGGAACCGCAAATCAATAGCGTGAAAGTGATAACGTTGCTTTCGCGTCATTCGTTTTTGTGTTCCGGAGTGAACCTTCCTGACTTGAAACTGGTGAGTCATTCTACCCTCTGTATCGGAGAGTAAAAAAAAATCTGCAATCGTTCATGTTGGCGAATAACTGCAACTAATGATGAGGGCAACGCAAATTACACAATCATGAGGCACAATCTTCGTTTTAACGTTATGCGAAAGAGTGGCTTGCTTATCAAACAAAGCAATAACATAAATTTGATACTTTGCCGTCATGAACCTCAATCATTAGTATTACCAATATTGACCCGGCTACAGAGAGCATCAACGATTAACAAACAGCTATATCTATGACTACTGCTAAAAGACATGCACATATATATTAGTGACGGGACGATTCATCAGAACCGGAATCGAACATCGGAAAAATCGACAAATTATAGGTTATCGAAGTCAGTATAGCAATCGAAAAAAATTGGTGCCTATTTTCCGATGCTAAAACGATTCTTTTAATTGTCTTCTTTTATTTGATTTTGTTTAAAGCAAAATCTTCCATGGCTGGTAATAATGATGAAATAATAAATATTTATTGATTGATAATGCTCGTAAAGCTAAGATCTATAGATCATCCTCCACATGTCTAATTTTTACGTTTAGGAAAATATTTGCATACTCAACGTGTGTTTTTTTACAGAATCGTGGAAAATTAAAACTCTATAGTTAAATATTTAGATATCTCGGAATCGGAATCGGAAATTGTATCGGAATCGGGAATTTAATACGGAATCGGTAAAAATATTGGAATCGTCCCATCACTAATATATATATATATTAATTATTTAATTGTACAGAAGTTCAGAAAAGCATTGGTACCGTCGGTTTCAAGCCCAACATAAAAGCGACCAGTTAGTGGTAAAACGTAAATGATGTTAGGCTCTTGTCGACGGTAAACAACATGGCTTACGAGAGCCTAACATCATTTACTGGTCCCCTTTATGTTGGGCTTGAAACCGACGGTACCAATGTTTTTCTGAACGTCTCTACAATTAAATAAATAAATATTAAGATTTATATCGAAAAAGTTTTTCTTTGTAATCGAGCACTTTGTTGGAATTCTTTCCCAAAAAAAAACAGTAAACAATATATAATGTTATAAATTTTCCAACACCGATAAAGAAAATTCCAAGTTCTTGTGAGTTTGTTTTGTATTTTCATATTTTAGCTGGATATAAAAACACACAGACATTTTCCCTTTTTATAATTGATGGCAATTATACTTTTTATAATTGATGGCAATTATAAAAATTAAAACAAAAATATAAATACGGCTACGAAGTTCGGGACTTGAAATGCGTCCCGTTGTTGTTAAAAACTTAACTTAAATTTAACGAAAATTATTTAAATTAATGTTAGTTTTGTTACAACACGGGCTGCAGGTAAAATTTCAATATTACCAAGTAATAAAATTACAAGAATAGGTAATACGTTTATATATATAAATATATATATATATATATATATATATATATATATATATATATAATTTTATAGCTAGTTCATCGTTCAATCCTCGACAAAGTAATTTTTCTAACTTTTATCAGTTGAAAATACAAGAATGCGGCATAATGACGGTGGCACATTAGTTAATGTTAGATAATTGAAGTTAAGTGACGTTGAGCTTGGTCAGTATCAGATGGGAATACTAACGTGTGCGAAGGAACGGCGATTTTCGCGCAAAAACTAATGTCGTTAAAATTATCTAGCCTGAACGTGATACACATGCGACTGGAGATCGCTTGTGAATTTATTTTTCTGGAGAAACTTCCCTCTGTGAAAGATTGTTTAGTTTCGCTTGTTTTACAGTATATCAACCTCTTTAGGGTCATTTAATGCCGAAACATTAGTTGTAGTATATGATAAATCAAAGTTGAAGATCATTAATGATAACCCCGATATTCTTGATAGAGAAAAAAATAATACTCAAATACAAAACAAAACTAAATGAATAAAACATATAGTCTTGCTGGTAGAGATGGATGAAGACAGAGTAGGGGTAAGTTATCTGGCGCCTGATTTTTGGCGCCAATGAATAAAATGAATGGCAAACAATTGTATCTCTTGCACGTCATTATGTGACCATTTGTTCCAAAACTGTGGGATTCTTGTCTTGCCAATAATAACTGTTAATGGAAGTAATTTAAAACGAAAAAATGTGCGTCACAAAAAGATCGCAATGATTCTGGTAATTTGGTGCCAGTTCAATAACGTCCCTGTATTAATGTGTCACGCCAAATATTGATTTTTTATAGCGTCAACTAAATCGTCCAAAAACTAATATGAAAATAAGAATTAATCAAATAGAGAAGCTGGTTATTTCGGTGCTTGTAGACACTGGAAATTAACTTTGGATTTAACGTGAAGTGTAACTCGAACTTTCTCTTTCGTGGCGCTTTTTTATTATCGTGCTTAATCCAATGATACGCAGACACTCCTACGCACATACGGAGCACAATCACGTTGACACACCGGTTCTCGCCAGATCACCAAAGTTAAGCAACGTCGAGTCTGGCCAGTACCAGATAGGTGACCATTTGGGAAGGCAAGACGTTGTATGTACCGCAAGGTAAAATACCAGATTGAGAAACTGGCGTGGTCTATCCTTCTCTCGAGGATAAATGGGCTTTCTTAAGCCGTGGTAGGCAACCCATCTAGTGATCGCGTAATATTTGCGAAAGAAAACACGAATAACAAGAAATATTACGTAGGTATGACTTTCTTAGATTTCAAAACTCGATACTATGACCACGAAAGTACATTCAACAATAAAAAACACCGTATGAAAACAACGCTAGCGAATAAATATTGGGAACTCAAGGAAAGCGGATATTCGCCGGTAGTCGAATGGAAAATAATAAGACAAGCTACCACGTGTAGGGGCCCAGACGACCCATGTAGATTATGCCTTCATGAAAAATTTGCTATCCAGTACTTTAAAGAACCCCAACATCTATTAAACTGTAGAAGAGAAATAGCAAACAACTGTGTTCACAAGGTAAAATTTACTCTAGGATAGCGATACAAAATAATTTTTAAACTAACAAAAACTATAGAAAATAAACAAATAAATACATTAAATAAACATGAATATACATAAACGATCGCACATATATGTATGTATATATATATATATATATATATATATGTATGTATATATGTGCATATATGTGTGTACACATATATATATATTTATATATATATATATATATATATATATATGTGTGTACACATATATATATATATTTATATATAAACTAACATTAAAAAAATTACAAAAACACTAACCTAGATTTAAAACAGATCAAGAAGCTAAATATCCAGGCTAAATAGAGCACACACAAAGGAACAGGTCAACCAGAGGTCAAAAAGGCCTTTGCCCCATAAATGCATTCTCATTGGCTGATAGGAAGGGCGCGGTGGATACTAGAAAGCTGATTGGCTAACTAAAATTTCAATAGAAGATGCGCATATAAAAACGACAAACAACCACAGAATTCGCGCATAAGCCTGAAGAATCCTAGGGCGGATGAAACGCGGAATATTCAGTGTAGCTTAATCGCCATATACATTTTATAATTTATTAACTAGCTCTACCTACGTATTGAGCACTTTTGAAGTAAATACTTTACGCACAAATCTATACTTTCGTAATATATAAAGAAAAGTCAGTTACATTGTAAAAATTAAACAAAAGTAACATTATATCTGACAAATTTATTTTGTCTTCTACATAGCCAAAATACGAAATTTTTTAGTGTGTTCTTTAGACAAAGAAGAAATTCCAATTCATTTTATTGGTTTCTCTATTCTATCCGAGTCGCAATTATTTAGCAAGTATCAATTTCTTGTGTATATACATGAAAACTCTTGTGTAATGTTTAATTGTAGTTCAGTTGGCTAAAATAGACACATTCAAGCTCGATACGCCGACGATTATCGTATCATTGTAAAAGTGGACTCGCATCTTTTCAAATTTCCGTTTAAAGCTTGAGCCGTGAAAAATAAAATCAGTTCGAGTTGAGACACCTGCAAAATAAGACGTGACTCGTCTCTCGCCATAATTTCAGGGTGAATCGAAAGAAAAGCCCTGAACTAAATTACATTTCTACGTGCCTGCTAAGACAACTTGTTTACGTTGGTTAGAAGAGATTATCAGAAATAATAATGCATTGAAAACTCACGACCGTCTGTTTGAAAAGAAAATCAAACACGTGGTCGCTACAAGGACGTATAAATCGAATATAATTCTAATTAAACGGTTACAAAGGCGAGACGAGGGTGAAATTGTTTTTAATAAATAAGCCTATTTATCTATAATATAAATCTCACCTCTCTGTTTAACTGTATGTATGTATTATGTATGTATGTATGCATGCCTAAAACTTTCAACAGAGGCGACATATTTTCATGAAATCGATATCATTTTGAAGTACGATCCTTCAGACGACAAATATCGAAAAATTGGCTAAAACATTAATTCCTTCACCCTCAACTGGACACTTTTCTACAGGGAGGGGTCGCTTTTTTTAACCGATATTTTCGAAAGTCATCCCCTATTTTCGATTGACTAGCCTTAATTTAAACCTACGTCACTTCCGGTTTTGCGATGGGTGCAACAGCGAAGACTTCAGGTTTTTTTTCACGTACTTTCCTCCTTCGCGGTACGTGTTCGAGTCTACCTGCTTATTACCACTTTTTTTTTTTTTTTGCTCAACACACACCTACAAACATCCGGGCAACGCCGGGCACAAAAGCTAGTTGAAAATAAAACTGATTTTTTTTTTTTTTTTTTTTTTTTTTTTTTTTTTTGCTTTCAAATTTTCGAATTGTAAAATATTAATCTTTAGGAAATTGGACAGTTGTTCTTTTGTTTTGTTTTTGTTTTTTCTTCATTTTTCTTTTTTTCCATTTTATATGCCATTGTGGTGGTAATCCCTGGCATGACTTGATGTTTGGAATTAAGTCAAAATAAACAAAAAACAACTGTCCAATTTCCTGAAGAAGAATATTTTACTATTCAAAAATTTGAAAGCAAAAAATTCAATTTTAATTTTAATAAATAGCAATTTCGCACTCGTCTGGTCTTTCTAACCGTTAAATCGTAAATTGTTATCCATCGTTTCAAACAGTGAATTCCTTTTTATTAATTCTAATTGGTATGACATGAAGATAAATACGAGATAGAGATAGGCAGAGATAGATAGCAAAGATAGGTAGGTAGAAATACCGACTGCTGGTAAAGCTAGCGTAACGATATTTTACGCCCTTATATTTAAGTTTGAATTGGATGAAATTGGAACAACAGACGACATTCTTGCAGATATATAGAATCTCTGAGAGGTGCAGTAAAAAAAGAAATACAATATGATTAATTCGATCAGGACAATACACAGGGTGGTACAGAGCAACTTGCTTATTTAAATTTGGCGCCCTAAAGCGATGGTTGCTTCAAGGATAGTAGGCATGAACTTATTTGAGGGGGTGGGGCTTAAAGTTTGGTTTTTAATGTGTGTTACTTATTGTTTTTTTATTTTTCCACGGCCCACGTAGCGCGCATAATGATTATTTTGCGGCAAAACTTCCCAGGACACCTCATCTCCTTGAGGGACGATCTGCATTGTCCATCACTGTCACCAACATACCCATCGATATGCTCGAAAGAGTTGACCGAAACTTCAGAGTTCGATTAACTCGGTGTAAAGAAGAGGAATGGATGTCATCTTAATGATATCATCTTTAAAACTCGCAAAACATAAAATGTAAATTTTGTATTAATTGGAGTTTGAAGAATTACATGTAATCTTGCATTACTTGTGTTTTAATAG
Source organism: Euprymna scolopes (assembly GCF_053919585.1). Classification (NCBI taxonomy): domain Eukaryota; kingdom Metazoa; phylum Mollusca; class Cephalopoda; order Sepiida; family Sepiolidae; genus Euprymna; species Euprymna scolopes. The sequence continues at coordinate 87,225,535 of NC_136504.1, forward strand.
ATATTCCAAACAAGCAAGTTACTCTGCCACACCCTGCAATTACTATAAAAGAAAAATGGATAAAAGCTAGAAAATATATTGCGCTCGCGTCAAGCTTAATAGAGTTAATTTTACCAAGGCTTTTCTTTCACAAAGAGGATTTGTCAGCACCGTTTTACCATTGGAAATTGATAACAGATAATCAATGATAATTCTGTTATTATTATTCTTATTCCAAAAGTTTGACAAACCATTGATTGCATAGAATTTCGTAGTGTTCTTTCATTATGTTGTGTGGAAAGCGGATATTTCAGGGACAATGGGGTTATGGTAAGCTGTAGGGGTCAGATATGTATCATTTCGTTGCTGAAGGGACATTGAAATCACGTTGAAACATCGGCAGGAATTTTTTAAATCTCTCACAAAGGTTTGTCGATTTACTAGAGAGAAACTGCACTGAATAGCAAAATAGATGGAAAAGGCGGAGAGGATAACGTATCGAAGATTCAGCAAGTTTTGCAGACAGGGGTTAAAAGGTGTACTTGGAAACGGGTTAGGTTTGATGCGTAGCAGAGGCGGAGATCGATAGATAAAACGAAGAAAATCAGAAAATGGGATAGACATAATAAATATGAAAAATATACCATGTAACTAAAAAGATATATAAAAAAAAGATGTACAAAGGAAACTTGCCACGTCGCGTTCCCATAAAGCTCCATTCACCAAGATTTAATTGCACACAGAATATCCCAAACAAATTTCCAAAAATTAAATAATTCAAGATACATCTAGATCGTTGTCATTTCTAACTTTAGTTTTTCGCCTCTCCATATATATATATATATATATATATATATATATATATATATATATATATCATATATATATATATATTTCATATATATATATATATATATATTTCATATGATATATACATATATTTCATATATATATATATATTTCATATATATATATATATTTCATATGAAATATATATATATATATATATATATATATATATATATATATATATATGAAATATATGTTATATCGATAAATTATAGATAGATTGAAGAATAGCATTTTTATAGATAAAAAACGTGGGAAGATGTAAGAATGGGTAATAGAGATATGTAAAAGATGTAGATAAATCAACATAGATGAAAAGAGTAAATAAAGATTAAAAAAAAAAGATGGAGAAGATGTTAGAGAAATCATATACTTTTTGTTCTTTCCTTTCCTCATCTACTTTTTTTACTTAATTGAAATTGGTAATTCAAGCACCTGATGAATTATTGCTTCTTGTTACCCGTGTTTCCTATTACACATGTTTCATTTATTATACAAACGAATGTTACATAAACATGTAATAAGAACCCCTTAGGTGCTTGACTTGATTAGCAATTAAACTGAAATAATGCAATGAAAGTTATCCTGCACACAAGATGGTGCACAAGTATAAAATGATTTTTAAAAAAAAGAAAAGGAAACGCGTTTTTTTTTTTTAAATAAGATATTTGTAATTAATGCAATGAATAATATGTACACATTGCCTTGGTTTTTACAATTGCGTGCAAGATAACTTTCAGAACCACAAGCACAGCTAAAAATAATAACATGTTTGTAATAAATGCAATAAATAATATGTAGACGTTTGTACCATCCTCTGTGCAAGATAACTTTCATTGCATTATTTCAGTTTAATTGTTAAGCCAATCAATTACCAGAGTAACAAATTAACGGATGCCTTTAAGATACCATGGTGATCGATTCTATACTACGCTGAACCCCAAATGAGGAAGCAATAACTGAAAGAATGATACTATTATGAATGCTTCTAAAGGAGTTAATACCTAAGAAAACGATATCATAATAGAACCACACTCAGCGCTCCAAATAATAATATGCTTGTAACAAATGCAATAAATAATATGTATACGTTTCTTTGTTTTTTTTATTATTTTATACATTTGCACCCTCCTGTGTGCAACATGAATTTCACTTGCATTATTTCAGTTTAATTGCTAAGCAAGTCGAGTACCAGAAGGATTCTTATTACACGTGTTTATTATGTAGTATTCGTTTGTTTTGTATAAATATATAGTCTATTAATAAATTATGGCTAGATTGAGGAATAGCATATGTATATATATATATATATATGTATATATATATATATATATATATTTATATATATATATGTGTTATTTCGATAAATTTTAGATAGATTGAGGAATAGCATTTTTATAGATAAAAAAAAAAAAACGTTGGAAGAATATATATTGCAAGCAAAATCCGATCCCATATTTTGCTAAATCCTAGTCTTTGATTCGAAGGAAAGTATTTCTTCGAAACTCCGCCGATTAAGGACTATCCACTTATTTTGTGCTTCCTTTTTTAAAAATAAATGTTTTTAACTCTTTTTCAAGGTGATTTTAACATGTTGTATTATATATATATATATATATATATATATATATATATATAACTACTTAATTTACTCACAAAAAATGATTATGCGAAAGTATAGATTTATGCGTAAACTTTAAGCATTTACTTCAAAAGTGCTCTATACGGAGGTAGAGCTAGTTAGCAATTTATAATATATATATATATATATATATATATATATATATATATATATATATATATATATATATATAAACGATAAACAACCACAAAATTCGTGCATAAGCCTGAAGAGTCCTAGAGTGGATGAAACACGGAATATTCAGTGTAGCTTAATCGCCATATTTATTTTATAAATTACTATATATATATATATATATATATATATATATATATATATATATATATATGTATATATATATGTATATATATATATATATGGAGACAAAAAAGTCGAAATATGTTACATATATAGAGATGAGAATGTGATGTAACAAAGTTGGTAGGTAGATAAATCAAAATAGATGCAAAGATAAAATGCAGAAAAAATATGTATGCGTTTTACATATTTTATCACTTTATACTTATTTTTACATTAGCCTTTAAATATAATTCAGTTCTTTTTTGCCTCTCAAACAGCGAGTTAATAAAGAAGAAAAAAACGTTAATTCCCAGTTAACCAGTTAAGAATGTATAGTATATATTTCGCAAATAAGTGTTGTGTAGCCGGGGAAGGGTTCATATCGGAGACACATAATAAAGAAGTTGATAATGACATTTATATATACTGTTTACACTACGACGACGACTGTGACGATTCCTGGGGACTTCATATTATCAATAAAACGGAGCTGGGAGAGACATTTATACAGTCAAATGAGACCACTGAATGGTTCAAAACTGCAATTGACGCACATGTCCCCATGCGGAAATTTTATAGCAAGTCCCACTCTCCTCAATGGTTTATTTACTTGCTCAACTGCCATTGCTCAAAGGCAGCATGCATACCGCAGATTTAACCGACATAAGTCCCGTTCAAACAGACAGAAGTACATAGAAGCTAGAAGTAACGTTAAGAAAGAAATGGCGACAGCTAAAAGAGAATTTACTGAAACCACTAAAAAACGCATCGAAGCACAGAAATTAGGAACTCGTGACTTCTGGAAAATCTACAACAGTGTAGTAAATAATGGGCTATCAACAATTCACCCACTAACCAACAATTACGAGGTTGTTTGCTCAGCAACCGACAAGGCTAACACGCTTGCCAGTCAGTTTGCCTCAGACTCCACATTGGACCCTCTCAACCACCCCCTACCTGACTTTCCTATGCAGACAGACGCCACGCTATACGATCTGAAAATCACCCCTGCTCAGGTGCACGCTATCATAAAAAACCTTGACACTTCAAAAGCATGTGGACCCGATCTCATCACAGCTGTGCTATTTAAAAAGTGCTCAGCTGAAGTAGCTCCAGTTCTCTCCAAACTCTACAATAAATGCCATAATTAATCTTGCTTTCCGGGCTGTGGGAAAACTGCTTCTGTGGTACCAGTATTCAAGAATTCTGTCGAAAGAACGGACCCATTAAATTATCGCCCCATTAGCCTCCTCCCACTTTTTTTCCAAAATATTTGAGACCTTAATAAACCATGCTGTAGTCCATCACCTTACAGATGCTAAACTTCTGACTGACCAACAATATGGATTTAGACAAGCCCGTTCTAAAGCAGACATCCTAACTGTAATCTCTGAACATATATACCACTCACTGGACAAAGCAGGGGAGGATAGAGTGGTAGCTCTAGATATATCTAGCTTTTGACAGGGTATGGCATGATGGTCTCCTCAGGAAAATTAGATCATACGGTATCACTGGTAGAATACTAAACATAATTAAATCCTTCTTAGATAAGACAAAAATCCAGGTTGTACATGTAAACAATATGATATAAATGCGGGAGTGCTCCCAGGGTCTATCCTCAATCAAACAATCATGAGGTTGTTTGCACAGCCACTAAGAAAGCTAACATGCTTGCCCGTCAATTTGTCTCAAACTCTACCTTGGACACAGCAAGCCATTCTCTCCCTAATTTTCCTCTGCGGACAGAAACCACGCTAGATGATCTGAAGATCACGCCTTCCCAAGTCCATGATATTATCAAAAACCTAGACACCTCAAAAGCATCCCAGCTGTGCTATTAATAAAATGCTCCACTGAGGTCGCTCCTGTTCCTTCTAAACTCTTTAACAAATGCCTTAACGAATCTTGTTTTCCTGGCTGCTGGAAAACTGCTTCTGTGGTACCAGTTTACAAAAACTCTTCCGGAATAATTGACTCATTAAATTATCGCCCAATTAGCCTCCTCCATCTTTTCGCCAAAATAGTTGAGTCTTTAATTAATCAAGCTCTAGTCCACCACCTTACAGCTGCTAAACTTCTGTCAGACCACCAATATGTATTCAGGCAAGCCCGTTCTACTGCAGATATTTTAACTGTAATCTCTGAACATTTATATCAAGCACTGGGTAAGGCAGGAGAGGAGAGAGTAGTAGCCCTTGATATATATAAGGCTTTTGACAGGGTATGGCACGATTGATGATGAAAATTAAATCCTATGGTATTACTGGACGAATGTTTAGCATAATTAGATCCTTCTTAAATGAGAGAAGAATCCAGGTTGTTCTCGATGGGTGTGTGTCCAAAAAATTTGATATAAATGCGGGTGTGCCACAGGGATCGATTCTTGGACCTTTGTTATTTCTGATATTCATAAATGACTTACCTGATAAAATTGTCTCTGAAATGGGTATATTTGCCAGTGACACCACGCTCTATAGCAGGCACGTGAGGAAAACTAATGAGCACATATCTAAGGCAATGGTCGAAACCCTAGAGGAAGACCTTCAGTCTTTAGTGAAATGAGGTCAAAAATGGTAACATTCAACGCTGCCAAGACAAAGCTCATTTCCTTTAATAATTACGTAAAACCTTACCAACCACCAATAGCTATGGCTAGCGATACTTTACCTGAGAGCACGTTGTTCAAGCTCCTTGGCTTAACGTTCACAGGAAACATAAGTTGGAATAGATATATCGAGATCATTGCTAAGGCTGCTGCAAAAAAGTGGGCTCTCTCTATCGTGCTAGAAAGTTACTTACGCCTGAAAGTATCCTGTATCTCTACAAAGCCACAATTCACGCATGTATGGAGTACTGCTCTCACATTTGGGCTGGTGTATCTGCTGCTAGCCTCTCGCTCTTGGACAGGGTTCAAAAGAGAGTATCCAACATAATAGGTCCCGAACTGTCATCTAAACTTCAGTCCCTATCCCACCGACGTAATGTTACATCCTTCTGCCTGTTTTACAAGAATTTTAATGGTGGATGCTCTGACGAACTACAAGCCTACGTACCCCCCTCGATGAAAATATCCCCGAAAAACCCGACAAGCAGCAAAGTCCCACCCTTACACAGTAGAGATGCCTAGATGTAAGAAAGCCTTTTATTCTAATAGCTTCTTCCCTAGAACGGCAGGACTTTGGAATTCTCTTCCAGTTTCCTATTCCCCAACTGTACTGACATGCAGAAGTTCAAGTGTAATGTAAACAGACATCTTGCTGCTAAACTCCCTAATTAGTACCCCTGCAACTTGGGTCCCTGATAGTAGCCCACTAGATCAAAGTAACAACAACTTTGGGGCGAAAGTGTAATAAAAAGAAATGTGAACTCTATAAAAGCAGGATAAGGTTTTTCTAGCACCTTCTACCCAGATGTGGCAAGAGTACTCCATCTTTGGACGTACCTGGGTCATATACAGACAGAGAATTGCATCAGCAGTGAGATATCTACTGGATCGATAGAAAGATTCCACCATTTTTCCAGCAACCTTGGCAACGGATTGGATGTACGTGTACCATTTCAGATCAGGAGTAAAGGTCAAGCCCAGAAGCTTGTCAAAATATTATTGTCAAATATAATTTTATAGGTATAATAATTATTTTATATTCCTACAAAACATTACTCCTAGAAAAAATTAATGCTAGAAGGAAATTGTACAATGAGGACATTATTCTTAGAAACTATTGCTCTTCGAATGAGTAATGTGAAACTTGGAACAACAAACGGAAAGTTGATATAATGATTAAATGATTTTGATGTATTTTTTAAAAATCTTTTGAGACGAGGTTTCATATATATATTATTCCTTAATTGGAATTCATTTTTGAGATCAGCATTATATATATTAATTTATTTATTTATTCATTTATTTTTTTATTTCGGACTATTAGTCTCATCTTTATGTGGAAAAAAAATGTGGTGAGACGACAACAACTACGGATGGCAGTGATGGCTGAGAATGCAGTTAGGAGATTCGAAGTTCCCATCCGTCGCGGTTACCACCTGACGAAGGCCAGAGGAATTAGTTGAATAAAAATAAAAAAGATGAAAAACAACAACTAATAAATATGAGACTAATAGTGCGAAATAAAAAAAAAATTTTTTTAATTAATACGAGGTTTCATGTTTGCATTCATTCTATTTTGTGAACTTTTATTCCCACTTTCATAGTTGTTGTTGTTGTTTAACTATGTTTCGGCCAACTCATCCTCTGGACTGAATGTGATTAACTGCCATGGGATAGGAATGCCGATTCTTGTAACTACTGTCTTCCATAGTTGTTGTCTCACCAAATTTTGGCCAACTAATCCTCTGGCCTGCTTGGGTAGAATTAAAACCGCTATCTTTAGGCAATGCTCATTTTAGACTGTAGAGACAACAACTATGAAGATGAGGATAACAGTCTGCAAAAACAATGAATAGGCAGATTTTGATGTAACCTAAAATCACATTAAAATACAAAGAGACAAAATATTAAAGTATTTTTATATACGATTGAAATATATAATCTAGAATATAAAGTATTCTTGGTCGAAAAAAAATTAATTCTCAACTCCAATTTTTTGGGAGAGTTTTGCTTCTATACATGGGTTGCAGTTGAATAAGAATTGAAAATACCGAGCAAACTCGAACGCATGATAAAAGCGAAAAAAGCAAAACCATATTTCGGAGACATTATTTGGATTATTTGGACTATTGTTCACATCTTAAGTTTTATTCTCACAAAGTTTCGCCCGATATAACCTTCAACCTTCTTCAGGTATATCTTATCGAACCCAGGAGTCCTGAACGTAAAAACATACAAAAGAAAAACGGGAAAAAAAACACACGGAAGGTTGAAAACGCTAAGAAATATATATATATATATATATATATATATATATATATATATATATATATATATATATATATATATATTAGTTGATTAATATTGTTATATAAATAAAATATAAAATGAGAAAATCAAAATTAAAAATAATTATTTCACCCATACCCATTCTACAATAACCTTTATAACCAATATAAAAATAAATAAAACAAAACTAACTATAAATACACCAAGCGTAAATAAAGAAAAGAATGACAGCAGCAACAACAACAACAACCAATACTGACGACGGTCGGATGTACCGATAGAAAGCGCTTGAGAAGAATATGGGCATTACATAATATACAACATGCCAGCCGAGATCAAAAAAAAAAAAGAAGACCGTTCGGCGAATCGAAAAGTTATCTAACAAAATCGGAAAAAATAAGTTAGAGCATAGCATGTTTATATATTCTATCAGACAATTATATATCGATTAGTAAATAAGACTGAAATAATTTCTAGAATAAGATATGTTTGGTAGTTTAATGCGCGGCTGGCTTAGCATGTGTGGGAGGAGAATAAATAGGAAAAGTGGCTCCAATTCAGTCTAATCATGTACAATGTTCGTAATATACTTTTTCTCATTAAACCGCTATCAAATTATATATATATATATATATATATATATATATATATATATGTATGTATATACATGTATATATATATGCGTATATATGTTTATATATATGCATATATATATGTGTGTATATATATGCATATATATATATATATATATATATATATGCATATATATATACACACATATATATATGCATATATATAAACATATATACACATATATATATACATGTATATACACATATATACACATATATAAACATATAAATGCACATATTCCTATACATATATTTATATACACATATATATACATATATTTATATGATGATTGCAACGTCTTGTCAGACGAGTGCCACTCCCTCAGACACTGAAAGTTCATGAGCCCGAAAAATGGCATATAGTCCTGCCAGCGAATTCACATGCTCAAGCAGACATGACACTAAAGACGGTCGTTGTTATACATACATATATATACACTCACACACACATATACATGCGTACATACACAATACACAATACGCACACATACATATACATACACACACACACGCAAACATAAACAAGACGGTTATTGGTATACATACATATAAATGTATACATGCATACATACATACATACATGTCTATAAGCATACGCTCATATATACCCATGTACATACACAATGCATAATACACAAACATACATATACATACCCACATTCATACATATACATCCACATATACAAATACATACACACATATACTTACACATACATATACGTACACATATGCACATATATATACATACACTTACCTACATATACATACACATCCATATATATGCATTAATACACATACACACATACATGCACACATACAAATACATATACATACACACCTGCATACATACACATACATGCATGTACACACATACATGCATACAAACATTTATAAGTGTACATATGTACACACACAAACATATATACACATAGACACATATACATACATATTACACATAGATATAAATACATATAAACTCACATGTACATATATAAGTATACACACACATACATATATAAATATACATACACATAAATATATAAATATACATACACATACATATATAAATATACATACACATACATAGATACATATAATGATGGCAGAATAATTGTTACATGCATCCAGCATTACAGGCGTACACACGTCACAACTTTTTTATCGCAACAGGACTTTTTTTCTTTTCTTTTTTTTATAATAGACAAATACCTGAGGAAGTATCTATACAAAGATGATGTTACAGAGTTTTAGCTTTGTACGACAGCTAAATCTCTCTCTCGGTCCATAATGTTGACATCCAGCAACAAGCAAGAGCAAGATAGCCAGCAACAAGTCAAACTGCAGACCAGCTTAACGCGGGTACTGGTTTCCCGCTTCTTTTGTTTTGTTTTTTTTTGTTTTTTTTAAATAAAAGTTTTGTTGAGACAGACACTTTTGGAATAGTAACTGATGATGATATAAACAAATTCACACATTTTTTTCACAAATAAACTCAGCGACGGATAGTCAAAATGTAAACTCAGTCCACCAACATAAATTAAAGACACTTACTTTTTTTTTAATTTTAAATTTTTTTTATATTTATATAAACATATATATACATACATATATATATACCTATATTTACGTATATATATCCATATATATACATATATTTACATATATATATACATATATATGTGCATATATATACATATATTTACATATATATACATATACATATATATATACATATATATATATAAATGCATATATATGCACATATAAATGCATATATATATACATATAATTACACATACATACATATATATATACATATAATTACACATACATACATATATATATACATATAATTACACATACATACATATATATATATATATATATATATATATATATATATATACATATTATTCAATTTTCACTCCAAACAACGCACAGCGCCACTTTGAAGTTGGGAGATACTACCGGGGACATAAGTTGCAGGGGTATTGCGAAGGGAGAAGAGTAGCAAGATGCCTGTATACATTACTTGAACGTCTGCATGTCAGTACGGTTGGGAAAGCAGAATCCCGGAAGGGAGTTCCAAAGTCTAGCAGTTCTGGGAAGAATCTATTGGAATAGAAGGCTTTCTTACACCTAGGGATCTCTACTGTGAAGGGGTGGAATTTAGCTGATTGTCGAGTTTGTCGGGGGTGTTCAGGTCGAGGAGGCAAAAGTGCTTGTAGTTCATCAGAGTATTCACCACTAAAGTACTCGTAGAACAGGCAGAGTCCCTTCGACGAAATGTTGCATCCCTCTGGATGAAACATTTCGTCTAGGGGCAGAGGCTGAAGCCTAGATGACAGTTCAGGACCTATCAGGTTGGCGACTCTCTTACATATATATATATATATATATATATATATATATATATACATAAATACATTGGTATATGTATTTATATATGCATATACATATACATACACATATATATACATATATATATACGTACATATATATATACGAACATATATATATATACGAACATATATATATATATATACGAACATATATATATATATATATATATATACATTGCATTTTTTGTTCCGATATATAAATGCAGTACGAAATTAAAGAAATTAAACCCAGAGGATTCCTCATCTGTGCGTTATAATATGGTCGTTTTCAAATCCAACATTAAAAACGTGTCCTAAATCGCGACCATCTCTAATAAAAGTCTGTTCATTCTATTTATCATTTTCAATCTTCGCATAATATTCTTCACTTTTCAACTGACAATCTATTCATTTTATTAACCCTCTCTTCAAGAGTGCATTTTAACCTTGATAAGTAGTTCTCATTGATAAATAAATATATATATTAAATACAAATAAAATATTTTTAATTGATACAATAATTAACTATTTCAATTTTATTTTATGTTTTTTTTTTATGTATAATCTATTCATTTCCAGATTTGATACTTGGCTGAGGTGTGTGCTCTCCCGGGTGGCATTCAATTTATTTTATGATTTTGGCAGTGAGTTTTTACTTGGATGGCTTTTAGATAGTTTTCTTCTTTTTGGACGTGAATCACGTCATCTGATTCTGCAAATACTGTCTCGGATGGGCGAATTCGATGGAGTTAGTGGAAAGCTTTCGTCGTCGACAAAGATGATCTTAACGAAAAAGTTAAATTCTAAATAAAAATAAAAATGTTCCGTTTTCCGATTGCATTACGTCACTAAACCCACTCACTCGAAAACGTACTCGGTTTTATGTGAACTAAAAAGAATAGACAAGAAAATAACATATCACATACGCACTAACAGATTTCCCTTCCCAACCTCAGTTTAGAAAGAAACTAGCAAGGGTACCAGACATTGTCCAGGGTAAAATGATTATCAACATATGTTCCACTCTCATACTTTTATTGTCATCGGAATCGGTGAAATTATCGATTTTTTAATCAAATCGATTGATTGCCTGTTCTAGTTAGGGATCCCCATCCTTGCAGATCCCAGAGGGAAACTTCACATGACTCACCGCAGTGACTCAGCCCACATTGTTGTCAAATAAAATCTTATAATCATTTTATATTCATACAAAACATTGCTCTTAGAAAAAAATATAGTGTTTGAAGGAAATTTTACAGAAAACATTATTTTTAGAAAACATTGGTTTAGAAAACATTACTCTTATAAAACATTGCTCTTAGGAAAAATTGCACTTAGAAAACAGTGGTCTTAGAAAACATTACTCCAAGAAAACATTATTTTCAGAAAACATTGTCCTTAGAAAGCATTACTCCTAGATAAAATTACTCTCAGAAAACATTGCTCTCAGAAAACATTACTCTTAGAAAACATTAGCCTCAGATAACATTACTCTTAGAAAAAATTTGTCTTAGAAAACATCGCTATTAGAAAATACTACTCATAGAAAACATTGTCCTTAGAAAACATTACTCTTAAAAAACATTGGTCTTGGAAAACATTAGTCTTGGAAAACATTAATCTTAGAAAACATTGCACTCAGAAAATATTATTCTTAGGAAAAATTGCTCTCATTACGCTTAGAAACCGTTGCTCTTAGGAAACATTGATTTTATAAAAAAATTACTTTGAGAAAATATTACTCTTAGAAAGCAGTGGTCTTAGAAAACATTACTCTTAGAAAATATTGTTCTCAGAAAATGTTGTTCTTAGAAAACATTGGTCTTAGAAAATGTTTTCTTAGAAAACATTACTCTTAGAAAATATTGTTCTCAGAAAATGTTGTTCTTAGAAAACATTGGTCTTAGAAAATGTTTTCTTAGAAAACATTACTCTTAGAAAATATTGTTCTCAGAAAATGTTGTTCTTAGAAAACATTGGTCTTAGAAAACACTGCTATTAGAAAACATTGCTATTAGAAAAAATTACTCTTAGAAAAAAGTTCTCTTAGAAAACATTACTTTTAGAAAACATTTGTCTTAGAAAACATTTCTCTCAGAAAACATTGCTCTTAGAAAACATTGCTTTTTGAAAACATTGCTCTTAGAAAACATTACTTTTAGAAAACATTGCTCTTAAATGATTAATGTGAGATTGGGAACAACAAACGGGAAGTTGAAAATTAATAATTGATGTTAGCTGGAAAGATAATCTACTATTGATTTTATGAAATTATCTGTAAATTATGGCTTCCCTTAAACTTTTAAATGGCAAAAGTCAAGTATCATGGTTCAGTTGTGCTCTAAAAGAAAACATTGACTTCGAACTCGCCCCTTTCTAATCAAAGAATCTACAGTTGAGTTTAAAGGCTATTTTTTTTTTTTTTTTTTTTTTTTTTTGCTTGTGTGGTGATAAAACGTCTTGAATGCACTTGTGATGTTAGGTTGTATAAAAGTGTTAACTTTAGTCAAAATCGAACTTCCTTCTTTAATCGGATTTTTTCGATTATCGATTTCCGATACTTATCAGATGCATCACGATATAAAACCTAGGTGAGAACATTCCCAGGCACACCAAGTACCTTCGTATGAAATTTAAAAAAATAAATTGACTCGACCGCTTTTGATTCCATGGGGAGCGAACTCACACTCACACAGGCAAAGTTTTTATACAGGCTGTCCAAAAATGACTGAAGGGTTTGAAATATTCGTCATTTTACCATTATTGATTATTTTTTTTTCTCTATTTCAGATATTTTACAGATAATATTTTGGACATTAATTATGCATAAGTACTGCATTAAACAATGTACGCAAGTTGTGATATTAATTTATCAAAATTAGGGATCAACTGTTTTGACTCAAAGAACTTATCGACGACCATTTTCATGTAAGAGATAGCTCAAGTCACATTTTAAAGAAACGGTTTATGTCACCAAACCCCACGCCCTTCAAGAATTGTAGGAAAACATCAGCAACGAAATAAGGGGGAAAAATCACAATCCAGAGATTCTGCAATTTCTCATGAATAATGTTTTGGAAAGAGCACAAATATGAGAAGCTGAAAATGGGCAACATTTAAAAGAAATTATTTTTCATAAATAAAGATGGTTTGAATTTAGCATTTTTTTTTCTTTAAATTTCTCAATGCTTTAGTCAGATTGTGTTAAAAGAACAGAAATATATCGTCCAAAATAAAGAATTTATTGAAGTGCAAAATGCTTCAGGTACTTTTTGGACAGCTTATATGATAGTAGATAGATTGAGATATTCAAAATTGTTTTATACATAAATGTAAAATATCCCTGTCGTGCATATTAATGAAAATCAATGAATATCTAATCCTAATGCAGACAGTGCAAATGCTAGCATTCTGTAAAACGTTGCTTGTCCAAGTTGCTGTAAAGCTATTCATTAGCAAATACTATTTTTAAATTACGTAAAGGGACGAAGGTGGAAACACGTGTGGCCTGTACGATTTATATTACTGAACGTTCATCAGTATTTGTTTCAATGGCGCATAAAATCGGAAAGAAAACAAGCATTTTCTGACTTATAAATATAGAATAGAGTCTGGACGTAATTCCATCAATATTCCAAACACCATCTATATATCTATAAAAGTGAACGTGTCTGTCTGTCTGTCTGTCTGTCTGTCTGTGTCTGTGTACATTTCCTACGCAATAACTCTGCCAATTTTAAGTACAGACTCGAAATTTGATATACAGAGTATGGAGATTGGAGAAAATCGTTGTTATACGTTTTCGGCCAATAATTTGGCTGTTAAGGGGTCAAACTTCAACGATTTGACCTTTGAGAACTCTACCAAGATCCTCCGCTAATTTTGGGTATAAACACTTAAAATTTTAGATATAGGTTCCTTAGACATGGATCTAACTTCATAACTTGATTTGAGAAAAAAAATTAAGGGGTCATAATAGGGGTCAAAGTTAAAAATAAATTGACCTCTGCGGCCTCTACTAAATTACTCAGAAAATTTCTGGTCTAAACATTTGAAATTTGATATAAAGAGTATTCAGAGATAGGGCAAGCTTTTTAATTGGTTTGGGTCGAAAATTTGAATTATCAATACATAAATGTATGTATGTATGTTTGCATGTCTGCCTAAAACTTTCGACAGAGTCGATGGATTTTCACCAGATCAGTATCGTTTAAAGCTCGACCCTTCAGACAGAAAATACCGAAAAATTGGCTAAAAACATTAATTTCTTCACCCTCAACTAGGTACTTTTCTACAGGGAAAGAGGTCGCTTTTTTCGCCAATATTTTCGATAGTCATCCCCTCTTTTCGATTGTCTAGCCTTAATTAAAACTTTCGCCACTTCCAGTTTGGCGATGGACGCAACAGCAAAGACGTCACGTTTTTTGTGTTGCTGTTTTTTTTGGGGGGGGGGGAGTCTCGTTCTTTTCTCCTTCGTCGTAAGGTTTCGAGCCTGCCTACTACCATTTTTATTTTTATTTATTTATTTTATTTTTTTGCTCAACTCACACCTCCAAACACGCGGGCAACGCCGGCCACCCAGGCTAGTATAATATATATATATATATATATATATATATATATATATATATAAGTATTTAATGGTAAATATTTAATTATTATTCACATACGTATATATTTAATTTTTATAGAATCATTAGTGCGGATAATTCAGTCAGTCGCAGCATTTGAATCTTTGACTCATCTCCCGGCGCTCTAACAAAACAGTCAGTTAAACAGCTATGCGACAAGTCGAGAAATACATAATATTTATGCCATAAAGCAGACAATTTCCTCGGCTGTCTTAACAGTATTGTTGTGTGCGAAACGGAAAGGGACATTTGAGCTGACGAGTTATTTGTGGACTTTGCATGTTAGATGTTTTATTAAGGCCGGGCTTGGGTCCTTATAGCAAGACGAAGACAACAAGCGGTCTATCGCGGCCTGTGCAATACACATACACAAATTCACACCAGAATTGAATTTGTGTATGTATATTGCACAAGCCGCGATACTACTTGTAGTAGTAGTAGTAGTAGTAGTAGTAGTAGCAGCAGCAGCAGCAGCAACAACAGAATTTTATCTTACGGGTAAAGTCGGACAAAGAAAAGTTTCCAGGAGGAACGTTTCATATCAGAGATGCATTTGGAGAAATACACGATAGAAATCCAGAGAGTTAACTTAACGCGACGGGTTGAATTCAATGGCGGATAATTGATTCCATAAAAGGTTATTGGAATTATATTTGTATATTATAGCTGGGATCACTAACTGCACATTAGAGTTGACATTATCACGAGAGAGTTTTATGCCAAATGTGTTGCACTGTTGACTTCTTGTAGTAGTAGCAACAGCAATAGAACCTCTTAAAACCCAATTACTCGCCATGTTAGTCACAGAGCTACGCAGACTACCAGCATTAGTTTTTTGGTGGGGGGGGGGCGCATCTATGGTGAACAGG
This sequence comes from Euprymna scolopes, assembly GCF_053919585.1. NCBI lineage: Eukaryota > Metazoa > Mollusca > Cephalopoda > Sepiida > Sepiolidae > Euprymna > Euprymna scolopes. Next base: position 87,241,694 of record NC_136504.1, read on the forward strand.
TCTGACACCCAACAACATTAAGGCAGACATTTAGCTTACAGAATTCTGGTTAAAATCTAAAAAAATGTCTACAACTTCTAGTCAACTCAAAGGTGCGGATCCGTGGAATAAGGATTAAAACGTTGGTTCTGGGCATGTGCAACCGAAACTTCTTTGTTTGTATCTGGACAAAACCTTCCGAGACATCATAAGCAATCGCTGATCCTTGATATTCTCGGTGTCGGTTGGTTGGTTGCTTTTGTTTTACGGCATATCAACCCTTTTCGGGTTATTTAATGCCGAATCCAAAGATTTTGAAGAAATTTTTTTTAATAGAATATATTTGTTGTTTTCACGTCGGTTTCTATTCAACCCATAGTTGGGACCCTAACAGGTACTACCACTACGGGTCAGAGTGGACCTGGGAGCAATGGTAATTAAAGGGTGGCTCCACACTCCCCAAAGCTCAAAAGCTGGGGCCTCACTACTGGATATAGTTTAATATATTCAGGGCCCTCATTGAGGGACTTTTACCCTCTGCAGGGGGGGAGGCAGTCGGCGTATTCTAATGCCCCACCGACAGGGCCTCTCGGTGTCGGAGAGGAAACGTAGTCTTGAACGTCTGACGAATAAGTGTAGTCAAGAAAATGGATTTCATGTAGACCAGAGAATGCTCAGACACGATCTACGAGATTCGTTAAACAACAAAAAAAGCATTGCCGTTAGAACTCAAATTGTGTGATGCGTTTATGGAATTAAATAAGCGTTCACACACCCTTTCTTCTTCTTGGTAGATCATCGTCATCCGACAATGATGATCTCGTTCTTGTGACTCTGCTGATGTTTTAATAGTCTCATCCTGGACCCAACGGTACGGTCATAGATCGAGCATGTGAAGGAGTTTTCGGGAAGAGTAATGGTTGGTTTGGTGAATATGCCGCTTCGCTCTATGGTCATGTATTTACTGTCCCTCAATACAGTCCACTCTCTGTGAATAACAACTCGGACTGACAACGTGGGTAAGCGTAGTTCTAATCCAGTTCGTTCCACAGAAACACTTTCACTGAGGGATGGTGGCAACCTTTACGAGGTCCCTTCCGTACATACTCGATATCTTTATAGAAAAGATTCTAACTAGAAAGATATCAGTGAAACAATTGCCAACGATAAACATTTGATTCATACGAAATAAATGAATGAAGTCCAATAGAACATTAATTTAAAGAATCCAGGTAATGCGAATAATCAATCCTCAACTAGAAACATTCAGAAACAGTATAATATTGACTCTTATATGACGCACTTGTCTCACCGTCTTATAGACAGGCTATCAAATCTATCAAAGGAAAATGGAATCGGTAACCCGGTACATAAAAGACATAGAAACATCAAGAAGATATGTGTGACAGAAAAAAGTTCCGGAGATAGCAATCCGGAAACAACTTGTGTTCCCGAAACCAATAAAACAACAGCAGAAAAGCATCGGGGCATCGTATCACCCACTCCCCCACTCATACCAGAATGTACCGAATCCATTTTTTTTTTTTTTTTGCGTTGCATGTATGAAACCTGAAGGACACGTTTACAAAAGCAATGAAGCCTTCGTATTTTTTTTTTTCGCAAAAAGGCACGATTAGCAGCGGTGATATTCTCGTGATTGCATTGTTCGTTCCGGCCGTAACGAAATGCTTTTATGTGCGTTCGAGATAGGCAAGCAGGTGGAAAAAATACGCTGGAAAGCGGCACAAAAATGGCGGAGAGGAAGGAGTAATAAAATGGCGTCGACGTCGTTCGTTTGAAGTGATGAAAGCTGGAAAATTAATCGATAGTATTCTGATTAGCTTTCATTGCGTTATTTTTTTTTTTCGAAACCTGTTAAAGAATTGATGGCATTTTATAATAACGACTTTATTTTGTATGTAATCTTTCGTTTTAATTCAATATGCGCGTTATACTATATTACGTTGTGTTATACAAGCAAGGCTAGTCAGCATCGCCCGGTGTCCTAATATTCGTTAATAACAAAATACAGGAAAAATAATGAAAATAAAACTAAACAATCTGCTTAATGCTGTAATTTAGAAGCTAGCGAATGTTGCTTCAAAGATATCGTATACATTTTTAGTTTCCTTCTTTCATGCGTGTTTCCACAAATACCACTTATGACGAATGCTCCTTTTCATCGGGTTCTATTACTAACCTCAACAACCGCTGGACAAGGTCGAGCATACTGGTCGGTTACCAATTCTCAGATCCTGTTGTGGTTTATGTCATGCATTTGAATTTGGCCTGATTTCCGGAGTGTCGAAATCAACAAATGCTTTCTGCTCTTCTGTCGAAAACTAAAGACGGTTGAAGCGTCTTAGTTGATCATCCTGTCTTTGCGTTAGTTTGATATAAAGTCGGGATTTTGTATCCGTTTCAGAAAATCGGAATCGACTGGAATGAGAATGCATGGAACACAATGGAAAAAAAACGGATCAGAAGACAAAGGTAAGCTATAATATAAATATCCTCTGTCTGTTTAAATGTATGTATGTATGTATGTGTGTCTTAAACTTTCGACAGAGGAGACGGACTTTCATAAGATCGGTATCGTTTTGAAGTTCGTCTCTTTGCACGACAAACACCGAAAAATTTGGCTAAAATATTAATTCCTTCACCCTCAATTGGACACTTTTCTACAGGGAGGGGTCGCTTTTTTCGCCGATATTTTCGAAAGTCATCCCCTCTTTTCGATTGACTAGCCTTAATTTAAACATTCGTTACTTTCGGTTTAGCTGGCGGTTGGCACAACAACGAAGACGTCACTTTTTTTTCACGTTCTTTTCCTCTTTCGCGGTACGGGTTCCAGTCTGCCTGCCTACTACCACGTTTTTGTTGTTGTTGTTGCTGCTGTTTTGCTCAACGCACACCTCCAAACAACCGGGAAACGCCGGGCACCCAAGCTAGTCTATAATGTAATCTCACCTGTCTGTTTAAATGTATGTATGTATGTATGTATGTATGTATGTGTGTCAGGTCATGTCATATGCTACTGGTACCATGTAACCCAGCATTACCTGCCTCATGGTCGGGTCACCGGGGACTAAACTGGTTCCCCCACCGGACTTGTTTGGTGAAGAGGGTGGCTAGTCTCCCTGAAGCATTAAAAACAACACCTTCCAAAGGGCGAATTAACCCTTTTTCGGGGTCAACGGCCAACTAGCACCGTGTGTGTTGGGCTGGAGAGGGCTCCCGTAAACTGCGGTGAAGGCAACCTTTCTAGGAGAAGCAAATCTCTGATTTAAAAATCATAAAGCGGGAGACCAGTACCCGCATTAAGCTGGTCTGCAGTTTAACTTGTTGCTGGCTATCTTGCTCTTGCTTGTTGCTGGATCTCAACATTTTGAACCGAGAGAGACTTAGCTGTCGTACAAAGCTAAGACTCTGTTACATCATCTTCAGGCATTTGTCTATAAAAATGGTCCTGTAGCGATGGAAGTCATTTTTGGGCTCATTGACTAAGTGTCTGAGGGAGTGGCACTCGTCTGACAAGACGTTGCAATCATCATGTATGTATGTATGTATGTATGTATGTATGTATGTCTAAAACTTTCGACTAAGGCGACAGATTTTCACGAGATTGCATTACTTTTAGCCTCGTCCCTTCGGACGACAAATATTGAAAAATTGGCTAAAAATATTAATTCCTTAACCCTCAACTGGGTACTTTTCTACAGGGACGGTGTCGCTTTTTTACGGCGATATTTTCGAAAGTCATCCCCTCTTTTCGATTGTCTAGCCTTAATTTAAACCTACGTCACTTCTGGTTCGGGGATGGGCGCAATAGCAAAGATGACACTTTTTTTCACGTTCTTTTCCTCTTTCGCGGTACGTGCCTCTCGGCCTTCTACCACTTTTTTTTTTTTTTGCTCAACAAACACCTCCAAACACCCGGGCAACGTCGAGCACCCCCGCTAGTATAAAAATAAGAATATATTATTGAAAACATAATATAGTACTACGAACATAATGATGTTCCTTGGATATGTGGGGATAATAACTTGGGTTGGAGTGGCATCTTATATTATTTCTTGTGCTAATCTTAAGAAATTTTCTTTAACAAAATCTTCGGTCATCCGACAATCTTCTCTATTTTACTCTGCAAGAACTGATTTTCTTTCGTTTGCATATTAAATAAAGGATCATCGATATTGCCTGTCAAAAGAAAAAAATTGCACACGTAATATTTTCTCATTGATAATACTCGTCAATCATCTCTCTCTCTCTCTCTCTCTCTCTCTCTCTCTCTCTCTCTCTCTCAGACGTATCTTTCTCTCATGTTACTAGGCCTTAATTTCCGATTTCTCTCACCAGAACATATTTTAGCTTGTAGAAATGGCAGATATAGGATAGCTGGTACTCAAACAAACACACTCGTCTGTCAAAACAGCCGACTTAATCTTGCCAACCTCATGACACCGCTCGTCACGTAACAGATTTACTGCACTAATACTCCAAATACTCCCGAGCCTCTTTTCTCAGCCAGTCTACTCTACTATCAACGTCTTTCAGCCAATCAGAGGCGCAAAAATATTTGCCTCCGTGCGTTACAATATTTCTTACGCAATATAGAAACCAAACACTCCAGAGTTCTGTTGCACTTTTCCAGTTCCTTCAGACATATAACACGAAAACATGTCATTAAAGCTAACTACGGCCTTCAGCAACGCAAGAAATATCACAGAATATTGTACACGTAATGATAACAAATACACATACACTTTTTATTGAACTCACACAAGTAAACGTATCACCTTTCACATTGATTAAACAAAGGCAAGCAAATACACTTGTAACGTAGTCGTTACATGTCAACACTCGAGACCCAGACGTTGTATGCGGACAGTCGCAAAGAAACAAAGCAAGGAAAGAATTCGACTCACTTTTTTGTTGAAACAACAGACATTTATTTACAGGTACTTTCTAGAATAGCGCCTTGTCGCTTGTTCCAAAATCTGTTCGTGCTTCAATGTGCTTAATAAGACTCTGCCGTATCGAACACTTTGTACTCTGTGTTCGGTCATATTTAGGACACGTTATTTTCTTGTCGCTCTTGGGCCATTAGGGTGACGCGTCTATTTCTTGTCCTTCTCGGGCCACGTTTTTCTTTTCTTTATAATCTTTTTCTTTCTTCCTCGCTATGACATCACCTCGCAAACGGTCATTTTCATACGTTTGCTGTTGTACAGCTGCTGCTGCTGCTGCTACTGTCGCCATACGCACGTGCGTGCTCTGTTACACACAGTTTACATAGTCTACTGAACTTATACACTGTCACATACTGACAGCAGATAAATGTGTCTAGAATCTACAGAACACTGAGTAATTTCTTCCTCAATTGAAAAGTTCTAAGAAACGTTGAACTCACATTCACTACAACCTATATTTTATCGTTGCGATTATTCTCACTACTGTTTTCACCTGAATTGGTCCTATTTACGATGCCTCCCCACGGGAAAAATTTAGACACCAAGATCGTTTTTTAACGCGGAGAAAAGGAATAAAAATTGTAAACTGTCTCAGTCGTAAAGGATTTCTTCTCCACTGAGAGAGAACAATAAATCGAAGTGCAGCATCTGAAGAACAGATACTACACATTGAGTTATATATATATATATATATATATATATATATATATATATATATATATATTTTTTTTTTACTCCGAAAATGTTACAAAAAAAAGGAAATAAACAAAACATTAGGCACAAAGCCACTCAAAAGTTGGGGAGGGGATGCCTATGGTCATCCTCGTCACACTACCTTTGCTAGTCTATGCTTGATCTTAACTAACTCTCTCATTCACCACAATACCGCAAGCACACCGGGGGGCCGTCTTACCTAAGGTTCCAAAATCATATTATGTGTGTGCACGTGCGCATTTTTTGTTTTGTTTTTGTTTTTTGTTTGTTTGTTTGTTTGTTTGTTTTGTGTGTGTGTGTGTGTGTGTGTGTGTGTGTGTGTGTGTGTGTGTGTGTGTGTGTTCTTTTGTAATAAACAATAAAATAAATTTTTAAACATAAATTTATATAAAAAAGTCGTTTGTTTAATTTTATTTTATTGGCTAGGTATGGGGGGAAAACGGTCGAATTGGCCCGAAGGCCAAACAGCATTCGCACAATGTATGGGTTGGTATAATCTCTGACTATCCTCGGGTGAAGCTTCTTGAACTCCGGAATCTTTCTGTTAGAACGAAATTACGAACCAAGCTCTTTATTTAAGCCAGGGAGATAGTATCCTCCCCTTCCGTCAGTCATGGGTAATGTCACTAAATCTAGTATTGAGTTGATTACGACAAAAAAAAAATCTGTTTGCAGCCATTACAAAACGTTTTTATGTTTAATATTATTACATGAGAAGTCATTTCGTGTTAATATTTATTTTGATTGAAGCATCTAAGCATGAGAAATGCACGATTTAAATATGTAAACTTTTCTTAAAAACTAACATGGCCGTCTCTTGTAGACGCTTCATATCGGCCATGTCAGTTGTTAAGCAGCGTTTAAGCATATAAAACTGGTATTTCTAGTGCTTAGATGCTTAAAGAAGTAAAATAATAATAAATGATAATAAAATAAATAAATATTAACTATATATATATATACATATATATATATATATATATATATATATATATATATATATATATATATATATATATAATGTATGTACTATTGTATGTCAGGTGGTCATGTCATATGCTACTGGTACCATGTGATCCAGTACTATCTACCTCATGGTGGGATCACCGGCGACTAAACTGGTTCCCCCACCAGACTTGTTTGGTTGTGAGGGCGGCTAGTCTCCCTGAAGGATTAAAAACAACACCTTCCAAAGGGCGAATGAACCCTTTTTCTGTGTTAACAGCCAACTAGCACAGTGTATATTTGTGTGTGTGTGTGTGTGTGTGTGTGTGTGTGTGTGTGTGTGTATGTGTGTGTGTGTGTGTGTGTGTTGGGGTGGAGAATGCTCCCGTAAGCCGTGGTGAAGGCAACCTTTCTAAGAGAAGTAAATCTCTGATATAAAAAACCATAAAACGGGAGACCAGTACCCGCATTAAGCTGGTCTGCAGTTTAGTTTGTTGCTGGCTATCTTGCTTTTGCTTGTTGCTGGATCTCAACAATTTTGAACCGAGAGAGAGACTTAGCTGTCGTACAAAGCTAAGACTCTGTAACATCATCTTTGTATAGATACTCCATCGGGCATTTGGGCTCATGGACTTTAAGTGTGTAAGGGAGTGGCGCTCGTCTGACAAGACGTTGCAATAATATACATACATATATATATATATATATAGAGAGAGAGAGAGAGGGAGAGAGAGAGAGATTTCCTCACGTTCTGTTTAGGTTACATATAAACTTCTGCATATCAGTACAGGCAAGGAAGCAGGTAACACGAAGGGAATTCCAAAGTTTAGCTGTTCGAGGGAAGAAACTATTAGAGTATAAAGCTTTCTGGCATTAATGAACTTCAAAAGTGAAGAGGTGATGTTTTGTTGCAAAGAGGGTTTGTCGGGAATATGTAACGTCGGGAGTGGCATGAATGCAACGAATTCATCAGAGCACATCTCATTAAAATACTTGTAAAACGAGCACAAACATGCAACATTGCAACGATGGGATAATGTGAAAAGTTTAGTTGACAAAGTGGGACCGATTAGTTTGAAGAATAATTTGTGGACCCTACCCAAAAGTGGTAGGTGCACCCGCCCAGATGGGCGACTGGTGGCTTTGTAGAGGTACAGGATACTCCCAGGTGTGTATTTTACATAAAATCATTTTTTGATGCTTACACAGATTTTTTTTCTCTCTCGGAATCAATTCAACATTAGATTTAGTGACATTATCAGCCATGGTTGATTAGAAGTCGTAAGTAATTCAGAATTGCATATTCTCATTTTTCTCTCAAATCCTACTTTATTTCCTTCTATGTTTTTTCTTGGCCTCTCCTTACCAACTTCTACATCATCTAACCAATGTACTCTCACTTATTCTTTCATTGTCTCTGTTAAATGGATAAGATGTCCATCTAGAAAAGAATGCATTATTTCTTATATATATATATATATATATATATATATATATATATATATATATATATATATACTTATAGGGGAAGTAACACTTTGTTATTAAGTTACCCCCTTTGATAAAAATGTACCTTGCGATGACACTACTAGGCTACATTTATGGCTTAACCAACCAATCATATTCTTGTAAAAGAAGAGCCCGGATGTATTCATTATATCAGGCCCCTTGCATTTGGCGAGACGATAATGGGAAATATTAAATGAACGTTCGCTTAACACTCATTTAAATACGTCTTCATTTCAACGGTGGGAGGAAACGTCACAAAGTAAAATTATAAACGTTGGTGCAGAATATAAGCGTGAAACGCAACATAGAGAACAAAGAAAAAATGGCGGCATTGCATTTATTTGAAAAGGTATATTTGTATTCTCATTGGCTTTAAATATTTAGTTTCACAGATTCGTCGTGTTTTAGATGTATTTGCAATTGTTTTATTGTTCAGTTTGAAAGGTTAGTCTGGTGTTTCGCTTTGTTGATTTTGAAAACGAATATGAATTTCAGAGAATAAAAGAAACAACAGAAAAACGAGTTTTTTTTTTTGTTTTGTTTTGGTTTTTTTTTTGGTTTTTCGTTCAATGAAAGGTTCAATAATTTTGACTGATTGATTTAATTAAGTAAATCGACATGAAAATCGATTAAATGCAATTCGTCTTTGATGCTGATGCCTTTTTACGAGTCGGTTTTCGTGGCCGATTGTATAGATTTTTGTTAGATGTGCGTCAATTAGAAAAGTGTGCGCATTCTACAAGGATATACAAAATTGGAAGCGAATGACATGCGTCTATAAAATAACGAGAATTCGACCACAACGTATTTCAGTTCCAAGCAATGTTTCACCCTTTTTCTGACCCTATATATACCAGTGTAGAAATACGAAACATGTCTATGAATATTTAAAAATACACCCGTATATACGCTTGAACGGTAAATGTTACCTTACGCTAGAACAGAACACTGATCAGTCTAATTTGGTTTTGATAATCAAACCCGCCGCAAATTTACCGTTTGCATGGTATGAACCTCTAAAGCTTGAGACTATTTTGTGCCACTTCACCGCCTTCGGTAGTGTTTGTCTTACATGATACGTTCGCGTGCAAACAGGCGTAGTGAAGTTTCTTATTACATTGAGTAGGAATCTTTCAAATAAGAAAGTTTTTTTTTTTTAAATGTGGTTCATTTTTTTTTTCTTCTTACCTAGTTTTTAATGCTTTTTTTAATTGATCAAAAAATAAAGTTTTCGCGAGCGGTTTGCAAAAACATAAGCACCAAACACATTTTTATGTTTTTCGTTCTTTTTTTTTAGGTGGGAGATTCCATTAACAGGTGCTTCTGCAGTTTAATTAACCGTTTTTCCGTAAGTAACGCGCCGACATTTACATATTTACATTGGAGAGGGGACAGTGGGCGTTGGTGGTGCTGGGGCGCGCGTGTGTTTGGTGTTTATGTTTTTTTGTAAACCGCTCGTGAAAACTTTTTTTTAGATCAATTAAAAAGCATTAAAACCACGTAAGAAATAAATAAATAAATAAATAAACCACATTTTTTAAAGTTTATTTGAATGACCGCTTAAAGATTCCGGCATGCCAAGATTTCTACGCGATGTGATAAGACACCTCACTACGCCCCTTCGCACGCGAACGTATCATGTAAGATAAACACTACCGTAGGTGGTGAAATGGCACAAAATAGTCCCAAGGTCTAGGAGTTCATACCATGCAAACGGTAAATTTGCGGCGAGTTTGATTATCAGATTCGTTGTCAGCGACCTCGAATACCCCTTAAAAAATTAGAGTAATTCAGAATTGCATATTCTCATTTTTCTCTCAAATCCTACTTTATTTCCTTCTATGTTTTTTCTTGGCCTCTCCTTACCAACTTCTACATCATCTAACCTATGTACTCTCACTTATTCTTTCATTGTCTCTGTTAAATAGATAAGATGTCCATCTAGAAAAGAATGCATCTTTTATATATATATATATATATATATATATATATATATATATATATATATATATATATATATATATATATATATATATATATATATATAGGGGAAGTAACACTTCGTTATTAAGTTACCCCTTTTAATAAAAATGTACCTTGCGATGACGCTACTAGGCTACATTTATGGCTTAACCAACCAATCCTATTCTTGTAAAAGAAGAGCCCGGATGTATTCATTATATCAGGCCCCTTGCATTTGGCGAGACGATAATGGGAAATATTAAATAAACGTTCGCTTAACACTTATTCGTCACAAGTAAAATTATGAACGAAGTATGTTCTGTTGTAGTGTAAGGGTAACATTTACTGCTTGAACTAAGGCTAACACATCTGAGAAAAGAAAATTTCCCGAAATATCATACATACAGACTTCCATCTGATCATGCTGACGCAAGAAAGTACACAATGCAAGTACAAAATAGGAGATATATATTATAAGGTATTTACAGCTTCTCTTCCAATTTTCGGGTTTTAATCATCTTAAACCGTACTTTATTTCCTTTTGATGGATTGATGTTGATATTTCTTCTGATGAGTTAAGGGCAAAATAGATTTACTAATTGATATCATAACTAAGCGATTTATTTTATGGTACAAAACAGATACTGTCAAGAATTGTAAATGTCAACTAAATTAAAGGAATAAATTGCAAGATGGTTAACATCATGAACTTTTGGATATTGACTTTTGTCATTCATTCACTATATATATATATATATATATATATATATATAAATTCCCGTTCACATCCACCTTTCAGGATAAAGCTAGAACCCAGAACTAGATAGAATCGAGCAATTGCATCGACAACGGACAACGCCAGACCCAAAGTGGGTTTCGATGTACTACATCTCATCAGTGACGTGCTCCGACATAGGTGCGAACCCAGGTCGTCGCACTCATGAAGTGTGCAATACTGACGACCTAACGATATGGGCCATGGCGCAATCTATTGACTATGCCTCGATTTTTTAAATTCTTATATTTTCATCCAGTTCTACATTCTACGATGTGATAAGCAACGCGTCATATACAACTAAGATAGTTACTGCTGTTATGCAGGCGGTAGATATCACATCTACAAACATTAACTGAAATTAGCCGACTCCCCAGACACGATTATGGAACAACCTTATTATTTATATATATATATATATATATATATATATATATATATATATATATAACTACTTCATTTACTCATATAAAATTAATATACGAAAGTATAAATTTATGCGTAAACTTTAACATTTACTTCAAAAGTGCTCAATACGTAGGTAGAGCTAGTTAGTAAGTTATAAAATATATATGGCGATTAAGCTACACTGAATATTCCTCGTTTCATCCACTTTAGGACTCTTCAGCTTAAAGAGTCCTAGAGTGGATGAAACGCGGAATATTCAGTGTAGCTTAATCGCCATATATATTTTATAACTTACTATATATATATATATATATATATATATATATATATATATATTGTATTAATAAAAGTGAATATGCTTAGTCTATTCTACCGTTACATGTTTAATCTGCTAGTTTTTGTCTATCCGTTACAGCTTTGCTATTACTTTCTATAAATTTCCTGTAAAAATAATTAGTATAAGGTTCTTTGCTGACAAATTAAATTGAAGATTTAAAGTTAGCCACGTTACTAGGTTATCTCCCTTTAATAGATCAGAAAAAAAAACTCGTAGAATCTGATCACTGAAGATTACATTGAAAATACAAGATGTATTTTACATTTCAAAGCATGACTGTCTCGACGGCCTTGTAGTAAGAAGGCAGAATTTATAATAGTTTGATGATCAGTGGTTCGAATCGTCTGACATGTAGTACGGTCACAGTATTTTTGCGAACTTCTTCCCTGTTATGAGAAGAATTGCATTCTTCGAAACTCCATGGAATAAAGTTTTTCTTGTTTATTTCTACTCCTTGTCGAATAATTAAAATTTTGTATACCTTCCTTACAGGTTTAGGTACTAGTGCATACAGTGATCCTGACGTAAATAATAACGTTATTATTTTAAAAGCCATTCTTAACATGGGGAGGGGAGGGTGTTTTGTACCTATTCTATACTTCAACCTTACAACTGAATAAAAAAAAACATATAAAACTTTAATTAAACTTGGAAATACGATTTAAAAAATAGCGTGGATCACTCTCTGCATTAGCACCCAGGTTTATAATTTTTTAATTTTTTTTTTTTGAAAATTTGAATAAACAAGATTTTTATTTTATATTATATTCGTGTGTGGAAAGGTGTGGGGTGTTAAAATAACAGTAGGAAGTCTGGGTGGAGAGATGTGTTAAAAAAGTGTTAGTAGCGGGGGTTCAAAACAACAATAGGCAGGCGGGGTGGAGAAAGGGGTAAAAAAAATTGGTAATAGCAGGAGGCGGGATATCTGGCGTTGCCCGGGTGTGTGTAGGTGATATAGTAAGGAACCCCGGGTGGAGAGAGGTGTTAAAAAATTGTAGTAGAGGGGGGAAGTGAATAAAAACAACAGTATGCGGCCAGGGTGGAAAGAGGTGTTTAAAAAAAGTGGTAGTAGACAGGCAGGCTCGAACCGTGATGCGAAGGCGGAAAAGAAAGTGAAAGAAAATCTGAAAATGCTCCATCGTTCGACCGGAAGTTTGGAATGTTGAAATTAAGCGAAGTCAATCCAACCGATATGATGACTTGTAAAAATGGCGACCCCCCCCCTAAAAAAACGACCGCTCCTTGTAGAAAACTGCTCAGTTGAGGGTGAAAAAATTAATATTTTGGGTCAGCCTTTCGATATGTGTCATCCGAAGGGACGAGCTTTAAAACGATACCAATCTTGTGAGGATCCGTCGCCTCTGTCGAAAGTTTTTTCCGAGACATACAAACTTACGCACACATTTTGTCCTCATATATATGACTAATTCATTGAATCACATAAATTTATATACGAAAATATAACTTTATGCTTAATGTTTTAGTATTTACTTCAACAGTGCTCAATACATAGGTAAAGTTAGGAAGTAAATTATAAAAAATATATATGGCAATTAAGTTATACAGAATATTCCGCGTTTCATTCTTGTGAGAAATCGTCAGGATTATGCAAAGAGCTGTGGTTACCTCGCGTTTTTATATACGCACAGTCTATTGAATCCCACCCCGCACAGTAGAGATCCCTAGATGTAAAAGATCTTTCTACTCCAGTAGTTTCTTCACCAGAACCGCTAGACTCTGGAATTCCATTCCAGGTCCCTGCTTCCCTAACTCTACTGACATGCAGAAGTTCAAGTGTAACGTGAACCGTCATCTTGCTGGCCAAATCCCAACATACTGCCCCAGTAGTTGCTGCCCCTGATAGTAGCCCCCTACACCAAAGTAGCAATTTGCCTTGTTTGGGGTGAAAATGTAATAAAAAAAAAAATTTTTTTTAATTTTTCGTTAGCCAATCAGCTTCCTAGTTTCCACCGCGCCCATCCTAATAAGTCAATGGGCGGGCACTTTCAGCACAAAGGTACAATTGAACTTAGGTTCACCCTCTTCCTTTGTGCGTGTCTTTCATGGGAAGAGTAGCTAAGTAAGCTGACCTATTTTCAACCTAGGTGTAGTTAAGATATTAGGGGCAGCTGCGCGTGTAATTGTGACGCAAGGGTTGCGCAATCCCAACCACACCTCAGTTCACTGGAAAGGAGAAGTCAAGGACGACTGGAAACAATGTCGAGATAAGCGAAGAGCACATACAGCACCTGGAAGTCCCAGCAGGGACCAAAGTGTCAACGTGATTATGCTGTACTTTGTTATATTTTTGGAAAAAAGGATTCCAGCAGAGAGCTCTATTATAAAGAAAAAATTCCGAAAATGAGAGCGTATTATTTATATATATTTTTATTTTCAAAAAGTTTAGATGAGATAAGACATCGGTACCGTCGGTTTCAAACCTGATAATAGCGGATCATTTTTTATACCTATATCAAGTTGTCTTCAGCCGATACGCATCCTTTTTTTTACACGGTGGTCACCACTTATCAAGGCCCGGAAGCCACTCAGGGATAAGGGTTATTGCAAGTACATTACGTTAGTGTGGAGATTTGATGAAGTGTTTACTTAAGGGGGCGGTTCATTAGGAATTTGTTTACGTTGGACTTGAAGACATCCAAGTTGTAGTCCGGTGGGAAACAGGCAGACGGAACAGAGTTCCATAGGCGTGCAGTTCTAAGAAAGAAGCTTTGTTCATGGAATCCACGTTTTGATTTAGGCACAGATAAAAAGTGGGGGAAATTTTTCACAGTGCATTAAGCTAGACGGGTGTTTTTCGTGAAAGCTTGGCGAGTGGGGACCACAGATTGGAGTTCAGGCGAGCACCTGCCATGGAAATAACGATAAAAAAATGATAGGCTCGCAACGTCTCTTCTGTGGGAGAGAGGTTGCAGGGTAGAGAAAAGGGCATCCCCCACTAAGCCACGGAGTCTATTTTGTACTCTGTCAAGGCAGGATAGGCTGTTTTTAGCAGCTCCTGCCCAGATATGGCAACAGTATTCCATCCTTGGACGTACTTGGCTTTTATATAGGTAGAGAATTGCATCAGTAGTGAGATATCTTCTGGAGCGGTAGAAGGATCCCACCATCTTTCCAGCGACCTTGGCAACAGACTTGATGTACGTGTTCCATTTAAGATCAGGAGTAAAGGTCAAACCCAGAAGCTTGTCAAAATACGGGGCTTCTCCCAGACGAGAGCCATCCATTTCAATGGATGCCAGATGGGGATCAGAGCGTTGATAATGTAAAGATAGGAGTTTGGTTTTAGATGCATTAAAGGTAATCAGCCACGACTTCCCCCACTGAACCACGCGCACGAGATCAGAGGAGAGAGAATCAGAGAGAATCTGTTTTATAACCGGAATTGGAAGCATACACATACATTACAAGATCGCAAGCAAATCTCGTTTTTTTTAAACAACTTTGAAATTCAAATAATAAAATTGTCCATTTAATATTTTGGACACTAAAGAAAACAAAAGAACAAGAAAATAAAAGAAGAAAAAGAAAAGGAGAAATTGTATATATACTTAATAATAAATTTTCTGTTATACGTTATTCTGATATATTTGAACTATTTGCCGCGTCATCGATGAAAAAAATGTGGTTTTTTAAACTATTAATTTTAAATTTATTAATTTTAATGTTTTTTTGTCTTAAACAGAATTAATTTTATCTTAACTCAATTTCTAACTCGTCTAATTTTGTAAAAGCCTGAAGGGTAATTCGAATTGAAAATAATAATAATAATAATAATAATAATAATAATAATAATAAGTATTATTATTATTATTATTATTATTATCTAACTTTATTCTTCTTCTATCTTTACTACCTAATACATGTTAAGATTTTCTTTTACCCCCCCCTTCTTTAATAGGGGTAAGGTCTTGGATATGACCTTAAACTATATCCAGTGGTGAGACCCCAGATTGCGGGCTTTGGGGAGTGTGGAGCCACCCTTTAATTGCCATTGCTCTCAGGTCCACTCTGACCCGGAGTGGTAGTACCTGTTAGGGTCCCAACTATGGGTTAAATAGAAACCGACTTGAAAACAACAAATATATTCTATTAAAAAAAATTCTTCAAAATCTTTGGATTCGGCATTAAATAACCTGAAAAGGATTGATATGCCGTAAAACAAAACCAACCAACCAACCATCTAATATGGGTAAAGCGTACATTTTTAAAAAGTCTGAAGAAACCTATCATATATAGATTTTAATTATATTCTTCGAAATTTCATTCTAAAACCTATCTATCAAATTAAACAAAATATGTTTTTTTTAATCTATTAATTTTAAATCTATTAATTTTTTTTCGGTCTAAATGAAATTGTTTTTATCCTAATTCAATTTCTAACTAGTCTAAAGGGGATAGCTTTGTAAAGGTCGGAATGCTAATTCGAACTGATAATAATTATTTTCATTATTCTTATTTAACTTTATTCTTCTATGTTCTATATAATACATGTTTATATTTTTTTTCACGCACCTATCATATATAAATCCTTATTGTATTCTTCGAAATTTTATTCTAACAAACTAATCTATTAGACTGGACATATTTATTAAATTTAAAATCAGAATTACATCAAATTTAATATAAACTCCAAATTCAAAATTAAAATTAAACTCAAATTAAAAATTTAAATCAATGCCAATCTTAAATTTTAAAATTTATATTCAAAAATGTATACTTAAAATTTTATTTAAAAATTGTAATTTAGTATTTGTTTTGGGAGGGAAATCCTTATCTATCCTGAGGAAATGGCACTAAAAATTGTTATTATATTCCTCTATATCCTAAAATTCCTCTACATTCAATATAATGATTTAAAAATAAAATATATAAAAAATATAAAAATTAAAAATAAAAATAAAAAATAAAAATCCATTAAAATTAAAAATTTTATTTGGATTCAGGTTTTGTCTTTTTTTTTGCCGTTTCAGTTTATAAGGAGTGCTCTCATACTGTGTCTACAACATTTCAGGCATTCGCTCCACACATTTAAATAGCTTTTTTTCTTGGCCATGAATTAACCGTAGAATATGACAATTTTCAGAATTGCAAAGTTAGCATTGTTTCAATTCTCGGGGGTATGAGAATTTATGTTCAATTTTCCTCCATTTACTTGTAAAGAGTGTACCTTTTTCTTTTAGCTCCCACGCATGGGTTGCTAAGGCTACCTTAATCCTTATTTTTGCCCTAAATAAACTCATATGTGAATAGTATCTTTGTTTACACGAACCTTTTGTCATTTCAATATGTTTCAGGTATGTTTGTCAATTGGTCAGTGATGGAAGCTTCATATACAAGGGAGCCAGCCTTACCATTGCTTTCTAATGGAAACACCATTTGGAATCTGCAAGAGCAACCTGATCTTTTTTTTTGGGGGGGGGGTTCTCTGGAGATGATAGACTTAATCAATGGTATTGTCGAGTAACTTACTTTCACAGTGTACCTAATAAAGATTTTATGTAGCTTGTGTTTTTGTGGGAAATGTTTATCTAGAAGCCTAAGGAAAAAATGCCCTACTCTAGTTTAAATATTTAGTGAGAATGGGGGTAAGAACCAAATTATATTCCGCTTCCTATTCTTTTTATTTTATTATTTCTTTATTGGGATTTCATCTCCAGCTGGAAGCAAACAAACGATCTCTCTATTCACACACTTACCAAGAGCAGCATAAAGACAGTTGTAAACAGGTGCAGCGCAACAGTGCATATCAATGGCAGACTTGCAGGTTGTTAGATAGTTGATTAAAGAAAGAAGCAGGGGGCACAGTAAACTAAAAATATCTCTGCTTAGATATTTTTCCTTTGTTTGGATAATAAGTGTCTCGGTGAATGGGGAAAGCCCCGCTGGAATCATCTTTGTGAGAAAAAATAATATCCATAGATGTGTTATCATCGCTCGATGTCTTGATCAGCAAACTTCTGCACAATAACCATTAACAAAAGGCCAGAACCGGCCAAGGACGAAGAGATCACAAGAAATGTAAGGGGAAATAGTCGTAGTCAGCCTTCCAGAAGAGGTGGAAGAGAGGGAAGAGGGAATAGAAGTTGGGCATTGGAGAGAGAATAGTTGGTTTTAATAAAGAGTCGCGTTAATGGATCTTTAGTGGTTTCGTCTGGCCAGGTAAGAATTTGATACTGCAAGTCTGCCATTCCTTTAAATAACTGGGTATCGCAATTTAATAACAAAAAATAATAAACATCCCTTATTTGTTTACAAATTGGATTTGTGGCTTTGCTTGAGGTAAGTACTCTTTATGGTAGCGCAGGATGAATCGATGAACAACGTTTACTCAGAACAATCACGGCGATGCAGTAGACGAATGAACACATGAACACGTGCACACAATGACATATCACAAAGATTAAGCAAATACATACGCTACCCAAAAAGGTGGAATGATTTCTTTCACTGAACAGACACAAAAAGAACAAGTTAAGGCACCACAATAACAGGATCGAAAAAACAAATAAGTATCACGCCTCTGTCAGACATTTTTTTTTCAGTTGTGTATGGTTAAGATATGTCCTTGTAATTATTTTAGATTTTGTCGTCTGTTAGGTTTTGGTTTGAAAGCGCATTGCATCACAAAACCCGCATATTTAGTAGATGCACATTGTTTTAAACTAGTAAGACCCCGTGGAAATTCAACCGTGTTCTTTACAGCATCCCATAATATGTAATCGCGATAATATTATCCATTTTGAAATAATGGTAATTATGCATAATACAGACCATGTTGAAACCTTCAATTTATTTAGAAACACATTCTTAACATTATGAAGGGACAGCGTTTTGTAACTATTCAGTACTTTCACCTAATAATTTAATAAACAAAAGACACCGCAAGGATTTGATTTAACTTCAAAATCCTATCTTAAAAATAGCACAGATGATATTCTACAAGAGTAATGAAATAAATGTCTATCAGATTTAATACTATTTAAAAAGAAATTACGTAAAATAATTGCTATTGTCAGTTAAACCTCTTCTATATTCATTTATAAAAAGATCAGTTACTGGAATAGTGGATAAGAAAAACAACATACTAGTAGAAATAAGGAAACAAACTCATCATCAAAGCTGAAGCAAGATATTGCAAGATCGAATATATTCATTGGAAAATAAAAATGATTATGGTCGACCAAATCAAGAAAAATATATTGGTTAAACTTATGTAATATATGTTTGCCCTTATATGGATGAAAACAGTAGTTCGAAGAATCTAAATAATACGAATACAAGTGGAACGATAAAACTTTCACCATAGAAAAGATGACATGATTCCATTCCCGTTTGTTGAAAACTGGTTTGCTTTTTTGTTTCAGACCATCTACTAGTTGGCCAGTTGTGAACAAATCCCAAGAACGATAGCATTCTATCATGTCTGAAAGTGACACAATGTTCAACAAGCGAGATCAGAGATGATTCGCTATACACCTTATGCTCTCTGTGGATCCAAATTATGACAACAGGACCTTTGCCAGCACCCTCAAAATGCGTAGCTGTTGCTACAAATAACAGGGACGTGCCCAGGGTTATAAAAACAAAGTTTTCTGTTAAGGTTATGATCTTTGATGTGGTTTCAAGTGAGGACCACACATTGTCATCTCACATCTTCAAAGTCGGCTTGAGAATCAGCAACAAAGTGTACCTGAATGTGCTGAAGAGTGTGGTGATCCCCTGGTGCAATCAGATGGCTGCTAGCGGAACCTGGGTGTGGTAGCAGCACTCGGCGCCACAAGTCCAAAGAGACACATGTTTGGCTTCAGAAAGAATGCTATGACTCTCAGTGAACCTCCTTTCTTCTCCCGACCCGAACCCGCAGGACTACGTTTTGTTATACATCGGAAACATAATCTCTTACAACACCAAAGCCAGCCTGATGGACGCCATCTGCTGAATGTTCGCCGAGCTCTCGGCGGCGCTTGTGGAAAAGGCATGCTCCCAGTTCCGGTGCTTGAGGTTGAAGGCGGCTACATTGAATATATGTCAGCTCTACTACATACCTGAATTGATTAAGTTACCTGAATTGATTTTTTCAATAATAGTTTAAAAAAATTAAGTTGTAGCATTGATTTCTTTAGTGGGGACACTTTCATCGTTCCGCCCCATCATAAATTCTCATTTCAAAACTTCAGAAACATGCATGTTAAGCATTTATCAAAACAAGGATTGTTCTCGGAAGAGAACCACTCATTTCACCTGGGACAGAACAACCATTTTATGTTAAATCTGGAACAGCATGTTCGTTATTCTGTCATGTTTACGTGTAACTTTTATACATGCTAACAGGTCAAATATTCACCGAATTCTGGCTTTTAAATTTGGCCAACAACTGCGGTCATGAAATTGCGTTCATGGCTTGGCTTTGTCTCGCACGACACATTGATTGATGGGATGGTACGGTTGCATGTTGAGGGATAATCGTTGGGTGTGACGGGCTTTTAACTCGACTTCATCACGTTGTCAAAAGTGCATTTTAGAGTCGCAGCATAACCAATGATGTCATTGCTGAAAGTTAAATAGACATGACTAAAACGAAATGTTCCATATATATATATATATATATATATAAATATATATATATATATATATATATATACACACACACACAAAGTCGTTCCCAAAGGAATGCCTCCTAATTTTTAAACTCAAAAAGTTGAAGAGTTATGAAGAGGGCCGTTGTACATTAAAACGAGCGACGTTTTTGTGCTCCAGAATATATTTTTCTACATAGTCACCATCATTCTCGATGTATTTTTGCCAGGAATTCAATAACGCATCTCTGTTTCTGATGCTCGTCCATAACAGATGTTGCTTTCTTTCACATTGACAATATATGTACCAGAGATGAATTTTTCAGGTCGTAAATGTATAAGCTCATAAAAATGCGTCTTGCAATTCTCCCTTCAAGTCATTTGATTGGAATAAAAAAAAACTATGGGTTATTACTTTTAGAACGCCCTTCGTGTATATATATATATATATATATATATATATATATATATATATACTAGCTGTACCCGGCCACGCGTTGCTGTGGCTTAGTGGAAATGGAAAAATAATGCTGAGGGTTACGGAAATGTCCCCACCCCTCTTAAATCTACACAGGACACCTGTTTTTTTTGTTGTTGTTTTTCTTTTATCACCTTAATCTTATCGACTACAAACGTAACACTCAGGAGTTTAAAAGAACGTAAGTTTTTTTTAAATATTATTTTTATGATTTTTACCGTGGAGTTTGATGTTTTTTAGGGTTTGCTGTTTTGTTTTTTGGTAGATGTGAAAACGGGAATACCCTGGCTCAATCACCGCAAAACAATACTCCGCACCCATCAAACTTAAAAACTGAAATTCGAAATGAAATGTCAATTATTTATTTATTTATTTGTTTGTTTAATTATTATTATCATTATTACCATTAGTAGTTGTAATAGTAGTAGTAGTAGTAGTAGTAGTAGTAGTAGTGTTTTTTTCTGTACTTTTCTTTATTTCCACACGCATTTACCAGGAAATAACGATAAAAAAAATAAAATTTTATAAATATGAACGAAATAGTTTAATTTTTAAATGAAAAAAGTCAATTTGGTATACATTTTTCGTTTTTTTTCTTTTTGTTATTTTTCGTAAGTCCAACTCAACATTTGAAATGTCGACTTTTATATGTTTTCGGGTATGCATACAAGGAATAAATACCCAACTTCCCCATGTTAAGAACTACTTTCGGAATAGACACCATAACCTCCACATGTTAAGAACGGCTTTCTGAATGGACACCTCCGACCTTGTCAGCATACACCAAAACCTATAAAAGTTAGCATGTCGAATGTAACGCGCGCCGATGCGGGAAATGTGGAATAATTAACGTTTGAAAGTCAATAAAATTAAATCGACAGGCGAGCTCCGTGGTTAAGTGTGAGATATTACAATTTATAGATGATATAAAAAGTTTTAAGAAGTTGTGAAGCGAGCGAGCGCTTCTCTGAAAGAAGCCTTTTGTGGATATCGAGGAAAAGCGTACATACATACATACATACATACATTTTCGCTTTTATATATATATAGATTTACTACCGTTTTCGAAGCAGTAAACATATTAATAAGTTGGTTTTCGGGCCAACGCTAAGTGTAGTATCTGTTCTGACGCTGTACATTCATGTAAACATAACGAATACATATGCACAAAAAAAACACACACGCACATACACATACTCAAAGCAAACACACACGCACGCAAGTAAAACAAAAAAAGCAAGCACACACGAACATGTATGTGTATAAACACCAACACACGCGTGTCCAAGTTTACTAGGCTTAATATTTTTATGGCACACACACACACACACACCCGTACACATACACACACAAAAACACACACGCACGCACACATGTATGTCTATAGATGTGCACCGGTATCTGTAGAAGTACAAACATGCTTGCGCAAGTTTTTACGGTCTATTAGTGTAATGGCACACACACATGCACAAACACACGCACGCAAGTAAACCAAAACAAACACACACATACATGCACGTGTATGTGTGTAAACACAAGCATACGCGTGCGGAATTTTATGCGGCCTATTAGTTTAATGGTACACACACACAGCAATGTTTCATTTTTTATGTGTAACTATATGTGTAATGCGTTGTCTGTGTGTTTAATGCGATAAGTAATAATTCAGAAGGTTTCTCTTCCGTATGTATACAATCGGAAGAGATCATATTGAAATACAAGTAAGCGTTCGGTTTAGAGGCTGATGGCGGTAATCTAGACTGTAGGAATGCCTAGAGTTCAGCTAATCGAAATTCAGTGACTATGTAAAGGGAGACATCATTATTTGTATAGATGAAAAGTGGTAAGAGTATGCAGTGTGTATGAATTCAGTAGCCAGTTAATGACGGCGTAGACACAGGAAAGTAAGAAAAAGTATGAATTCACGCAGTGAAGAATGGGGTCGTAAGAGTACTTATGGAATAGAGAGTAAAATTGGAACTACTTCCTCTCTAGGTTATGATGATGATGATGATGATGATGTCGCCCCTAGGAATAAATGTAATGTTTTAATATTACGAATTAATGTTTCTAAAATGTCGTTCTATAGTTAAATAAGGTAATAGTGTACACAGAATAAATTTGTATGTGCCATCTATTGTAAACCTTCGGTATTTTGGTTCTCTGAGAGGAAAAACTGCGTCTCTTTATATATATATATATATATATATATATATATATTAGTCATCTACATACAATACTGTTTCGCTGTATCACAGCTCATCAGTGTGGGTGGACTGGCACCTGTTCCTAGCCAGGGATTGAGCCTACAATTACCTAGTTGATAGTCGGCAGCTCTACCCTCTGGCCCATGGGATCGGAGCCCGTAACCTCATCAAATGTTCATTTATAGACACTTGCCCATAGGTTTTATAGTGCTCAACCTGCTTGTTTAGGTAGTATGTTTTCATTTAAAAAAAAAACGCTTGGTGACAACGATGAGGGTAAAAAGACGTCTACGGATCCTATCTATATCGTAATTTAATAGAAACTTAAGAAATGACATACGAAAAGCAGATCGAATTTTTTAATTAAAAAGAATTAATCAGGGTGATTCCGGGCTATACGTTTGTTTTATTTGTCTGAAAGTTTTTCCGCCTTTAAAACTATATTTAAAAAATTCATCTTATGTCTTTCGTCTGAAAACTATTATATATATTTACTTTTCCTGCAATCACTGTATTAGATTGATTCAGAAAATTCACACTAGTCCTATTATTATTTTAGAAATCATCAGTTTCTTGCCATTCAAGACTGTTTGGGGGAATTAAAAACAAAGCATTATATTAAAATCATGGCTCCCCAGCAGTGTTGATTTAACACCATCTCCCTTAAAAATCAAGAACAAAAACGTTCCAGATATTGGATCTAGTTTCTTCCTCTAGATTAATTTAGCTGATCTCTTCATGGTAGTAAGAATCATAAAACGTACCCAACTTACGAAACCTCATCAAACAACAATATACACCCCACTCACAGATAAAACAATATAACATCAACGCCACAAACAAACCCTCTATCGTCAACCTCTTTCAATATACTCCCACCAATAATGAAAAATCCTTACTGGCAAAATGACTCTCTTTCTGTCCCACACAATACTTCAACTTTCGACATGGAACATTACCTACGCAGAATTAGATTAAAAGAATATTTCAAAGACCACAATAAGGACACACCCAACAACCTTTTTTAGATACTAAGCAACTCGAAAAACCTAACAACTCTAATATGTGGACTCCGCCCAGTGGACGAAACCTTGGCATAGACCAATATGCTAAAACAGCTAGGCTACACCTAGGTGAATTTCTTCATAATAAAGAACATCTCAACAAAAGCAAAAAAAAAAAAAATTCTCTTTAAGAACGAAGAGCTATTCACACCCTAAAAATAACTCTGATATTACAATCAAATAAGCGAATAAATGAGAAGCCATAACCATCATGGACACTGCTAAATATATTGAAGAAGCAGAAACCCAATTCAAAGACACAAATTTCTACAAAATACTCCCGGAAGATCCAACATTCAGCTATAAACTAAAACTTATCCTTGTATCTCCAAGATCATTACTTCCCTCGCGCTCACAAATCCTAAAGCAGCTAACTTCTACACTACTCCCGAACTACACAAGCTTCGCAAACTCATAACAAACACAGACGCTACCACCGCACCTCAAACATTGACCTTCAACCCAGACAAGATATATGAATTAGCCAAATCATCAATATCCCCTGGTAGATCCATAATTGCAGGTGTTGGCACCCTAACAGAATACATTTCTGGATATATAGACCAAATTTTCACCCCCTTATTACCCAACATCCCTAGCTATATTAAGGGCACCACACATTTTCTAAACACTATTGGATAAATCGACAATCTTGCACAAGAAAGTATTTTAGTCACTTTAGACGTCTCAGCTTTATACACTAACATCCCTCATGATGAGGGAGTACAAGCCTGTAAAACATTCCTCCTTCACAATAATTTCCCCAACGACAAAATACAAGACATTTGTAAGTTTATATACTTCATCCTCACGCATAATTTTAAATTTAACAATTAAAATTATCTTCAAATCAAAGGAACCGCCATGGGCACTAAGATGGCTCCCAGCTATGCCAATATTTTTATGCATATGCTAGAAACCAAAATCCTTCAAAACTTCCACCTCACACCCTCCCACTATTACCGATATAATAATGATTTTTTTTCATATAGCCACATGGACTAAAGAATTTCCATGAATATATCAATAATTCGCATAACAATATAAAATTTACCATGGAACACTCATACAACTCCATCCGATTCTTAGATATCACTGTCATATCCCATAACAATAGAAACTCTACGTCCCTC
>NC_136504.1:87271774-87334274 GCF_053919585.1 Euprymna scolopes
ATATATTTATATATATATATATATATATATATATATATATATATAAGTGAACGTGATTGTGTGCCTGTCCGTGTTTCTGTGTACGTTTTCCTACGCAATAACTTTGTCAATTTTCAGTCTACAGACTCGAAATTTTATATACATGGTACTGAGATTTCTGGAAATTTTTGTCATCCATTTTCGACCAGAAATTTGGCTGTTAAGGGGTCAAAGTTCAACGATTTGCCCTTTGAAAACTCTATCAAACGTCTCCGCCAATTTTAAGTTTAAACACTTGAAATTTTAGATATAGGTTCCTTGGACATGGATCTAACTTAACTTGAATTGAGCCCAAAACGATAAATTTTAAGGGGTCATAATAGGGGTCAAATTTAAAAAAAAAATTATCGCTTTTTTTTTTTTTTTGCTCAACATACACCTCCAAACACCCGGGCAACGCCGGGCTGAAATGCTAGTATATATATTTCTGTCCGTATAATACATATTAATATTGATACGTGTGTCTTTCTGCTGCCTTACATGCTCGTGTATATGGATCTATGCATATATATGTATATGTAAGTATATGTATGTGCATTTGTGTGTGTGCACTTGTATGTATGTACAGTAGCATATGCGTGCATGTACACATATAGGTATATATGCATCCATGTGATTGTCTATGTATGAGTATATATGCGTGTGTAGATTTTTACATGGTTGTGTATATATGTACATTTATATGCATATGTACATGTATATATTATGTGTGTGTATGCATGTCTGTTTATACGTTTGATTATTCATGCATACATGTATGTATGTGGAGTATATTTATTATATATGTATGCACGTTGCATGTGGCTATGTATTGGTATGTATGCATATATGTTGATGTCAATTGGAAGTGTATGCATATATATCTGTACACATATATGCACATAATTTTTTATGAAGAAGTTTCTATTGGTCCATAGTTCAACTATTATTGTTGTTATTATTATTATTATTATTATTATTATTGCTATTATTACTATTATTATTATTATTATTATTAACATTATTACTATTATTATTATCATTATTATTATTACTATTATTATTACTGTTGTTATTATTATTATTACTATTATTACTATTATTATTAGTAGTAGTATTATTACTATTACTATTATTACTATTATTATTATTATTACTATTATTATCTACGCTTAACCATTTTTTGTCCTCGGTTAGTGGGTATTTATTTGCTTCCCCCACCGAGAAAAGTAGGCACAAGGCCAATTTTTAATGCGAGGATTGAAGGGAGGGGGAAGGGGAAAAGGGGACCAGCTCCGAGAATGAGAATTCCTTCATAACCGAGACAATCCTTATTTTTATATTAATTAATATTAATTTTTTCTTATATTTATTTTTGTCCCTATGCACTGTCCCATTCTTGTAAGAGGGGGGGGGCTCAATTTACTCCACATAAAAATCGACACTGTTCTCGTGGTTACACTTTGAAATATTTGTTTGCAGATTTATTTTTTTAAAACAAATCGGCACAAAACCATTCAAAGTGTGAGAGGAAATTGTTGTCCTCGATCATCTTTGGTCATCATAACTAAAAAAAATATCTATCCTATACTTAGCTAGAAACATAAATTACCATAATACCACATTTACTCCAGAGGCAGTCATACTTAAATTTTCCAAATCGTTTAAAAAATTTATTGAAACTAGATAATAATAAAAAAAAATGAGGTGGGGAAACAAACAAGGAATAAAAATTTAGTTAATAAAACCTTCTGGACCATTTCTAAATAATTGACCGACCACCGTTTTCCGGTTTGTTTTGAACCGAAAACAAGCAGGCTAATCTCTAGGTGGAAAAGAAAAGAAAAAAATGGGGTGGGGTTTGGAAAGTGGGTGAAAAATGCAATTCGGGAGAGGCCAGGGGCGAAAATTAAATTAAAATAAAAATGAGGAGAGAGAATCTTGGATGCCATCTTCCTATGAAGTTTTCTCATTACCAATACAAAAAATTCGCCACAACCGTGTTTGAAACACACTGAAAGACAGTGTTAGAAATTTGACAATTACATCATGCCCCCCATTGTATTTGTTTTGGACCAATCAGATTGGGCGATTGTATTTGCTGCGGGGTTCGCCTTGGCGGGCTTTTTACATGTGTGTCTCTTCTTTTTCAGTTCCATAGATACAGCCAACGATGAAGGACTGGAACTTTAACTCTTTGAACGAGGATCATTGCGCGCCTTTTCGTCTCTTTGAGACTTTTTATTTTAAGCTTAAATTATTAGGCTCAATAATTATTATGCAAGTCTCCCTGAGACGTTTAGGTTTGAATTGCTGCCCTGTTATTAAAGACTATTTCTTCTATGAACATTAATTGTGACCTTCTGCCATATCGTCTCAATGCAAGAATTTAATCTTTTTCATCAGAAGGCATCATACCGACCCCCTTCAAACGGCTATAAACTCAGATCTTCCAATTCCTGTTGAAGATGAAAAGTTGTTAACAGCTCTTTTCATTCCTTTTTGAAACCGAGGATCAAATAAAATTTGTATTGAATTTTAAGTTAGGCCTTGTTATGTTTATCTTATTTTGCCAATGTTATGGCGCAAAAAGCAGACGAGATAAAATATCTCACAACGAAGATAAATAAACAAGT
The DNA here is from genome assembly GCF_053919585.1 of Euprymna scolopes. Taxonomy (NCBI): domain Eukaryota; kingdom Metazoa; phylum Mollusca; class Cephalopoda; order Sepiida; family Sepiolidae; genus Euprymna; species Euprymna scolopes. Next base: position 87,274,429 of record NC_136504.1, read on the forward strand.
CCGTCGTTGTTCTTTTGGTTTAATACCATCAGTTTTGCTAAAGCATCGTTCCATTCAGTTAGATAGTTCGAATAGCGGCGGGGATAGGTCGAAAAAATTCGCTTTACGCTTCGAGAATCTGACCAGCTGACCATTTCTGCCGTCCCTTAGTTCATTAAATGCACGGTTGCCCAACCGTAAAAAGACGTGATAGGATTCCGTGCTGAGCTGTAAGAAGTTGCCGGGTTTCAGCTTAAAATATTCCACGAACTAACGTGCACGCCTTTCGACAAAATTGAAACAAACGACAAACTAAGACAACGATGTTGCTACCGCATTTACGTAAGTCGTCTGACAGCTTCAGTGTTTTTTGTTTTGTTTTTTGTTTGTTTTTGCTTTTTGTTTTTGTTTTTTTTTTGTTTTTTTGCCGGGGATTGATGGGGGTGGTCCCGGTCGTAAAACGTAATTGTAAATTCCTTATTGTTAGGATTTTTTTTTTTTTTTAATCCCGCGAGTTGAAAATATGAAAACAATTCATAAATAAAATACTACTTACGTTTGCATACGGACCGTGCTGAAATATTAACGTTATTATTTGGAAAACTATTCTTAACATTGAGAGGGGTGCTTTTTTTTTTAACTATTCTGTACGTACAGTGTAGTGTACTGTCATGTAACAATTTAATAAATAAAACATACCGCAAAAAATTGAAATTCCCACCTAAAGAATACGGTTCGAATTCTGCTTAAATACCAATAAAATAAAATTGTATTTGATTTTTGTAATGCATGTGCCTAGGGCAGCAAATTAACTTCTTTTTATTTGTTTGTTTTACCAAAAATAATCGCTACGTCTGCAGTTTACAAATCGTGCTGAGAAAGCGATTCTTAATATAGGTAAGGGGCTTTGTTAACTATTCTGTACTTTTACCTAACAATTTAATGAATAAATTAATAAATATGTGAAAGAACTCTAGCCGTAAGTTATACTACAGGTGAAGTTCTAAAGTAAGTCGGTTATTCTAATGCTTTGCAACTGAAGTGATATTTTCATTTTAAATATCGTATCACTAAAGATTAAGCAATCTATAGCTTTGTGTGTATTGCAACATAAGAAAAGCATGAAATAGAAACTCATTAAACACAAAACAAATTATGAGCATTTAAGGTTTGAATAACTGTTATCGTCAATAAAAGACTAGATTGAATGTGTGTGTTCAAAAAGTTAGGCATTAGAATAAACGGAGAAAAAGAAGGAGAAAGTACTTATTCTTTGTTTCTTTTTGTTGTTCAAGTAGTGGTCACAAAGGTGAGCGTTGCTGGTTTCAGCAGTGAAAGCAAGCTAACTAACTTCTCACCTGACTGCACCTGTGCGTTGTCTCCTTGGTGTCTGATTCCCTTCTATCTCTTTTACAAAGATCATGAGCTTTTTATCTCTTTTTATCGCCCCCCCCCCCACAGACACGTTGGTTGTTAAATTTATTTTTACCGGGCCCCACTCCGATTGGCTAATTAATTTTTATTATTTTTTTTATTTTTTACAGAATTGGTGCGTCGAGCCTATGCGTTTAACACACTTTGCCTGTGACAGCCGACAGGTAAATATCCGGTTGGGAGTTTATTGCTTTCTTCCTGAACCTCCACAAGTCAACTAGAATACTAACAAAATACATAAACTTTAAACGCATCAATTTTTTTTTTCGGTACTTATTCAGAATATGGGCCATACTAAAAATTTAGAAATCCATTCTTAACATGGAGAGTGGAGGCAGGGAAGATCTTTTTAAATTATTCTGTACATTCACCTAACAATTTGATAAAGAAAAGATACCATAAAAATTGAATTTAACTTGAAAATCCTATCTTGAATAGTGCAGTTTTTATTCAGCCTAAGTATTTTATTTTCCACCAACTTGTATATAGTTTTAAAATTCTGGAACTGTTTCAAAATGTTTTTTATTACCATACAAAATTTTGTCAGATACTCAGAATCCAATATAGTCGGCCATCTATTGTTGCTGTGATTTTAACCTTTAAAAAAAGATTTAAAATAACTTACAAGTTCAGATTTAGTGGTAAAAAAAAAGCCTCCCCCCCCCCCGTTTGGTGGTAGGTTGATGTATATTTTGTTTTAGATTTCTGGGTTATTAATTATATTGCCTTATTGCTCTAGAAAATGAAGTAAAAACTTATAAAGTTTTTTTTCTTTACTTACAAGAAGTGTTCTGGCCGCCATCTTGTAAATCAGGTGAAGAGATTTTTTGGTTCTTCATTAAAATAGCAAAATCTGACAGTCGAAAATTGAGATTTTATTAAAAAAACAAAACAAGAAAATGTATCTACGTATTCTTTTATGTGAATTTCAACTAAAAGCAATTTTATCTACTTAATTGTCATGTTGCAATTAGTTAAATATTGCTGCATTATTACATAAAACAACATATTTTCATGAATCGCAAAAAAAAAAAAAGGTCAGTTATATTGTTTTGGATAGTGAACATAAGCATACGAGAAGTAAATGCCAAAATATTAAAAAAAGGGGGGTAAATGTGACCATCAGAATACCCCGACCAAATCACCGCAAAAAAAATCCATCAAACTTAACCACTGAACCGGAACTCAAAAACGAAATGAAATAAAATTTATTTTTATTATTACCAGAAAAGATATATTTCCCCTGTATGAACAAATAGTAGCTTTGTAGAGATATAGAATACTGGCAGATTCAAGCAGTTTTCTAACATGATAGAAAGTGCCCACATTCCTTGCAGCAGCCTTGCCAGTGTGTTCTATGTATTTCTTCCAATTAAAAAAGTGGCTTCAATAAGTTTCCAGACTTTTTTTAGTATGGGCACTTTTATTGATAGTACACACATGAACCCTAGTTCCCTTCAAAGTAATCTCCTCCGGCTTTAATGCACTTGTACTGTTCAAACAACTTCTGGAAGGGAAGTCCTTTTGTGTGAGCGTGTCGTTGCTGCCTCTTTCATCTCCTCAATTGTCTCACAATGACAACCTCTAGGGGTTTCCTTAAGCTTAGAGAATAACCAAAAGTCACAGGGAGCAAGGTCTGGAGTATAGGGAGGGTGAGGAACTGTTTTGATGCCCATCTTGGTCAAATAGTTTGTTACAAGGATGGAGCATCCTTGGGACAAACTTTGCGCAAATCTTCTACATCTTAAGTTCCTTGCGAATTATTGTGTGTACAGTTCCCACACTGACATCAAACTGTGCATTTATTGTCTCTATAGACACATGATGGTCCTTATTCATCAAATTCTTTATTTAGCCAATCATTTCTGGTGTTCTGACTTCTTTACTCCTCCCATACCTCCTATCATACCTCACAGACTCCCTGCCTTCCTTGAATCTCTTATGCCACTCAAAAACTGTTGCTCAATTCATGCAAGATGATTCCAAAGCAGTATGAAGCATTCCATACGTTTCTGTGGCATTTTCCAAGTTTAAAAAATAATTTTATTGCATATCGTTCTTCTAATGTATCCTCACGTCTAGACTGCATATTTGAAATTCATCAGCTGTCACAATCAGGCTTTAGTAGGATGTATTCCAATTCCTGCTGTAACTGTTCATTTGAACCCGAGATCATAAAAATTGGTTGGTCATCTCATAAGATTTATTTAAGATACCGAATTTTCAAAAGTCTACAATATTTTAAATGATGTACAAAAAAAACGTCTAGAAACTTATTGAAGACACCTTTAAATGCTGGAAGAAACAGTCTTGACTGAACCTTATTCTCAATATAAAATAACCTGCCCGTGCCTAGTATGTAGAACCACAATGTGAGAAACAACGAGTAGATAATGGAATTTATTTATTTATATTTGTTTTATCTATAATTTATTACAGTTTATTAGTTGTTTTGTATGATTTATTATAAAAATTTGTATTTAAATTTGTATAATTTATTTAATATTGGTTTTATTTATATTATTTATTTATATGCATCAATCATGTGTGAACAGCATGCTTTGCTATCCATAAAATATATGCTTAATAGGTGTTTTAGCGCTCAAAAGGCTAAGATCCAATAGCAAAAGAGATTTGTATTAAAAACAGGTTTGTTGGAGAAAATTCTAAATATGAGATAAAGATTTTGTAGCAAACGCATTGCATTGTTCGTTGGGTCACTTGAGAAAAGTATACTCTGTAAGTTCCGGTGGTGAACTCAGTGATTCCAAGATCAGTATTGAAAACTGTATTGTTGGAGAAAAGTCGTCTACATTATGAAGATCTAGTAGTAAAAACGTTGCACAAAAAGCATTTTAGCAATCAAATAGTTATGATCGATGAGTAACAGAGCTCAGTATTGAACACATTGTCAGAGAATATCATACGATCTAACAAAGTTCGAATGGTGAGCATATTTTTATTTTTATTTTAATTAATTGGCTATCCTCATCTTCCAGTTGTTGTTTTCACAACGTTTCAGCCAATTATTCGTCTGGCCTTCGTCAGGTAAACCAGGACGGGATAGGAATTTTGAATCCTCCAACTATATCCACAGCAATTGCTGCCTTCAATAGCCGTTGTCAACTCACCACGGTTTGATCAACTAATCCTCTGACAAGCTTTGGGTGGGATCGAAACCGCTACCTCTAGACAACACTCATCCGGAATCGCAGATATTCCGCATCTCTATCCACTGCACCACGAGCTCAGAAAGGCAATCAAGTTTGGATTTTTGGGTTTTATAAATGCAATTGTTCTTCCAATTGTCGGGTCCGTACCGATTGTTATATTATTGAAATAGTTTGGAATTATTTTGGAGATGAATAGATTTTTTTTTTTTTTTTTTTTTTAATTATTTGTACTATTATCCTCATCTTTTAGTTGTTGTTTTCACGTTTCGGCCAATTATTCCTCTGGCCTTCGTCAGGTTAACCGGGGCGGAATAGCAATGTCGAATGTGGATATAGTTGGAGCATTCAACATTCCTATGCCATCCCGTTTAACCTGACGAAGGCCAGAGGACGAATTGGCTGAAATGTCGTGAAAATAACTAGAGGTGGATAATAGTCGAAATAATTAAAATAAAAATGATAAAAACAAGTCATCTTTTTTTTTTCTTTTTTTTTTCTTTTTTTTTTTACACAGTGATCACCACTTATCAAGGCCCGGAAGCCACTCAGGGATAAGGGTTATTGCAAGTACATTACGTTAGTGTGGAGATTTGATGAAGTGTTTACTTAAGGGGGCGGTTCATTAGGAATTTGTTAACATTGGACTTGAAGACATCCAAGTTGTAGTCCGGTGGGAAGCAGGCAGACGAAACAGAGTTCCACAGGCGTGCAGTTCTAAGAAAGAAGCTTTGTTTATGGAATCCGCGTTTTGATTTAGGCACAGATATAGAGTGGGGGAAATTTTTCACAGTGGATTCAGCTAGACGGATGTTTTTCGTGAAAGATTGGCGAGGGGGGACCAGAGATTGGAGTTCAGACGAGCACCTGCCATGGAAATAACAATAAAACAAGGATAGGCTTGCAACGTCTCTTCTGTGGGAGAGAGGTTGCAGGGTAGAGAAAAGGGCATCCCCCACTAAGCCACGAAGTCTATTTTGTACTCTGTCAAGGCAGGATAGGCTGTTTTTAGCAGCTCCTGCCCAGATATGGCAACAGTATTCCATCCTAGTCATCTCCAAAATAATTCCAAACTAATGCAATAATATAACAGTGAGCATGTTGTTTCCGAGATCAGTATTGAAAACTGTGCTGTTGGAGAAAAATTTACATGCGACAAAGATTTAGTGGAAAATGTGTTGCATTATTCATGGTGTCACTGGATATCTAATGGCAAACACGTTGTTGCATTGAATGAATATGATGTCATTGGAGAAAAGTATACCACATAAGTACATTCAGAGGACAACAACAGAAAAGCACAGGTCATATACTATCAACATTTCATTTGTGAAATTGAATCAAACACATTCATGCCATCAGATTAATTTTGAGATGCTTATCTACTAAATCATAAACTTGAAATATTTACATCTCTATACCCTGTGTGAGTCGGTTATTCTAATGCTTTGCAACTGAAGTGATATTTTCATTTTAAAATTGTATCACTACAGATTAAGCAATCTATAGCTTTGTTGTGTGTATCGCAACATAAGAAAAGCAATGAAATAGAAACTCATTAAACACAAAACAAGTTATGAGCATTTAAGGTTTGAATAACTTTTATCATCAATAAAAGACTAGATTGAATGTGTGTGTTCAAAAAGATTCATTTTTATATGTTGTCACCTTTCAAAATAGTACAAAGTTAGGCATTGTTGAAGTAAGTACTGAAAATAGATACATGAATATATATATATATATATATATATATATATATACTAGCGGGGGGTACCCGGTGTTCCTCGGGTGTTTTGAGGCGTGTATATGGGAGGGGGTGCCTGTTTTAATACTATAAAAAACACGACGTTATAAGAAATTGAAAAAATCAAAACAAAGAAAAAACGCGATAATGTAAATGTAAAAAAAAAAAAAAGGTTTAAGTAGGAACTCTCACCGGAAAAAAAATAGAAATGTACGCATATAAAGGAACTGTAAAGGTAGTAGGACTATAGCACACCTCAGATCCTGTGCTGAAGTGTGGGGACATTACATTTGAATGTAATGTCGTGATTGTTAATTCTATTAAGGTCCAACTCACATGAGGGAAAAATGAGTTGATTTTATTTTTTATATATATATATATATATATATATATATATATATATATATATATATAAAACCCTGTGTATTGCAAGTCAATGTTTTTTTTTAATTTTGAAATTGCTATGAAACACAGAGAAGTGAAATTTGGTACACTAGAATAGCATAACAAGGTGCTTTATTTCCCTCATTTTTGTGGAATTCGAACAAATATTTTGAAAGTTATGCAATTTTTTGCATGTTCTGGTAATTTTAATTGTGTATCACTTTATTGCAGACCTCCCAAAATGCCTAGAAAGAGTTGATTGACAGCTTGTGAAAAGGAATGTGTTATTGCAGGTCTTGCAGAAGGTTTTTCTCTCATATATCTAGCCAAGGAGCTTGGAAGAGATTGAAAATCAAAACATCAAATCAAGGAATGACAAAAACACAAGAAAGCGATACACAGGTTTTATATTTACTTGCCTAAAAATTCAAATAAAGCCAGTGTCTTTATGTTTTCATTGTCATCAATAGCTTTCTTCCTACAAATTCAATATTTGATTCTGAGCAACCATTTTTTCTTATGGATTGTTGCAGCATATTAAAATAAAATTCAATTTGATTTATAAAATGTATTTTGATGGAATTCCTTCCAGAAAATATCGAGTCACGGTTGGAATTATTTCCATATATATGACATTTCTAAAAAGGGAATTAACTCTGTATTTGTTTATACAGAGTTAATTCCCTTTAAATGAAACAAAAATATATTAAAAAAATAAAAACACGCGTTATTTAATCAAAAAAAAGACAAAGAAAAAGTAAGAAACAGTGTAATTAACCGGGCAATGCCAGGTAAGGACAGCTAGTATCAAATCATGAGAATAACTTCGATTAATTATTCAGAATTTGGTCAACGGTTATTCTTGTTTAAGAATGTGTCCGTCCTTACTGATGACCAGCCTCGGCACTTAGCATTAGTGCATTTACTTACAGTTTTCGTTTCAGTCATTCCACATATAGATTTGCATATTTTTTGTTTTTTTCAATAAATTTTCTTTCTTGAGAGAAAGTGATGATTCCTTCAGGAAAATAAATGCATTCACTCAACATTCTGTTATTCATTTTCGACTTAAACACAAAAAAGTGAGACTGATCGTCCCCTAAAAGGTAAGGTTAAAAGAACACTGCAAAGCTGTGACAGCTGTGAGGAGGTTGAAAAGTTGGGATTAGCTGATCACATATGGGCAGAAAAGGGAACACACTTCCTATTATTGAACGAGGTCAAAATATTACTGACACGCAAGCTGGAGAGTTAGATGACTTAAAGAAGCAGCACATCTGCTAAAAAAAAGAAAAAATTCTAAGCAGACTGAGCATAGAGATCAGCAGTATATGAGAACCTCTAATTATAAAGAAAACAAATTGTATAACCCCCCCCCTCCTTTAAATTTCAACAGTAAAAGGGAGATAATCCCATCAAACTTTATTAGTTACCTCCTTTTGCCAACCAAATTTTTTTCATACATACGAAAACGGCAAAAAAAAAAACAAACACAACTCAAAGAATATGAAACCATCTACAGAGCCAGTAAGTCTTCTCCTTTTTTTTTCAAGATAGCGACCAACATGCCTGACGAAGCTACATCAATCGAGACGTTGTACAAGTAACACTCAAGATGAGAACAATAGTGGGATCAAAAAAATATAAACACAGAAACTTTATTTTTTCTGGTTTAAATGAGATTCACTGATTCATTGAAATTTATCGTCTGCTGACAGTTTACTGTTGATTGGCTAATCATGTGTCATCTTCCGAATGCTTTTACAATCAGGCTAGAAGATGCCAATGAGTTGTTTGAATCTGAATAAATAACCATTTACTGAAATATCGTCAGATATACTATTAATCATATAAATTTGGAGATGCTTTTTTTTGTTAAATATTTTTATTAAAAGCAAAAAAAAAATAAATAAAACAGAATAATATAAAAATGTACATTATTAAAACAAAAATAAAATTAATCATCAAAAGAAAATGTATATATATTTTTTTTTCTTCCATTTTATAATTATTGTGTACTTTTGGACCGAAAAATTTATTTTTCAGAGTTGGGTAAATATACAAATTTATTTCTTCATTATATTTCATTTTTTATTTAATCAGAGGAGGAAAAGAAATACGAAGTACAAACCAAAGACAGACGAGTTCGGCACATTTCTTAGTCAGAACAGAAATAAATAACAATCGGTCCTTGTTGGTCGCACTGCAAGAATGTTAACGTGGAAGGTGCCAATTATATGTTACAGCTGCTGTCGACCCAACTCAGAAAAGAAAGCGCAGAGGCTTGCGTGTCACTTCCAAAGTAGCATAAAAACGACATAGTTGGCTATAGCGAGAGATAGGAGGGTATTGTTTGATAATAGCTATCAGGAAATCATGGGATTATCATGTAAAAGGTCTTCCTGCTGAATGGGTGGTAGGTTAGTCACACTTCTGCGTACATCACAAGTAATCGAACGAACCTGCAATGAAAAGAAAATTTATTTTTAAACAATAAAAGGATTTTTTTTTTACTATCAGACCTATCATAGTTTAGCCCTTCAAAAAATTTGATTGGGGGAGGATTATATACAAGTATCCTGAAAAGATATCTGCAGAAGAAGAAATTCAAATATTTTAAATATTAGACGAGGGATCATTTTCCTATTTAAATTTAAAGTAAAATGAGAATCGCCCTCCTGACTAGTTAGCAGTAAATGAAGATATCAATTTTTTTTATTCTTTAGTTTTTCTTTCAAAAATATTTTTAAACAAATTTCTGCTTTGTACCCGATTTCAAAAACAAAAAAAAAACACAATCTTCACTTTCGACTACATTCTTTTCTACATCTTTTTAGGGTTTAGTTATGTTTAGAGTTAGTTTACAGTTAATTTAAAGTTGGTTTAGAGTTGGTTTAGATTTAGTATAGAGTTGGTTTAGAGTTGGTTTCCTTGTGTTTGTGGTATACTCTGTGACCTGTCTTTACTTTTTTTTCACAGGATAGTGTGCCCTACATCCATCATTGTTGTTTATTAATTTAAATGCCAGTGTGATGCTGTCCACGTGGAACGTACTGCCTTGTATTTGCAGATCTACATCAACCATCACGTTTTATCTAAGATTAGATAAGGCAAGGCAGGATTCTTGAGTCTCCCTTTCTCCACGATATTGGATTCTGAAAATCCATGCCGTGCCAGTAACTATATAATAAACGATTTTTTAATTGTGGAATCTGTCTATTGCAATATGCAAACATTCTTTGTGCCATTAAAAAGAATACATAAAGGCGTTAAATCCTTTTAGAAAACTTTGACACCCCTCACCCATTTTTTTTTTCCACACTGTGCGGTTTTAATCTTTTAAACAAATGTGTAATTATTTGTTTTGATCAGTCTTGATATTTCACTTTCCCTCATTACTCTTTATTTTCGTCAATATTTCATTTAAACTAGCGATTTCTATCTAAACGCCTATTGTTTTTCAGTGTAAATTTTGTACCTCAGAACACTAATATATATATTTATATATTTTAAGGATGCGAGTAGGCAAAAAATACTGAAATTCAATTTATTTTCTAAAATTGAAAAGGCCTCGACATTCTTGTGTGTGTGCATGTATGTGTGAGGGTAGCATGAAAACAACTAAAATCAACTTGGACGATGTGCTCTAGTGATAAGTAGTAAAAACCCATTAAAAATAATTTGAAAAATGTTCAATTAGTGAAATATCGATCTTGGTAAAGCAAAAACAAAAAAGAATAGTTATGTCTGATGATATATGTTGCCAGTTTAATATCAAATAACAAATATGATTAAAGGACAAAGTAAAAACTTTAACAAATTCATTAAACAACTTACAGATTAAATGGTAATGTTGGAATTCTTGCATGCATTATGATTAAGATTGTGATGCAAGACACATTTCTTTTTTTACCTGCTGCACTTCATTTTCTTGTTCTCTTTCGGTGGAGGAGAAATCCTTCACGACTGAGACAATTTTTATTTTTGTACCTTTTCTCCACGTTAAAAAACGACCCTGGTGTCTAACTCTGTCCCGTGGGGAGGCATAGTAAATAGGTACAAAACTGTCATGGTAGACTCTGCTCTACCCCCAAGGGCGATAACTCTCTAAAGGAAATGACATTTCTTTTTGCTTGATACCTCACAGAAAAGTTTTTAAATTTACAAACAAGTTAATTATCAGATTAATTTAGTTGACAGGTTAATTTTATAGATTCTTGGTTTTCTCCAGTCTTGACAGACTATGGATACCTACTGAAAGGGTGACTGCGCATGAAATTTGTGTGGCAAGAGTTGCGCAACCTCCAACCACACCTCTACTGTGTCGACATTGTTGCATACCACTGGCAAGCGGAGGTACAGGACGACTGGAAACTGCCGTGATGAGCGGAGAACACATACAGCGCCTAGAATTCCCAAATGGTTGCCCATCTGGTACTAGCCAGGCTCAACGTTGCTTAACTTCGGTGATCTGACAAGAACTGGTGTGTCAACGTGATTATGGCGTGTATTATTTTATAGATTATTACTTTCGTTTTAGAGAGTTGAAGGACTTGGTTTGAAAGTTTTTAATGAAGAAGACAGGAAATCATTCTTTGATGCAACAAGAGTCATTTAACTCGATCCCCTTCATGAATCATTTGAAGTCTTAACTTTCACAATAAAATTAACATTTTCAGTTTTCGAGGAGAACTATCATGAAAGAAAAAAAAGGTAAGAAAAAACAAAAGAGGAAAAGAGAAAAGACAAAAAAAGATAAGGTGAAAAGGAAGTCCAATCAAGTCAAAAAGAGATAAAAAAAATAAAAAGGTAAAACCCTAGTAATTTGGCAGAAATCAAAGTTTTCATTCTGCTCCAGAATTCCCCCATATAAAATACAAAAATATATTCTAAAATTTACGTAATCAAGTAGTTTTATTTTTATAAAAAAAATTAAATTTTACGAGAAACTGAAAAGTGACTGTCTTGCCCATTATTTTGAAAAACGGCTAAAAAAACAAGAAAGTTGACTCAACAATAATTCATACCAGATATATTTTGTAATGCCTACAAATTCCCATTAATCATTTAAAAATTATTTTCATTATTAAAATAAAATTACTTGATCAATTTACATGATTTTTAGAATATGATAATTTCATTCCATCATAGGCAAATACATATTTATTTTTGTTTTGTAATATAAAGGGAATTCGAAACAAGAATTGTTTTTTAATTAAAAAAAAGTGGATTTTTGTCAAAAAATGCAAAACTCACATTCACGCAAGTTTCTAGCAATAAAGGGGAAATCCCCTATTTTTTTGGATTAAAAGGAAAAAGTAGAATTCCACTAAAACACAGCGAATTCACGTTCTTGAGAATGAAGATTCAAATCTTAATGGAAGTTTGATTTCATTGGACTATTTTATAGCATATCGACACAGATTTATGCAATTATGTGATCGATGACATCCGACTATAAGTAAAGTACTTACAAGTTGTGTAAAAAAAGACGTTTCTCGCGGTTTCTCTGAATATCGTTCAAACTGATCCAAACTATCTTGAAGTTTCAGCGTTAGCGTATCGTAATTGTTACGGACAACTTCAAGCACCTAAAGAAAAAGAGATTGACAAAAATTTTAACAAGTCAGAAATAAGACTCACGGATTCTTTGGATAAATGAATTTTAGATAAAGAAAAAACGAAATGTTGGACGTCGTAAAAAGAACATGTCATGCCTTCTTATTTCTTTATTGGCTTGTTAGGTAATTGGCTAAAGCTGAATTACCTCCCATTAGCCATGAAAAATAGTAACCTCCCTTGAAAAAAGTTTACGTATTTGTGCATTTTAAGTGGATATTTAAAAATACATTTTAAGTAAAAACACTATTACGTACTTACATGTCATGTCGAAATTAGTAAAAATTCCCAAAATTATAAAAAATGATCCAGAAGAAAAACAATTAAAAGAAAAAATTTGATTTATAGAATAATGCAGTTTTAGTAGTTTAGCCTATTCTGTATGACAAACTAAATTATCTCCCTTGTTTTGTTTTTTGTTTTCACTATGTCAAATTAGAAAATGGTGGATTGATTTTTTTTTTTTTTTTTACTAAAGAGTCACCACTTATTAAGGTCCAGAGGCCACTCAAGGATAAGGGTTAATAAGCATACAGCGGTCAATGAGACATTGTCATAGTAATTGTAAGTCGAAATTTGGTAAATTGGATTACTAAAGGGAATGGCTCATCAAGAACTTGTTTACGTTGGACTTGAAGACAACCATATTATAGTCAGCAGGAAAGCAGGCAAATGGAAGAGAGTTCCACAGGTGTGCAGTTCTAAGAAAGAAACTGTTCATGGAATCTACGTTTAGGTTTAGGTACAGATAAAGAGTGGGGGAAATTATTGATAGTGTTTTCAGCTAGACAAGTGTTTCTCGTGAAAGTTTGGCGAGGGGGGACCATAGATTGGAGCTCAGACGAGCACTTGCCATGAAAATAACGATAAAGCAGAGGCAGGCTCGCAATGTCTCTTCTTTGAGAAAGAGGTTGCAGGGAAGAGAAAAGGGCATCCTCCACTAGGCTACAAAGTCTATTTTGAACTCTGTCAAGGCAGGATAAGATCTTTCTAGCAGCTCCTGCCCAGATGTGGCAGCAATACTCCATTCTTATAAACAAATAGTTCTAGCAGATCTTCTACTCAATCATGTTTCATAAGTTTTGGAATTTTGACTAATTTCGATATGACATATAAAGACATACTAATATTTTTACTTAAAATGCATTATTTTTTATATTTTTTTCAATATTCACTTATAATGCACAAGCAAGTTTTCATATCATAAGTGGCCATTTTGAATTCAACAGCACTCTTAATACATTTTAACATTGGACTGTCTTAGATAAGTCTTCACTTTGAGACAAGTGCATGATGACCTTTTCATCTGTTTTTATTGGTTGTGCATATTTCTTGGCTTTTGGATGATTTTCTGATGCAAAGAAACTTTGTTTATAAACAATTCAAGGAAAAAAAAATGTTTTTGTTTCATGCGTTGCCTTGCACCATATTTGATATAATTGTACTTCAAAAAATTAGTTAGAAAGTTTGTTTTTATATTAAAGATAATCAAATCAAACTTGTGTTTATAATTGGGATTTTTCTTTTGTTTGAATATATTTTTTTAAATAGTATATTTTGAAAATATCTTGCAACTGATTAATATGTTTGTAATTGGAAAGTTTTAAACAGTTTAAGCAGGTGAAAATGATGTGGAACTGTTTTCTAATAAACGCTGCTTGGCAATTTCAAAATCATTATTTCTATGGAAGATGCTCAGTTGAGCTTGAATCTCTGGTTTCTCTTTATATGACATTCACAGCAAGAACTCATCTAATTACCAAAACTGCAAACAATTTTCCTTTCTTCCTCTGTAAGCCTAACATTAAACAGAATTCTCATTAACTGAGTTTTTTTCTAAGAACTCTGCATCTGTGTAACAAATGATCATGGGACTGCTTCTCTGCAAACTACAACATGGTCATCTTCAAATCACTAGTCGACTGATGATCCATCCACTTCATTATTCTCAAGTGACTTTTCGATAACTCATCAGTAAATAAATAAAAATAAATTAAATTTTAATTAATACATTAATTAATCAACTTAAAATCATTATAAGTGTCTTTTGTTCATTTATATTCTATTCAATTTCTTTAATGCTTGCTAATAGTTTTTACAGATGTGCCTTAGTGGAGGTATGCATTCTCCTCAGTAGTATTCATCCTTTTCAATCTTTTTATCATTATCCATTTCTTTAACCTTTATTATCCAGTGGTTTTTGGATTTAAAAAGTGGTGACTAAAAGTAAATACTAGTTACCAAAAGATTACAAGGTCAGCCAGAGTAGATAAAGATGACAAAAATCCTGATTTTTCTTAAACAACAAACAGCTATGCATAAAACCACTCACGATACAAGGTGCCTTCAATAAGTTCCAGACTTTTTCATAGGGGCACTTTTATTGATATTACACACATGAAATTTTAGTCCCTTTCTCCTCAAGCTTGTACCATTCCAACAACTTCTTGAATGCCCAATGGAAGTCCTTCTGTGTGAGTGTGTCAATGACCCTTGTCACAGCCGCTTTCATCTCCATTGTCTCATAATGACAGCCTCTAAGGTTTTTCTTGAGTTAAGGAAATAACCAAAAGTCACAGGGGGCAAGGTCTGGACTATAGGGAGGGTGAGGAACTGTATTGATGCCCATCTTTGTCCAATAGTTTGTGAGAAAGATGGGGTTGTGGACTGGTGCATTTACACAAATCTTCCGTATCTTAAGTTCCTTGCAAATTATTGTGTGTACAGTTCCCACACTGACATCAAACTGTGCACTTATTGTCTCTATAGACACATGATGGTCCTTATCCATCAATTTCTTTATTTGACCAATCAACTCTGGTGTTCTGACTTCCTTACTCCTCCCATACTTCCTATCATATCTCATAGACTCCCTGTTTTCCTTGAATCTTTTATGCCACTCAAAAACTGATGCTCAATTCATGCAAGATGATTCAAAAGCAGTTTGAAACATTTCATACATTTCTGTGGCATTTTTCCAAGTTTAAAACAGAATTTTATTGCATATCGCTCTTCTAAAGTGTCCTCACGTCCAGATTGCATATTTAAAATTCACCAGCTGTCACAATCAGGCTTTGGTAGGGTGTATTCCAATTCCTGCTGTAACTATTCATTTGAATCTGAAATCATAAAAATTGGTCAGTCATCTCATTAGCATATTTAATTTTTAAAAGTCTACGACAATTTTAAATGCCTGTAAAAAAAAAGTTTGGAAACTTATTAAAGGCACCTCGTATTTGGTTTTCCAGCCAAAAATGCATTTATCTCCTCATTTTATTAGAAACTATGAAGGAATAAAACATTAAGAAAAGAAAAAAATCAAAATAAAAAAGGGTTTCCTGTGGCACTTACCTGTTCTTCTGTGAGAGATGCTAAATGATTCTGTGCTGCCCAGGAGTCGACCTTTGGTGTGAAATGATTAATAATAGCTCTGAAACAAAAAACAAACAAAAACATAATCTGTGGAAACTATTTTCTCATCAAAATAAAAAATAAAAAAATGAAAGCGATGTTATAACACAGCACTGTTAACGTTCTCAAGTGAAAAGGTTTGTAGTTAATTTCTCATTTCACTTTAGTGATGCTTGTTCTAGTTCCTAAATTGTTTTCATCAGATTCTCAACAGCTCCGTTCTGTTCTTTTTAGTAATTTTTGCTGCTACTTCATACAAAAAACAAAAGAAAACATGTATAAACATTATCTCTTTTGATTTGAATAGTTTTCGTTTTCATGGTTACTAGAATGAGAACAAGCTACCCCAGTGGATTAAATAAAGGGTTTCATTCAAAATTCTATACTGATTCCTAAGTTTGATTATATACACCTGAATAAGGTCAGAGGTTACATCGGCCAAAATGTTGTCAGATTATCATCCAAGATGGGAAAAGTAGGCCAAACAATCCAAATAATAAATGTGTTCATTTGTCTTTCGTGTCTCCTTCATTTTTTCGTCTTTAATCACTTGGAATCAAAAAGATTGAATTTTCATTTAGTTTTATGCGAGAAATATATAAATGTATACACATGCTTAATTTTATAAAGATAGAAATAGATTATTATAACTTGTTGAATAGGAAAATCTTTCAGAAAATTATCAGATTTTTTTTTTAAATTTCAGACTTTAATTAGAAATTAATGAAAATATTTTGGAAATATTTTATTAAAAAAAAAAAAAAAACTCGAATTTGCACTGATAAAAACAATCATTTGTTTTCATCATGAGAAATTACATTAAAGGGACATAATTACGATTTACTTCGGCATGAGTTACTTCCCTTACATGTTTCATTAAATAAATATATTGAAAGATCTTAGCAATTCTGTGCAGATTATTTTAATAAAAATCTTGACATATTCATATTTGAAGGTTCATCTCGGTTTACTAAAGGATACGACTCTACTTTTTGAAATGAGTTATGGTCCATTTTGGTCCTAGGAAGCTCTCCTCCCAGGTATTATATGCTTCAAGAGTGGGTTGATTTATTATCGGTTGCCTGAGATGCCTTTACCAAGAGTACAGACGGCTAATTATTTTACCTTTTAGCGTGCCTCATTATAGGAGCTGAATGTTCCCACTCCACGCACACACATTACACTGACTTCATGCCTAACCTTGTAACAAGAAGCACGCAAATATTGGTTTTTAATCTTTTGGGATTTTTTGGCTATAGCAATTTCACTTCACTTATTTTCTGTTTTGTATGACTGATATTATGCAAATTTTGTATTGATATGAATTGAGTAAGGAGGAACTCTTTGGTTGCCATCTATTTCGACCATAAATAAATGTATGAAGATATTAAAAAGTTTAAGCATAAAAATGTGAACCAAAAGATTTAGTTTGGTTGTTTTGTTTCACAGCATTTTAACTCTTTTCAAATTCAGAATTCAATTATTTTCATAAAAGTTAGCATGCACCAAGTTCTTAATATTTTCAAATATTTAATAGATTCTATTTTGCATATGAAGGTTTGTAGATTCATGTTTCTGTTTGTTTTTTTGTTGTTTTTTGTTTTTTGACATGTACATATTTTGTGAATAGATAGTGTGATATATGATATGTTTGTCCAGAATTCTATATTAAAAAAACACAAAGAAAAATCTATGTGATATATGTACTTGCGATAGAAAGAAATAAGGTAAGCAGAATAAAAACTGATAAGAATAGCAGAGAAAGATTCATTTCGGAGTGATAAGGGTGAACACCTAGACCAAGTTTATCTGGAACATTTTATTTTCATGCCTAAGACAAAAATTTTTAATTAATAGAGAGGATAAGTACTACAACCTGATGTTAGAGTAAATCTGGCAATAATAGAACATCAGACATGATTCTACACTACCAAAAGGTCCCCCACATGTATATGTTTGTTTGAAAAAGAGTTTATATGCTGTAAAATAACTAGTCCATGTATATTTAGTTTTTATTATAAGCTATCCAGATGTAAATGGATAAAAGAATCAAAAAATATTTTTTAATCAGAATGGTTTACTTGTATAAATTTCAAAGAGTTACTTCCCTTGATTGGATACGTTTTCACTATTTTTTCAGATGAATTCTGAGAAACTACGAACAGTGCATTTTAGCCAAATAAAAGAACAGAGAAACCAAACTGAAATGACAAAAATGAATTTGTAATTCTTACTCATATTTCATAATTATACTTGACGAGAATATATCTACAGAATAACTTATTCTCCTCAGTTGCTCCTGAAAATTAACTGCATATAGTGATGCTAAACCAGCAGTGACAAAGAGGATATAAGCATAGAATAACCAGAATGTATTTAAAGCCAGACAGGCATATGTCAGTTTGCTAGATAGAAAAATCGATACTTGTACAGTTTATTTAAGGCATCAAAAAATGAAAATATCAAAAAAAAAGTTTATATTGTATGTATCCGTTATGGAATGAAGTTCTCAAAAAAAAATTCACTTAATTTTCAAGTAGTTTTTTTTTTTACAGTGAAAAAACAATTTGTTATGATACCAAGCAAAAGGTTTGATTTTCAGGAAGAAAAGCTAGTATTAATAATGAGGAGGGGGTGTCGCCGATTTGAACTGAGTTATCTCCTCATGGCTTGTTCAAAAAATACAAAGATGGCTACCTTCAACACGCTGTCATAAAAACATGTTTTTCCGCTGTAAAAAGAAAATTATTCGATCAAATTAAGTGAAATTTTTTTCAGAGATCTTCAGTCCAAAACGGATACGTACAATATAACCTTTTTTTCAATATTTTCATTTTTTTACTATCTTGATTAAACTGTACAAGTACCTAAAAATCAAATAAAAAAAACGTTAATTGACAAATAATAAAAACAGCAGAGAAAGAAAACAAGTGACAGTCAATAAAGAGCGTTTTATGGTATCTAACAAATTGTTGAAGACATTGAATGGTTATCGTAGTATGTGGTGACAGGGACAATAGCTTCAACAAAGCAGAGCAAGCTCCCCACACACAAAAGTTGTTACAATCATCCCGTGACATTGTTTATATTTTTTTTAAATTAATAAAAAATAAAAATCTAACCTGATGTTTCCAAGGTGATTCTTTAATTTTGCTGCTGAATCTTTCCACACTCCTTCATTCGTCGTATACCTCAGCGCTGGAAATCAACAACAAAGAAGAATGAAGCAGACAGTTTTTTAAACCTAGAAATAAGGCAATTAAGAGAAACATACAACAAAAAAATTTATCAATAGTTTCAACGCACATTTTTAAAGCCACAATAGAAGCAAGTTTTGTACATGTGTGCTGAGTATCAAACGCTTTTGACTGTTTATTTTATTCAGAGCAAAATACAGCTGATGTATTGAATACCATCAACTTGTCTACATCTGCAGGGAATTTAGACATTCATTTTTAAAAGTATTTAATGCATAAGTGAACCAAACACCCGACAGGATTTGGACGAAAGTTTGTAATTCCATACTTCTCATTAGTTCACCGTTTATTTCCCGATTCTTAAATTTGTATTCGGCTATCTGCTTTTTCTGATTAAAAACTTTGTACCATGTAGCCAAACTTTTTAAATTCTAAATGCTGTATCAGGCCACTTCATTTTCTGATTCAAGATTCCACATCAAGGCAACTGAATTTTCCAATTTCAAACTCTGCAACAAGATACCTGTATATTCCAATTCCAGGCTCTACATCAGGCCAACTGTATTTTATGACTTTAAACTCTGTAATAGGTTACCTACATTTTTAACTCTACAGAAAGACAACTGCATAAATTACTTGCTATTTTCCGATTCCAAACTATTCTAATCTATACATGAGATCACCTACATTTTCTGAGTCAAAACTCTTTACTGTTGAACTACCTTTAGTTATGTACATGATCCAAAGAATTTTGCCACATGCTTGAGAACAAAATTTCTCCATTTATCATGGTTAAAGACCAGTATTTCATCTGTCATGAACAACATACCAGTATTAACCCTTTCCTGATCAGCTCATCTTTTTGATATTTGTGCTCTTGACCTTTCTTTAATGAAATCTTTTTTATATACATTCTTTATATAGCTGCAATTTGAAAACCGATCCAAACCATACTGTTTTCTTTATTGAGCATCATTAATGAATCTGAAAACCTTCGTTCTGATATCTGTATTTCTTACGGTTTCACAAGGAAACTTTTTAAAATATCTTATTTCAAATACACTGAGCTTCTTCATATTCTCTCACAGTACAATCTATGTTTTGATTAGCATTTATAAATGCAGTATAAAGTTTTAACTTCAGGGTTGTTATGTACTTCTCCGTATGCAAAAACTAATATTCTTATTCTTCTGTTAATGATGGATGGTGATCCTGGAAACACTGAGCCAAGAAGCACAAAATCTTTGGGTTTTTTTTTTTGTTGTTGTTGTTGTTGTTGTTTCAACTGTTTTGTTATCTATTGAGATATTAACAACACAGGAGGAAATAAGTTTGCATTTGCCTTGCTTTACTTTCATCTTCTTGCTCAGAAGTAGGGAACTTCAACTTATCAAAGATGGCAGCAACAAGCGTAATGTCATCAACATAACAAATATCAGTAGAGTGCTCCATTGCTAAGCAGCAGTGTTGATTGCAGACTTTACAATTCTTCATTAGATAGTCCACATTTTACCATTCTATAACCGATATTAGAAAAACAATACTTTGTTGAGCCGCAGCACACAAAATGGCATGTGAATTTTTTGTTTTTTAATTTTAATAGCCAGTATTAGGCTACCTGAACTCCAAGAATAAGATGAAATTTGTTGAAAAAACAAAAGTGACAAAATGAAAAAGTAATCCAACTGATACTCTTTTTATAATTTTCAGCATGAGAACTCTTATTAATAATGAGTGACAAATGTAAAAATTTTATTTTTTTAATAAAAAGCTGTGTTTCTGGTATTTTATGAGTGTTGATAATTTTTTTTTAATTTCAATGTGTTTTTCTTTCGTTGCTCATGATGTTGGATTGGTTTGAACTTCTTTATATATATTAGTGATTAATTATGATTCTGTTAAACTATTTACAACTGCTTTATATTCAGATATTTGTTAACAGACTTGTAATTCAGCTTTTTACCAACCACATCAGTTAACGTTTCAGCCATTAAGTTTATTATCATTTTTTTTTTTTAGATCTGAATCAAATTTAGATAAGATCTGATGAAAATCACTGACATTGTTTCAAGACACACAAATACTCATATTGATGTGGCATGAAGATCTCATATATTCTAAGTGGGTACTGTGCTAAATATATTGTAATGAAGTACGACAAGTCTAGATCCAGTATGTCAAACCTTGTAGCCTGCTGGCCTCGTGCGACCCATTCCAAGCTTATTTGCTTCCCACACAGATAATTTTAAATGACTTTTAAAAAGTGGAGAAGAAAAAGGAAAATATCAAAATAAAAGCTGTAAAAAAAAGCAATCAGAATTTCTTATCTATTGTCACTTTAGAGTCAAAATAATACAATTTCAAAATCGATCACTTGTCATCTCAGATGAAACTTGAAACTGCGCAAAAATTTCAGCCTGACATACCAAATATTATCAATGAGAAGTTTCAAGCTTTGGTAGAAAAGATGAAAACGTTTGAATAGTTGATAATAAATATTCATTTTGAAATATTGTCATTTCTATGCATTGTATTTGGATGCAGCAGCAACAAATACAAGTGAACCATGTGTGTTGCTTTTGAAAGTTTTGTTATATTGAAATAAAGAAAAACTTCATATCTCATGCTAATTTCTTTCATTAATACATTCTCAAACTACATGTACGTTTGTACTTGCATTCTTAAAGAGAACAAAACTATTGCATGTCTCGAAATTAAAAACAAACTATTTGGAAATAATTTTTATTATACATATTCAGTTATAATTGTAAAAGTGTGTCTCTCATGAAAACACAAACTGACTTATGGCTCTCATGGGATTCTGAGTTTGACATGGCTGTCTTAGATGGTAGGCCAGGTTCTATTATTTTCTCGAGGAATTAGATTGCAGACCATGTGTCGTCTGGAATATATCATGGGGCAAGACCATGTAACAAAACCAAATGCTGCATGGTTGGCTTATGTGCATATCTTCATTTGATTCATTCCAGATATCTAGATTTTTTCTTCATGTCGCACAAGTTATATTTGAATAATTCTTTACCAAATTGAGAATTATGTATTGGAATTTTTTCAGATGACAATAGTTTGTATTATTCAAATTACTATTCTAACCTTGGTTGTCACATTTTCACTAATGTAACCGTCATTATTCTTCAGGTTTAACCTTTCAAAGTTTTGGGAATTTATACATTATTCCAAACCGAACCTTTTATTTCATACACAAAGATGGATTGTTCCTGTTCCATCAGCCATATTGGGTAGAAGTGTTAATCATTATGTTATTCTTATCAACTTCAACCTTTAAAAGATTATCATTTAGAACTGATTGTCCACTGTTGTGGCAGATACAAGTGTTACTCAGTCATGGTTCCAGCAGCAAACCCCATAGAAGTGAGGGCCAAGATCAACTCGGTGTCCAGTATCACTGTGCTGAGTCAGATTTTCAGCTGACCTCCACATTGTTTTTTCCCCAACCTTGAGGGGTTGGTTCAATGAGTGAAATCATCTGGATGATAATGAAGAAAGTGAAGAAAGTGGAGACATCTTAAGAGAGTTTGTTGTAGAGAGGATATATTGCAGTGAGAACGAACAACAGCGTTTGAGATGGAACCGTGCCAGCAAACACAAAGGATGCAATGTAAACAGCAGTGATCGAACACCTCAAGCTTTGTAAGTCACTTGTTCTTATCGGCCAGGTTTCACAGCTGTACAATGGAGTGACATGAGCAAGAGCTTGATACATTGATTGTGCCCTGAGTCTGACATAAATGCATGTTCAGAAAGATGCATCTGAAGAAGTTTGCTAGATACATCAGTCGAAACATCATGAAAATAAAAACCAAAATGTAAATAGTTGTCCACATAATGAAAATAAAGCAATTTTGGATTTATTTATTTGTTCGAATTAGAACAAGATTCAAACAGTTTATAAACAATATCAGACGAATAAAGATATTTGAAATTTCGAAGCAGAAGGCGAGCGGCAAACATTAGAATAACGACAATCCTTTAACCATCCAGCAATATAGTACGGTGACATCACAGTCGGAATTGCAAATGGAGGCTGTTAAATTTTTAAAAAGCCTGATATTTATGCGCAAAAGTTTATCCGCAGAAGTCGCAGGTAGAATAAAAAGTCAGCAAAGCTATCTTACCAGGATTCCCAGCTTTCATGGCTGAAATGATAACACACAGGAGACAGATTGTATAGTGGCAAACAGAGAGAAACCCTTTTATTTGTGTTAGTGGTCAGTATTAGAAGCAACGGAGGTTAGCAAACTTGAGAGGGTTAGAAAAGGCTCTCATTTGAAAAAACGCCTTTGTTTTGGTTGGGGTTATTTATGTTGTACGCTATGATCCACCATCAACTTTTAAATAGCAAAAGACTAAAATTCATTCTATTATGAGAGACAGATTCATTCACTAACTATTTTTAGGCTACAGAACACTTACTTAAAAATACAAATTTATTTAATCATTTTAAGAGCCATGTGTGCAGCAAGATTATATGTAGAAAACAAAATTTACATGGAAAGAAAACAAAAGTTCCACTCTGCAATTTGATATTGTAGGAAAGTAATTTCTGATTCAAATTGAAGATCAAAATAAAATTAAAGTCTCAAAGGAAATGACATAAGGAAACAATAAGCTGAAATAAGAATCTAGCATTAGCTCTTTCGATTTGGACAATTTAACTTACATATTTCGGAAATCTCCCTCCCTCTTCTTCTATATGGATGGATGACGAGGAAGAAGTGTTCATACAAACTGCATAAATTCAACATTATTATGTACTGTATCAAAAACTATATAATAGAAATAGAACATCAGTCCTAGGACAAGTAAAATGAATTTCCTATATAGAACAGTTTTGCTTGACTTATGTACTTTTATGAATATTAAAATCCAGATGATAAAGCTACTAAACCTTATGTTTCGAATGCTTATTACATTGATTTTTAGAAAATAACTAAAATTTAGAGCTTGCCGTGATTCTGTTCCAACTAGAGTATGTGATCTGCTTGGATTAGATCTGCTGTCTACTCACCAAAATGTAACAGTTGCATCTGATGCCTACAGATATTTTCATGATTCTTGCCCCACCATAATGCTTAAATACTACCCTGTGCTGAGACTGAACAAATAAAACCTACGACGATATACATTCACATTAGACCCTCTGCATAATCACATCAGAGATGTATTGAAGATCTCCGTTTGCATTGTGTTCTACAGTCCTGAACATGCTGCCTTAAAATTGTGTGCGGACATGTATCACTAGTTAACTATCATGATGTTCCTAAGTTTTATGCATTCCCTAATTAGCTTAGTGACCTGTATTGGTAACGGTTTTATGATAATGGTTTAATAAAGAGGGGAAAAATAGAGATTTAAGAAGAAATTCAAATTCAGGTAATCTTAATTGGTGTTTAATTACTATCGACAAATAATATTTAAAAAAAAAAACATGGATGATGTATCAAATGCACTTAGTTATGATATAAAAAGAATAAAATAATATGACACGCACACAAATGTTAAAAGGATTAGTAAGAGTTATTTCCCTTTAACTACAATGTTTTAAAGTTGTGTAAAAAATTATTTAAATTGAAAGTTATCATTTCGTACGCTGCTGTGCACCATAAGAATACAGACATTATTTCTGATTTATGTGGTATCAAGCCGCATGAAGAACCCCAAAGCTTTCTCAATATTATGTTGCTCTTTCAGTGAATTCTAAATCTTAACAAAAGTTAGTTTTGAATTTAAAAACGTAGTTGTACTTTGTACATGATGATGCATAGTTAGTGTTTGCGACGCACCCCTATTATCAGGAATAATGAATTCATCCATGGCGTCACTTCCAAGAAATAAGAAGCGGTTTATGAGAGTCAGAAACAGACATGTGAAGCGGATGGTCATTCACCACTAGTCCTACTATGAGCAAAGTTATTGTTCTATTCCTACTTTTATGTATTTTGTTATTTGTTACTTGCGTCGTTCTCATCATTTATTCAACCACGAACACAACAACATTTAGTGGGCATGTCAACATACATGCCAACAGGGTTTGATCATCTAAAATTTATTTTCTCCACTTGGAAAAGTAATTGTCTCTTAAAGACGAGATTCCATACTGAGATTATGAGCTACTTGAAATCCTATACAAGTTACAGCCACTCCAGACATAAGACACCCTGGCCATTAAGTTTTTATGTCCAGCGATGAAACAATTCATAATTTTCAAGTAAGCTTGCCGTAATTGTCTGTATTTTTGAGATGAGGTGTTTTCATTGATTGAGCTTGTCGGACTGACTTCCTCATCTTGGTTGTTAGAGTCACAACGTTTCGGCCGTTTTGCCCTCCTGCCTTCATCAGGTGTTTTGTATCGAACTGGGGAACTGTTTGTTAGGAGTCTTGAACCCAACCCTTTATTATTATTACAGGGGTACCGTGTTCGGACTCCAGCTAGGCTCTGGGACATAGTTGCTGATTCTCTGTTTTGAATGTTACTTTTCACTGCCTTCGTTCAGGATTGAACTCAGCACCTTTGGGTAACTGTAAACTTTGATACAACGTCTAGGACCACTCGGCCACATGCCGCTTGCCGTGTTTCCTACTCAAACGATAATAACATATACCGATATGAATTCAAACAAAAATAGGCAAGACAGATCTGAGTATAGTCAGGAATTTAATTGAAATGGTGTGTGATATTTTGTGTTTGGTTGAAAGTGACTTTGATTCTGATTGTAAATCTGTCATTTGGCAGAAAAACCAAATGTCATTTAAAAACTCTCAGAATAAAATGTTCATATAATTTGGATTCTTTGAACTACTGTTCTCATTTCGAGCTTCGTTTTAACAATGTTTTGCTTGATGTAAACTGACTTGTTCGCATGTATCTTGTTGAACTTAAGAATCTAGACAGAATTTCAAATAGAATCTTATATTTAAGCATGCTCTCGTTCCGTCAGGCATGACGAGATAGCGGTACTAAGTAATTCACAATTGTATTTTCAGTCACCCACACAGAGAATTGAACCTTCAACCTTCAAAAAAGGTCACTTTATAATTGATTTTTCCAATTACTCTAACCACTGCGTCACGGGTCCTTGCAAACGATTCTAGTACAAATTTGAGGAGTTTTAAACTTATTTTATTTCTAGATGTAAATACCACTATTTATTACTATATGTTACTACTATATATCATTACTAGCTAGTTACTATATATATTATCTATTATTATAATTAGCAATTCCCATATTGTGTTAAATTATATACTAGGTCTACTTAGTAATTGGCTATTCCCCAGCATATGTGCTGCTTTTTTGAGTCGTCTTACTCTCCACTTTTCTTCTCTGTCTATAATTTTTACTTCATTCCATAAGGGTAGATGGTTTTGCCTTTTCTCTTCGTATATGGTCAACCATACCTGACTTTTCAACCTCCCCACCTATTACAGCTGTTCAATGTTCTTCTAACTTTACTTTTATCGAACGACATGTGTCACCTTTGTATGGTTTTCCATATTTACGTGCGATCTTATACATTCATTTTAGTCTGTAGGGGGCTTCACTTGCACAAGATTTTCCAGAGAGTTGAATTACTCCTGACTACTGTCCTGATGTCATACGGATTACATATTCTTTAAAGTTTTTCTGACAAGCCTGTGTGGTATACAAACTGTGCTGAGTTTTCGGTTTGTCCTTTGGTGTCTGTTACAGGTTTCATGGGGTTAATGTTATGCTCTCTGAATAGTTGTTTCAGAGAAGGTTTTTATTAAACTGCCCATCTCTTCTTAATATGCATTACTACATATTGATTTTGCTTGGTGTTGTAGACAACAGACAATTCCTTTCTTAACATTATATTGAAATTTAGGTACTGTCCAGTGAAAGTTGGCTTTCGGTATACACATGACATAAACCGTTGACCTGTGCGAGTTATTAGCACATCTAGGAATGATAATTTGTTATTCATTTTTTTATTGTGAACTGTATACATGGACGGATAGCATTCACATGGTCTAGTAATGTTTGAACATCTCCCTGATAGGGTCAGAGTATGAATGTGTCATCCACATATCATAGCCACAATGTTGGTTGAGTCTAACGCATTCCTCAAAGTATTCCATCAGGATGCAAGTGCGTTCCTCCAGTGAAGTATTTGAAGTCATCTTGTTGCCTATCACCATCAGAGTCTCGCCACTGGGTACTTTCGTGAACAGACTCACTACATCTAGACTCACCACCTGGTTGGAATTTATGGGAGCATTGTCGATTATTTTTATAAAGTGAGCTGAGTTTTTAGTGTTTAATGGAGATTTACCTATAATTGGGGCGATTATATCTACATAGGAATGTGAGGTGATTAGTTATCTTTGCCAATTTTAGGTTTTTCAATGTATTTCCATTTTTGTATTATTTCGAGTCCATACTAAATTGAAACATTGTGAAAATGACACTCAGGACGAAAGAATCCAAGTAATACAATTAATCAATCCTCATGTCAAAAATTCAAGAACATAAATCTGTGATTAAATGATTTAATTTGTGACAAACCTGTTCTTTTGGCAGCCTGTAAGACAGAAGTGAAAAGAACAAAAAGAAAAAAAAGAAATGGAAACCATTTTATGTGCTTGCTCATTCCAGTTGGATATAAGAGAAGAGCCTGATTTTTCAGAAGGGTTGAATTTTGGACTTGACCATTGAAGTGGCGAGTTGTGTCAGCTGTGTGTTGTGTTTTGCGGTTGGGAGATTCCTGATAGCAGTACGTAGAGGATTCTTTATTTATTACAACAGAAATGTTCTTTTAAATTTTGATATTTTGTTTGGAAGGAAAATCATGTTGTTAGAGCAATGAGCAAGACAATATAAAAACAATAAGTAGGTCTAATTACAATATAAAAACAATAAGTAGGTCTAATTACAATATAAAAACAATAAGTAGGTCTAATTACAATATAAAAACAATAAGTAGGTCTAATTACAACCAGTGTTGAATTCAAGATCAGAATTTGAATAAAGACAACAAGTAGATGATTATGATGCCCTATTTGATGAGCAGACACAAAAACAAGTGCTTATACGTAGTTCCTGCACCTATTACTGATATGTCCCATGAAAGTGATGTATTCATTTGAAGCAGCTAAGTGGTCTTGCTTATAGTATTTGAATGATAATCAATTAAGTCACTTTACTAAAGAAGTGTTCATGGTCAGAGCAGCTCTACTAGTTTGTATTTATGGCTCAACCAGCCAATCATAATTTCGTAAGAAGGAATCCAGATGTACTCATTACATTAAAGTCAATACTAACTTTTGTTTAAATTTATTATCACTTCTTTTTTTTTCCATTTTCTATCTTTAAAGATTGTAATGCTGGGTATGGGGCAGCCAAATCAGCTGCCAACATTGCCCTGCTTTTTACTGAAACCAACCGAGAGCTCTTTTTAGTATCTTCGCTGTTTCCTTAAGTGCAATTGTCTGGATTTCCCTTGCACTTGGTTCACCAGAAATATTAGTTAGGTAGGACTTCTTCATAAGCCCTGTAGCACCTGGGATGTCATCTTAATAATAAAATATCTATGAAAGCTCATCATCTGCATGTATTGTCAGAACAACTGAAACATGCAGCAACATGTGCATACCAGAGATAAAGAAATAGTCACATGCAATTTTGACAAAAAACCATTTGTTGCTATATTTGTGAATTTACTACATTTTTATAAAAGAAAGAATATAGCAATATGCTTGCCTAAAAACATTAGAGATCTGTGTGCAATTGAAACATGTTACAATTTTTATAAATGTGTTGCCTTTATGAACATGCAAAGTTCCACAAAGTAATTGTGTTATGGAATTAGAAGTCAGTCTGGTTTGTGAGATTTTGCTTTGTTAAGGGATATTTGAGTTCAGGTCTGTAAATTGATATTTGAGCAGACCAAAACCCAAAAGGGTTCATAAATCATGGTTTAAAGCCTTTTCTATTGTTAGCAATCAGTGATCAGCTTATTGTTGGAAATTGATAGTCAGCCTTTTAAGACCAAATAGATTCAAGCCATCCGAGAATAGATAACAACCAGAAGGACTCATTTTTCCCCTTTTTAACTTCTGGTTGAAATTCGTCAGATTAAGTTAATTTGTGAGAACTAATACAATTAGTAATAGAAAAAAAGGCAGACATGAATGGCAATATGAAAATTGACTACCCTACTAAAAAAATCTAATGTTTTGAAAAAAAGTCATTTTTTGATAAAACAAATTTTTAATGTCCACATTTGGTGTTGAATCAACAATTATCAAAAAAACTTGTTGGCGCTTGTAAGGAATCGGTACCCAGAAAATTTCAGTTCTTGTAAAGTCCGTTCCGAACATTAACAGCAAATCTAGAGTCAATTCTGGAGATTGGCCAAGTTGTTTATGATTTGAAAGTTAACTTTTCTTTTTGCTTTTATTTTGAGAAAGCTTGTTCGTCTTTTGCTTATTTTTCTAGCAAATTCCAAATATTACGAAAAATGATCTAGTAGGATGATATGCTAGGATTTTAAACAAAAAAATCAGCCACAATTATGTCCTCAGATAGTGTGTTTAAAGATGGCAGACCCTTAATTTAAGTCAAATGTTAACTTCCTTATTCTGAATTAGTCACACAACCCTTCCACATTAAAACATACGGTAAAACTTGATAATTTGATAAATCCTATTTTTATTTGTAATTATTTTTCTACTGGATCATTTTTCATAATTTTTGGAATTTATAATAATTTTGACATGCCATGTAAGTACATAATGTTTTCATCTGAAATGTTTTGGTGCAAAAGATTACCGATGTAAACACCCACCAAACATTTTTCTAATCCTAGCACAACCCTTTGCATGCTTAGTGCTGTTTGGCTTTTTATATTTTCATGACTTTGAAATTGTAAATTGCTTCAGTCATTTCTAGGACTTCTTTACGATTCTCCATCACTATTCAAAACGGACTCCATAAGAACGGAAATCATCTGGGTGTCTATTCTTTACATTTACCAACGTTTTTCAAAGAAATTCAATGATAAAAATTTTACAGCATAGGAGAATATTTTCATATATGTCTGATCATTTGATTAGTATTCTATAACCCATGCAAAAAATGAGAAAAAAATGACAAAGCACATTCCAAATGCCATTATTTAATAACATGGATTAGTTTTTATTACATAATATTAACATCACCAAAATAAATGTATCTTTTGTATCTAATAAATAAAATTATGTTGGTTGGATTTTAACAGTTGAACCTAGATGCCATTTAAGCTAACAAATGAAACTTTGATTCTGACTAGTCAATGTTCATGTGATATTGGCAATAAATTAACAGTAAATCACATGACATCAGGTCAAATTCAGTCGCAATCATTTTTTAATTTTGCTCACTCAGATAATGTTGACATATTTCAAGCATGCTTTTCTCAAGTTTACATGCATAATGCTAAATCGATTTTTAATCAAAATTATTCTTCATTTATCAATACTTAAAAAAAATAACATAAAAGTATTTTTAATTTGTATATAGAATTTTTCTTGCACTCTACTCTGGCCACAATCTTAAACACTTACCTAAAGTCACATACTTTGCTACAATTCATTTTTATAAAATACTTAATCTGGTTCAATAGTTTGCTCATATGGAGGCATTCTTAAACAAACACCTAAAAAGAAAAACCATCAAAGGAAATAACTCTTATTCTTTTAGTAGACGTTAGTGTTTTTTTTTGTTTTGTTTTTAACTTAGATATTAAGTCTATAAAAATATTTACAAAACAAATTTGAATGCTTTGAATTTTGGACAATGCTGGATTGGTACAACTAGTTTAATACATAAACTAAAGTTAGTCTCTTTATCATTTGTCAAAAATAGAACTCTTCTTACAAAATTAGTATTTCATTTTAGTCTCTCAATTTTCCTTGTGGATTTTTGCAACATATTGTTAAAAATAAAATGTTATTTGATTTAATTCCTTCTATAAAATACTTTATCCAAGTGGGAAATATTTTCAAATGGCTACCACCTCATAAAAAGTGATAAAATTGTATTCATTAATACGGAGTTATATTTTTGGAGTCAAAAAAAAAAAAAAAAATGGAATAATTCCAAAAAAATAAAAAAATTACACTACTAGGTAATGCTGAGTAGGTAGAATTTGTTATTTATATAATTTAGCGAAATAAAGTGTTAATTGTTTTTTTGTTATTTGTAGTTTGATGAAATTTTATATTTTCTTAATTAAACTCAGGAACTCTTACGGAATTTTGAACATAACATTTTATTTACGTTCAATTTTATTTCTGTGGTTTGGGATTTTTCTAGATTACGTTCAATTTTATTTCTGTGGTTTGGGATTTTTATAGATTACGTTCAATTTTACTTTTGTCTCGATCCACCTTTTTTGGGAGAGCTGACTTTTCCCCACATTAAAAACCGACTTCTTCTACTCTTAAGTAAATAATGACTTGTCCACCAGGTTTCAGTCATAAATGTCCACCAGTATTTGTTTTATCACTGTTTCAGTAGATGTGATTCTGAATTAACTTTACACTCACCGGACCTTAAAGCACCATATTTTATTCCAGTCATTCTCTACATGCCTATCTCCTATGATGCAGCTCCTATCACTTACTAATAATAACCACCTATTATATTTGTGATGGAGTTTGTCACAAATTCTAACACATTTAATTCAAAAAATAAAAAATAGTTTTTAATCGTACAAAATATGTAAATTTCATGTAAAAAAAACGATGCATCAGAAGAGTTAAACAAAAATAATTAAAAATAAAATATATCCATAAGGATTGCTTATTATCCAATCAATTCATCCATTTATATAACTAAACGTTTTAGTCTATTAAAAATGGGCAAAAGTTATAGTCTATTGCCTTACGAGTGATTTATGCCAAACTTCTGGAGTAAATGTGGTATTGTTGTGACTAATTCCTATTAATCCCTAACCGTGCATCAAAGAGATATCATAATACTTAGTTTGCTGCACCTTATCATAACAAAGATCCATACACAATTTCAGCTAGATCAGTTCAATAGTTTCTGAGAAAAAGTGGAACAGAGAGATAAAGAGACATATGATATAGATAAAACTAATAATAATAATATTTGGCTTACATTCATCTTACAAACTTGCATGCTGGATAACTTTCAAAAATTGACTTCTAAATTAACCTATCTCTAGCCAGGTTTTTATTTATCCCTCTTTCTCTGAAGTCCATCCTGATCACTTCCTTCTATGTTTTTTATTGACCTTCCTCTGTTAACTGAACATGCTACATAAACTGTTCTATATTTACTAACTTAAAAACTCTTATCCATTCTTTCAATGTGGCCATACCACCCAAGTTTCCTGTTCTGCACATATACTGTCCAGATTTAATCTTCCTCTGCAGTCACCAGATCTAAGCCTGTTTTTCAGACTCACATTGCACATTCACCATATTATTGTCATATCATTTCTCTCCATGCAACGTATGTCCTCAACTCTCAGAGATCAGGTTTCACTTCCATACACCCTCACACTGCACTCACATGCCTGATAGATTCTTCTCTTAGGCAACAGTAGTAATGCATGGCAGAAAATCCCTTCATTTACTCCATCCACTCCTGACTCTTGCAATCACACTAGCACCTGCTTCCATCCTGTGCTCTAATGATATCATCAAACTTGCAAAACTTCTGAATGAAATACAATATTTTTGCCATCTAAATACACTTTTTCACGTATACATTTCAACACGACTCCTATGATGGATCAGCACATAAAGGAAATTAGAAAATCAAATCTACAAAACTCTAAATGCAAAACAAATGACAAAGATAAAAGAACAATGGAAGATAAAGTTGACTTACCCATTGAATAAACATTGTCAAAGACTTGGTGCATTCGAATGATCTCGTAATAAAGCTCGTCATAGCTGGTAGGGTTTGGTAAAAATGTGTCACCATACGTTATAAACAGATTGAAAATGTTGATAACCTGTGAGATAAAAAGCAGATAACTTCAATAAAATAAGCTTTACATTAGGCATAAGGGTGGCTAATGTGGGCTATAGTAAGTTTGGCTTTATGCAAAGATAGTAAAGAGGTAGTGAAAGCCCTTCTTGAAAATTCAGATACCATCGATTTTTTTAAGCTTTTAACAATGGTTATTGGACATAAACATGCCTCAGTCCAATACAGCAGGGGTAGAAGAAATCACAACCATCCACCCTCTGCTGGACCGTTTGTTGATGACGAAATATCACCATTAAGCAATGTAAAATAAATGTCTTCGGTTTACTTTCAGCAGCTGTGTAACTCTTGTTCCCTTATTTTTTCCTTTAATCCTCACATTCCAGGAACAATGTTTCTGACAAAGAGGGAAGAATTGTTGTTTTCCGGGTCAGAATTTATTCCATCTAACCCTTCATTAGCAAGTTTTTGACCTTTTTGTTTTAGCTCCTTACATCAAGTGGCTTCATGCCTTGTCTGAAATGATTTTCATGAAAAAAACAATAAATATTCCTCAAATTTCAATTTCCTCGGAGTATATCAAAAGGGTTTTAGGATGCATACCATTTGAAAATTTGAGTATTTCAGATTTGTATTAAATAATCATTAGTCACCAATTAAATAAAATTCTCTGAATTTCCATTTCTTCTTAAGAGCCCTTAAGCTTAAACTTTAAACATTTTCTAGAATCAAAATCATATAATGGATTTTGATAAAAAAGGAATAAAGACATAAGGTTTAGTATTATTTTATCTTAATTTTCAATTTTCTTAAGCGGACATAAAAGTAGAAAATGATAGAAAACGTTTAGTTCGGGTAATTAATTTTACCCATCCTGATTAATTTCGGAGTGAATCCTGTACATAGAAATACATAAAAACATACACATACCTAACTTTATATACGTAGACTTATAAAAAAGAAAAACTTCTAAATTGACTCTACAATCTATAGTGGGATCGACAAAATGAAGATAGAATGGATGCATTCAAACAACTTTTGGTGATGAAGAAAGAAAAGATTTACTAACCTTTGAAGCTATGTGGAAAATGTTGTGCTTCTTCAACAAATGTGATTCATGACTCAAAACAAATTTCAGCAAATTCATTAGAGCTGAAAGTAAAAAGAATAAAACAAGTCTTAATCTCATCCCTCAGGCTCTTCTGCTGCAGCACCTACCCTATTACGTCATTTGAGAGATGACAGAAGTGAGCAGACAGTTGTAGGTAGTCAAAGATATGCACGTGCAGTGCAAGCAAGTTAGATTCTGAGCATCTGAACAAGTGTAATGTGCCCGCAGTTATAAAAGCAATTAGAATGTAAAGGGGGCAATCTCGATTGCACTTTCGTTTGTGTGTTACAAAATTTCATCAGGTTCCTATCTGTTACTTAAGAAAACACAAACCAAATGTGATATTAATATTGACCCCTCTTCCACCACAAACAGATATGACACAAGGTCAGAAGGTGAGTATTTAAGAGAAAATGAACTCTGGCTCACAAAAAATGCTTGAACAGCCCTGTCGGCACTTCACATTAGAGACACGTAAAGTGGTTAGCAAAAAGTGAACCTTTTTTCAAAGTCCAAGAAGATAAAAGCCTGAAAGTCTCACCTCGTCCTAGAACTGTACAGAAGCAGATTTCAACCTGACAGAAAAAAGACCACCTTGGGCTGGTGCATCTTCCGCTAGTCTCTCGCTCCGTAGATAAGGTTCAAAAGAGAGTCGCCAATCTGATAGGCCCTGAACTGGCATCTAAGCTTCAGCCTCTGTCCCATTGACGAAATGTTGCATCCCTCTGCCTGTTCTACAAGTATTTTAATGGTGAATGCTCTGACGAACTGCAGACACTTGTGCCCCCACGATATAGACACCCTCGACAAACCCGACAGACAGCCCCACACAGTAGAGATTCCTAGATGTGAAAGATCTTTCTACTCCAGTAGTTTCTTCCCCAGAACCGCTAGACTCTGGAATTCCATTCCAGATCCCTGCTTCCCTAACTGTACTGACATGCAGAAGTTCAAGTGTAACGTGAACCGACATCTTGCTGCCCAAATCCCAACATAGTGCACCAGTAGTTGCTGCCCCTGATAGTAGCCCCCTACACCAAAGTGGCAATGTGCCTTGTTTGGGGTGAAAATGTAATAAAAAAAAAAAAATTTTTTTTTTTAAAGTTTAGAAATGACACAGACTCTGGCAGACTGATTATAGAGGATATATCCTGGATTGGCATGAGTAACCTAGGATGCTAGACATAAACAAAAGAAATCTTTTCTATAATTTAATTATTGCGCGAAAGACAATAAAGGATTTATCTTCTTCAATTTATTGTAAATGTATACAATGATTTCAACCTCAAATCAATTACAGCAGTTGTGCAGGTGGGTGTTAAGGAGTATCTCAGTGTTTGTCTGGCACCTTCTGGCCAAACCTGCATCGCCACGTATTCTTTTACCTCCAAAACCCAAGGGTGATTTTCTGCGGTCTTCATCATGTTTATTGTTGTGGGGACTCACTCATGCACAAAAGATGAACTCTTCCGAACTGTATAAATAGACCAAGAGGTATGACTCCCGGGGTGGTGTGTGTACTTTATAATACACCATCTGGGCGGTATGTGCTACGACTGTTGCTCTTTGTTTATTCTGTTTTGTTTCCATAGAATTTATCTTTCTAACCAATATCCTTTTTTTCTGTTTTTTTTTTCATAGAAGTCACCACTTATCGAGACCCAGAGGCCACTCAAGAATAAGGGTTAAAGGGTGTACAATATTGTAGTAGTAGTGTTTTTTTCCTTAGTGAACTTTCCGGGCCACAACAACTTGGTGACAAGGGATTTGAATTCACCAAGAGGATATCCCCAACAATTTTGCAAACGTGGATTGGAGAACACCAAACAGAAATCTAAATTTAAAATACTCCAGTGTTCAACAACACCTTGGCAATGAAGAACTCGAAGTCAAGAAAGAGATACTCACACTGAAATTTTAAAAGGACCACCAACAATAATTATTCATTTTGGGAAAAAAAGGGCGCAGATAAAATTTATACCATTAATTACACACCAAACCTATCAAACAACAGAGTATTATTCTTAATGAAGAAAATACTTTTTCAACTTGGACTACGAAAATATCACAAAAGTCTTTCAGCTAATGTAAGAAAAAAAGGGGAAAGGTTGTTTTGTTGGACACCAGGACAAAAATATCAAAACTGCACTTGAGAATATTTTTATTTAAAACTAAAGAGGATAAAATACTAAGCACGTTTTTCTTGAATTAGATAGTTTTTGTTTTCTCAAAAAAAGAAAACGTAAACTCTTTCAACGTGCTGCTGTAAACTGTGATTAGTAATATTACAGTGTTTTGTTTTTCCAAGTAAGTAAATTTCACTCGTGAAAAAAAAAGATCTACAAGTAGGACGACTCTAAAGAGGTTATTCTAAGAATGTTCCCACAACAATGAGAACTTCAAAAACAACAGATACTTCAACAACAGAAAACTGAAGAAAAACTGATTCAGTAACAACAAGAATTACAAAAGAATCAGGAATTACTTCTCAAAAGATTAACCAATAAACCTAACATGGACAGTAACACAGCATTTTCGCAAAACACAATATAGAACACTATGGAAAAGTTTACCTATGTCTCTGATGCATTCTTTCAGAGGTATGAAGACCCTTTTCAACAAAGATTGCAAAGATTGGCCTTATGTGAAAAAAATTTGTCTGCTTTTATGAAAGCTAGAACTGCTGAACACAGTGAGTTTGTAGACAACATTCTAGCTAAAAAGACTACAGATCTGGAGTTTGCGGAAACTGTTATTTTCAAAATTTATCAGTATGAATACATTTGTCGCATAAAAGATGGCAATGTTTTAATTTGACTATGTGGGACGATGAAGATTATTTAATGTTTGCATCGGTTGTAAACAAGTACTGTAATGATGTTAACAGAATTATCAGCAGATGATTTTAAAAATCTCATTTTTGCTCAAGTGCAGTGCCAGCAAAAAATGCTGAGATTAGACAAAAAGTGTAAGCAAAACTCGAAAGCAAATCCAATCTCACTCTACAGAAATTCCCAAAAGACAGCCAAAGTATTGTAAGCATGAGAAGTGAGTCTAAAAAGATAGAGGAATCAGGTGTATCATACGTCAGGAAAGTAAAGTGCGCATGTAAAAATGACACCTCTAAAAAAGAGAAAACAAAACGAATATGTCCAGTCGCAGCCTCAGTATAAAGCAAAAAATTACTTCCCTAAAAAGTAAATGGCTACCCATTTTTAAAACAAGTGGGCTATTCAGAAACAAAAAAAAAATTACCCCCAAGACCATGTTACCAATGCGGTGAACTGCACTGGGAAAAATTCTATTTATTTCAAAATAAGAATTGTTAAAATTGTGACAAACTTGAGCACAAAAAGTCGCATTGTAGAATCAGATGCAAACCAAAAATAGAATCTAACAGACAAAATCCATTGAAAAGTCTGACAAAAATTTACACGAATATGTAACTGCCAAGATGTTTAATAAAACCGTGAAATTACAGTTGGACACCGGATCAGACCTTTCAATTATAAATTTATATACGTAAAAGAAACTTAACAAACTGACTTTGCGGAAAAAAACTAGTCAGCTCACATAGCGACTAACAATAAGATTAGTTTATTTTTTGCAATTGTATGTACCAGTAAATTTGAACAGGATAATTTAAAAAATGAAGACGTATGTTCTAAAAAAAAATATTTAAATCTATTTGGTTTGAATTGGATAAACAATTTAAAACTTTAGAATTCATCGGGTAACATTTTTAATCAGAAAATATTTAAACTTTCTTCAGAGAAATGAAAAAGTACCATACAAAATATCTTCAAAATCAACTTGTTTATAAAAAAAAAACAACCAAAGACTATTCAAATGAACTGCATACAGTAAATCAAGGAAGATACTAAAAAATAATGCATATAATTTGAAAATATCTTGAAAAATAATGAGCATAAAATAGAAATATTGCAAATAGAGTTGCATAAAAAAGAAGTTTTGTTTAAATGCAAACAAAAAATCTGCTGAAGCGTTCAAAGAAACATAAAAACAAATATCAAACGAAGCAGCAAGTAGGATTGACGAATAAGAAATGGCTTGATTTTAACAACTTGTAACATTTCAGTTTCTTTATATAAACGTAAAAATAGCAAATTAAGTGAACTTGCGCAATGGAATTGGGATGTCATTCAGAAACTAATAAATATTTCTAAAGAAACGCCAGCCTTAAAACAAATTGTAAAGGATTGGTGATATCAAGTATACAATACAAGGTACAAGACATTCATAAAAACCACCAAAACCAATTAAAAAGATTACTCAGATGATACCAGATATGCATTACATGCAGAGGAAGAGTCAATTGCTGCCATTTTCAAAATGTTCGATTGTGACTAACCCCACCCTGAACAGCAATGTTGGGAGGAAAGAAAATTCACTGATCACTAACTATCGACTTAAAGCATAAAAGATATTTAAAAGCTTTTCAGAGCAAAATGGCTTGGAAGGGGATGTTATTGGGACTCATCCATGCACAAGAGAGGAACTCTTCCGAACTGTATAAATTAACTGAGAGGTAGGACTCTCAGAATGATCTGTGTATTTTGTAGTTCGCCATCTTGGTGCTACGTACTATGACTGTTGCTCTTTGTATATTCTGTTTTCTCTCAATATAATTTACCTTTCTAACCCATATCCATGCCCATGTTTTTCCATAGTGACCCTTCCAGGCCACAACATTTATAAAATAATCAATTGTATCAGCCTTACATCATTGTGCTTTGTTTTCAATATCCAATACAATATTTTTTTATCTAAATCATTTGACACACTTTTAGAATTATTTGATAAATATGTTAATTCCATTGTCGTCATATTTTTTTATTTTATTTCCTACAAGCATGGGTACCTTGCATTGCCCGGGTGTGGAGAGGTGGTATAGTAAGGATATTGAGCACCCCCCCCCTCTCAAAATAAATACCAGAGTACCTGT
Organism: Euprymna scolopes; assembly: GCF_053919585.1. NCBI lineage: Eukaryota > Metazoa > Mollusca > Cephalopoda > Sepiida > Sepiolidae > Euprymna > Euprymna scolopes. The sequence continues at coordinate 87,313,452 of NC_136504.1, forward strand.
GTGAGTGCAAAAAAAAAAATTAACCGCCGTAGCCAGGCTCAGACATGTAATACTAAAGAAGAAAAGGAGGTGTAAAAAGCAAACGCGTTAGCCGTCTGGCCCCACAGTGCACTTGTGACATCACAGCCTTCAAAATAACGTGTTTTATACATACATTGATATCGGTAGGTGCATGACTTTGCAAAAATGTTGACGCTAAAAACTGACCCCCTCCCGTCAAAAAATGACCCAGTTGACAGTCAAAGAATAATTCTTTTTGGCCAATTTTTTGATATTTGCCATCCGAGAGATTGATCTTTCTAATGATACCAATTTTGTCAGTGTTCACTGCATTTGTTGAAAGTTTTTGGGAGACATACAAGCACACACACACATGCACCTACTAACACACATTTTGCCTTTCATATAATAGATTACATGGTTTTGAGTCTAGATGCACTCATCCTAAACTGTCTGTCAAATTATATTATTATTAGGGCACAACAGCATATTCTTTTTATTCTTTTGACTCTTGAGTATATATCCGACACATTTAATCAATCGAGAACCACATCCGTCTATATAAAAACAAATAAGATATTAATGGATATATACTCAAGAGTCAAAACAATGAAAAGAATATGCTGATGTCACAGCCCTAATTATTATACAAGTGGAGAGTGAAATCTAAGGCAGGAAACCACTCGTAGTTTTCTACAAGGCAGTGGTGAAGTGTCCGAGCTGGAGACATTAATTTCTTTAGGAGTCAAATATTTTTCAGCCAACTTCTTATTTCTGGGGAAGCAAGTCAGTAGAGATTCATGAACTTTTCAGTTTTGTTGAAGCAACTCTCTTTTTCTGCCATTAAAAGATAAAACTAAGAGAAAACACAAAAATGTGATGAATTGGAGAACATTGGCAAGTAACCAGATTTCTAAAGAAGTAATTGGAGTTTGCACAGAGAAAGGGAAATGATAACAAAAAGATAATAACTGATAGTGGGGAAGGTTCAGGAAGTTGCTGTTAATCTTTACATTTAGGCACGTTTCTTTCAAGATTCAAGGCAAAGTCTTTTTAGCCTGTGTTCACTTTGCCGTTTGACATATCCGCTGAGCTCAGAGGAAAATTAAATTTAGACAGTATAAGCAGATATTGCAGATTATGATGGCTAGTTCATATGGATGATAGATGTAGAACAGTTGAAGTAGCAGAGTCAATTGGCAGGAACAGACCCAGACAAATATGGGAAAATGTTATAAGGATGGACTTGAAAGAATAAAGGATAAATAACGACCTGATTAGAGATAGGTTATTTTGAAAGTCAATTTCATCAAGACTGTCCAACACACATTGAACTGAATATGACGAGGATGACTTAGTTGTTAGAGAGGTGTAGGTATTTGTGAAAAGTATTATCTGGGACTCACCTGTCCATAGGTCTTTCCAGGCGTACTGCAACCGAACTCTACACTTTTTCTGATAGCACAGTACTCTGTGTATGATACCCAAGCATCGCCTAGAACAGAAAAATTTCTAATAAGAAAATATCAATAACAATAAAATCAATAATTTATTATTCATCACTGATTTTATAAATCAGAAATTTTAAAACAAATATCAAGTTATTTCACGAAAAATCACTACTTAGAAATGAATAAGAAAAACTGTCTATAATCTTTAATCTCTATATTAACAAACTTATGTGACTGTCTTATCTGTTTGTGTGTTTCTCGCATCTATGTGACTTGCATATTTTAATTTTTTTTTTTTTACTAAAACAAGTATGAAGTGTGATCTTGTATTACGGTCAAAATACATCTTGATATAAAACATGTGTAAATCTAGTTTTTGAAATCTGCCTTGACGGTAACTTTCCAGATTGAGTAGAAATATTTTTTAAAATGTCCACCATTATTAGAAATATCATTTTTTTCAAACTTTCAATTAAATTGTGGTGCCAAATCCAAGCTTGATCCATATTCAACAAAAAAAACAAAAGCATATCATGAGTTTCAGGAGATTTGAAACAAGCACCATTTGATAAAGAGATTTTACCTCAAAGTATATTTTGGAACACGCTTACACACATTAGATCACTGTAGAAAAGTCTTGACTAAACAAGTAAAAGAAAAAAGAAGGAAAAAATTCACTTTGTTTTTGCCTCCTTCTCAACACTAGTATATTTCCATTTCTTGCACTGTGACAGCCTTCTAAGACTTATATAAACATATATATATATGTATGTACAAATTAGACACAATACTTCAAGCAAACTACATGATTTCATGGTCAGTTTTTTGTCAGATGATTTTGTATAACTTACAAGTGAAGTTCAGATGGGAAATTCTTCATTAAGTGACTCAAAATGAATTCTACCATAAGATCTGAAAAAGAAAAAGAAATTCACACTAACATCAATGGTCAAGAAAAGAAAATAAGATTTTAATAGAAAAAATCACTCAAGGGACAACCTTTTCTTATATAATGGGATCATAGGCTGCTCTTCTTCCTCTCCACTGACTGAACATTCTGTTCATCACAACCTATTACGCTTGAAAGTGAGGTGAGTTATCTGTCTTTCCTCAGGTCACTGTGGGCATCAGAGTTGTGAGTGAGTGAGTGTATTTGTTTAACGGCATTTCAACCTCTAAGAGTCATTTAATGCCAAAAAAGTTTTGTTGATAGGTTTTCAGTTTCTTGTAAAAATTTTTTAAGTTTCTTGAAAAAGTTTATCTTTTGAAGCAAGATGTTTTAGGTTTTCCGAAAAATTGTTTTAGTTGTAAGAGATTTGTTTTTCTAAACTGAATTTTACTTGTTTACTTTATAGGAGTTTGAATGCGTTTGTTTCTTTTAAATAGTTTATGATTTGTTGGGGCTCCACTTCTTGGAACACTTTTCTAATGTTTGTTGTTTTAAAATATTTCTTCCGAGTGTGTTTGTATTTTCTACATTCTGTCAGTAGATGTTTAATTGTTAGTTGGCATCAGAGTTGTAGGAAGGATGTCAGAACCAGAAGAGCAGTAAGGTTGTTTCGTTCTTTTTTTTTTCCTGGATGTTGTCCAAGCAGAATAGTGGATGATCAAAGGACATACCTCCTATTATTTTCCAGACTCATCAGGTAAATGATGTACTTTAAATAACTACGGTTCACTACATTTGGGAGGAGGAAATACAAATAAACATGCAAATTTTACTAAAGGTGTGGTTATTTCTTTGATAGGTTCCAAAATTTAAAAATCCTTCAGTTGAATCTTACTAATGATTCAAAAGTTACAACCATTAGTATTTAGTAGTTAGGTATTGATCAAATAAGCACAATTTCATTATTTTGTTCTGAGAAATATATAGTTTTTACCAGCCTTTTAGAGGCATCAGTAAATAAAAACTTACATTCTAACAATTATATATATATAAATATAAGTAACGGTTGTCTACTTATGATGAAAAGGTTTCAAAACCAAACAAAACTGCATTACATTTGGCATGAAGCATCCTTGGGATACCAAGTGTCATGGGTGAAAATGTTAATACAAACATAATCAATACTTAGATGCTCCAAAACTATCAGACAAAATTTTACAACATTTGGCATTAGGAAGCATGACAAGTATACTGGCTACTATTATTGATAAAATTATTTTGAGCTTAAGTAACCCACTATTGCATTATTATGGCTCCACTAATCAAAAAGCTTATTCTTACTTTGCAAGTAATTCAACAATTGATACTGACTCAAACTCTACTAAAGCAAAAATTGACTCACACTCTGGCTCCAATAAGCCAAGATTTATTCTTAACGGCTCCGTAGTTTAAGAATCAAATTCAAAGAATTCATATCTGAAGTCAGTTAAAAATTATAACTTTTATATTAAGATTTGATCACATTTTAAGAAGAGGAGAAAAAATTTCAGATGATATATTTTGGTATCATTGAACATAGCAAAAGAAAGCAAAATAAAATTCTTACCCAAAAGTGCACACACCAAAGGACGGCATAACGGAAACTTGTCCACTTTAACCTTCCGATGTCTCATTGGCTGAAGACAAAGTAGCAAAAAGGTAAACATTAAAAATCTGACAAATAAAATCGGAATTTTTAGACCACAACACTATATAGGGTACGTGTAAACATGCACAATGTTACATGTTTAGTAGTGATGCATATGTACATGTTTAGTAGTGATGCATATGTACATGTTTAGTAGTGATGCATATGTGCATGGTGTAGTGATGCAATGAGAAAATATAAGAAAAGATGACCAGCAAAGAAATTGGTTAGACTCTTTGATAAAGTAATGGAATACTAGAGATCATAAAGAAGTTATGTTCACTTCAGTTATAGATACTCTGGTAAAAAAACGTTTTATATCCATAAATTAACAGCTGATAAAACATTGAATGGCTTTACAGTGCAGTCCAACTGACATCTATATATGTTAAATATCTAGTCAGTGTAAATTGAGGACTCATTTTGACAAAGACATGCACCTAGCGACAACTGCAAGAAATGACATAAAATAATTATCAAATGTACCAATAGGTCATTTGAATAAAAATTATGGACCTGACACTAGGCATAGGAAGAAACAACAAATATGATCAATTGTCAAGAAGATAAGTTTAATGTGAATGTTTAAAAAGTCATTTTTAACAAAAGGTTTACACAGGTGTAATCGAGTCAAACCAAAGTCAGGTCAATTCAGTGAAACGATAATGGCCGAATAAAATCTATAACAAACAAAAAGGATATCTGATTTGGTTGATGATTTGGGCCCTAGAAGAATCAACTAGTCGAATCCCTATGAGTGCACCTTCCTCCTAACAATTGAAACATCCATCACTGTCACTGACAATAAAGATATATTGTTATATTTTCATATATACGGTTGGTTGGTTGGTTGTTTTTGTTTTATGGCATATCAACCCTTTTCAGGTTATTTAATGCCAAATCCAGTGATTTTGAAGAACAATTTTTTAATTGAGTATATTTGTTTTTTTTAAGTCAGTTTCTATTTAACCCATAGTTGGGACCCAATTAGGTACTACCAGTTCGGATCAGAGTGGACCTGGGAGCAATGGCAATTAAAGGGTGGCTCCACACTCCCCAAAGCCCACAATCGGATATAGTTTAAGGTCATATCCAGGACCGTCATATATCAGGATGTTGTCATTCTTTTAAATACAGCAGAAATATAACATCTATCTATAAATATAAAAGAAAAAATGTATGTATGTACGTGTATGTATGTATGTGTGTTCGCTTTTTCTGTATGTCTACAAAAGGCTTTTTCAGAGAAGCGGTCGCTCGCCTAACAACTTTTTATATCACATGTAAATCGTAATATCTCAGAGTTGTCAACAGAGATCGCCTGTCGAATTTGCTTGACTTCAGGAAGATAAATATTCAATAGTTTTCGCTCGCCACATGTGGATTAAGCCTTTTCCTATAATTAATTCTGGCGGCATTTTTCCGGTTTCCCCTTATCCCCGCGTTCCGCAGCAAATGAAATGCTACTCTGCAGTCAACAGTTGACCTCATTAAGTCATTAAAACGTGCACCTGCCAAATCTAAGTAATTAAATAAATTCAAACACGTTTCCGTTGGTATGTCGCGGTGGTGCAATGGTTAACGTCGCATGCTTTTTTTTTTTACACTTTAATTTACAATTTTGCCTCAAAGGTTCTGGTTCGATCCTCATACTTACCTACCAAAACATTTTTTTTTTAATTTTGAATTAAAGTTATATTCTTTTATATAGATTTACTTTTTTCAGAAATGTTAGTATTTTGTTGGAGTTTATTTTTTTAAATAGTTCTTTCATATTGTTGACATGGTAATAATTTTGCCGGATATGCGCGAGATCGCCACAATCCAAAAGAAAGTGTTTTACTGTAAAAGGTTCTTGGCATGCAAAACATTCTGGAGGGTCTTCTTTTTTTAGCAGGAAGGAGTGGGTTATGCGCGTATGTCCTATGCGAATACGGGACAACCCTCACTAGTCTATATATATATAAAAGCGAAAATGTATGTGTGTTCACTTTTTGTGTATGTCTTCAAAAGGCTTTTTTCCGGCGGATTCTCGAGGCCGTCGCTCATTTTTAAAACTTTTTATATCACATCTAAATGATAATATCTATGACTTAACAACGGTGGTCGTCTCTCTATTTAATTTGCCCGATTTTGAAACGTTAATTATTCCACATTTTCGGATCTGCACATGTTGCATTCGTTTTTCGGTATAAAAAAAAAAGCGAAACTCGATTCGAAATACTGGCCCACGGCCAGTAGTCTCTATAAAGCTATGTAACGTTTGGTCAATGTCGACTGCCTCATATCAGATGGTTGCTTTCATTTCGAGACAAGATACTCCCCCTAATAAACAGGGAGCTGTTTTTTTCCAAAGTTAATTAAAAACAAACAAACCCGTTTATTGACCTCATTAAAAACTGTCCCGCAGAAAATGTTAACTGCTGAATAGCTACCGCGTACTCTCGCCGCATATGCATTAAGCTTTTTTGTATAAAAAAACAGACTCGCGTTAAATAAAACACTGTCCCGCACTCAAAGTTCACGTCAATAACTTGTCAAAAACGGGCACCAGTTTTGGTTTTTTTTCACACTTTACTATTTTCCAACAGCGCGTCAAGGCTTCGTTTTTTTTGGGTTTTTTAACAACCAACGATTTTTCTTTTTATTTACCCAAAACCACACACACTTTCAAACACCCGGGCAATACCGGGTACCCCTCGCTAGTGTATATATGAAAGACAAAACAGCCGCACACGTTTTTGTATGTCCAGCAAAGGCTTTTTTCACAGGAGTTCTCGGCGGGGTTACTATGTTTTAGAACTTTTTATATACTTCCTAGATAATAATATCTATGATTTGCAAAGGCACGTCATATCTACATTTATTTAAATTGACTTCTATAAAATTCACACTATACCTTCCTCTCACGTGTTTGTTCATTTTTTTTTTTTATAAAAGCAAAATTAAATTGAAAGTGAAGGCAGCTTCCCGGCTTTCATGCCGGGATGTCCAGAAAACAATTAGCTTTGATCAATGTGAGGAAAACCCCTCCTATCAGACAATTGCTATTCATTTGGACACTCCTTTTTTGTGAGGAATTGGTTTTCCCCAACATCACGGGGGAAACAAATAAATGATATGGCAGAAAGATTAACTGGCCTCTAGCCAACATTTGTTTCTGCAAATCAACTTTTTGATTGACATTGCTAAACTTAAATACTTTTGACTTCCTATGGCTTCATAGCGTTGTGGTAAAAGTTCACATTTTCTTTCACTTCCTTTTCTGCCTTCGGGTTCGTCACGGGTTCAGAACACTTTTTTAATTTTTCTTTTACACCTACAAACACCCGGGCAAAGCCGGGTACTCCCGCTAGTACATATTAAAAGACAGGCTGCGGGAGATTTTTGATTTCTGTCAGTCTCAGAAATAGATAAACCTTCATGTTCAACCATGACAGAGTTATTATTTCATTCAATTGGAAAAGGACAGTTGTTCTGATTTAATGCTTGTTGTCCATCAAGGAATCAAGAAACATTTTAATCAAAATACTGTTACTTGTTTTAAAACTCAAAATATTGTTACTTGTTTTAAAATTTAAAATATTGTTACTTGTTTTAAAACTTAAAATAGTGTTACTTGTTTGAAAACTTAAAATAGTGTTACTTGTTTTAAAACTTAAAATAGTGTTACTTGTTTTAAAACTTAAAATAGTGTTACTTGTTTTAAAACTTAAAATAGTGTTACTTGTTTTAAAACTCAAAATAGTGTTACTTGTTTTAAAACTCAAAATATTGTTACTTGTTTTAAAACTCAAAATATTGTTACTTGTTTTAAAACTTAAAATATTGTTACTTGTTTTTAAACTTAAATTATTGTTTTAAAACTCAAAATATTGTTGTTTTAAAACTCAAAATATTGTTGTTTTAAAACTCAAAATATTGTTACTTGTTTTAAAACTCAAAATATTGTTACTTGTTTTAAAACTCAAAATATTGTTATTCATTTTAAAACTTAAAATATTGTTATTCATTTTAAAACTTAAAATATTGTTATTCATTTTAAAACTTAAAATATTGTTACTTGTTTTAAAACTCAAAATATTGTTACTTGTTTTAAAACTCACAATATTGTTATTCATTTTAAAACTTAAAATATTGTTATTCATTTTAAAACTTAAAATATTGTTATTCATTTTAAAACTTAAAATATTGTTATTCATTTTAAAACTTAAATTATTGTTACTTGTTTTAAAACTCAAAATATTGTTACTTGTTTCAAAACTCAAAATATTGTTACTTGTTTTAAAACTTAAAATAGTGTTACTTGTTTGAAAACTTAAAATAGTGTTACTTGTTTAAAAACTTAAAATAGTGTTACTTGTTTTAAAACTTAAATTATTGTTACTTGTTTTAAAACTTAAAATATTGTTACTTGTAGAGTTGTAATTTTATTTGGAAACGAAAATCTTAGAACTGCACGCCTGTGGAACACTGTTCCATCTGCCTGCTTCCCACCTGACTACAACCTGGATGTCTTCAAGTCCAACGTAAACAAATTCCTGATGAACCGCCCTCTTAAGTAGACACTTTTATTAAATCCCCACACTAACGTACTGTACATGCAATAACCCTTATCCCTGAGTGGCTTCCGGGCCTTGATAAGTGGTGATCGCCTTGTAAAAAGAAAAAAAAATCCCTTTATTAGAACACATGATTGACATTACAGCTAGTATTTAAATCAATCACTGAATTTGGATGACATTGTAAAAAGTTTTTGACTTCTAATGGGGGTATGAGACGAATGGATTCGCCAATCATTTTTATAACCAACAGCTGTGCTAAACAACCAATGAAAACGTCCCAAAATTATTATAAAAATTGTCGAATTTTGGATTCAATCAGTTCGTCGTTTACTACGTCACGGACCGCATTTAATTCTTGGCTGCCATCTTGGTTACTGATCTGAACTATGCCGCCATCTTTGTTCAACACAATATCTCAGAACTTAAAAGGTTAACTATGCCACGGACCGCATTTGATTCTTGGTCGCCATCTTGGTTACTGATCTGAACTACGCCGCCATCTTTGTTCAACACAATGTCTCAAAACTTAACAGGTTATGCGCCCAGCCACCGTTTTTCTTTGACGGATCGGAATCTAAATTCGAATTGTGGCAGGTAAAATTTCGAGCAGATGATCATAACCAATACAATGAATGCATCTCAGCACACACTCACATTAGGGAGTGCTTCCCAATACGATGCTGATATGAGGAAGTCATGCTTAGGATGACGTTGACGTGTGAAAACTAAAACTAGCCAAATAAAGAACCAAAGATAAATTGAATTCCTTAAAAAGAAAAATATTTACCATTCTGTGTAATGGAACTCTGAAAGTCATATTGTTGTCGGTCATCAGTGAATTTGCATACTGATCCTGAAAAGATAAAGAAACATTTTAGTTCAAACTTCAGACTTAGTGAATTTTAGTTCTTGAAATTTATCTTTTAAGCTTATTTTATTACATAAAGTAATGACAATCTCCTCCCTACTATATATCTATGATTATTAATAAAAGATTTTAAAAAACTCTACTTTATTTGTCAAATAAGGAGAACATTGGTTCATGTTGTTAGAAAGAAAATAATTATTTTCATTTGATTTCATCAATTTTGATATTTAGTCTGGATCAATATTTTATTTTTATATAAATCACTAATAAGCCACCTGGCATTGCCCTGTCATAAAATATGCTTAAATATGATATTTAATTTATGCAGATTTCATATTTATTATTATTATTATAGAGCTAATATTCTATTATTATATTGTACCCAATATATGGTAGTGATTTCAAGATATAAATAAAAACAATATGACTTGGATGCTATCAGCTAAAATAGAAACGAAAACCGGTCTTATTAATTTTCAATGGACCTAAATCCATATGCATAAAAAAAGTTTAAAAAATAAGGTTTTTGAAGATACATATGTATATTTGCACATGTGCAAAAACAGCACTCTATTTACGCCTTCCAAGTTCCAATTTTTTTTCAATTTTGACTTCTTAGCAGATATTTTTATTGGCTTATAACCAAATTGAATTTGTTTCACAAATCTAAATCTCCTATATATCAAGTTTCAAGTCTGTAGACCAAAAATTGACAGAGGAGTTTGATAGAGACATTTCTTCATGGTAACAGATAAAGTCATTTTTATGTATACTAGCAGGCCACCCGACATTGTTCAGTTATAAAATACGCTTAAATATATTTTAATTTATGTAAATTTCATATTATTATAGAGCCACCTCTAGATTGATTATTACATTGTACCCAATATATAATGGGGATTTCAATCGTAAAAAAACAAAACTTGGGTGCCATCAGTTAGAATCAAAACCAAAGTATATAGCTATAGAGCCTTTTTCGTTACCCTCTGAGTCACGTCCATATACATATAAAAAGCTTTAAAATAATGTTGTTGAATCGATTAATGTATATTTGCACATGTGTAGAAGAGCATTTTAGAATGTTGAATACAAGATGGAAAAAAAGCAAAGTCGCACAATTTTCTTATTTCAATTCAAGCTAGGCCATAAAGCTGCTGAAACTGCTTGCGATATCAACAAAGTGTTTGACCCAGGAATCACTATTGAATGCACAGCAGAACAGTGATTTAAGAAATTTTGTGGTGGCGACAAGAGTTTTGAAGATGATGAGTGTAGTGATAGGCCATCGGATGTTGACAATAATCAATTAAGAGCCTTAGTCAAAGGCATTCCATGCACACCCGTTCGAGAACTTGCTTCTAAATAAGACATAACTTACACAACAATTTCCAACCACTTGAAATCAATTGGAAAGACAAAAAACTTGATAAATGAGTGCCTCACAAATTGAACAATAACCAAAAGAAACGTTATTATGAAGTGTCATCTTCCCTTCTTTTATGCAATAAGAATAACCCGTTTCTCGACCAGGTTGTGACTTGTGATGAAAAGTGGGTTCTTTACGACAACTGGCAATGCTCAGCTCAGTGGTTAGACGCCTAAAAAGCTCCACAACACTTCCCAAGCCAGAGTTGCACCAAAAGAAGGTCATGCTGACTGTTTGGTGGTCTGCAACCGGTTTCAGTTTTTTGAATGCAGATGAAACTATTATGGCGGTGAAGTACTGTCAACAAATGGATAAAATGCATCAGAAACTTTGGCAACAACACCCAGTAGTAGTCAACAGAAAAAGTCAAATTCTCCTCCACAACAATGCCATTCATACGTTGCAAAACCAACCCGACAGAAGTGGAACAAATTGGGTTATGAAACTTTGCCTCACTCGCCATATTCTTCAGACCTCTCATCTACCGACTACGACCTTTTCAAGCTTCTTGACAACTTTCTGCTTGAGAAATGCTTTAAAAACTTAAGTGATATCAAAAACGCGTTTAGCAACTTCATCGCGCCACAGAACGCAAGATTTTTACATTACTGGCATAAATACACTTGTTTTGTGTTGGCAAAAGTGTGTTGATTCTGATGGTGCTTATTTTGATTAATAAATTTTTGTTTGAGCCGAGATATGTTCATCTAAATTTAAAAGTTAATTACAATAACTTTCTTGTCAACCTGATAGATATTTTAGTTTTGTTATGGGTATGTACATCAGATTTTTTTTTTTTTTTCGTTTTTTAATAAAACATTTCATCTGCTTCAGTTTGTGTCTTTCTGTTACCTCTGCATTGTGCCGCCTTCTACATATTACATTTAATTACATACTATACAATACTTCAAACAAACTATATTCACTTCTTAAATTTTACTAGTTTGTAAACCTTTCAGTAAGAGAATTATATAAATTTCTTCTACCACTAATCTTAAATAATAATTGCAAGATCGTAAAACTGCATTTAATCACTTAAAATATGATGCCCTCTCTTCTAAGCAAATTTGATTCGATTATTTGTAAAAAAAATAAATTAGCCGATTATAAAAATAAATTAGATTTTCTTATATGTTAATAATTTAAAAATAGTGAAAACAAATTATTAATTGCAAAAAAAAACCAAAAAAAAAACCAAACATCCGACCTAAAATATAATGTGTGACTGTTTTTTGATAAACACTGCTTGTCAATTTCTAAATTTAAATCCAGAAATCATAAAATACACATTTTCAAGGTCTTTTGTATCGTTTTATCAAGGACACGACAGTGATAGAGGAAAATTTTGTAAACAATAGATCACTTTGCAAATTGCAAATTAAGGTTAACAATTAAAATGGATTCTTTTTCAAAAATATCACAATCCCAAAACTAAGGAATAATTTAGCATGTATTTTGTGCGATTATTACAGCCAATAAGAAAACCATGAAGAAACTACTATTGATCAACTTAGTTTTAGTATAATAATAGATAGAACTGGAACAAGTTTGCAGATTAGATTGGACCTTTTAAAATGGGATTATCTGTTTTGACTTACCTCAGCAATACAGGTTAGAATAATCAAGCAAAGTTTGGCATTGTTGTACCTGGTCTCATCTGTAAAACGAAAGGTCCACTATTTTAAAAATTGCAGAAAAACGTACAATATACATCCTATTACAATGGAGATTGTGTGTCTAACTGAAATAAAAACTCTATTATTATCCAATTAACAATATCCCCATAAATTTTATAACTCTTATTTTCGACTATACATATTAGATAAAAATTAATAAATATTCAAAAACTGTCAGTTTCTTTTGGGAGTAAGCAGTTCTTGTATTTGTGTTGAGTATATAAAGATATTTTCTAAAAATAAAAAAAAATGATGTTTTTGTTTATTTCTGTTAAATAAAGTAAAGTCAAACTGAATTCTTTAAAAATTATTTTCCTCTTTCATAGATCATTTTCATTTTTTTTTTCATTTAATACTTAAGTTCCTATTTTAAAATAAGGAATTAGTAAACTGAAAGATAAGTTAATAAATCTTATAAATAGGTAAAAAGATTTTAAAAAATGAAAAAAAAATGTTTATACTGTTATTTTTTAAGAACCTTTTGTATCCTGCATCACAATCGAGCTATATTCCAAAAACGTGACCAGCAGATTAGTTGGTTGTTTGGTAGGTTCATCTGGGTTTACGTTTAAATTGGGATCTGAAAACAACAGAAAGAAAAATTAGGTATAAACAATTCAAAAATAAACTCAAGAAAAATAAACCAACAATGACAAAGAAATCAATATAAGCATTTCTTTATGAATTAGCTGCACTTGGCATTGCCCGGTTTGAAAGATGCTTTCTTTAAAAAAAAAAAGATATATATCTTTTTTTTTTCTCAAAAATATATATATTTTTTTTTAAAGAAAAACTTGGCCGTATCTTTAAAAACATTATTTTATGAGTATCATTTGAAAATCTAAAAATTAGAATTATGTTATTCAATTATTTTTTTATTAAATAATACTTTGTTGTAAAAACAACTTATTCATAAAAAACAGACTAAGTGATTTTATTTTCTCTTTATTTTCTTGGTAGTATCAACTTTACAAGTTCGCCTCTTGTGGGGAAAGAAAAGGTGTATGTCTGATGTTGTTGACAGTTGTAAAGTGTAAAATCGAAGTGTGTTTGCATGGCACAAATTTTGAATAGAGAAACTCGGTCACATCTTTGAAAACATTATTTCTTACATTTATATATATATTTTTTTTAATTGGAATTCATTATTGAGATGAGTATTATTTATTATTTTATTTATTGCAGACTATTATCCTCATCTTTTTAGTTTTTGTTTCATGAAGTTTCGGCCAACTCTTCCTCTGGCCTTCATCAGGCGGTAACCACGGCGGGATAGGAACTCCAAATCTCCTAACTACATTCTCAGCAATTACTGCCATCCATAGTTGTTGTCATCTCAGCACGATTTGGCCAAATAATTAATTCTGAAGTTTAATTTGAAAATAAAAAAATGAAAATAAAACACCAAGTCTTCATTTATGTATCAGTTGTCTTAACAATGAAAGTTTCAAAAATAAAAATTATTTTAATCAAATGATTGGTATTTGTTTAGTTTAATCAAGGCATTAAAAATCAAAATATTGAAAAGAAATTATATTGCACATACTCGTTATGGAATAAAGTATTCATACAAAAAAAAAATCACTTAATTTGATTAGTAGTTTTGGGGGTTTTTTTACAGAGAAAAATTAAATTTTAATGAGATCGATCATGTTGCAGCCATCTTGCTCATTTCGCGAATGAGGAGGGAGAGCCTTTAAATGAAAAAGTGATTAACAAAAGGTCAAAATGTAAAAGGGATTAAAAAGGGACAGAGAAACACTGTAAAATAAGTGAAAAAAATTAAAAGATTTATCTAGGTATTTTTCTGCCCGTGTTTCAAAATAATCTCATACAATTTTTGACCAACCTTAAGCGTTGATTAGAGTTATCTCCTCTGCTGCCGCCTCCTCATCCGTGAAATAAACCGATCACAGTTATGACAGCAGGACCATTGCCAGCACCCTCAAAATGAAAATCCGGGTGGTTCAACGCTTGAGGGCATGCTCATGGTGATGAAAACAAAGTTTCCGGCCACGGTTATAGTCTTGATGTGGTTTCAAGTGAGGACCACATCATGCCACCTAACATCTTTGAAGTTGGCTTGAAAGTCAACATCAAAGTGTACCTGGATATGCTGAAGAGTGGGGTGATCTCCTGGTACAATCAGGTGGCTGCTGGCAGACCCTGGGTATGGCAGCAGGACTCAGTGCCAGACCAAAAGTCCAAAGAGACCCAGGATTGGCTTCAGAAGGAATTCTACGACTTTGCACCCTTCTCTCACTACCCTCCCACTTCCCCCGACCTGAACCTGCTGGACTACTTCGTTTGGCCATACATTGAGAACATCACTAACAAGACCACCCACAACACCAAAACCAGATTGATCGCTGTCATCTGCCGAGTATTCGCTGAGCTCCCACCAGTACTTGCCGAAAAGTCATACTCCCACTTCTGGACCCGTATCAAGGTGATGATTGAGGCTGAAGGCGGCTACATTGAATAGATGTTAGCTCTACTACATAATCAAGTTACTTGAATTGATTTTTTTTAAATAAAAGTTTCATGTTGTTTTCTTTAGGATGACAATTTTATCATTCTACCCTGTACAAATAATCAGTCCTTATCTCCAAAATTCTTAAACATATCTGATTATTATTAGCTCCTTACATCAAGTGTCTTCATGCCTTGTCTAGAGCGATTTCCATTAAAAACAAAAATTAATATGAATCCAGCAGAGACATTGTTTGATTACTTATGCATCATCATCATATTTAGTTTAAGACATTTTATATGCTGGCATGTGATGCTATAAGAAATTGACGATCAACATAAATGTTGTGCTCCTGGTTAGGGGGTCACAATATTAAGGTGAAAGAGTTCTGGTGTTTATTACAAGCGGTTAAACTGCGAGTGTGCTCTTCCCTCAAGAGCAGAAATGTCTGGCTTACATAGGGCCAGATGAATTCATATTATCATGAATATAGGGGTGCAAACTACTCCAGAACAATAATCTATCTCTGACCAGGTCTTTATTTATCCCTCTTTCCCTAAGAGTTATTTTTATCACATTTTCACATGTTCCTTGGCCTTATCCTGTGAATTAAATCTGTTATCTGAATTGCTCTATATCTATTAACCAAAAAACTCTCATCCATGAAAATCAATTTTTTTTTTCAATATGAAAGTGCTAATGATATATATTACTAAAATTATGTTACTATTTCTTGTGTGAATGTTTGTGTCTGAATTTCTCGTCTATAAGACTTGGACAGGAGTAATTTTTTTGTGTGCTAGTCTATAGAATAGAATAAAATGATACAAATTTTTAAAAATCCCATTAAAAAAGAATAATTTAAATAAGTTAAATCCACCAGAATTATTTTAGGTTTCTTCATAAATAAGTCAGCCATTTTAATCTTTTATTAGTTAAAAAAAAAAAAATGAATCAATGACTTTGTGAATATTTAAAATTTAAAAAGAATTTAGAAGCATTCAACCCACCAATTACAAAATCATTTAAACTGACTTTAACATTTTTAATAAATCATTGTGCATTTTATTTTATATCAAAAGAAAAGTAATTCTTTGTCCTTTAAAGTTGCCCGGCATTTTAAATTACATTCATCACGTTATGTAAGCAACGGAACTTAATCATCTCCCGTCAATTTATCTTTTTTTTAGTAAGCATGATAATGATTTTGTTTCCTTTCACAAATTTCTTTTTTCATTAATAATTATTTTTCTACCAATCATTTTTTGTAATTTTTAGATATGCTACTAGTTGAAAACTGACAATTACATTGGTACCATTTGTTTCACTTTAAATTCAATATTTTTTTCCTTTGTATAATATAGAAGCACCTATTACTTTAAGAAAATTAGTCATAGTTTTATATAAATTTAAAAT
Source organism: Euprymna scolopes (assembly GCF_053919585.1). Classification (NCBI taxonomy): domain Eukaryota; kingdom Metazoa; phylum Mollusca; class Cephalopoda; order Sepiida; family Sepiolidae; genus Euprymna; species Euprymna scolopes. The sequence goes on from NC_136504.1 coordinate 87,329,903, forward strand.
AAAATAATTTAAAAACCAAAACCTTAAAATTAATAAGTTTTATACGAATTCAGTTCAATTAATAATTTAATAACCAAACAGTAATCTAATAATCAAATTGACCTTTTAAAATCCCATTTAAAAAGAAAAAAAATAATCGTGAAACAAAAATGAACATAAAATGAGTCCCAGAAACTGTTGGGTAGATAAACCTTGCAATCGTGAAAAGATTTTCTTATTTAATTTTAATCCATTAAAAACTAAATAGCAATAGTAAAAAAAAAGATAAAATTATCTCACCTTGTTCCTCAAATGGAATTGACGCAGGGGAGATGGGAGATATCGGAGGTGTAGCTGGGCTCGAAGGTGTATGAGTCTGAAATAGAGGGAGGGAGTAAATGTAATAATTTGTTCTTTTTATGTTTACCAAATTATTTAATACAAGATTAATAACGTTGATTATTTGGAATATTCTGAATACTATTCTATTTTACCTATTACGCCAGTAGTCTGAATAATCCAACTAATACAAAGGTAATAGTTGTCCACTAAATAATCCAAGTTATTTGTTTACAATGACTTTACACAGAGAACGATACTTACATGTGTCAGCGTTGTGATGAAATTACGATTTAAATGTATGGCTTCATATAAGGCCAGTAAAATAGAATCATTTGCTCTGAAAATAAAAATAGAAAAAGAAACTATTACTCTATAATAATATTAATAATAACAATAATAATAACAATGATTAGAATAATAATAACACCGGAAATCTTGAAAAAAAATCCTTAAATGCTGCAACCAACCGACATAAATGATGAAGACTAACCAGTCATATAAAAATTGCAACCAAAGTAAAATAAAAAGATGGAAGGAATACCACATGAACCCAAGGGAACTGAAACTGCAAGAAATCTTATGAACTGTGGGCCCCCCTCCTCCGGCTGATACCACACAAAATAGGTGTGGTAGGTCAAGGAGAATGAAAAGACCGAGGAAAGAGTGCGCTAACCAAATCTCCATTGAATGAGGGCGGAGAGTACTGGGTCCTCACCATCCAAATCCCAGTGAACTGGCTATTGCCAACAAAAAATCAATGGTAAGTCGCTGTTGCAATGACACAAAATCATTGGCAAAAGTTAATGGAAGAGATGGAGAGAACTGGAAACCAAGGAAAACTTTTTTGTCTCTCAGACTTTAGAAAACATCAGAAATCATTGATGATGACATGTGTGAGAATCATTGATGATGACGTGTGTGAGAACCATCGATGATGACGTGTGTGAGAACCATCGATGATGACGTGTGTGAGAACGGCTTATCTCATAAAAATAATAACATTACCCATTTCAATGCTCATCATATTCTTTCCTTTATATATAATAGAAGGTCAATGTTTATGTGAACATTCCAATAAGTTCAATAATGATTAAATTTTTTCACAGAATCTAAAGACACCATTTTCCTTTGCTTCCATCTGGGGTCACTAAGGGCAATTATCGGTTAAGTCTATAACATAATTGAAATATGTCAGAAAATCTATATGTATAAAGTAGTAGCGTTCTTGTGTATGTCTGTGTGTACAAATCTCCTACACTCTACACTACTGAACCCCTCATGACCAAACCCTGCATGATGATGGTCCCTCATCTAGGGATGGTGCACACCATTTTTCAAGATTTAAGTCAAGGTTATAGCCTATGTATATACTCTCCTACAGACCACACCACTGCGGGTATCTTTGCTAATAAAAAGATAAAATTCATTTTATGCTAAACTTTGTTTTATAAACCAAAAATAAAATTAAAACAAAGAATGTGTCGTTTTTCAGTCATACTTAACGTGCAATTTGGCCAGTATGAAATCGATTGTTACTCTTGTTGGGCTTTAAACACTATCCTGCACCTCAACTTCCAGGTAATGCTGCATGCCATACAAGTATAATATTGTCGGTGTGAAAAGCTCATAAGTCCAATGCTTATTCCTTGTCTTTTAGTGTGAAGCAGAACAGATGTCTAAAACCATTCTCAGTTATACTTCCAAGAAGAGTGAGACACATTTACTTTCCATAGACTGCAAAACATTTGCAACTTTTCAGCATTAAATCATCAGATATCTTAAAATTTATTTTAAAATCTTATATTTTGTAATCATATAAAGGGTGATTGAACAGTCACTCCCTATTTTAAAAATCTTTTCAGTTATTTATGAATAAATACTTTTTACAAAAAACAAGATACATGATGTCAGATTTTATTTAAAATTCAATATGCCAACTACCATTCACCTTTATTTTCTCAAGTAACTCAGGAATCACAGCAATTGATTTTCCTAGAAACTCTTGTGGAATGGCAATGTTCATGCAGCAATTTACTTTCCAGGGAGATGGTTAGGTTGACGTGGTCCATATGAATTACTGGCTAGAAGTCCTGATTTAACAACACGCAACATTTTTTATTTGAGGTTGGTTAAAGAAACAAGTTTACTCTAATAAACCAGCAACTTTAAAAAAACAAACTTTAAGGATGCCTACAAGAAGTGAGTTCTGTCATTCCAAGAGTTTCAAAGAAGACTAATTGATGTGATTCCAGAACAGCTTGAGAAAATAAACGTGAATATTGGTTGACATATAAATCAAATCTCACATTATATACAGGGTGTCCGTAAAATTACTATACAGTCAAGCTTGATTAAATAAACCTGTAAAAAAAATAAATATTAACTATTAATACAAATATAATACAATAAAACAATAAGACTGTATAGTAACTTTACGGACACCCTGTATATTGTTTCCATATTTATTTGTTGTCAAAAAAATGATTCATAAATAAAATAGAAGATTTTTAAAATAGGGAATTTCAATAACTGTGTATAATATTTTTATCTTATATCTGATATTTAATATTTAACCTTTTATTTTCTGATTAAATAGAGACAATCTGCTTTCTACTATTCATAAATTAGATTTTAAAAAAGAAAAAGAAATTGTTCTTTTAATATTTTTAATTAATAATTACATTATTTCCAGTTTTCATTACAACAGTAAATGCGAAGCTTATATGTTGGTGTTCTTATTCGAATATTATCACGGATTTAATTAAAAAAATATAATCTTCAATCAATTGTCTCGCTTTTTAAAAGTATTAGAATATTTTGTTACTGCCCCTTGTTTGGATTTATATGCAGGAGAAGTTCATTTGCATCAGTATGCATCATTAGGCCAGCTGCTGATGAAGGGGTATTATTCAACTCATGAGATTGGCTTACCTATTACCTAAGAAACTGCTGGTACAGATGGCTAATTAACACATAATTATATATTATTAATAAATCAATATATTAAGCTCTTACTGACACGGTTGAACACGGTCATTATTTCTTCATATCCATTATATATATATATTAACCAAAATATGCTCTCTAGAATAGTATCGATGAATGAATATATACTACTCTGCACCTCTTTTCCTGAAAGGATTGAGTAGTGCCTGAGAGGATGGTCTCAAAACAATAGAATATAATAACACCCTCCTCTCCTAAGAAGGTTGTAATGCCTGTGAGAATGGTCACATGACAACAGAACAGATACTATATGGTGGATGTAGAAGATTTGAATGCAAACAAATTCAATTTCAGATGCACAAATTTTGGATAAAGAGAAGAGCTCTACTTGGTGATGGCTTCCAGTTTTAGAAATCAGAAATTGATAAACGATGTTTATTGAAGAACAGTTACATCAGGGTTCGTACAGATTTTTAATGTCCATTTTCAAGGCTTTTCAAAGTTTTTCAAGGCCTTCTCCAGATAAAACTCAAGTTTTTAAAACAAAATTTGGGGTTTGTTTTACAATCCATAGCAATTTGAAAGTGGTCAAAAATCAAATATATAACAAATAAATGTTACTATAGCCAATAACAGTTACTTTGCAACCTACCAGCATCATTTTTTGATGTTTTTAAGTAGTTTTTTAATGCTTTTTATTTCATTTCAAATATTAACTCTTTTTACGGCTTCTAATTTCTAACCAAGATGGCTGCTGTCTTGTCCATATTTTTGGCTTGGCTGGCTTAATTTTTTTATGAGCGGGAGAGCTCCCCTCGCCATTGGAGAGTCCCATCCACACAAGGAAAGTATTTTTGTAGAAAGGAGAGGGGGGATAATTTTTATTTATGGTGGTTGTTACTACTCCTCTCCCCTTAAAAAAAAATTATAAAATTAAAATATAAATGAAAGCAAAAATAAACGGAGATTTCAATCTTTATCACGAAACTACCCAAGGTAGTTTCATGATAAAGGAACATAACTCTTGTATCCACATAAATACAATGTATCAACAGAACAATGTATTTCGATTTAATTTTCAATGTTTAAAAACATATTTTAATGG
>NC_136504.1:87339274-87654274 GCF_053919585.1 Euprymna scolopes
CCAAATCCCAAGCATTTTACCTGAACTCTATATTCTTTTCCAGCGATCAAATACATTTGAGGCATCCCAGAATGAGCAACTATCAAAAAGACATATTCTAACAACAGAGATAACTTTGACCGAATTATGAACAATACTACAAATACGCAGATTTGTAATTTTGGCTTTACAAATTTCAAATTAAAATAGGGTGTATTTACAAACTGTTTTACTAATAATCTCAAAAATGCACAGTTTTATTTACAAGCACATTTTGCTTGATGCACATGCTGCATTTAAAAACCAAAACAGTTTTATTTACGAAATATTATCTTTTGTACAATGTGGAGATTCATAAAGTCTTTTAAAAATACAGTTGTTTTACAAAATTTTCTATTGAAGCAAAATGAACAAATGAAACAAATATTTTATGTTTAAATACAAATTCTACATAAAAGGCTGTTGCACAGTGATGTTTTACAATTATTTTTTTTTAATATTGAATTGTATAAAAATATTTTTTTTTGATATTGAATTGTATAAAAATATTTTTTTTTTGATATTGAATTGTATAAAAATATTTTTTTTTTTTATATTGAATTGTATAAAAATATATTTTTTAATATTGAATTGTATAAAAATATATTTTTTAATATTGAATTGTATAAAAATATATTTTTTAATATTGAATTGTATAAAAATATATTTTTTAATATTGAATTGTATAAAAATATATTTTTTAATATTGAATTGTATAAAAATATATATTTTTTTTAATATTGAATTGTATAAAAATATATATTTTTTTTAATATTGAATTGTATAAAAATATTTTTCTTTTTTTGATGTTGAATTGCATAAAAATATATATTTTATTTAATATTGAATTGTATAAAAATATATATTTTTTAATATTGAATTGTATAAAAATATATTTTTTAATATTGAATTGTATAAAAATATATTTTTTAATATTGAATTGTATAAAAATATATTTATTTTAATATTGAATTGTATAAAAATATATTTGTTTTTGATATTGAATTGTATAAAAATATTTTTTTTTTAATATTGAATTGTATAAAAATATTTTTTTTTTAATATTGAATTGTATAAAATTTTTTTTTTTTTTTTGATGTTGAATTGTAGAAAAATATATATATTTTTTTAATATTGAATTGTATAAAAATTTTTTTTTGGATATTGAATTGTAGAAAAATATATTTTTTTAAATATTGAATTCTATTACAAAAGTCTTTTTTTATGTTTCTAAATTTTTGAGATGAGGATTGGTTATTCCTATTATTTAGATTCTTCGGACTACTTTTCTCATCTTGAGCATTATTTTCACGTTTCAGTCAATGTAATCACCGACCTCATACAGGCGTATTTTGTCGAACTCGGAGATTTGGACATAATTTTGAACAGAACTCTTTTCACTTCACAGAGCATGCTATCCCTGTGAATTAAATAAAGGGTTCCGTCCAGATTTCTGAGTTCAACAAATTAAACCTGAAGAAGGTCAGATGTTACATCAACTGAAGCGTTGTGGAAATGACACTGAAGACGAGAACAGTAGTCCAAAGAATACAAGTCTTTTTTTAATACTAGATTTTCTGCGATAAAAATCTTTTTTTACAAACACTAAAATTATAAATCAAAAGTAAGAAAAACAAGTGAAGCATGCACGGTCCCCCGTGAGTGCACAGTGAACGAGGCATAAAAAAATGACTAGGTTCAGCATATTCCCCTCCCCATTTAGCCCCAAAAGTCTCCAAGGCCTTAACATACTTAAATTGAGTTCAGCACCATGCAAAACTGCTAGACATACACAGAAAATTCTGGACAAATACGGTAAAATAGTTCCAAAAATGTAGTGTTTTTATTAGCCCTAAAAGAGCCCTGAAGCACATCCAAGAGTTATCACAAAGTATAGACAAACAAAATTATACAGAAATTAGTAAGTTAATACTTTTCAGAAAATTTTATAAAAATCCAAGGCATCAATTTTTTATAATAAGCACAAAAATGTAAATTTTAGCTATTTTAATCCAAAAGGCACCCCTAGGGAAGCAACCAGAGTTTTTCTAGAAAATTTGTTTTGTTATTCTTTTACTCATATCATGTTTAATGTTTGTGTAAAATTTTAAAAAATTTCAAGCGTAGTTAATTTGAAAATCCTAATGATCCATCGCCTAAAAATGATTTTAATTTTCTTAAAATTATGGTAGCATTGGTAGAAAGAGAAATTATTTCATATATGTTGTATAATACCTGTCGAGAGTTCAATTGTTTCATTTATGTATTTAAATTACCCATCTGAGGGTAGGTAAACTTATTTTTAATATGTGTTGTACTTTACCCGTCCTCGCGATGGTAAAATTATTTCATATACATGCTATGGAGGGTACAATAATTTCATACACGTCTAATACCAGTCCTAGGCTAGGTATCTTTTGCTCGAAATAGTAAATGATACATAGACATTTAAAAACCCTCTCTCCTAAGAATAACAAATATGTTCAAAATCCACTTCAATTTTTTCATTGCTTATACAGTCCCGAGCAATGGAGGGTAGCCCTGCTAGTAATAATAAAAGGGAAGAAACTGAAAACTTCACATTCATTTTTGTATTTCTTAGGTTGTGTTCAATCTGTTTATATCTGTTACACCACTGCATTGGAATTACCTTATATAAATTAGCTTAAGATATTTTATTCAGGTATGTCATGCAAAACAAATTTGGTGGTACATTCCACAAACTTTTGTGGTTATTTCAAATGAAATATCTAACATATTTCTAACCCTCAAGACCAAAGTTAAAAACATTATTTAACATCTTATTTGATTGCGAAAAGTGTTTCATTCAAGATGGGGTCCTGTTTCATATTAAAGGTACTGGTTGAACAAGCGTGATGTCGAAATACTTGAAACAAGTAATCAAGCCAGCACATCACTGATGACTCACCTCTCTAGGTCTCTTTAAGATGAATATTTCCAATTAAATATTGTGTGTGTGAGTGTGACAAGGTGTGGTGGCCTGTAATGGTGCGATTGCACAAAAGAAAAAACTCTTATTATATCATTGTACGATAACAGGATATGTTGCTCGTAAGTGAACTAAGGTGAGGATGGCAAAAAAGAAAATTAATTTTTACCTGTTGAAATCTGTGAGAGATGAGGAGACGACCTGAGCATAACCCTGAATTTGAAAAACAAAACATTGAAAATAAATTTTTAGATTTCATTTTTTTGTTTTTACAATTTCAAAAGTTTTAGTTTCTTCAGTTTTTTTAAATAAAATATTTAAAAAAGTCTATATCGAAATGATTCCAAAATCATTGAATATTTTACATTCATGAAAATTTGTTTATAATAGTCTGTTCCTCAACATATGAGCTTTTATAAATAATATACATACACACACACACATATATATATATATATATATATATATATATTACAGAAGATCAGAACAACATCAGTACCATTGATTTCAAATCCAAACAGAGGGAACCTATAACTAGTGTCATGTGTTGAGATTATGCACGCATGCACACACACGATTGGTAGCCAAAACGCACTGTGCAATAGAGTGAAGCTATCAAAATTGATGTCACCAGAAGTGAATAGGTCAAGTAATTGATCCCCCACAGCTGTTGTTTGAAACACCTGCTAGGAAACAGGTCATATATATATATATATATATATATATATATATATATATAGGTAGAGAAGCACAAGCCAGCAGTCAGAAAGCAACATTAGCACGAGTCCGCTGTTGAATCCACCCCCTTCTGCTTCCCCCTTTGTCTACAGCTTAGGAGTCTGCACACGAGGCAAGAAATAAAATAATATTTTTATATACTCTATCAAACGAATTTTGTTGCAAGTTGTTTTCTGGATGACGAGAAACTACCAGCGTTTAACCCAGCTACATCACATTTGTCTCCACTATCCAAATCTCTTCAGCTTTCATTTATGTCTGCCTTTTTTTTTTTTACAGTGGAAACACACGTTTTTATGACAACACATTGAAGGTAGTCATCTTTGAATTTTTTGAACATGGCACAGGGAGATAACTCAATTTAAAGCGCCAACACTCCTCCCTCCCCATCTTTATTATTAGCTTTTCTTCCTAAAAATCGAACCTTTTGCTCAGTATCATAACAAATTGTTCTTTCGCTGCAAAAAACTACTTAATGAAATTAAGTGAAATTTTTTTTTTTTTTTTTAGAGAACTTCATTCCATAACGGATACGTACAATATAAACTTTTTTTTTTTTTTTTTTATATTTTCATTTTTTAATGTCTTAATTAAACTGTACAAGTACCATTTATTTTTTAGATTATCTACTCTCACTCAGACAATTTATATGATAAATCATTTTTCACTTATCAGTCACAAATCGAATCTAATAAGGAGAATAATATGTTTAATAATTTTACATGAGTTGTCATGTTTTATATTAAACAGATGTTATAATGATGATGATTTCATCCATATTTCTCTAATAAACAAAGAAAATCTTTCTTACCGTCAATGCAAGTTCGTCATCGAGGATGGAGAGTTTCACAATATACGGATTGGCAGACTGAAAAGTAAGGTCAGAACATATCAGATAAACAGCAGAAATTATCAAATCTTAGTATATTAAGTCTTTCTTGGGTTATTTAACGCCAATACCCATTATTTTGATAAAAGTTTGAATCTACAACTAACATGTTTTTAAATGTATTACATTTTTCCAGGTGTCCATGAGGAGAATGAGAGCACATGTCACTAAGGGAGTAAAAATTCACTCTTCTTCATATAAATTCAATTAAAAAAAAAAAATATTGATCAGGATTAAGCATAAAAATGGATGAAATTGACAGAAAATAACGATTTTGTTTTTAAGAATATGAAATCAATACTTTTCATCTACTTTGTATACAATTGAACACTTTGTGGGACAAATACTTGATTGTTAAATAATGTTATATAGTAAGTAAAGACAATTTTCTTTCTATTGCATTTATGTTAATAGCTTTAATAAAGCTATTAAAAGTAAAATAAAATTAAATTAGAAGGAAAATCGTCTTTGCTTACTATATAACATTATTTAACAATCAAGTATATGTCCCACAAGTGTTCAATCAATGACATTTTTAATTTGTTTGTATTAAAGTGTGTAATTTTCAATTGAAAATTTGTTAGCAACTGAATTTTCTATGACCAATTTATAAATTAGCGTCTTCATATTACATGCAATAAAATTGCCAAATGAAATGTTTCACCCTATACTATTAAAAAGATATGGCATTTTTGGAGTTTGTAAGCAAATAAAAACATATGATTGGTTGAGAAAAAAATGGAATTGACAGAGTATACATTACTAAAGCAGTAGTTTTTACAATGTCGTTACATCAGTTAATTTATAAGTTTAAAGGAGGTGTAATTTGTAAATTTAAAGGATGCTTTTTTAACTGTTTTTTTTTTAATGTTTTATCAATTTCAAGAAGATAGCATAATCTAATAACATAAAACGGATTTTAAAAAATTACTTTTTTTAAATTTTTAAACTAAATGTATCCATATCATTTAAACTAAATATGTATCCATATCGTTTTTAAATTGAGTACGTTAAAATCTGGAATGTTAACAATAATTTGTACAAAAATAAATAAATAAAAAAGAATAGCTCTGCGGTCAGTAATTACTATTACTATCTGTATTATTATGCCTTTGTTCATTAGACAAGTCCAAATGTAGGGATTCTCACTCAAAATCAGGATTACAGAATCAGTGGTTTTGAAAGTCGGACTCATAAGAATAATTAATCAAAGTAAAAATAATGAAAGCCAAAGTCAGCTTCTTTAAGTATAACATAAATTAGATTAACAAATATGCTACAATAACAAATAAGAAAAGCACAAATCCTCTAATCTTGAACATCTCAGGCCTGATAAATAAACAAAACTAACAATTAGGACAAGCCCTTTTGTTTATATTACATAATTTTAAAATAAAAGTTTAACAAAGTTGATTTCAGTTCATCAGAATTATCTCCCTTGTAGCAATTTTTTTAGCTTTTACATGTACTACAGGGTACAGGGTAACCCAAAACAAAAATGGCACCCATCCACGGAATTGTTTATAAAATTCACTATCCTTTCAGCAATCCAACCATGTACCTCTGCATTATAAGCACATCTGGTGATGACAGATGGCCTTCTTCAATTCAAGAATAGCTTGAAGATTCTTTGAGATAATCCCACAATGTTATTGGCTTTTTACAATAAAACATAACTAAATATAAGAAAAAGCGAAAAAAAAAAAAAACGGATAACTTTGTCGTCAACAATTACTATTCAGTATGCTTTCGTTCATCAGATGAATTCAACTGTTTTAGGGAAATACTTTCCCTTCAAACCAGGGTTGCAGAATCAGAGGTTTTGAAAGAATAATTAGAATCAAGCTTATAAACTTGAAACTTGATTTGAGTTCATCAAAGTTATCTTTTTTGTAGCAATTTTTTTAGCATTTAAATGTACTACAGGATGAGCCAAAACAAAAATAACACCAATCCATAGAATCATTTATAAAATGCACAATCCTTTTTGCAACATGACCATATTTGGTATAAATAAACATGATTACGAAACAGTCTTTTAGATAACCCAAGAGTTAAAAATCTTGGAGAGAAAGAGGAATAAGGTCAGTTACGTGTGAAGCCCATTTAAGATAATACTCCTATTCATCAGACAGTCACGTAAGTATTTTCACATATCTTTGAATGGCGCTATAACAAAGATTTATGTTTCTGAATTCTTTAGATGAGGATTTATAATTTGTATTATTTGCATTCTTCAGACTATTGTTTTCATCTTGAGTGTTATTTTCACATTTTGTCCAATGTAGAAATGAGAACTGTATTCTGAATAATCCAAATAATATAAAAACAAAAACTGTGGAACATTTATGATTGAAACTTGGTGAACAAGTCAGACATAGAGTGAAGTTTATTTGTGCTAAATATGGTTGGATTGCAGAAAGGATTGTAAATTTTATTAATAATTACATGGCCACCTATATTTAAAATAAGTATATTTTGAATGATTTATCTTGATGATACACTCATTAGCACATTTATCTATACTATTAATAAAATTCTAAATGTTTATGTGTATGTATATATACCAATAAAATTTTCGAACGGATGCACCAAATTGAAAAATTCTTTTTTTCCCTGAAATGTGTGAGTTCCTAGATTGTCCTTATCTATATATGGTTCGTAACGAACAATGCCGAGTCACACAAAAAACCCAAAATAGGGGTTTTGGGGCCGTTTCGTTTTTGTTGAAAAAGTTACCTGCCCATGCCAACAGAATTTAACACTGTCTGTATACAGTCGCGGTAACATCTTTCGGCATACGGACAGAACTTGTGGCGCAATGGATAACGCGTCTGATTATGGATCAGTAGATTCCAGGTTCGAATCCTGGCAAGTTCGTAATAATTTTAACCATCATTTTATCCAACGTTTACTCATTATCCTTACCCTTAGTTAGGGTATTTTTATTTTTTCAGTGATTTTGTTTTGTGCATATGGGAATTTCCCATACTCTTGAGTTCACAGGGTAAGCATTTATGGGAAGACGATGTTGAGTGTACTTGATGTTGAGTGTATTCGATTTTTTGTTTGACTTGCCGTTGTGTGTGCTGATGCGGTGCAGCCGCTAGTTAACAATAAAATTAAAAAAAAAAAGAAAACAACCGTGTTATCTTACCTCATTTTTTCTATATTGCACCAAAAGAGTTAACAGCAACACAGCATCGTGGCCCAGAGTTTGACGATAAATTGAATTACCAAGAATCTAAAGAATATGAAAATATCATAATTTTTCTAATGTAACACAAGAAATTGCATATAAAATGTTCAAGACAATCTTCTCGCTATGCCCTCTGATAAGGATAAACCAAATTGAAATAGCGTTCCTTATCATCTCTGTTCAGGAAAAAACTGAATTACTGTGATTCTATAAGGCAGCCATATTTCCATCAGATTTAAGATTATGATATGACTTCTCAGAAAGTAATGTTTGATAGTAGAAAGTAGTTCTCCAGAAAGAAAAAAGTAAGAATTAATCTATTTCTCTCTCTACTTCAAAGTATGGGTCAGCATACACATCTTTCAAACACTCACGTGAGTCTCCGCCATACTCCAAAAGAGGGGGAAGGAGTTGGGATACATAAGCAGAAAATGAAGCCCACAAAGTAATAAACCCACAAACTTGAAATAAGTTGTTTTGATTTTCTGATTTTAATATGTAGACTGCTACACACAGGACATGCATTGACAGCTGAAGAGAGAAACAGAATGAATAATACCATGAAAACTATGTTTGTTCCTTCTGTGATTAGAAGTAGAGATAAGTGATGGGGTGATTCTAATATTTTTCCCCGATTCTGATACAATTACCAATTTTGTTCTAAATTCCGATACAATCATTAATTCTGATTTTTTTAAAACCTCTAAATATTTGTTAATTTTTATTTTTTTCGTTTCTAAAAGACTTATGTAATACATGCATATATTTTTGCAAATGTAAATAATACATTTATGGTGATATCTATTGATTTTAGTGATTATTTAAAATCAATAAATATTATTTTATTACCAGTGCAAATAGAAATAAAATCAATAACACACAATCACTAATTTCTTTTTTGTCTGGTTTATGTGTGGCCTGTCTTTATGTGTGCGCGAAAGTTGTTTCACAATTTAACAAAAGAATAAAATGACTGACTTGTTTACAAACAAAATGCAAAAATTCATTCATTTTTTCATTATATTTTCATGATTTCCATCAATTTCATGATCAAGTCACTTTGCTAAATGATGTTGTTAAAATGAGAATACATATTTTAAATAGAATAAATATCAGAACAAGCTATTATGTAATTTTGATTATATAATAACAGTTAATGGACTACAAAAACTGATAAAATGGTTGGACAAAAACCTTACCGGTTGCATTTTCAACTCATCCATAAAAGATTCAGTGCACTGTTGTTTAGATCAAGCATGTTAAACATGCAGAGCGGGATCTGCATGCAAGCCTTTGCAAGTTCACTATGCAACGTAAGTAAATATTTTAAAATAATTTTATCAAGCAACATTAATTTTACACACATCAGTGACTGAACTTTTTATCAGTTTTTGTCGTCCATTAACTGTTATTATATAATCAAAATTACATAATAGCTTGTTCTGATGTTTCAAAACAAGGGTGACAGAGTTTAGAGTCTGAAATTCTACCTTTAAGCCAATCTCTACTAATAAGTGTTTCTGAATTTTTGGAGATAAAGATTGGTTATTCATATTATTTGAAATCATTGGATTACTGTCCTCGACCAAAAAATACAATTGGGAATTATTTAGAACCTTTATCCAGTCATGGCTGACGAAAAGAGAGCATGCAGAGCACCGTAAAGTAAATAAAGGGTTCAATTCAGAATTACGTCCAAATTCCCGAGTTCAACAAGATACAACCTGAAGAAGGTTGGAGGTTACATCGACTGAAACGCCATGAAAATGACATTCAAGATGAGAAAAGTAGTCTAATGAATCCAAATAATACGAATAATAACTGTATTGTCTTTTTTGTAGGTGTTATTTGTTTATTTTGCCTGCAATACTTCTTTTTTTTTTTTTTTTTTTTTTACCCCAAACAAGGCACAGTGCTACTTTGATGTAGGGGGCTACAATCAGGGACATAAGCTACAGGGGTACTATGTAAGGAATTGAGCAGCAAGATGTCTGTTCACATTACACTTGAACTTCTGTATGTCAGTACAGTTGGGGAAGCAGGGACCCAGAAGAGAGTTCCAAAATCTAGCAGTTCTGGGGAAGAAACTACTGGAGTAGAAAGCTCTCTTACATCTAGGGATCTCTACTGTGTAGGGGTGGGATTTTGCTGTTTGAAGGGGTACAAGTGCTTGCAGTTTGACGGAGCATTCACCATTAAAATACTTATAGAACAGGCAGAGGGATGCAACATTTCGTCGACAGGACAGAGGCAGAAGCTTAGATGACTGTTCAGGATCTATCAGATTGGCGACTCTCTTTTAAACTCTGTCTAGGAGCGAGAGACAAGTAGCAGATGCACCAGCCCAAAAGTGATAACAATACTCCATACATGAGCGAATGGTGGCCTTATAAAGGTACAGGATACTTTCAGACATTAGTAGATTTCTAGTACAGTAGAGAGAGCCTACCTTCTTCACAGCGGTCCTGGCAATGCTCTCAATGTAACTGTTCCAACTCATGTTCCCTGTGAACGTTAGGCCGAGGAGTTTAAAAAAGTACTTTTGAACAGAAAATACTAAATGTTAAAAAGATTATTTTGTAGGAATGCAAACATCATTTTGGGTGAGTATGATATATTAAGACTTGAGGATGATAAGTAAATAAATATATATATATATATATATATATATATATATATATATATGAATATACATACCTGAACCAAAGATTCAAATACACAATTAATAAGAATATATTCCAGCATTGTGTTTTGACTGATATTATCAGTAGCCTGAAAAGAATGAAAATAAAAATTAATATTTATGACAAGTGTAAGTAGATTTTACAAAAAAAAATAAACTAGAAATATCCAGGAATGTTAAAAAAGAAATGAAAAAAAGAAAACAGAGACTTTGAATGATTGTAAATAAATTCATATGGTTATTTTTGCATGACTTCACCCAAATTTTCTATACTGATGGATTGAGACCGAGATGATACAACTGTTTATGGCTACAAGAAAGTAGAAAGCAAATCTTAGGTTTATTTTCAGCAGCCTTGTTAGCTTTGCTTCCCTTATTTTGTTTTTTTAGACCTCACATTCCATGAGCAATGTTTCTGGCAAAGAAGGAAGAATTGCTGTTTTCTGAGTTGGAATCTATCCACCAAACACTTATTATTGGCTAGTTTCTGGCTTTGAAGTAGTATTTTTTTAAAGCTATTTACATCAAATGGCTCCATGCTTTGTCCGGAGCAATTTCTATTAAAAACAAGTGAAGCATGGTCCCCCCCCATGAGTGCTCAGTGAACAAGGCATAAAAAAATTACTAATTTTGCTCCCCCCGCCCCATTTAGCCCCAAAAGTTTCCAGGGAACATCAAATCCTGGTGAAAATTAACAAACAGAGCTGTTTTAGGTCTTAACATACATAAATTTGAGTTCTGCACCATGCAAAAAAAGAAATGACTAAGTCCATAATTTGTCCCTCCCATTTAGCTCCAAAAGTCCCCAAAGCCTTAACATATTAAAATTTTAGTTCAGCACCATGCAAAACTGCTAAATAGACATACACAGAAATTTTTAGACAAATATGGTAAAATAGTTCCAAAACTGGTGTGTTTTTAATAGCCCTAAAATAGCCCCTGGGGCACACCCAAGAGTTATTACAAAGTATAGACAAATAAAATTATATAGAAATCAGTTAGTTACTTTTCAGAAAGTTTTATAAAAATCCAAGGCATCAATTTTTTTTAATAAGCACAAAAGTGTCAATTTTAGCCATTTTACGAAAGGCACCTCTAGGGGATCAACCAGAATTTTCCCAGAAAATCCTTTCGGTTACTTTTTTACTCATATAATGTTTAATGTTTGTGCAAAATTTCAAAAAATTCCAAGGCATAGTTATTGAGAGAAGTGTGGACAGACAAACAGACAAGGGTGAATTTACAGGCCCACCCTCGTTTTGTCGAGGGGTCAATAAAACATCTAAACTCATTGGTGATCAAGATCTTGCTGGTTTTCACTATTCTGGTCTGAAGCATGTGGTGCAACAAGGAAACAAATGTCTTATTATTTAGACAACTCTAAAACTATGAACCTCTCTTTTCACCATCATTCAGATTATTGTTTGGTTCCAGCTTAAAGAAATAGCTTTCTCCTTGAGGAACTCCTTGTTTTGATAAACTCGGAGGATTAACTTTCGCTCCAAATCTAAAATGAAAGACTTTATATCCAATCTGTTTTCAAGATTACTGGAAAAATGATTAAATCATCTTAACACTCCAGAAAGTGTGTTTCCTGACACAATTGTCTACCTGAATATGAGTCAGATATATTCTAAGGATGGAGCACAGCTCCCACATCAGGACAATCGTCAGTCGAATCATGTTTTCTTGGCTTGAGAAAGTACAAAATTAGCTCCAGGAATGAATTTCTCTTCTCTACAAGCCCTTTCTGACATGTTGCTCGTCTTTCTACACTAGTTACTTCTATCAAAGGTGCTTGACTAAACTCCAATCTCAGATTTCTCCTTCTAAGTCATTTACAGCAAGAACATGTCCTTTTACAATCACAAAAAAAAAATTTTCTTCCTTCCTGTAACTAACATCGAACAGAATTTTCATGAAGAGAATTTCTTTTCAAGTAAATATTGCCAAAAGATAGATTCCTTGAAGACTACAACATGGTCATTTTACAAGTCAAATGTCAATAAAGACTTGTAATAAACCATCCTCATAAATAATAAAATTTTATGCATTTCACTATTTTCAATCCTCTCATAATATTCATCATTATTCAACTGACAATTTATTCATCTCATTAAGCTTATACTCATGTGACTTTTAACCTTGATATTTGGTGATTCATCTATAATATAAATCTCACCTGTCTATTTAAATGTACGTATGTAAGTATGTATGTAGGTTTGTATCTCTGCCTAAAACTTTCGACAGAGGTGACGGATTTCCAAGAGATCAGTATAGTTTTGAAACTCGAACTTTCGGACGACAAATATCAAAAATGACTAAAAACATTAATTTCTTTAACCTCAACTGGGCACTTTTCTACAGGGTCACTTTTTTTGCCGATATTTTCAAAAGTCATCCCCTCTTTTCAATTGACTAGCCTTAATTTAAACCTTTGCCACTTCTGGTTTGGAGATGGACGCAACAGCAAAGATGTCAGGTTTTTTTTCACATATTTTTTCCTCCTTCGCGGTACAGGTTCGAGTCTGCCTGCCTACTACCATTTTTTTTTTTTTTTTTTTGCTCAACACATACCAAATACCCGAGCAATGCCGGGCACTCAGGCTAGTTAGTAAAAAAAAAAAAAAAGATGGATTTAGTTATGTGACCTAGAAGGATTTGAAGTTAAATGAGTTGTGCCTTAGAACTTGAAGACTACAACGTGATCATTTTACAAGTCAAATGTCAATAAAGACTTGTAATAAACTATCCTGATGAATAATAAAATAGCAGAAATGGATCAGATAAAAAGAGGCATTTAATCCATCCAACATATGCAAGCGTGTAAAACAGACATTAAATTGAATATGATGATAATGTGTTCTCTTAATGATCACCAAGAACAACCCCTAGATGAGGTACGCAAACAATGATTTAGCCTCAGTCCACACATCCACATCTGACATTAGCCGGCAACATAATATGGATTAAAACTTGATTAAAATAAAAAGAACTGAATGTTTACATTAGGTTATTTCAAAGATGTCTATGTAATATTGGCTATATACTGATACTTCTACAAGGATTTCAAATGTTGATCTTCCAAAGATGCACAGCAATTTTCACTTCCAAGACTGATGCAGTACAAGTATCCAATCCAACCCCAACTACTCCAACCTGAAAGTATTCAAATTAGTAGAACTTACTGTGGCAAGAACAAGCAGGAGTTTCAAGGACAGCTGTTTCAGACTTATGGAGAATTCTCCTGTTAAGAAGTTATTCAGACAATCAATCAACGACTGAAAATAAAAGAACAAAAATAAGTCCCGATAAAATCAAACAAAATGAATAGATGAAGGGAAAAAAGGACACAAACAATATAATCAAACAAAATCATGTTTCAACATGATTTCGTTTGATTGTATTGCTTTGTGTCCTTTTTTTAAGAAAAAAATTAATTTTAAATCATGTTGAAAACAGCAGAAAAAAAATATTTTACCATAAACCCTTGGTCCCTCCTATAATAAATGACTTTACAACTAACACTAAGTCTGCATGACAAGGCCTCTTCTAAAAGACCAATCTTAATCAGTGACCCTAAGTTTCAGTGTTAAGTTACCCTTTTAAGCAACTCCCGTAACCCAATTATTAACTCCAAGTAACAAACCACTTCCCAATTTAGTCTAAGAAATAAACAAAAAAAACTAAAAAAACATGGCTGTTAGCAAGAGAAGAAACCTCCAAGAATGGATGTGAGGTCAGGGAAATAGGAACTAAGTCTTATACCTCTTTATTGTTTGAGGTTAGACAAAATTAATATTTCCAGAAAGAGTAGAAAAGAAATAAGGAAGTAAAATAAAATGAGAAGAAGAGAAAAAAGAAAACTAGAAAAAAAGAAAAAGAAAAATCTGGAAAAGTAAGGAAAAGAAGGAAAATTGAGTCAAAACAGAAATCAGACTTCTTTATGGAAAAAAAAGCAGATTCAACTCAATTCAGAAAATCTAACTCGTTCCAAATTAAAAAAAAAAAAAAAGCAGAATTTAACTTTTTATTGTTCTTTTACTTTTGTTTACTTCAAACAAGGCATATTGTCACTTCGACGTAATATAACGAAGTGATGCACACTTATGTCACATTACGCATATGGGTGTGTGTGAGAAAATCAGCAGCTGCCGTAAGATAGCTGACTAACAAAAATATTAGCAGCAGCAGGTGTCTTAGCACATATGCAAATTAAGCAAGTGTGCACACGCTGCAGTCATGGGAAGAAAAAGGAGAGAAAAAGCAAAAAGGACAGCACATGGTTGAGCAAAGGCAGCAGTCGGCTGTATTTTGACACTTGGGCGGCGAGAGAGAAAATGTGCCGCATAGTGAAAAAAGTGGAAAGGCAAGCAATGACAAAGACACGTGCATGAAAGAGGATTCTGACAGGCATGTTTGACGCATGAGTGAAACACAGTGAAGTGCGTTGTCAGAAATTAATGCAAAAAATGCTTTTTGTATTCACCTACAAAAAATGCTGAGTCATATTTTGTACGTCCTTCCTTGTTTGTTTGTTCCTGCGATGGCTCAAGACAACATGTGGGCCCAAGTGATCTGATATGTAGCGACACGGTTAAAGTGTAATGGCCACGTTACATTAAGGGGTTTCTATTTGGAACCATGTCTATTGCGGATGAGATAAGCGAGATGTCTGTTCACATTACATTTAAACTTCTGTGTGTTAGTACAGGGAGGAAATTCCAAAGTCTAGCAGTCAGATGGAAGAAGCTATTAGAGCAAAAAGCTCTCCAGCATCTAGAGACTTCTACAGCGAAGGAATGGAACTTTGCTTCTAAACAGGTTTGTTGGGTGTATATACGTTGAGGAATTATAAGTACGAGTTCGTCAGAACACATCCATTAAAATATTTGTAAAAGAAACACAGCGATTCAACATTACAACAATGGGACAGGAATTGAAGCTTGGTTGATAGTGCTAGACTTATTAGATTGGAGACTCTTTTTCGGACCCTGTCTAAAAGGAAGAGACTAGTGGTGAATGCACCAGCCAAGATGTGGCAACAATACTCCATGGATGGGCAAATGATGGCCTTACAGACACACAGAATACTCTCAGGTGTAAATACTTTTCTAGTACAGTAGAGGGAGCCGATCTTCTATACAGCAGCCTTAATGTCATCAATGTATTTGTTCCAATTCATGTTGCCTCTGAATGTTAAGCTAAGGAGTTTGAATAATGAGCTCTCAAGTAGGGTGTTATTAGTCATGACTATCAGTGGTTAAGAAGGTCTCTTGTAATTATTAAAGGAAAGATTATTCTTAGTAGCATTAAATTTTAACATTCATTTACGGCCCCATTCCACTACAGACTGAAAGTCATTTTCTAAAACTTCCACTTTTTGTTAATTACAAAAAAGTGAAGATCTCACATCACTGTTACTTGGAGGTTAACACACAAAGACACTCAAAGGTTATTTCCTTTGAACATCTGGAAGTGCCCTAAATTTTCTTACACTGAGTCCTTCAAAATAACACTTACCTGCATGAGGGGCTCGGCCATATCAAAGCCGATAAGGATGTTGATGACATCAAATCCATAATTGTTCAGACTTTTGCGGAAAACCCCCCGGATCAAAGCACACAAAGTCTGCAAAAATACAATGAACAAAAAACTTCAGAAATAAAAAAAGAAAAATCAACCAAAAATGCACAAACTCTCACATGCATAAGATAACATGAGATGAAAGTGTTGTATCTGTTCATTATTTCTATGAATAGGATTAATTAAAAGTATTGCAAAATTATTCTGTTCAGGAAATTCGTTTTACCAATCATGGGGCAGGTACTGTTCTAGTATCTTTAAAAAGTTAGGTATATTCATGTTTATATATTTCTATGTACAGAATTCACCCCTAAACTAATTAACTGATCATTATGAATTTTGGGACACAGCTACTAGGTGTAAGGAACCAAAATGTAGGCTATATTTAACTAATTGTTCTATGCAGAAAAGAGTAATAATAGCTCTTTATAAAAATTCAAATACCTCTGATATTTTTTAAAATGTTAACAATAATTATTAGATATCTATAAATATAAAAGTGAAAATGTATGTCTGCTTGTATGTGTGTTCACTTTTTCTGTATGTCTACAAAAGGCTTTTTTCAGAGAAGCGGTCGGTCGGTCGGTTCACAACTTTTAAAAACTTTTTATATCACATATAAATCGTAATATCTCAGAGTTAACAACGAAGCTCGCCTGTCTATTTAATTTGCTCAATTTCGGGAAGATAAATATTCAACATCTGTCGCTCGCCGCATGTGGGTTAGTCTTTTTCCTATAACATCTTGGGAAAATAAAAATCCGCAGTAAATGAAATACTATCACGCAGTCAAACTTGACCTCATTAACTCATTAAAACGGGCACCTGCCGAATCCAAGTAATTAAATAAATTCAAACGTGTTTCCGTTAGCATCTCGCGGTGGGGCAATGGTTAACGTCGCACTTTTTTTTTCACACTTTAATTTACAACTTTGCCTCAACGGTTCGGGTTCGATCCTCATACTTACCTACCAAAACATTTTTTTTTTTTACCCCCACCCCCGGAGTTTCCACACACACCTCCAAACACCCGGGCAACGCCAGGTACCCTTCGCTAGTCTAATATATAAAAGGCAAAAATGGGCGCAAGCATTTGTGCATATCCACAAAAGGTTTTTGGGGGTTCTTGCGTCAGTCAGATTCTGGGAGAAGTTTTCTTATACTTCTTAGATAGTAATATCTCAGATTCGCAAACAGACATCGTCTCTATCTTTTTTTTTGATTGAGTTTTAAAAAATTTCCTCCGTGCTGTCATTTTCAGTGTTTGTTTGTCTTTTTTGTATAAATAAAGCGAAACTATTCAAACACAACTGCCAACGCCTGACCTTCCAGCCAGGTAGTATCTGTTCTGTAATTGGTCCTTGGTCAGTGTAGGAGAAACCCTTCATACTGAGACACTTACTATTTGTTTGGATACTGCCAGAGTGCCCCCTTTTTGGGGGGAGTTGCTTTTCTCCCACATTAAAAACAACCTTCGTGAGAGGTTTAAAAGCAATGCCATTTCTGTAAGTCATCTTTTCGATCAACTACATTAAATTTGAACGTTTTACACTTCCAGTCACGTCATGGAGTAGGGGTAAGACATCAGATTTTCTTTCACTTTCTTTTCCACCTTTGTGTCATGCGTTCGAGCCTTCCTGTCTACTACCACTTTTTTTTTTTTTTATATTATAAAATAGATGTACTTACAAGTTGCCTTCAATAAATTTCAAAACCTTTTTGTACAGTCATTCAAAATTGTTATACACTCTTAAAAATTCAGTAAGTTATTGCTATACATCTTATGAGATGACTGACCAATTTTTATGATTTCAGGTTCAAATGAACAGCTAAAGCAAGAATTGGAATACACCTTACTAAAGCTGGATTCTCGCAACTGGTGAATTTCAAATATGTAATCTGGTCGTGATGACACTTTAGAAGAACATGTAATAAAATTTTATTTTAAACTTGGAAAAAATGTCACAGAAACGTATGAAATGCTTTTTTGGACCATCTTGCATGAATCGAGCATAAGTTTTGGAGTGGCATAAGAGATTCAAGGAATGCAGGGAGTCTGTGAGAGATGATGAGAAGTGTGGGAGGAGTAAGGAAATCAGAAAACCAGAGTTGATTGGCCAAATAAAGAATTTCATGGATAAGGACAGTAGTGTGTCTATAGAGACAATAAGTGCACAGACTGATGCCAGTGTGGGAACTGTACTCACAATTATTCGTGAGGAACTGAAGATGCAGAAGATTCGTGCATAGTTTGTCTTAAGGGTGCTCAGAAAAGATCGGACTATTTGACCAAGATGACCATCAAAACAGTTTGTCACCTTTCCTATAAGTCCAGATATTGCTCCCTGTGACTTTTTGTTATTCTCTAAGCCCAACGAAAACTTTAGAAGCTGTCGTTATGAGACAATTCAGGAAATGAAAGAGGCTGTGACAAAGGTTATTGACACTTACACAAGAGGACTTCCATGGGGTCTTCCAGAAGTTGTTGGAATGGTACAACAAATGCATTGCAGCCGGAGGAGATTACTTCAAAGGAGACTACAGTTTTATGTGTGTACTATAAATAAAAGTGCCCATATAAAAAAGGTCTGGAAACTTATTGAAGGCACCTCATATTTTATACTTTCTATTTTGATTTATTAACTGTCATTTTTTATTTTTTTTGCTTTTAATAAATTCTATTTTTATATTTTAATAAATTCTATTTTTTAAATCAAATTTTGAAAATTAATTTTAATTATTATGATATTGTCTTGTAATTAAATTACTAATTGAACCAAATTGTTATAAAACTATTACTAATTTTGGTATGGTAGTACTTTTTTTAATCTCTATAAAACTATTGGTGATAAATAGCTTTTAAAAGTGTTAATGTTGTAATACATTTTTAAATTAATTTTTTAGATGATGATGAAATATTTTTTTAGTTTTTTAAATGTTATAAATTATACTTTATTTGTACTTACATACACATGCAATGTTCTGATCAGATAATCATAGAAATAGAGAAGATATTAACAGGCAAATGCAAACAGGTCAATGTTTCCCAAATTATTCTTTTTTAAAATAAAATTATTCTTTTTTTAAATAAAATTTTGAAATTTAAATTCATTTTTTAGTTTTGTTTTTTTAATTAAGTATTTTAAATAAATAAGTACTTCAATGATTTTTATTTTTTAAACTTAACAAATCATGATTATTTCTTCTTTACAAGCACACAATATCAGATTTTATAAATGGAAATGAAAATCCAAACGTTAACAAAATGGATAAGAGTTATTTCCCTTGAACTGTGAAGATTATTTTTGTGTGCAGTCATGCAGTATGGGAATACAATATGACTTCTAATGAGTGTGATTTCAAGTATTAAGAGCACTGCAGAACTGCAACGAAATTCCATATTTATTTAATAGAAAAGGCATAAATGCAGGTAGG
Source organism: Euprymna scolopes (assembly GCF_053919585.1). Taxonomy (NCBI): domain Eukaryota; kingdom Metazoa; phylum Mollusca; class Cephalopoda; order Sepiida; family Sepiolidae; genus Euprymna; species Euprymna scolopes. The sequence goes on from NC_136504.1 coordinate 87,358,773, forward strand.
CAATTTGAGGTTATTTAATGTCATAATTTTAGAAAAAGTGTTTATGCTTCAAGTTCTTTATATTTGTAAATATATATTCATGGTGTTTGGTTTGGTTTGGTTGTTTTGAAAAGAAAATTGTTTCTGCAGAACATGATTAAAGTTTTGCCAAGGAAAAGCAAAAACACAATAACATCAATGTTTGGTGCATTTTAGGCCAGGAAGCCAGTATCTTCAGACAGCCTGCTCTGATAGCACCACGGTAAGTAGGCAGGGAGGGGGTGGGGTCAGTCAATGAGCCAAAAAACAAAAAAAAAATAAATAGTGAAAAAAAAAATAATCGTGAAAAGAATTTTTGAGAATGCCAGACACATGCAGCAAGTAACTTCTATTCTTTAATGTTTATAGAAAAGATGAAATTCTTATAACGTCTGTAGAGAATGACAGTTGAAAGTAAACCAATTTAAAAGAAAAATCAGCAATTAGTTATTTCTCTTGTAATCTCTGTATTAATAAACTTATTAGAAAAAATAGTGTATGCCTATGCATTTCTCACCAATACGTAACTTTGATAAATAAACATTGAATTAAATTTTTATTTTTTCTATTAATTGAAGATTTCTTCAAATCAAGAATTAAATAATGGAAAACTAAAACGATTTCTTTTTTTAACATTCTGTCTAACAAAAGAATTTCTTTATTTCTCTAAATCTTCAACCCGGTAACACTGGATGAATACAACTATAATTGATTAAAGTATAATTTTGAAAAATATTATTTAGCGAAAATTCTGACACCATGACCACCATCATCACAGTAATGAGAGCCGGGTTCTTGTCCAGAATTCCCTCTATATTAAAAAGCAAAAATAAAGAAAAATCTGTATGATGTACATACCTATGATGAAACGAAAACATCATATTTTTAAAAAGTATGTAATTGATCAAATCGTATTATTTTTAAATAAGAAAATCAAATTTTATGAATATCCAAGAAGTGACCGTCTCACAGGTCATTTAAAAAGAAAATATCAAAAAACAAAGAAAGATAAGTCAACAATAGTTCAAACTTACTAAATTCATGTTGTAATGCCTACAAATTCCCATTAATTGCTTAAAAATGAGTTCTTTATCAAAATAAAATTACTTGATTAATTTACATGATTTTTGGAATATAATATTTTCGTTTTGTGACGGGCATGTATATCATACAGTTTTTTTTTGGTTTTTTATTTGCATTTAATATAAGGAACCTTCTCTAAACTTATTCCATCCACTCCTAATTCTTGCAGTAACACTAGGAATAGCTTCTCAGACGAATATTAATAAAAAATATTCTGTGGACACTTTTTCTTAAAACTGAACTTTTATTAGCTATATAATATGTTATGCATTAAATTTATTTGTAATTTCATTTCAAATAAAAATGAAGTATTTATTTACTATAGCTTTAAAAAGTATATATATATATATATATATATATATATACACACACACACACGTTTTATAAAAAATTTGGAATGAATTTCGGTGATTTTTCAGAACTACTCACATGAATTGCATTGACAATTCGGATGGGGCTCGCCTGTTGTCTTAACGTCTCCACACATTTGTAAAACCACAAGTTTATATTTTCCTGAAAAAAAAATATTAATAAAATCTTAAGTATAACAAAGTTAATGAATAGCGACAAATATTTTGTATTAATTGTTGAGTATCAGTTGAGAAAGTGATCTTGCTAAAACAGATTGGAAATAAAATAAGGAATGCATCTGATCATTAAAATAAAGACAATGCAAGTCTCCTAAGCAGAAGTGGATGTGTTGTCATGTGTAGTGTATTTGTATAAGCACATACGACGAGAAGTGTAGCGACATGAAGCTGCATCAATGCAAGAAAATGCAAGAAAAGGCCCAACAGTGTGATATTATTATGGGGTTAGATGGTAATAAATGAAAAGGAACACAGGATTTTTAGGCACAAAACATGTATTCACATAAATTACAGGCAAAGTGAGTTGAGTAATACCATACCTCAACGGTAGGACGTTTGCACACGACCAGCTTGGTCGCATGCCAATCTCAGACTGCCGGGCACCGGTCTTGTTAGAGGAAGTGACGTCATGAGAGTCCATTAATCCCATGGAGGAGCGTCTCCAACAACCCCCTCCCAAGCTTTTTGTTCATAAAAGCTGTCAGTACCTCTCCCTTTTGGGCTTTACTATCAATTGCTCGGTAACCTTTCTCTTACGGAACAACCGCCGTAGTTCAGGTGTTGGTTGAGAACGTTCAAGATTAAAAGTTTCAAAGACAGTGTCTATCGGCTCATTTTTCAATGGTGGACTGTCTCTGGCTTCAACTGATCGACATCTTCTTAGTTGGTTCTGGTGACGTTTGTGGGTATATGTTGGTCCTTGGATGATATATATTATGTCACCGACTCTCTTAGTAATTGTACCCACCTCCCAGAATGATGTGCTGTTTTTATAACTTTTGAAAAACACTTTTTCACCTGGTATGAAACGTTTACTGGGTACATAAGTGATCACTAATGGCCTTGACTGTTTGGGTAAAAGTTTGTCAAAAACGGATCTCACTTTACGTGCAAACATCGTTTCTGCAGATGAGACTGCTGTTGGTGTGTTCGGATTGGGTGTAATCCTATACACGTGTAGAAATTGTTGAATGCTTCATCTGTTGAGGGGGGGGGGGCTCTTGAACCTTCTTCAGTGCTCTTTTAAGGGTGTCCACGAAGCGTTCCACTTGCCCATTTGACCACGGATGGTATTGGGGAGTGGTTATATGATTAATTTGGAACGTATCACAAAAACTTTTGAACTCAGCAGACGTAAACTGGGTTCCATTATCACTTACGATGCAATCGACTACACCGAAATGTGCGAACAGTTCATGTAAGAAATTTATAATTGTTCCAGTTGTTGGTCTTCTGCACCTCAATACCTCAGGCCACTTGGTGAAACTATCGACTATGATTAAGTAATAATTGTCCTCAAGTGGACCCACAAAATCAATGTGCACCCTAGACCATGGTTGGTCAGTCTTCGACCAATGTTTAAACGTAATCGGTGGTGATTTAGCCACAAGGGCACAGCCTGTGCACAAGTCTATCCTCTCATTGATGTCCTTGTCCATATTAGGTCAGTAGACATAGCTCCTCATAAAACTCTTTATACGATTTTTCTCAGGATGTCCTGTGTGAAAATCCCGTAGAATTAATTTTTGTAGACATTTGGGAATCCCCACTCTTTAACGATATAGTAAAACCTCATTGCAAAGCGAAAATACTTCCGGAACATCGCCCTTTGTGGCGATTTTATTTTTCATGTCACAGATGAAGTCATCCTTGTCTGCTTCCCTTAATCTTCGGTAGCGACACAGGGAGTTCTGATTGCGTTGCCCATCATTTTTATTTCTCTGTCCGTCCGAAGAGTGGCAATGATGGAATCTTCAAATAGATCCCTTTTCAATGATAGATAGGCTATCCGCATGGCAAATTTGTTTCGAAGACAAGTACTCCAGGGTGAAATCATAATTTAGTAATAATGTACCTCATCTCAACAGTCTATTAGCCATATATGTCGGAGACCCTTTTTTGGAACCAAAAATCGTGAGTAACGGCTTATGATCCGTCTGCAATGTAAATTTTCTGTCGTGTAAATATCTATGAAACTTTGTCACAGCGAATATAATACTCAAGGCTTCTTTTTCAATTTGAGAGTACTGTATTTCCGCCTTTAGTAGCATTCTAAATGCATGTGCGATCAGTTTCCTGGTACCGTCAGGCATTATATGAAGTATGCAAGCTCCCACACCAAATGAGCCTGCATCACACGCTACTATTATTCTCAACCTTGGGTCATAGTGTGTCAAAAAAAGATCTGAAGTTAACATCTCTTTGATCTTCTCAAACACCTTCTGACATTCTGGCATCCAGTCCCAGGATTTCTCTTTCTTCAGCAGTTCATTTCAATTTAAATATAGAGACAAAAAAGTTAACTTACAATTTAGTCGACAACTTTGCCATGTGTTCGTTTCTGTTTTTTTTGTTTGTTTGTTTTTAGGATTTTGTTTTTAGCACGTAATTGCCAGCCGACTTCTTAGCTCGTCAATTAGAATTTCATTCTTTTTTCTTTTTTGTGGAGTTAAACCGTGTGAAAGTCGAATCTCACATCGCCAGTTGTTATGGGGTTAAATAGTAATAAACAAAAAGGAACACAGGATTTTTAGAAACAAAACATGTATTCACATAGATTACAGACAAAGTAATACCATTTCTCAATGGTAGGACGTTTGCACACAACCAGCTTGGTCGCGTGCCAATCCCAGACTGCCGGGTACCGGTCTCGTTACCAGAAGTGACGTCATGAGATAGTCCATTAATCCCATGGAGGGGCATCTCCAACAATTATGTTTCTGAATTGTTTTAAATAATGATGGATAATTTGTATTATTTGTATCATTCTGAATACTGTTCTCATCTTGAATGTTATTCTCACAACATTTCTGCCAATCTAACCTTTGACTATCTTTAGAACTCGGGAATCGTTTTCTTGAACTCAAGAATCTGCAGAGATTTTTTAACAGAACTTTTTTCTTTAATCCAATTAATTTAATTTTGTTCCGTCAGCCATCACTGAGTAGAAGTTTTACGTAATTCGTAGTTTCATTTTGAGGTTGAAGGTTCAATCTTCAATGCAGGCGATACTCAGAATACAATCGCAAATTACTTCAGACGTCTACTCGGTCATGGTTAACAGAACGAGAGCATGCTACGTCCATGGATGCAAATAAAAGATTCCATCTGAAATTCTGCATGGATTACCGAGTTTAACAAGAAACAGCTTGTTGCAATATTTTTACTCCATAATGGGGTATGATCCCGCACAGTCAGGAGATTCTATTTATAAACGATGCTGCTAGGAACTGACGAAGTGAATTAATTCACGTTCTACTACCAACCAATCAGAAACCAGAATTGCTCCATAAATATTAAACCTTTCTGTGGCAACTTCGCATATGTCTTCTTTATGTTAGAATCTTTTGCTCTGTGGATTCCAACTCGAGAACATGGCTTACACTTCTAGACACCTGAGGATGGTTGGAGGTCACATCAATCAAAATGTTGCAAAAATAACCATCATCCAAATAATTCAAATAAAATCATATTAAGTAGTTTATATTAATGACATTGATCAGGATTAAATATTAAACTAATGAAATGGATTAAAAAGACAATTTTACTTTTTAAGAATATGGATCAATATTTGGCATGTAAATCTGATGAAATAGATTGTTTAATCTGCCTTTTGTTACAAAAGGTATGCCAATCAATGAAATAGGAGAAAATCTGACTTGATATATATAACACTGCATGAACAACCCATGATCCATGATGGCCCTTAAGAATATACTAAGAAAGTGCCAAGCTGGATACAAGTTCATAATGCAGATGAAGGAATGAACCACCTAATGTACATGGACGGCCTGAAACTCTTTGCAAAAAGCAAGAGAGACACTAATAAACATGACCAGAATCTTCAGCCAGGACATCCGAATGGAATTCGGTATCGAAAAGTTTGCACTGCTGATCATCAGAAAAGAAAACTGGAGGCAACCAAATCAAACAGAGATGCAAGCACTAGGCAAACATGACAGCAACCAATATTGGGGAGTTTTCAAAGCAGACAGATTCAAAGCAACAGAAATGAAACAGAAAATTAGAAAGGAATAACTCAGAAAAGCAAGAAAATTGCTTAAAACTAAACTATATAGTAGAAATCTAATAGTAGAAACCTGATAAATATGTGGGCAGTGTCACTAGTAAGATACTCTGGACCATTCATAGGTAGGACCAAAGAAGAACTGAGGCATCTCGACCAGAAGACCAGGAAACTCATGACTAGGCACAATGCACTACACCCAAAAGATGATGCTGACTGACTCTACGTGAAAATGAAATATGGAGGAAAAGCACTGGTTAATATAGAAGACTGTGTCAATCACACCAAAAAAGAATTAGAAAAATACATAATGCAAAACACGGAAAGAATAATTACACTGAATAAGAAACACTGAAAAAATGAACAAGACAGAAAAAGAGACGCAAGGGATAAAACAAGAAAAGAAAATTGGAAAGAGAAACAGCTACGCAGACAATTCACAACAAATATAAATGCAACTGAATTTGAACTGTTTCTGAATTATTGAGATGAAGATGCATTATTTGGATTACTGTTCTCATCTTTAATGTTATTTTCACAATGTTTAAAACAATGTAACCTCCGATCTTCTACAAGTTTCTCTTGTCAAACTTGTGAATCTGCAAGAATTTAGGAGGGAACCCATTATTTAATCTACGAGAGTAGCATGCTTTTGTTCTATCAACCATGAGCAGATATAATATTAAGTAATTCACAACTGTATTCTTAGCATTACCCGCACTGAGGATTGAACCTTCAACCTCTAGAAAAGTGTCATTTACAACTGAATTTTGCCTAGTACTTTTTTCCGTTATGTCACAGGTCTTTGCATACCCTCGGTGCAGTTGATACTCATAATACAATGGCGAATAATTTAAGATTTTTACCCGGTTATGGCTGACAGAACGAGAACATACTATTCTAGATCAAATAAAGGGTTCTGTTTGAAATTTCATGCAGATTCCAGAGTTTAACAAGAAGAAGGTCGATGGTTACATCGGCCTAAATGTATAACACTTAATCACAGTAGTTTGAATAATTCAAATAATATGAATTTGAACTGTTTGACAATTCCATAATCCACTAATAATTCAATAATCAACTACTCTCATTTACTGCACTTCATTGATAGCACTACCTCGATCTCGATCGTTCAGGGGTGTGCAACATTTTTTAATGTTGGGTCACATTTGAACTTTGCAACAACAATGAGGTTCAGTTACCATAAAAAAATTTAGACTTATGAGAACGATAGTTAAGTAATTAAGTACATTCAGTAATATTGAGAATACATTTAGAAATAAAAACATGACATTCAAACATTTTATTAGTTTTTCCATGTGAAACTTGGTATTTTGCATTGTTACATAATTTGTCAATGTCTGCTCTGACAGATGTTGTGGCCACTCTAAGTTGACTTGATAAATTTCCATCTGTGAGCTTTGAAGTCGTCATTGCTGAAAATATGTAACATCTTGTTGCTTATTTACTATGAATTGTTCAATTTCTTTCCTTAAATTCCAAAACCGTTTCAAAGTAGCAGCTCTGCTATGATTCAAATTTTATGCAGTAACTAAATATTATTGACATTTAAATAAAGAATTTACTGAAAATAATAATGATGTCTAGTTTTTACATAAACCTACTTAAAAATATCTTTTATCCACCTTGTTTTAAAATAAAAAGATGCAACGTTTGTCGACTTCCAGGATATTATATGTGGTCAATTCAAAAATGATAGAACTAGTTTTACAATCTAAAAAAAAAAAAAAATGTTTCATTTAAAACAAATATCGAAATTAAAGTGCATAATTATAAAAAACAAAATACTATCTGAGGGCTACATTAACTAGTCTGATGGGCCAGGTTGTGGCCCGCAGACTGCCTGTTGCACACTTCTGTTCTACATCTACCAACCCAAGCACTCTTATCCATTCTTTAAACATGATCATACCAACACATCTCCCTATACTGTCCAGATTTAATTTTCCTCTGAGGTCATCAGATCTAAGCCTGTTTTTAAAAATCATATTATGCATCCATCATTCATCTATTATTTCTAACCATGCAATGCATGTCCTCAAGTTTCACTAGCCAGGTTTCAATTGTATACATTATCCTGCTCTATACCAGGTATGTGCAATTTAATAGCGGAACTGATAGGAAAACATGGTTTTCAAAGCCAGCTTATCATAATTTTTTAATAGATTTCTGACTAATTAACCAATTTTAATGATATTTTCAGTATTTATTAATTAACAGTGACAAAATATCATTTTTATGTATATTTATATTATAACATTTTTGGACGTCTTATTTGTTGTATTAAACATTCCTATCGCATTTAAATGTGTTTTTTATTTATTTTGATACAAACTTTTAGTACTTATGCACTTATGTTACCGTGCTGAAATAATGTTATTATTTAGAAATGCATTCTTAAAATGGGAGGGGACGGAGTTTTGTAATTATTCTGTATTTTCACCTAAGAATTTAATAATAAATAGATATCATAAAATTTGAATCTAACTCGAAATATTTTTTAAAATAGCACAGTAATAAAAGTGCATGAGCACTAAACTAAATTTTTTGTTTGAATTGAATATTTTTTTTTTTAATTTTTTCCAACGCTACAAAACAACGTTACAAAAAATATTCCTTTTCTTTTCATAAAACTGATGTTTTCTAAATAATTGAAAAAAATAATAATGATAAATGTATACGTCATCGCTGTAAGTCATTTTGTAACCAAACATTTTGTTATGAATTTGTATGACAGCATCTTAAAAAACAATAAAATATTGGCGCTCGCTATCATTTCTATCGATGCGCTCATGAAAAGTTCTTAACCAATTTTTTTCAAATTTTATAACAAAAGAAAAACATATATTAGCTATTACATACCATTAAAACAAAGTTTCTATCTTGATTTATTTTTCTACTAGAAAGCTTTAACTTAAAGATGTTATAACTTTTTACTGGAAAGTTGCACGTGTTTTATTCAAATTTCGTAATAAAAACAGTTCTTTTCTCTTATTGTTTTAAAAATATGAAACCTCATCAACTAGTAGAGCTTCCATATCGAGTATTTATATGAACAAACCTAAAACGTGTGCGTGCAAAAAGTCATTTACCGCTCGCAGACACGTCGATATGGCATGTTTCGTAGTTAATAGGTGGGACTGAATTGCAATTTCTTGGAATAATCACAACAAAAATATTAAAATACCATTTTAACGAAAATTTTGCTCCCAGTTCCGGACCTGTATCAAGATGGAGATTGAGGCTGAAGGCAGCTACATTGAATAGATGTCAGCCCTGTTACTTGATCAAGTTACGTGAATTGATATTTTCAATAAAAGTTTTCAAATAAAGATGCAGCGTTGTTTTTTTTTTTTAGGGTGGCAAATTCATCGTTTCACCCTCTATCATTATTTTACTAGAACCTTTTTTAATCTGTGTTTATCTTAAGTGTTTTATGGTCAGTGAGTATGGCTACAGTAACATATGGTTTTCAGAAATATGTCAAACATGTCATGGGGCGGGATTAAACCTATGATTGATAGATAGAAAGTGCACATTTAAAGTGCCCTGCCGTACATGCCCATCAAACAGAAATTAATTTGATTCAAAAATAAAAAAAATACATGCAAATATTTGATATAGTTTTTCCATATGTTTAACATCAAAGAAAGTTTTGACAGTTTCTTAGATTTTTTTTTTGTTTGCATACTTAACAGCCATTAATAACTTTATCTAGAAACACCTCAGCTGTGATATTTGACAATCACTCATGCGCAATGTTAGCCTATGTATGTGTAGATGGAAGTAAAATGTTCATAATGTAATTAGACATTGTTACATAAGAGAAAAGAGGTGTGTAACATCTTTTTAATAAAACATTCTTCTGCCTCTCCCGAAGACTGGACTCTTTCTAATGTGCACTTTCACAACTATCTCAATAAAACAAGACGAAAAAGAAAGCTGACTGACTGACTGACTACTTGACCTAGTTTCAGTGTTTTTAATAACTAGCAGTAACTTCTGAAGACCTGACGTGGCACTCACCCTAAGCTGGTTGAACCAGCTTCCTCCAGAGGTGGTAGTTTCATGGGAATATCAAATTCACAAGTGCTTGTATATCCCGATCAGACGAGATGACGACATATATATATATATATATGCAGATCATCATATAATGATTAGATCACTTTGATAGACGTTAAAAAGCATTTAAAAAATAAATGTTTAAATTCAACAGCATTTCTCAGGGTTAACAATGGATTGGGTCCTTGCTAATGAAGCCAGGGATGGCTTCTGTCGCCGAGTTCGAATCTATCAACTGGTGTTAATCGTGACACCCTGCACTGATGATTCCCAAAAAGATGAAACACTATTGTCTGTAGGAATTTAATTACATTAAATAATTATATATATATATATATATATGTAAGTAAATTTTTGGTACAGCAGAATGGAAGGAGAAATTTCAGAGGAAACATAATTTAATTTAAATACCAAAAAAAAAAACAAGAAATGGGCAGGTGAAATTAAAATTTTCCCTAAGGCCTTATCGTCTGACCCTCTAAGAGGAAACGTCAGAATGATAGATTAAAAACTAAGAAAACGAATGAGGGAAGAGGGGAATTTTGGTTACAGTTGGAAGAACAGTGGAGAGAAAAAAAAAAAAAAAAAAAAAAAAAAAAAAAATCTCACTGTTCAGGTGGTTTTAAATCAATGAATATCTCCAACTGATGTCTAAGAATCTTTTGTCTACACAGGCTAGGTCGAGAGTTGTTAATAACTAACGCCTCAATGATATTGAGATGATAGTTCGACCTAGCACTGTGTAAAACAGAAAACCACCCATCGGAATATTGATCGGCACACCTATTTATACTCAACAGGTGATCGCCAATGGCAGACTCATGAGCCTGGGAGTGCCCGGATGCTCTCGAAACCTGGTGTAGTCGAATATCCCGAGTGATATGTTGGGATATTCTCATTTCTAATCTTTGGGACGTTTTGCCAACGTAGTCAGCTCCACACTGACAAACGAATTTATAAACAACAGAGTTCTTTTGAATGGTTGGCAAAACATCTTTACGAAAAGAAGAGAAAAAGGTTCGAGTTGTGTAAACTACTCTAAGCATAGTAGCTGGAAAACATCGTTGAGTAGCAGAAAAATTTTTTTTTCAGAATATATATATATATATATATATATATATATATATATATATAGCTATTCTTTTCATGAAATACTAACAAAAATTTAAGTTTCAATATGAATTTTTGGCATTTCAATTTTTTAACCCTCTTAACCATCCCATGCCAGGACGAAAGTGGGAAGTTCATCCCTTTTTACTTTTGTGGGGTGGGAAGCCTGTACTTCTTGCCTTGTCTGCCCTCTTCCTGTTTAGTTTGATAGTGGGGCTGGGTAACCCTTGTCTTTGCCCTACAGCAGTCCTGAGTGAAGGGAGAAAGAGGGATAATTAGGGAGCTTGTTGAGGAAGAATGCATCCTTGGTCACTTTCTTCGGTTCCGGGATTTTTCTCCTTTAGAGGAAGACATTTTGGGGTAGTTTTGTTGATTATTACTAAACTTTCAACATAATTTTATTCTCCGTTAATTACAGGGCGACAACGCCTTATCAACTGGGAAATTATTTGTCTCAAGAAGACCAACGGAAGAAACAAACTGTGTTTTTTATGTTTTTTCTGTAAGAGATACAGAATTTAAATTCACCGAGCAGCCAAAGATGAGGACGAACAGGTTTCAGCTGTCCTCATGCAAACTCCAGGAAAAGAAATTCCCTCTTTATTCAAGGAACTTCTAAGTAGAGACAGTCTTGGAAGATGATTTAACCTGGAATTGTTAAAGAAAGAACTTCCCTTCATAGAAAGACATTTTTATTTAAAAAAGAAAACATTAGAACCAGAAGGTCCCAGGAAATTGAAAGAGTGTCTCGAAGAGAAAAACTGAAAGAACATACTAAAGACCTTTTAAACGTTTGCATGTTTCTTGCCTTTCAGGTTTTTATGTTAAGTAAAATTGTGTTTTTACTTTGAATAAGAAAACAAGAACTTTTCTCGTTTGTTCCTTTAATCTGTTATCATTTGGACGATAAATTTAACTTTGTCGTTCCAGTCAATGGAGATAATTCTGGAATAGTTTCTCAATTAGAGACTCCGTTTTTACATATGTTTCTATTTTTTTATTTTTTGCATTTATTACTTTAAAGGTAATTTGATCCTTGCTTTGGGAAATAAAAGCAACAGCATTTTTTAATACAACTTGGACTAAATTAATATATTTTTAGGGTCTAGTTTTCATTTGCTCCTTTTGTATTTTGTTCCTCTTTGTTTATTGCTCCTTTTGGTTTCTATTGACGAGACTTGGCCTTATTTTTCCCCCATTTTTTATATTTGTTACCCAATAAAACGAATTTTGGTAACGACCCCAAAAATTATGTGCATATTCAAATGAAAAGGTTCTATCTACACTTTTTGTATTTAAGATTTATATGTATAAATAGTTATTTCTTTATAACATTAAAGTAGTCAATCCAATATATATTCAAGCAAATACTATCAGCAGCAGCTGATTTTAGTATTTTTGATAGCGCTACTAGTACTTAAATAATGTCTACCATTTATGATTTGTAAAATGTAATGTTTCACATGTAAGTTATTGAAATGGTTAAGAGGCTTACCTTTAAAGATACTAATGCATCTCCATTCAGTTTATCAAACTCTGATTCAATATAATTTGTCTTCACCTGGAAAATAAAAATATTGGACAACCTGAATGATATGAAAGATGAAAATAAAAGTAGACAAAAACATTTCCGGTTTATAAGTTTCTGTAATTGTTAATTTTATGCATATTTGTTTTTTTTATTTTCATTATTTGTCTTATTTTCAACAGAAAACAATGGCTACATTTTCATTCTTTTTTTTTTTTTTTCAGAATAATTGATTACCAACAATTTTTAACATCCATATGTGTAGAAGAGATACCTCCTTGGAATACATTTCAAAAGGATAAATATAAAGATTTCAGACTTCCTCAGCATTAGCAGGAAAAAAATGATAGGCAAGGTCACCAAGAAATCCAAAGATTCAGGAGTCAACTACAAGTACCATCAGAGAGAAATGAATGATCAATGGTCTGATATTACCAGAACACTGTAGTTCATCAATGAAGGTGGCGTTATGGCACTCCACTTATTTCCTGAGGGTACATCCATTTTCTGAACAAGATAATGAAAACTTGAAGTGACTACGTTGCTGCAGGTACGCCATAGATGTGGAAGTAAAAATCAGTGCATTACAATACAAGCCAGAAGGCCTAAACAGGTTGTCAGAGAACTTTATCAACCACACTTTACCCAATAACTTACCTCCCAGCTTGCCAGTCTGAAGCCCTGTCAAGTTTTTTTGAATAGGACACAGTGGAAAAAGATATCAATGAGTGATGGAATGATTCCAATATTTCTCCCAATTCCAATACAATTACAAAGTCCAATTCCTTTCAAATTTCTAAATAGTTATAAGGTTATTAAGTTTGAACTGTTAATTATAAATAATAGATAATATATACAGTAATAATAAACTAAATAAATGTATATATATATATATATATATATATATATATATATATATATATATATATATATATATATATAAAAAGTAGTAGCATTTGTGTGTCTGTGTGTACAACTCCCAATGACCAAAGAAATACAAAGGCCATATGTGTGTACACCTCTCCTGGTCAAGAAATATTAACACCCATGATAGGATACTTCTGTCAACGAAGACATTATATTTTATATGTAATTTCTATATATAGCATTCTTCAAACCACATCTACATTGATTGAGTTACGGTCATTAGCATATCACATTAAATTAAATCTATTTAAATAATTAGCTCGATGATATTACTTATTCAACATAATAGCTTCGTTTCAACTGTACTAATTAAAAAATTTTTAATTATTTAGTTCATTTAAATTTCAATTTATATTTGATTTAACTTATTTTATTTGAAATCTGAAAACGTTTTATTTTCAAACCAGAAAACCAAAGGGGAAATAACTGTGATAGTTTAATTGAAAAATTGTTTTAAACAGAGCACATTATTAAATATTTTCTGTAATATATTTGTTTTCATTTAGAAATATTCTTCTAAACTGAATTATTATTATTTTTATTTTTAATACGGAGGAAATTTTTTTTGCTTATTCTTAATTTTTAAGTAACCTTTTTTGCTTGTTAGAGAAAAATAATTAAAACTAATGTCCTCATTTACTTGCATCCCCATGAAGGCAGAGTTAGTCAGACACAGGCCAATTTTCCATGTGAGTAAAATCCATCATCGCATATATTATCTGCTCCTTTTTTTTGTTTATAAAATTTAATCAGCGTTGCCCAGGATTTATTATAATAATTATACCATAGCAAGTGTGTTTAATTGCCTGCGAAACAGATTTTCTTTATAATTTATTTAATATCTTAAATTAAAAATGGTCAATTTTTACGCCGTGACCCAGCATCGTTTAACCCCTAAAAAAAAAGAAAAATTTAAACCTGCTTTTTGGGGCCTAATACATTTAAGCAGTCTTTATAAATAATATGAAAGAAGAAATTTTGTAAAAAAAATTTTTTTAAATGTAACATTTTAGCGTGGGGGATCACTTTTCTATATAAATTTAACGTAAGATGAGCACTCACTTTTTGGCCAAAAAGTGTTCAACCAGACATGTCATCTCTAGCATTTTTTCAAGTTTGGCGATCGAAAAGGGGGGTGGGGGTGGGGGGGGGCATGGCAAATACATTTTTTTTGGGGGGGGGGGAATTACATTTGAAATATAAGATAACAATAAATTTAATTAATTTTTATGAGACCATTCTGTACTTTCACCAACAATTTTATAAACAGAAAGAACCCCAAAATATGACAAATTCAATTTTGGGGAGAGGGAGGATTTCATTTAATTGTTTTTGGAATTAATTTTTGGTAGATTTGTCATAGTGTTGTATCCTTGTGTTTCTTTTACAAGCACTTCCATAGAATCTGCTCCGAGAAAGACTGTATTAATAAACCTCAAAACTAACCAACTTGATTAGCAACAAAATCACACCCCTTTTTTGCAGAGGTCCCTAGATGGCAGATGATTTTCTACTCTAATAACTTCTTTTCTCAGACTATATGCATTTGGAATTTCCTCCCGGCTTATCATATAAATGTGCAAAAAATATTTAAGCATAATGAGAACACACTTCTTGTTGACCAACTTCCCACTCAAGTTGCCCCCTTTAAATCTGGCCTCTATCACAGGAACTCTTTAAAGCTCAGTGGCAAGATGGGCATGAATGGTTGATATGTTGTAACATAACCAAACAGCACTTCTTTAGATCGCACATAATCGACAGGACATCAAACAATCAAATGTCAAAGACTACCTTAAAAAAATAAAAACAAAGATAAATATTTCAGATTTTTATCACTTTATTTTTATCTATTAAAGTATGCGTCAGTTTGTAATGGATGGGGAAAAAGTACATCTAAACAAGTTATAGAATCTACGAGATCACCCAGGTTTGTATTTGTTTAGCAAATTCCACAGATGGTCATATGTCCAAAGATTTTCATCTAGTAGTTGAGAGACTGGTTCCCTACTGATTTCAACTAGGTCGCTTTTTGAATCCAATTACATTTCCGAATTTTTTAGCTGAAGGTTGATTATTCATATTATTTGGTGAGACATGTCGTCCACCAAAAGTAAGTTTAAAAGAACATAGAAAAGCTGTTATATGTAGAGAGATGGAACAGTCGGGTATGGCTGACCCCATATGGAGGGGAAAAGGAAATCATCTACGTTTATGGGACAAAGTAAAAATTATAGACAGAGAAGAACGGTGGAAAGTAAGATATGATATATAATGATAAGTAGTAAGATTGTACTGCAGATTCCCAAATTCTGTAGAAAGATTTCCGAGTTTGACAAGATACATCTTAAGAAGATCAGAGGTTACACCAACTGAGACATAAAAATAGCACTCCACAATAGTTCGAAGAATACAAATAATACAAATTCAAGTCAATTAGCCACAATTTCTTGTCAATGATTGTGCCATAAGAAATCAAATGGAGTTCATACCATTGATCAATGATAGTACTCCCATAGTGTTCCTCATCTTTCAGTTGGCATTTTTGTCTTATTAGCCTTTATCATATCTCTTGGCCTTGTTGACTGGCTTTTATACATTTACTTTTATACTAACCTATCTCTGTCCTGGTCTTTATTTATCCCTCGTTTTCTCAACTCCATCATTATAACTTCCTCTCTTGTTTTCGTTGGCCCTCACTTGTTAACTGATCCTGCTACTTCAACTGTTCTACATCCTCTAACCTAAGAACTCTCATCCATTGTTATTCCAACCAATGTTACCAAACCAATGAAGTCTCCCATTCTGCACACATCTACCTTATACTACCCAGGTTTAATCTTCCTCCAAGATTATCAGATGTAAGCTTGTCTTTAAGACTCACACCACACATTGATCATATCACTCTCATATCATTTCTTTCCATGTAACACACATTTTCAACTCTCACTGATCAAGTCTTACTTTCATGTCATCAAATTGTGTACATATACTAATAGATGTTTGTCTTGATAAAGTAAAATGGTAAAGCTCTGCTGGTTAGTTCTCTGGACTGACTCTATCCACTCTTTAGTCTTTATCAGCATCAGCCCCTACTCGTTCTCTACCCCAACACTATTACAAAAATAACAAAACTCGCAGACAATAGCAATAGTCTTGTCAACTTAATATACTTGCTGAGTTCTTATCTGTTTCTGTTGTATTACACTTATTGCACACAACCTGGTTATCATCTATGAACCCACCCGTAAATCCACTGCACTAATTTTGTAGGGAAGAGATTTTTATTTTTTTACAAGGGAGTCACCACTTATCAAGGCCCAAAGGCCACTTGAGGATAAGGGTTAATGAATGTAAGGTAGTAGTGTAGTAATCATTAATGGTGGAGATTTGTTAGAATTTGGATTATTTAATGGGACGACTAAACAAGAATTTGTTTACATTGGATTTGAAGGCTGCCATATTGTAATTGATCAGGAAGCAAGCCACGAGAACAGTGTTCCACAGGAAAAGAGTGTTGTTTATGGAATCCACATTTAGATTTAGGCACAGGTAGAGAGTGGGAGAATTTTTTGATTTGCTTTATCGTTATTTTCATGGCAAGTGCTCGACTGAGCTTCAATATATGGTCCCCCCTCACCAAACTTTCAAAAGAAACACTCGTCTAGCTGAAAACACTATCAATAATTCCCCCCACTCTTTATCTGTGCCTAAACCTAAATGTAGATTCCATGAAAAAAGCTTCTTTCTTAGAACTGCACGCCTGTGAAACTGTCTTCCGTTTTCCTGCTTTCCAGCTGACTACAGTATGGTTGTCTTCAAGTCCAATGTAAACAAGTTTTTGATAAGCCGTTCCCCTTGAAGTTAACAAATTTGCTGAATTTCTATTACTGACAATTACTATATTGTCCAAGTGACTACTGTACACTTTTTAACTCTTATCCTCGAGTGGTCCCTGGGCCTTGATAAGTGGTGATGCCTATGTAAAAAAAAAAAAAAACTAGTTGAGTGATTTTTGTGAAAATTTGGCAAGGAGGGAGAGGCCATAGATTGGAACTCAGACAAGCACTTGGCATGAAAATAATGATAGAGAAGAAACAGACTCACAATGTGTATTCTGTGGAAAAGGGGTTGCAGAGAAGAGAAAAGGGTATCACTTATTAAGTTTGGAAGCCGGTTTTGAACTCTGTCAAGGTAAGATAGGCAGGCGGAGTAGCTCCTGCCCAGATGTAGCGACATTATTCCATTTTAGTATGTACTTGGCTCTTATACAGATAGAGGATTGCATCAGCAGCAAGATATCTACTGGAGCGGTAGAATGATCCAACGATTTTTCCAGTGATCATGGCAACAGATTTGATGTATGTGTTCCAAATTACATATTAGTATGTTAAAGAATAATATGAGATGCGATTATCTGAGAAAAATAACAGATCATTATAATGATTTTTTATCGACAGACACAGCAATTACTGTACAGTTTTCTGTAGTAGCAAACAAATACACTACAACGGAATCGATTATTTAAATTTTGGAATCACTTTACATTTTTGTGAATACGAAAGAAAAGATAACATTTCATGCATACATTAATTATTAAAGCTGTGATGATCAAATTTAATACTTTTTACATAAGTTTCCCATCCTTATTACATCTTTCTCACAGAAAAGACGTTGCTCATCTATCTTTGCTCTATCGTTACAACAAACATTTCTCTAGCTACAATCACTGTCAACAATTTTCCTTATGTTCTATCTGTGACTAAAACAAAGCAAAAAATCCACAAGCAAAGGTTTTTTCTAGAACTGCTTCCCTGTGAAACGCAATACCCCAAGGCTGCTTTCCAGCTGACTACAACATGGTTGCTTTCAAGTCCAATGTAAACGATTTCTTGTTATCTATTCTCTTAATCAAATTCTATCCCATTTCCACAACTATGATTGATCATCACAGTGTTGCTTCTTTTTTGTTTCTATTTGTATTAGCCCACCATTTCAAGTCAACCTGCCACTTTCTTTCTAAGTGAACAATTTCATTTGGAGACAAAGATGAGAGAAATACATTTCTTAGTATTACATACATATGCATTTATTATATATATATATATATATATATATATATATATATATATATATATATAACTACTTCATTTACTCACATAAATTTAATATACGAAAGTATAGATTTATGCGTAAACTTTAAGTATTTACTTCAAAAGTGCTCAATACGTAGGTAGAGCTAGTTAGTAATTTATAAAATATATATGGCGACTAAGCTACACTGAATATTCTGCGTTTCATCCACTGTAGGATTCGTCAGGCTTATGCGCATAAGCCTGACGAATCCTATAGTGGATGAAACGCAGAATATTCAGTGTAGCTTAGTCGCCATATATATTTTATAAATTACTATATATATATATATATATATATATATATATATATAGAGAGAGAGAGAGAGAGAGAGAGAGGCTCAAAGTTGTAATAGAAATATTAATATTAATATTTACAGATTAAATTCTACTTTGAAAAAATGCTCAATACTCGAGATATGAAGGGAATTAAATTGTGCAAATTAACATTTTCAAAATTTATTGTTCAAAATCAAGCACAATTACACTTTTTTGATCATTGCAATTTTTTAAGTTTTCACTTTTTGGTACTAACAATTCTATACTTTTGTTTGCTGGTTACTTTCCTTTGACAAAAAAAAAGCCTAATTTTTCAAACTCCATAAAATAAGGAAATAATCTTTTGTATTTTGAATTCCTTGTATTTGAACAATAAGTTTTGTAAATGTTAATTTGCATAATTCCCGTTATAATTATATATATATATATATATATATATATATATATATATATATATATATATATATATATACTCCTATAAATTCGTTTTTCTTTTGTGTGTATTGATATTCATATTAAACCCCTCTTTTCTATTTATTTAAAAAGAAAATACAATTTTCTTATATATGGGTTGTGGAAATGCATTCACTAGCAAAAGATCTAGCTAATTTGCATATTTTTTTAAACATTCATTCGAATTAATTCCCTATTAGTATTTTCGGTTTTCTTATGGGATGATCATCTAGAGTTAACTATTACGTGTAATTATATCCATGCAGATATTCTACATGATTTATACTTGCATAATATTTGCATAAAATTGTTTCCATATATATTTATGTATATGTATATATTTTTGTTTAATCTATTAGTCTATCTATCTAAATATCTATAAAAGTGAACGTGTCTATGTATCTGTCTGCGTGTGTGTGTGTGTACATTTCCCTATGCAATAACTTTACTGAGATTTGGGAAAATCTTTGTGATCGGTTTTCGGCCAAAAATTTTGCTGTTAAGGGGTCAAAATTCAACGATTTGACTTTTGAGAACTCTACCAAACTCCTCCGACAATTTTAGGTCTAAACACTTAAAATTTTAGATATAGGTTCCTTGGACATGGATCTAACTTAATAACTTGATTTGAGTCCAAAACAATAAATTTTAATGGGGTCATAATAGGGGTCAAAGTTAAAAAACTTGACCGCTTTTTTTTTTCTTTTTTTGCTCAACATACACCTCCAAACCCCCAGGCAACACCGGGCTGAAATGCTAGTATATAGAGTTCAACATTCCTTGCAACTTTGAGGGGGTCACAAAGCAATTCATTCATTGTGTTCAACTAGTACAGTTAAGTGCTTAGTTTGCAACAAAGAAATAGAAATGCAGTCTGATGGATTTAATTGTATAACAAAATTCTTTATATTTAAATAGATTGGGGTGGGTTCGTTTTTGTACTTTATAGTATTATATTTTTTTTTATTTCAACAAATAATCAATAATAAGAAAGAAAAATAATTTAACAAAACTTCTTTGCAAGGGCTTTCCACCAGTGGAACACATTATCACAGAACTGCTTTTCTACTGATTACAACTCATTTTCAAATCTAATGCCAATATATTCTTATCCTATACATAAATGCAATTTATACCAGTGATCAATGTTAGTACTCTCATAATATTCTTCATCTTTTGGCTGATGATCGTTCCAATCTCATTATCTTGAGTGGCTTTTGGACCTGATAAGTGGTGCCCTGACAATAAGAGAAAAGTAATAATAATTCAATAATACAGACAAGAACACATGCGCACACACACACAAAATATGGTAGACTCTCGAGGTTATATACCCAGAAAAGGGACCTGACATAGTGATATAAGACAAGAGAGAGAGAGAGAGAGAATAGCAACCCTAGTTAAAGTCAGTGTCACTAATGATACTGATTTAAACAGAACTGAGAGGGAGAAAATAACTAATTACCAAGATCTTATGCATGAAATGAAAAGAAACTGAATTCTTAAGAAGATCTCCATCATTCCTGTAATCATATGGACTACCGGCTCATAAAATAGGAAAATATACTCAATGAACCAAGTGCAAGATAGATACAAACAATTGCTCTTAAAGAAACAGTTAGAATCTTAAAATGATTTCTCGATTAGTCTCTGAAATACTAGGTGAATGTCTAGCATTCGGTAGGTTGCCCCATTCCCAGCAAAAAAAAAGTGATAAAATAATTGTATTCATTGGTATTAGAACAGAGTTGTGTAATCCTTTATTTCCAAAAGATTAACATTTTCTGTTCTAAACTCAAGGTAATTCTATTCACTTTCGAACTCAGTGGCATGATTATTGGCAAGAAATATCAAATTCGTAAACAATTATAATCCTTGAAGGAAGTAAAAAAAAAAAAGGGTATAAAATAGAATAAACAAAGTGAACTTCAAATTCATGCCAATACAAATGTTTGGATTTGACCATTTCTACTGCACTAAGTATGTTATTACAATCTTTAAAGGATGCCAACAATAAGGATATATAAACATAAACAAACTTAAGTTCAAAAAGTATGGTGTGGTTTGCTTGAAGCATGGTTTAACAGATAAAAGGTGTTTTTGAAGGCTTTACAATTGACAGCTTAGAGAATGGATATGTTTATTCACTGATGATGAGTTATACACTCGAAAGGACCTATGGAATAAATACCATCCACAGTTGAAAAAAGAAAAAAGAAAACATTCCGGTAAATAAATAAAAAAAATTATTGAATTATTTATCTGCTCATAACGACTACATTCCTGCATTGTAAGCCTTCAAAAACACCTTTTAAACTCAAGTTAATTTTCAAGGATTTGATTGGAGGCTTTCTACTCTACAAGACATGTTCTAAACAATCAGTAAATGATGAAAATCTTACCAGTTCTGTGTAATCGTTTTCATTTAAAATCTCTTTTAAGTACTCAACTAGTTCCAAACTCATAGTAAAGAAAATGTGTCCAAAATCGTGGTAAGTAAACACTACTATCTACTAAGTTACTAGTAAATAAAGAAACCAACAAGTACTTTCAGTAATACAACAACAATCAAATTAAATGGATAAACCTTGTCCTATAAATTACTCTATCTTCAAACTTCCCACTGTATATATATTTATCAGTGGCTAAAGGTTTCTCATAACAGATATATACACACACACACACACACACACACACATACTAGTAGAGATAGGCTGCATTGCCTGATACCTAATGAGAACCCTGTTTACTTAAGCTCCAAGCTCAGAAACCCATATTACGATTATTATCTTATTTTTTTAATCTTCTATCTAATCTTTTCTCTCTCTAACTCTTCTTCTTTTCTATCTAATATATAAAATAATCTTAGATGGATTTGTAAAATTAGACTTAAATAGCATTTAAGCTGACAAATCAAACTTTGATTCTGACTAGCCAACTTTCATTTGTTATTGTTGCACCATGTTAATTGCAATAAACTAGTTTGCTACAATATTGTTAAATATAGCTAATCTGATCTAGCAGTTTTCTGATAAGTCGAAATTCCTAAATAGTCACCTAAAATGAAAAATCAGCTGAAAGGAATACAGTAGAACCCCAGGATACGGCATTAATCCGTTCCAGGTTTGGGATCATAAGGTGAAATCGTTGTATTGTGGGGCCTATGCAAAACTTTATACAGTACATATTCAAAATTATTAAAAAATACAGTACAGTATATAATACACATGTATATAATCAAATAACATTATAAATAACACCATAAAATGGGGCAAATATCATAACCAGGGGCCAGAAAAACATTGTATTCCACATCATAACCTGAAAATATTTATCCCAGGGCCACTGTATCGCAGGGTTCTACTGTAACTCTTTATCCCAAACAAATTGTTTTTTTCATTTTATTCTTAAAAAATAAAAGCAAAAGTTCATTTGTAATTTAGATTATAATGGATTACTGACCTATTCATTTTTTCCACCCTATGTTTTGCTTCATTCTTATTTTATCAAAACCAGATCGAGGCTACTGAGAGAGTAAGTCAGTGAACATGACAGCGTGACGTCATTTCCTGATCAACATGTAGGCATAGAAAGTTTCCGGTTGAACCACGTGGCCATAAAAAATATTTTTCATTGCCTTAGATTGTGCATGTTTTTTATTCTCTTGAAGAGTAAAAAAAATTATATATTTGCAATCATTTGCACATTGGGATGATTTTAATCTAACAAAATATAACAATAAGTGGGTTGTTTTTTTATTTTTATATCTATCGAAGGAAGTCGAATATTTCATTTTATTTAGGTTTTTAAACTGCAAAACACAATTTTTATATGAGAATATTTTTCAGTCCTTTCTTTTAATAATGAATAAAACTTTTCATCGAGTATTTCCAAATATTTTAAAGTTAGAAGCATTTTTCGCAACAGTTTTTTTTTTAACTAAAATAATTGATGATTTCAATATTTTAGCACCAAGCATAATTTATTTCCTTGTAAATATATTTAAAACTTAAGTTGTTGTTTGTTTGCTTGTTTTATAACATCTTATCTGTAAATAATTTACATAACAGAAATGGGAAATAAAATAGGAAATTTTCTATTCTCGAACACATTCACTTTATTCATTAAATTCTTTATTTTCTCAAACACTTTATTCATACGAACACAAATTCATCTTAAAAATTCATTAACTAATCAGTTTTAATTAAAAAGTTTTGATATGAACTAAAAATAGCATGGTGCATACACTGCACAAGCACTATTATTATTATTAGTAGTAGTAGTAGTAGTAGTACAACAACAATAACAAACAAAAGGTACTTCATGGGGAATGTGGACCCTGCGTAAATGGGTTTTAATTTAATGGTTGCTCCTTAAAAAGTGCATACGCAAAGGGTTTTCATTGGATTATTTAATCATGAACACTTTTTTGAAGGTACTATTTGAGGCAAAAACAAAAAAAAAAAAAAAGGCCAAAAAAATTATTTGAATATGTATAAAAAAATAAATGTAACAAAAAATAAAAAAATATTTAGTGTGGGAAATATAATAATAAAAATAAATTAAAATGAAATGAAAATAAAATAAAAACAAGTATGAAATAAAAGTATGAATCAAACTGAATTAAAGAAATAATAAAAAATTCGAAAAATAAATGTTTACTATATTTTCTTAGTTTTTAACCAATGTTTACATTATAGTATGATTGTCTTTTAGTAGTTATGTGAACTTCATTTCCGTATTCATGTATTCTGCACTGATATAAAAATGAAGATTATAATGGAGTATAGGATTCCTAACCATGTAACTGACGAAAATACGCTACATGTTTTGATGAAAAACATGAGGAAAAAATGAACATAGAAGAACAGAAAACCAAAACTTTAAATGTAATTTCTGTATTAAAAGTAATAGTTATTTAAATATTTCAACATATAATCTTGTGGGGGAAAATCCAGCTCCCCAATAAGGAGTACTCTGGATAGTAACAAAAAAATTGTCTCAATCATGAAAGATTTCTCCTCCACCGGCTGAGGACAGAAAAGGAGAATTGTAGCATCAGCTATATATATGTCTAAAAAAGGCTTTTTAGGCCGGACTTCTCGAGAGGGTTACTATTTTGGAGAACTTTTTATATACTCCCATTTTTATATACGATTTGTGAACGGACCTCGTCTCTATATTAATTTTGATCGACTTTTAAAAAATTCCCTCTTTCGAGTGTTTGTTCGTCCTTTTCATATAAATAAAGCAAAACTAATTGAAGAAAAGCCATCAGCAGCCTTTCATGCTGGGACGTCTTGAAAGCAATTAGCTATGATCAATGTGGGGAAACCCTTCATATCAGACAATTGCTATTCATTTGGACACTGGCAGACCTCCCCCCCCCTTTAACTGGGGAGCTGGTTTTCCTTAACATCATGGGAAAACAAATAAATAAAATGGCAGAAAGCGGAAAGTTTAACTGGCCTTCAGCCAACGTTCATTTTTGCACTTGCGTGATTCTTAACATTTTTGTGCCTGTGTGAACTCATTCACTTTACTATGCATTTCTGCAAGTCAAGTTTTTAATCGCTAAATTTCAACACATGCGTACTACCACTTTTTTTTTTTTTTTTTTGTTCCAAACACCCAGGCACTGCTAGGCACTCCCGCTAGTCTATATATGTAAAAGGCAAAACAGCCACATGCATTTTTGTACGGCTTTTTTCGCCAGTTTTCTCGACACGGTTACATTTATTTAGAAGTTTCCTTATACTTCCTAGATTATAATATCTCAGATCTGAAAACGGACGTCGCCTCTACATTTATTTTGATCGACTTTTAAATAAATCCCTGGTTCCCGCTGTTTGTTTGTCTTTTTCGTATAAAAGCAAAACTAATCGAAGCAAAGCCAGCCACCTAGCTTTCCTGCCAGGGACATCCAGAAAAGCAATTAGTTTTGATCAATGTGGGGGAAACCCTTCATATCAGACAATTGCTATTCATTTGAAAACTGCCAGAGCTTCCCCTTTTATTGGGTAGTTGGTTTTCCCACACATTGTGGGGGAAACAGATGCGGCAGAAACTGGCCTAAAGTTAAGTGCATAAGTCTTAACTTAAGCCAGACGTTCATTTCTCCAAGTCAATTTTTTGATTGAAATGGCTAAATTTGAACGCTTTTCCCTTACTTTTGTGTCATAGCGTAGTCGTAAAATGTCAGGTTTTCTTTCTCTTTATTTTCTGCGTTCGCATCATGGGTTCCCCTGCCTGCCTACTAACACGTTTTTTTTTTTTTTACACACCTTCAAACACCCGGGCAACACCCGGCACCCCTGCTAGTATTTTTTTTTTTACTCATGTTCACCCCTTACAAAGCATATCACCACTTATACATAAGGGGCTACTATTTGGGACCATGTCTAGGAAAGATTAACAAGATATTTGTTAATGTTACATTTAAACTTCTGCATATCAGTACAGCCAGGGAAGCAGGCAGCAGGAAGGGAATTCCAAGGTCTAGCTGTTCAAGGGAAGAAACTATTAGAATAGAAAGCTTTCTGGTATTTAGGGACAACAACAGTGAAAGGGTGAGATCACGTCGAGGGGGGTACAAGTGAAACAAGTTCATCAGAACACATTCCATTAAAATATTTATAAAACAGGCACAGCGATGCAACATTGTGGCGATGAGACAGGGGCTGGAGCTTAGTTGATAAAGTGTGACTGATTAGATTGACAACTCTTTTTTGGACTTTATCTAAGAGGGAGAGGCTAGTGGTAGATGCACCAGCCCAAATGTGGCAACAATACTCCATGCATGAGCGAATGGTGGCCTTGTAAAGGTACATGATACTCTCAGGTGTGAGTAGTCTTCTAGCTCGATAGAAGGAACCCACCTTCTTTGTAGCAGCCTTTGCAATGTCCTCTATGTATTTGTTCCAGTTCATATTGCCCGCAAATGTTAGACCAAGGAGTTTGAAGGTAGAATTCTCAAGTAGGGTGCTATTTGTCATGGATATAGCGGGTTGGAGAGGCGTTTTGTAATTGTTAAAGGAGAGCAGCTTAGTTTTACTAGTATTGAATCTTACCATTCATTTGCGGCCCCATTCCATTATAGTCTGGAGGTTATTTTTTAACAATTCTGCCATTGTCTTAGATTTATGTACATCTGTTCTTCCCTCATGCATATTATAGAGGGTTGTATCATCAGCAAATGTACCCATCTCGGACACAATATTATCAGGGAGGTCATTTATGAATATCAGGAATAATAATGGTCCAAGGATCGACCTCTGAGACACTCGCACATTAATGTTTTGTTGCTTCAAAGTACGTCCGTCACTGACAACCTGTATGCTTCTATTGTCTAAGGATCTAATTATATTTAGTATACATCCAGTTATACCGTACAATTTAACTTTCATTAGCAGCCCTTTATGCCAGACTTTGTCAAAGGCCTTGGATATATCAAGGGCTACAGCCCTGGCTTCGCCCGCCTTATCCAGTACATGGTAAATGTGTTCAGAGATGACTGTTAAAATATCTGCAGTAGAACGACATTGCCTGAATCCATACTGTTTGTCAGAGAGAAGATTTGCTTTTGTTAGGTGGTGAACTAGTGTCTGATTAATTAAGGTCTCTAATTATTATAATAAAGCTGTATTTTTGTTTTTTTGTTCACAATATATGTCATAGGAGATGACGTTATATATGATGTCATCATAGATGTAATATATGGCGTATAGTTTCCACCTGGCAACACCGATACAGCTAATATATGTATATAGATAGATAGATAGATAGATTCTTAAACTAAATTCCCTAAGGTTCTGCATGCAGAACAGAACACTTCAATGATATGAGCATATTGAAAAAAATGGATGAGAGTTCTTGGGTTAGCAAATGTAGAACAGTTAAAGTAGCAGGTTCATTTAACATGGATGATCCAAGAAATAGATGGGAGGAAATGCTAAGAACAAATTTTAGAGAAAGAGGGATAAATAATGACCTGGCAGAGATAGGTTAGTTTGGAAGTCAATTTTTAATAGCTGTTCAATGCATGCTACCATGTAAAGCAGATGTTAAACCGATCATGATGACGCTAATTTGGATAAGTATCTTTCACTTTCATCAAAGTGGCTGCTATAATATTGTGGGTTCTGCTTTAGCACCAAACATCAAGACGAACCGTGACTTTTTACATTGTTTTAGATTATTTATTACTAGAAAATTATAGTATTTAAAGGCAAATAGTCTAACCTATTATTTTCTTAATTGAAAGATATTATTACTTTTATTAGCTTCAAAGTCATTTTTTATATGCTACTAATTTAAATATTATTCCCCTGCTGAGTGACTTATGGCCACGTCTGAGTGCATATATTCTACAGGAGGCTTTCCATAGTCTTACAACATTTACATGCTTTGTAATGACATTTCTAATCAATCACTGTGTTTACCTGTGACACGGCTGTGCAGAGAAATAGAAAATTAAAAATCAATAATGCAAGGCATTCATTAAAAACGCCTTAAACAAAACATTTTGTTTCATACAATTCAGTACATCAAAAGAAAAACAAGAAATATAAAAAGTGATTTTTATGCATACAAATATATATAAAAAAAATCTATATGATATTTTTCATACTCTGTCTGTTGCACTTTTTCTCAGAGACAACTGGGCCGGTCTCACTGAAATTTTGTATGGAGGTGCAACAAACTAAGTATTATGGTATCCATTCGATGTACAGTTAGGGATTAATAAGGATTAGTCATCACAATACCACATTTACTCTCACTATTTCTCTGAAACTACTCAACCAATTTGGTTGAAATTTTGTATGGACCTTTGTTATAATAAGGTACAGCAAACTAAGTATTACGGTATCAGTTTGATGCACAGTTAGGGATTAATAGGATTAGCATTTAGTGTAAAAATGAGCACAAATGTACCCACATTCAACTACCAATTTCGCATAAAACACTCATTCTAAGTCAACAGGTCATAACCGTTCTTAACAGGAAAAAAATCTAGTTATGTTTATATTAGATGTCTTTCACAAACCAGTTTAATGTGCAAAAATGGATTTGTATACTAAAATCACTTCTATTTCAAGTTGTGATAACTCATTTATTTGTTTATATTATTTTAATAAAATTTAGATGAAAACCAAGTGAAGCATGCATGGTCCACCATGAGTGCACAGTGAACGAGGCATACAAAAATGACTAAGTTCAGCATTTGCATCCTCGCCCCTCCATTTAGCCCCAAAAGTCCCCAAGGGTTGTCAAATCCTGGTGAAAAATGAACAAACTGTGCAGTTTTAGGCCTTAACATATGTAAATTTGAGTTCTGCACCATGCAAAAAAAGAAATAAATAAGTCCATCATTTGCCCACCCCCACCCCCATTTAGCCCCAAAAGTCTCCAAGGCTTTAACATATTTAAATTTTAGTTCAGCACCATGCAAAACTGCTAAATAGACATACACAGAAAATGTTGGGCCACTATGGTAAAATTGTCCCAAAAATGGTGTGTTTTTATTAGCCCTAAAAGAGCCCCTGAGGCACACCCAAGAGTTATCACGAAGTATAGACAAACAAAATTATATAGAAATCAGTTAGTTACAACTTTTCAAAAAGTTTTATAAAAATCCAAGGAATCAATTTTTTTTAATAAGCATAAAAGTGTCAATTTTAGCCGTTTTAACCCGAAAGGCACCCTAGGGAGGTAATCAGAGTTTTCCCGGAAAATCCGTTCTGTTACTTTTTTACACATATCATATTTAATGTTTGTGCAAAATTTCAAAAAATTCCAAGACATAGTTACTGAGAAAAGTGCGGGGAAATGACCAGATGAACAGACAATGGTGAATTTACAGGTCCACCCTCCTTTTCTTGGGGGACCAACAAATTTAAACTTTTATCTTTGTAAATGTATAATTCTATCAAGTGTGTCATTAATAGATTGTTTGTTTTTTCAGGTAATTTTAAGTTTGGTTACTGTTTTCAGTATGGAGTCATTTATTTTTTAATGTTCATCATTGTCAACTTAATGCACACAATATTGTTTGTCTCTATGCATATAAAAACAGTCCCTGTCTTAAAGAAAAAAGGCCACCCATTAATACGATGCATTTGATATAAGGTTCTAAGTTGTTTTTCACAAAAAATAATCCAAATTAAAAATTTTAATGAATAACACTTTTAGTTTATTAACAAGTTGTGTTTTCTGTTTTTACATGGATCCAAATCTGAGTGTTTTTTACTGAATTATTATTAAAAGAAAAATATAGCTTGATCTGTACTGTGCTATGAATCGTGTAATGAAGATTAAATGTGTTAGCCATTGAAATAAACCTTATATAAACAATGAAAGTTGTACTTCTGGATCATTTAAATAATTAATTACATTAATAATTAATGTACATAAAAAAATATGTAAACTGTGGATTGTATACCGTTTTTTATTGTGTATGTTTTAGCATCCCACATTCACTTTTTAATTTGGTACCATGTTACTAGTAGAGCTCCAAATATTCTTAGACTATGTGGAAAACTTAAGTGATGAATCAGTCAAATGAAAATTGTTACCCTTGGCTAGTAACTTAGTTTAGTATCATGATAGTAACAGAGTTTCTTTTATTATTTTACAATGGACATCTATTGAATTTCATGGGGACATATCTGACGAAGACAGGTTTGACCCCACTCATTAGCATGTACAGCCAGTTAGTCTGAGATTGCTTATTTGAGACCATATTTTTTATTGTGTAGGTTTTAGTGTCCCAAATCCACTTTTTAATTTGGTATCATTCTACGAACAGAGCACCAAAACGCAAGATGTATATGAAAACGGATATAAAGGTGTCAAAACAGTTTTTTTTTTTTTTTTCCCCATCAAAACATAAAACAAGTTGTTTAGGATGTGACACAATTCACTCAACCAGACACGCCTCTCTAGCAGATGTTGCAAGAAATCGTGTATGGCCTGAGGAATGGTCATTATTACCTATGACTTGTTACTTTGAGGTTTCCCTTTCTCATCTCTCACTTTCAATTCATCAAACGAAGCGATTTCCACAACAAGCACCAGATGTTGTCAGCCAGCTTCTATCAATAAAATTGTTTTGTATTTTCCTTCGATTTTAGGGGCGACACATGCATAAAAAAAAATCAAACTCACTCTCTTTGTTGCACTAGAAGAGGTTCTGTACGAGAGAAACTACATCATGTTCAAATTCCTTAAGGGGCTGCAACAGTCATTTGTCTTCAATACCTTTGATAAAAGTATGAATACATTGCTATACTTCCTAACTAAGGATAAAATACTAGGGAAGACTGGATTCTCAAGCCTTGATAGAAAACCCTGTTTAGAAAAAAGAAAATTCTATAAATGACACCAGTTCGTTTCCGCTTATCCCAACATTATTCTGATCATTTTGGATGTCTTCTTGCAATCAGACTTAAGAAATTCTGGGTGAAAATTGCAAAAACCTTGTTTAAATATGAACTCCATATGATGTAATCACCCTGTCAAAACATTCACAGCACTTCAAAACTGGAGGTATAAAGTATTTTATTAAATAAAAAAACAGTAAAAGTGATCTGGTTGACCACCTTTAAGAAGTTGGGTATTTGTTGTTGAATGTATTATGTTTTGGGGTTAATTATTTAAAAACGTATTATTTAACATGGAGAAGGGAGAGTGTTTTGTAACTATTCTGTACTTTAACCTAACAATTTAATCCCAAATTCTTAAAGGTAAGTGTTCCAGTGGTCAACCAGTGCACTTTCACCAAAAAATCTTTACATTAGCAATCACAATCGTTGCCTATTCACCATCCCTATTTTCTTTTATCTCTCACTAGTTCCCACTCAGAGATTGACTTGCTTGTTTTCAGGGGGTTTTTCAGGTGATAATGCCATGCATCTTTTAGTTGTATGAATCTATTATAATCTATTGGGATATATGTGAAAATGTGCCTTTCCAACACATGCCAGTATGTAAAAAAGCAGTTTTAAGCTGAATATGAATAGTAGGGTAGACTAGTCTCCCTAGGCTTTATAATGAAACTTATCTAGGAGACAGAAAACTCTGAAATAACATCAGTCTTTTACACTTATATATAGTGCGTCAAGTCATTTTTAGGAATTGCAGTTGGAGATTGAACAACCCTTGTTAGACTATAAAATCCTCATCAAACATCTTTCAAATCTGAAAACAGAAGATATTAATCTTGATCTCAAAAAAAAAAACCTAAAAACAGCAAGTTAGTAAGATTTGGACGTCTATCGTAAACCACCCAGAAGAGAGACCTCTATTCAGTTGAGAGAGACAATGGATAACTGTGAAGCAAGGGTTGCACAATCTCCAAACACACCTCTGCTGAATCAGCATTGCTCGAGTCTAGTGGCAAGAGGAAATCCAAGATCTTTTCATACTTAGCACATGATATTCCGAAATGGTCACCCATTCAGTACTGACAAGGCTCAATGTCGCTTAACTTGAGTGATCTAAAAAAAAAACATAAAAACTGAAATAACTCGAAGGAGCCTTAGAAATCAGTGTTCCTGTACTACAGAAACTCATCAGCTTGATTACAACTAAATCAAGTCTTAAAAAGTTTGTTTCTACTTTCATAATTTGATAAGTGACTGTGATAGGAGCAAAGTCCAATTTTACTATTGTGTAATTAATTGAATATGAGAGGCCAACACAAAGAGGTCAAGAATTTTAAGAGTATGACTGTCAGAGAAGGAGGGGATGGGATAAGATCTGAAAATTGTTTACACACATGAGACTCTTTTCATCTATACCAGTCGAGGTACATTGTGGCATCATTATGACAACTTAGGGCATAAATTGAATCGTCAGATCCTTTATTTGTCAAAATCAGGGATCATTTAGTTTGGTCTTAGTAGGTGCAACCTCCCAGACATTACCTCCTCTTTTTGGAGTAGGTGGTTATTGCTGGTTGCTTATACTGACAAACACCGATAGATCCACTTGTAGCTACTTTTATACCCAAGCAGAAGGGAAGCTGGTTTTTAGCACATTCTGGACTTGTTCCACATATTGGTGCAGTGGGAAACACGTTCGGTTTAACTCTAAGTGCCCTCTATCAGGCATGAGCACCTCCTTTGGATTAGCAATACACATGAAAAAAATTTAATTACTAGAATAAAATAAAATACGCATCAAGTGTACTTGAAAACCAAATTACGCAATTTTATGAAAATAAACAAATATTTTACTTGTTTGAAATTTATGATTTAAATATATTTCGGAGTTAAACTCCATCCTCAGTATTCTGTTTGTTTCTTTTTTTTCTTCTTTTTTCTTGCCATGTTATAAAGTTGGAGAAAGAAAAGTCAGTAGTAAAGATCCACGCGTTGTCTCTTAGCGGTTTTATTTTGGAATGCAGGGAATGGTGCATTGGCTACGCAAGATTAACGCCAGAGGTGTGAGTTATATACCTCGAAAATATATTTAAATTATAAATTTCAAACAAGTAAAATATTTGTTTATTTTTGTAAAATTGCATTGTAATTTTGCTTTCAATCACACTTGATGCATATTTTATTTTATTCAAATTAAATCAACGCTTCTATAACTGAACTTACACCCTTGACGTAAATTACTAGACTTTTTAACCCATAAAAAAATTAGCAAAAGTTATAGTCTGTTAACTTATAATAAGTGCTTTAACCAAATTGATCATTAAATATATTTAAATCTATGCACAGTTTTCCATCAAATATTAGTCTGTAATAGACTTTAACGACGTATTGAACAAATATTATAATACTTAATTTTCTGCATCTTATAACGACAACGTCCAATACAGCATTTATAGCAAGATCAGCTCAGTAGTTTCCAACAAAAAGTAGAACTTACATACTAATCCTTATTAATCCTTAACTGTACATCGAACAGATACTACAATAGTTTGCTACACATTATTATAACAAAGATCTATGCAAAATTTGAGCCAGATCGACATTGACTCAGTAGTTACTGAGAAAAAGTTGAACTTGAAAAAGAAATCTCTATTAATCCCTAATTATGTATCAAACAGATACCACAATATTTAGTTTGCTGCACTTTATCATAACGGGTCATACAAAATTTCAGCGAGATCGATCCAGTAGTTTCCAAGAAAAAGTTGAACAGTTAGACAAAGAGAAATATAATATAGATATCTTAATAATGGCATATACAGAAAGAATTTGATGATCTAAAAAAAAAAAAAACTGATGCGAACAAAAGTAAAAGAAAATGCTTTAGTTCCAAACCAAAATATTTTCTCGAGTGACCTTAGTGTATCCAAGAACGTTTTCATTTTTTTTTTACATAGGAGACCACTCGAGGATAAGAGTTAATGGTTGTACATTAGTCAATGGGATTATAGCATAGTAATCGTAAGTAGTGGAAATTTGGTTAATTGGATTACTTAGGGGGACGGTTCATCCAGAACTTGTTTACATTGGACTTGATGACAATTAAATTGTAGTCAGCTGGAAATCAAGCAAACGGAAAATGGTTCTATAGGCATGCAGTTCTAAGAAAGAAGCTTTGTTCATGGAATCTACGTTTACATTTACGCACAGATAAAGAGTGGGGGAATTATTGATAGTGGTTTTGGCTAGACGAGTATTTTTTGTGAAAGTTTGTCGAGGGGGACCATAGACTGAAACTCAGACGAGCACTTGCCATGAAAATAATGCTAAAGCAGAGACAGGCTTGCAACGTCTCTTCTGTAGGAAAGAGGTTGCAAGGAAGAGAAAAGGGCATCCCCCACTAAGCTACAAAGTCTATTTGGAACTCTGTCAAGGCAGGATAAGCTACCTCTAGCAGCTCCTTTTTTTTTTTTTTTTTTTTTTTTTTAAAACAAAGGAGTCTCCATTTATCAAGGCCCAGAATCCACTCGAGGATAAGGGTTAATAAGCACACAGGGGTCAATGGGACAATGTCGTAGTAATTGTTAGTAGTGGAAATTTGGTAACTTGGATTATTTAAGGGAATGGCTCATCAAGAACTTGTTTACATTAGACTTGAAGACAACCATATTATACTTAGTTGGAAAGCAGGCAAATGGAAGAGAGTTCCACAGGTGTGCAGCTCTAAAAAAAGAAACAAGAAACTTTGTTCATGGAATCTACGTTTCAGATAAAAATATGTGGGGAAAATTGTTGACAGTGGTTTCAGCTAGATGAATGTTTCTCGTGAAAGTTTGATGAGGGAGGAGCATAGATTGGAGTTCAGACAAGCACTGGCCATGAAAATAAAGATAAAGGCTTGCAATGTCTATTCTTTGAAAAAGAGGTTGCAGGGAAGAGGAAAGGGCATCCCCCACTAGGCTACTAAGTCTGTTTTGAACTCTGTCAAGGCAGGATAAAATCTTTCTAGCAGCTCCTGGCCAGATGTGTCAACAGTACTCCATCCTTGGACGTACCTGGCTTATATAGGTAGAAAATTGCATCAGCAGTGAGATATCTAATAGATCAGTAGAAGGATCCCACCATTTTCCCAGTGACCTTGGCAACCGATTTTCAGATCAGGACTAATGCTCAAGCCCAGGATATGGAGTCTCCTCAAGATGAGAGCCATTCATTTCAATTGATGCCAGATGGGGATCAGAACACTGATGATATAAAAACAAAAGCTTGGTTTTAGATGCATTAAAAGTAACCAGCCACCTCTTTCCCCACTGTATCACATGCTCAAGATCAGAGGAGAGAGA
Source organism: Euprymna scolopes (assembly GCF_053919585.1). Lineage (NCBI taxonomy): Eukaryota > Metazoa > Mollusca > Cephalopoda > Sepiida > Sepiolidae > Euprymna > Euprymna scolopes. The sequence goes on from NC_136504.1 coordinate 87,393,733, forward strand.
ATCAGAGAGAACTTGGTCATTTATGGCCTTTGATGTACTGCCATAGATGATAGTGTCATTTAGTATAAATGTCTACAAATGATCTAAGGATGTGATTTGGAAAATTATTGATGTAGATTAGGAAAAGAGTTGGGCTCAGGATGGTTCCCTGAGGAACACCAGCATTAATACTGTGAGCTTCTGATTTCTGCTAATCAATCACTACTCTTATGAACCTATCAGAGAGAAATGATTTAATAATTGAGAAGACATTTCCACCTATACTGTAACAGGAGATCTTGTGAAGTAAACCTTTATGCTATACTCTATCAAAGGCCTTTGATATGTCAAGAGCAACTGCCCTAGAAAGGAAGCCTCTGTCAAGAGATTCGCTAATCCTATGAGATATAACCGTAAGCACATCTGATGTAGATCTAGCAGAATGGAAACCACATTGTATGTCACTAAGAAGTTTATTTTTGCTGAGGTTGTTGACTATTTCTCTATTTAACAGATTCTAGCAACTTACTCATGATGTATAGGAGACTTATTGGTCTGTACTGAGAGGGAGATGAGCGATCACCTGAATTCTTAAATACAGATGAGGTTTTCCAGGGTGACGGGAAGTAATTCTCCTTAAGATAACGCTTAAACAGCTTTGTAAATATGGGAGCTAGTTCTGGTTGAAGCTTTTTTAGCACTATAATAGGAATGCCGTCAGGGCCAGTTGCTTTACTGGAATCAAGGTTTTTGATTAGCTTGGCAACATCACGCACAGATATTTGTATGTCGCATAGAAATTTTTCTGATACAGAAGGAAATATTGGGGGGTTGGTAGCCTTGGTCGCATAGGGTAGAATTAGCTGCAAAGTTCTTGGCAAAGAGTTACTTCAGGTCCACTGATAATAGTTGGGATAGAGCACACGCTTCTGTTCAGGATTCTGTTCGCTATTTGCCAAAACTGATGGAACCAAGCCACTGCTTTGGACTTGACGGACTGAGCATACAACTCTCTTGTGTTCTTTATTATACATTTTTATCTGCTTATTTATAATGTGTGCTTATTAACAACTAACTAGTCTTCAACACAAAACATGTAAGTTCTTTCATTTAGTGAAAAAAAATTAAAAGCAAATCTCACGGACATAGTTGTGAAAAGCATACAAAAAAATAAAGTAACTTTCTTTATAAACAAGTGCTTGCTATAAAAAAACATAGCTCAAGTTCATAAAGATGGCGACTATGTTTTTTCAACAATTTTCATTTTGTTGTTTCATGTAACTTGTTATGACTTGTTTTTATTATTTCGATATTTATGAAGAGATAATACGATGCTAAAATAATAACATTATTAAGAAATCTATTCTTAATATGGGGATGGAATGGGATTGGTGTTTTATAATTATTCTGTACTTTTACTTAACAATTAAATCAACAAAAGACACTGTAAAACTTGAATTTAACTTAAAAATACTATCAGAAAATAGCACAGTACCTTTCTTGCATAAGCAGAATTATTCCTTTTAAAAACATGGTTTTAATAAATGAAAAGGTTAAAAACAATGTAAAAACTCATTTCACTAAAGAATTTCTTTGGCTGAAATAGGAATTCCACTTATTTATTTGGTGTAAATAAACTTTGTTGAAAAGAAAACCGAGCCTATATCTCGGTTCTTTCATTTTACTTAAAATCCTTCGATGCATATGTAATCGATTGTTAAGAAAAAGCGTTGAAGAGAAAGATGTTTACTTGCCCCACCACCACTCAAATAATATGACATATGTACCTCAAAGAATTGATGATTTAAAAAAATCGTAAACTTCCTTGCATATGTAATCTATATAGCTATAAAAGAGAAAATGTGTGTGTGTGAGGACACTTCTCAACCTATATACTCAACAAATTTTTGATTTACAGACTTGAATAGAATATTCAGACATGTGAAAAACTTTTTAATTGGTTTCATTCGGAAAAAATGACTGATAATTGAAAAATTGGTACATGGGCATAGTCAGATTTTTATCTGTTTGTCAACTGTTTCACGACTGTGCATGCGCGGTTGAGAAACAGGTTCGTTATGTTAAGGATAAGTAGGTTTAAAAATACATTTAAAGATCCTGTCAAGCTGGTGTAATGGTTATTGTACTGGCTTCACTGTTTTTAGGTTTTGATTCCGATCTCAGCTCAAGTATTATTTTTTACTTATAGAAGTGAACTCTTTAGAAAGAAATAATACTTGCAGTTTTGACATTGTTTTTAACCTTTTCATTTATTAAAACCATGTTTTCAAAAGAAATAATTCTGCTTATGCAAGAAAGGTATTGTGCTATTTTCTGATAGTATTTTTAAGTTAAATTCAAGTTTTACAGTATCTTTTGTTGATTTAATTGTTAAGTAAAAGTACAGAATAATTATAAAACACCAATCCCATTCCATCCCCATATTAAGAATAGATTTCTTAATAATGTTATTATTTTAGCATCGTATCTTCTCTTCATAAATATCAAAATAATAAAAACAAGTCATAACAAGTTACATGAAACAACAAAATGAAAATTGTTGAAAAAACATAGTCGCCATCTTTATGAACTTGAGCTATGTTTTTTTATAGCAAGCACTTGTTTATAAAGAAAGTTACTTTATTTTTCTGTATGCTTTTCACAACTATGTCCGTGAGACTTGCTTTTAATATAATTAATATAATCATAAATATAAATAATAATGATAAAAATAAATATAATCATGTTAGTAGTAGCAAAAAAATCTGTAAAAACTTTGTAAAAATCTTTTATCATAGACAATCTGACTGTTCAACAGATCTGGCTTGTTAGGACTTCAGATATATCATTCTTCAGTGCAAGGACCCGAATGTATATTCATATAAGTTGTACCACTAGTTATATAGGGTTCGAAAAAGAGTCTCCAAACTAAATTAGGGATAGTTTTCTCAGTGCTACGGACATCTCCAAAGAAGACCCCAAACATCGGTACATATGCTTTAGAGTAGCCCTTTCAACACAGCATTTATATTTGCCCTCTACCATCCCCATCATGATGGAGTAGCTATCTTTGAGAACATTGTTATACAAATTGATAATACCTTGTCTGCTCATATCCCAGCTATCATTCACATCTATAATAATGTTGAATGGCTAGACCACTCAAACACGACAAATGATGATGGGAGGTTCTGTCATGATTTCTCCCTTGCTTATGACTTGACACAGATTATTAACGAACCCACTCTGGTACTCTAACGGTATACTCGGAACTGCGCTCATACTGAGTTCTGTCTACGCTAGGATCGTTTTATCACTCAGTTGTTTTAGTAATGATAAAAGCAAAGTATAACAAAACCTCATCGAACAGTATATAGATAGTCAATGGCCGACTGGAACGATTTCTGAATGTTCATATCGAGCCTACCCCTACACAATGTTTAAAACGAAAGTATCCAATATAGTATCCGACTTAACTGTCAGCATAGACAGCTATATATTCTCCAAAACCTTTCAACAGGAACCAAGCAGCCAATCATGGTACACCCCTGAATGTGCTGCCGCCATCATAGATAGAAACTACATTAATTGTTTTAAACGTAATAGATGTTTTGAAACTAGATTGGCCTTAAAACTGCCAACACTCACGACCAAAGGATTATAGAAAATGCAAGACAGTAAAATGCTCAGTCTATCAAGTTCAACGTAGAATAATACAAACTTGACTCCCAGGAGTTTTCGCAAATAACAAGATCTTGAACAGATGCATATCCTCTATCCTAATCATCATCAATGGGTCTGAGGTGATTTTGTCAGTATCTGACAAAGACAAACTCTTTGCCAAGAACTTTGCAGCAAACTCAAACCTATGCTATCAGAACTACCTACCTCCCAAATTTCCTCCCAAGACCAAAAATAATCAGTGCGACATCTACATATCTGTTTTTTAATTTGCCATGCTAATCAAAAATCTTCATGCCAGCAAAGCAACTAATCCTGACAATATTTCAGTAATAGTACTCAAAAAGCTGCGACTGGAACTAGCACTCATGCTTGCAAAGCTGTTCAATTGATGCCTAAAAGAGAAATACTTCCCAACAACTTGGAAAATCTCATTTGTCTATCCAGTATTTAAAAATACTGAAGATTGGTCTTCTGCATCTCAGTACAGACCTTGAGCATATGGTGCAATGTGGCAAAAGGTAACTAGTTAATTTTAATGAATTTAAAACCAAGCTTCTACCGTTTCACCACCCATGCTTTGAGCCCCACTTGGGCCCCAATTGATATAAATGGCTCTCGTCTCAAAGAAGCACCCCACTTCTAGAACTAACCGTCACTCCAGACCAAAAATGAAAGACTTATATCAAATCTATTGCCCAGGTTGCTGGAAAAATTGTTGTATCATTCTACCGCTCCAGAATGTATCTAACTCCCGACTCAATTCTCTACCTGTAAAATAGCCAAATACAAATAAAATAGAGTACTATTGCCACATCTGGAGTGGAGCTGCTCGGGGCACCCTATTCTGCCTTGATAGAGTCCAAAATCAGCTTCGAAACCTAGTAGAAATGTCCTTTTCTGCAACCTCTTTCCCACAGAAGAAATATTGTGAGCCCGTCTCTGCTCTACCATTATTTTCATGTTAAGTACTCATTTGCGCTTCAATTTATAGGCCCCCCCTCTCCTCCCCCCGGTGAAACTTTCACGAAAATCACTCATCTAGCTAGAACGACCATCAACAGTTTCTCCCAACTCTCTATCTGTATTTAAATCTAAACGCAGATTCTGAGAACAAAGCTTCTTTCCTAGAACTGCCCGCCTGTGGCACTCTGTTGCATTGGCCTGCTTTCCAGCTGACTACAACATGACTATCTTCAAGTTCAATATAAACAAGTTCTTGTTGAGCCATCCCCTTCAATAATCAAATTCTACCTAATATCTACCACTAACGATCACTATGCTGTTGTCTCAATTACTACTGTACACTCATTAACTCTTATCCTCAAGTGGCCTTCAAGTCTTGATAAGTGGTGAATCCCTTGTAAAAATGAAAAATATTGGCTAATCCCCAAGCTCTGACCCATAGCTACAACGTTGCATCCCTACGCTTGTTTTATAAGTACTTTAATGGAATGTGTTCTGATGAACTCATAGCACTTGTTCCCTCTTGACCTTCACACTCTCAACCAACCCGACAAGCAGCAAAATTCCACTCCTTCATTGTTCTTTCACAGGAACCCCTCACTCAATTCACTGTCCCATGAGGCTGGAAAGCCTTCTACTCTAATAGATTCTTTCCTCGAACTGTAAGATTTTGGAATTCCCTCTGTTTCCTGCTTTCTTAACTGTACTCTTATATAAAAGTTTAAGTGCAATATGAACAGACGTCTCATTATTCAACTTCCTACAATTCCCTATTAGATACAATTCCAAATAGTAGCCCTTACAACCAAGAGGCAATACACCGTTTAAGGTGAAAAGATTTTAAAAAAATAATAAAAAAAAATAATTAGCTGTTGCTAAACCATCTCACAAGCTTTGAAAATTGATTTGAATCAGCTGGTTAGATTGCATGATTTATGACAAATGTCCTATCGGCTTACAGTCATGAGACTTAATGATTAAGAATGATAAATGCAGGTGTGGTGGAAAGGATACAGATTGATCGCTCACATCTATCATTTACTTATAATGGTCTCCTTATGTCAATAAAAAAGACAATGTTAGATCAACAAAAAAAAAGAGATCAAATTTTTTTTTTAAGAACATGTTAGAGCAGGAATTCCAAACCTAAACTTTTATTTTCATTTATATAATTATAAAACTTTGAGGACTGTTCGACCGCCCTTGCTTGTATCTTGTCTATATAAAACATTGTTGTCACAGAAACCAGTTTGCATTTCATAAAATTCACACTATTTTCCACAGTTCAACCATATTAGAGTGCAAATAAACTTCAATCTTTGCATAATTTGTAGACATCGTTTCATTCATGAAACTATGTTTTGTTATGTTTTGGTGTTATCTGCTAGTACTCAAATCATATTTTATTTTTACTTTTGAAATCATAACTATATATTGGATGTAATATAACATGAAATTATTGACTATGATAATAAATACAAAATTTGTATGAATTAAAACATATTTAAGTGTATTTTATGACCAGGTAACGCAAGGTACCCTTGCTAGTTATATCTAAAACTTCTAACATGAGCATATAGATCTTTGCAAAATATTAACAATGATACTAAATTTATTTTAGTAATGCCTAAATTATCCACCAAATTATAACCGTTCAAACATGGTTGAAAATTTGTAAATTTATCATCTTGTGTGCTATCAGTTCACAAATCCATTTCCACAGGGTGTAATTAAAAATACAGGTTTTGAGCACAAGTAAAATCCTTGTATTATGTCATCTTGTGGTAAATTAAAATTAAAGAATTGAAACAATAATCTATACTCCTATAATTTTTTTTTGTTTTGTGTGTACTAGCATTTCAGCCCGGCGTTGTCTGGGTGTTTGGAGGTGTATGTTGAGCAAAAAAAAAAAGCGCGGTTAATTTTTTTTTTAACTTTGACCCCTAATATGACCCCTTAACACTTATTGTTTTGGGCTCAAATCAAGTTATTAAGTTAGATCCATGTCCAAAGAACCTATATCTAAAATTTCAAGTTTTTAGACAAAAAATTGGCGTAGAAGTTTGGTAGAGTTTTCAAAGGTTAAATTGTTGAGCTTTGACTCCTTACTTTCTGGCTGAAAACCGATTACAAAGATTTTCCCAAATCTCAGTACCCTATATATCAAATTTCGAGTCTGTAGACTGAAAATTGACAGATATTGTGTAGGGAAATGTACACAGACAGACACACACACAGACACTTTTACTTTTATAGATATATAGATCGATATTCATATTAAAAACTCTTTTTTCTATTTATTTAAAAATGAAATACAATTTTGCTGTATAAGGGTTATGGAATTGCATTCATCTGCAAAAGATCTAGCTAATTTGCATATTCTTTAAACATTCATTTTAATTAATTCTCTATTATTTTTTTTTATTTTCTTATGGGATGATCATCCTTAGTTAACTATTACGTGTAATTCTATTCATGCAGATATTCTACATGATTTATACTTGCGTAATATTTGTGTAAAAAGGTTATAGCAAACACAAACCTCTTTCTATATATATTTATATATGCATATATATATGTATATGTTTAAAAAATTTTGCCTACCAAACTCCTGTCAATTTTTGGTCTACGGACATGAAACTTAATATATAGGGTATTCGAACCCATGTGAAACTTTATATTTGGGCTTTACTTGGGGAAAATCGGTACAAAAGAGTGAAAATTAAAAAAACTGGAATTTGCCAAGTGAAAGTCAAATGATGGCATTACAAACATGCATGCGTAACGTAATAGCTATTGGTTCATGTTTTAATTTTTAGCCTTGCAACAAACTTGTCTTCAAAGCTCAGGAATTAATGTCAAAGGAAAAAGTAAATCGTAAGCTAAATGTTTTGGTTTCGATTCCTGGTGGTGACGCACAAGTCATTCTTTTTTAACTCCTCAAATCATGTATTGGGTCGAATATAATATAATAATAAATATGAAATCTGCATTAATCAAAATATCATATTTAAGCGTCTTTTACAACCGGGCAATGCCAGGTGGCCCACTAGTTAATAGATAAAGTCAATCAAAACATTGGGCCAACCCATTACCTTTCAGAAAACAAAAAAACATACAAAAATGACGCATGGAAGCAAACTTTGTTCATATAAAATTCATTGCAACAACTTTTCACTGAATCTTTATAATAATGATACATAGTAATATAGAGATCAAGTTAGGTTTTCTTTTAATGGTAAATAAATAACTGAAATTGTAATAACTGGTTAGAACATATGCACTGCTTAAGTACTGAATAATTATGCCTACAGCTTAGGATCAGTAGGTATGGAATGATTTGCTAATAATGTTAAACTATCTGGTAGATAATTATAAAATGGAATAACACACAAACAAGTTGTAATATTGGGAAGATACTTGGAAATTAAAGTTGAACATATTGACACTCATGGGATTAGTTTTCTGAATTTTTAAGATGAGGATTGATTATTTATGATATGGAGTATTCAGACTACTGTTTTCATCTTGAGTGTTATTTGCACAATGTTTCCGACAATGCAACCTCCAATCTTCTTCAGGTGTATCTTGTTGAACTCGAAAATCTTGCTGTCAAACTCAGGAATCTGCACGGAATTTCAAACAGAACTCATTTAATTCACAGGAGTAGCATGCTCTCGTTCTGCTGGCCATAACTGGGTAAAAGTCTCAAGTAATTTGCAATTGTATTCTTAGCATAAACTGCACTGACGATTGACCTTTCAACCTCCAAAAGAGTTTCACTTAGAACTGAATTTTACCTAATACTTTATCCATTATGCCACAGGTTTGGTGAATAAAATGAAAGAGATTAATATATGAATGTTTACACTTAACACAGCAGCTGTCACTTGAATTCGACTATCAAGCCATACCTAGGGTTAAATTTAAACAAAATAAGATACAATCTCAACATAAACACAAACTATAACCTACAGGTGCAGTTCAAACAAATTCACAGTGCGCCACACACAAAGACATCTGTTGACTGCCAGTCAATTAGTCTTGTAGCAAAAGGATTATCAAGTTCTTTTTCATGATTTTGTCCAGATTAAAATAGGTGTTGGACCACTGATCATTGGAAAATTAGTGTTGTGCATGTACTACATATTGTATTCAGGAATATTAAAATCGAATTTATACTAAACAACAGTATATTGTATTTATTTGCTTCCCCACCAAAGCAAATTAGGCACAAAGCCGTTTTTAATGTGGGGTAAAAACCAGCTCCCTTAAAAGTAGGCAAAAAGGGGGCACTCTGGTTACCAAAAATAATAATTGTCCCAGTATAAAGGGTTTCCCCTCCATTGACTGGGACAAATTATCTTAAGTGCAGCATCTGCAGAACAGGGTATTTATTTGCTCCCCCACCGAGCAAATTAGGAACAAGGCCGATTTTTAATGTGAGGAGTGAAGGGGAAATGGGGACCAACTCCCCGGGGAGTAGGGGAGCTGGATAGTGACAATTGGTATGAAGGGTTGCCCCTACATTGACCAAGGTCTTATATGTGGGATTGCCCCCACATATGGTCTTTGCTTGCAGTATCTGCCGGAACAGATACTACACTTTGAGATATTAAATCCTTTATTCATGTTAAAAATATATTGAAAATCAACAATGAACAAAAAACTTAGGCACATGGCCAACTAAAAAGGGGGGGGGGAGATTGTGGGTGTCGTTGGTCATCCTTGTCAATCCAGAACTAAACAAAATTAAAAGTTTCTCCCAGCTAGTATCTTTCACCATAATACCGCATTCACCCTTTCATACTGGGGGGACATCCTACTTAACTCCCAATTTTTAAAACATTTTTTATTGACGTGTAAAAAAAAAAAAAGATAACAATAAAAATGGTACAATAATTCATTTGTGTAGAGGGCGGGGGAAAAAAAGGTGGGGGGTGATTAGTAGGACCCTCCCAACCCCGTCTAGTTGATAGACTGCCCGTTCCACTAGGTTTGTAAAAGGAACTTGGCTTCTGCGGGTCAGTCTCTAAGTGAGGATGCCCTCTAGATGGTGGTGAATGGAGAAAAGAAAATTTTGTGGGTAAGGAATGGGGGTTAGTTTTTATTTCTTTCTCTCAAAGATGAGTGAAATTTAGAGGAGGGGGTGAAAACAAAAATTGCAAGAAGGAGGGGGTGGGGATCTTGGAGGCTTCCTAATCAGAGAGGGATGGAACACACACTCAGCTAGCTGAGAGGCTATTTGTTAAATTTTACTTTACGGAACTGAGCGTTCCACACCTAGGCGAGGAGCACGTATTCAAATTTGGCTCCTCTTCATACACACAGACTTGCTACATGTATCCATCTTCTGTCAAATGCCGCGCGATGCAGCCTTCTTCTATCACATCTGATCTTCACCCATAGTTGGTGTTTAAAGAAAGCGATCAGATCCTGATCAGAAAAAGACAACACCCCCCAGCAACCTTGCAGACGCGACGTCCAAATCACCATTCTCGCCACGGCCAGGATTGTAACGTAGACCATTTGTCTTTCCCGGTCCCACGGTGGCCTCACATTGTCCACGACATTGGATACGGTAATTGGGCGAGGATGCTCAGGATCGATGCGAGCCGTCACCTCACTGACATATGACCAGTACCGACGGAGTTTGCGGCAATTGAAGAAAGCATGATCAGTCGTTTCCACAGCCGTTGTCCCACAACGGGGACAATCAGGCGACTCCAAAAACCCAGAACTGCATTGTACGTTGTTGAGTGGAAGTGCATTTCAGGCCAATCGCCAGGTCAGAGAGAACTCCGAATTGTTCATATGACTCAAACCTGGCACCTAGCTCCACGCGGAGCAGAATTCACTCTGCTGCCAAGCCAAACGCGTGCATAGCGGGTCGTCGGCAGCCCCCTTCACTAGATCCCTGCGGAGTTCCCTACGGGTAGCAGTCACAAGGTCGCTAGACCTTGGTAGTCGTTTTAGCGCGGCTCAGCACTCTTTCATGTAGGCAGATTCTCCCCGTGGCCTGCGACGGCTCTCAATAAAAGGGTCAAGAATGAGGTCGGGGAGACGGCAGTAACCACGGGGTGCCACGGTTGGTCATCTTGCATATAGTGGCTCAAGAAGGCCAGCCTCTCAGCGTCTCGATGACACTTCAAGCCTTCCTCACACGGATGTTGAATACAGACCTGTCTGCTCACCCAGTGTCTTCCTCTGTCCCAAAGAAGCGAGGACAAGAGTTCAACAAGAGCTGTTAGGTGTTGTGCAGGCAGGGGAAGTACGGCCAGTTGGTAAAGGATGAGAGGAAAGACGTAAGTGGCACACGCCTCAGCTCTACCCTTTAAAGAAAGTTTCCTAGGAAGCCACGAATTGACTGCAGCCTCCACCTTTGACTGTACCTCCAACCAATTTTTATCAAGCTGGAGACCCGGTCCGAACCACACGCCGAGGATCCGAACCGGGCCATCTGTCCAGCTGAAGGGCACCGGGAGGTTGGCGTTGCCACTCCAGGCACCCAACCGCAGTCCTACCGACTTGCTGCGGTTTATCTGGGTCCCTGTAATTCTTTCATACTGAGCGAGCGCCTCCGACACGATCTCGATGTCTTTGAAGCTAGACACAAGACCGTGACATCATCGGAGAACGCGAATACCTTGGCAGCTGAGCCACCGGGTATTACAATTCCGTGCAGGGCCGAATTTGTCTCCCCACGTCTCAGTAGATACTACACTTTGATCCCGGCCCGAAGGCCAAGTACTAAACAACAGTATATACAAAACATATATGGAGAATGTGACCTGTGGGAGTTAGTTTTGATGAGATATTTAAAGCAAATAATTATATTTGGTTTATTGTAGGAAAATTATTATTTCAAGAGACCCAGGTATCTATCTAAATGAACAGATGTGAAAGTTATTTTTCATTTATCACATCTATATTATCATCAAAACAGTTTACTGCTATTTAAATCAATAAAAAAACATATTTTTAAATATTGTACGTTATAGTACTCTAGAAGTGTAAGCCATTTTGAGTTTCAGATGGTTCGCCGTTACACACAAGTCCTGGTAGGTGACTTGTTTGTAGTAGACAGTTCCACAGAACAAAATATTTTTACTGTGTCGAAACCCGGGAAAAGAACATGTGAAATTGCTCCAAAAAAGGTTTAATATTTATGAAGCAATTCTGGTTTCTGATTGGTTGGTAGCAGAACGTGAATTAATTTGATTCGTCAGTTCTTAGCAGCATCGTTAATAAATAGAATCGTCCGACTGTTTGGGATCATACCCCATTAACATGTCCAAAATATTGCAACAAGTACAAACAAAAAAAACTTAACTGAATGCCTAATTTGCATAAATATTCTTTTAATCAGTTCATAATAAATTAATGTTTGTGTTATTCATTTATAATTTTATTGTCCTATTTTATTTCTCTCTATATATGTATGAAATAATTTTGTCAATATAAAAAGCAATTAATTAAAGTTATTTGAAAAAAAAGAATTTTTAAAAAATGAAAGAGTTCCCCGTATCCCCTACATAAACAAATCATTACTCAGGCGAATTGATTTCTCTATTTATTGTATTATGACTATATTTAAAAGAGAGATGGGGTGCCTGGCATTACCCGGTCATAAAAAAAAAATACGAAAAAGTAAAATCTGCTTAAATATAATATTTTAATTTATAAAAAAAAATTATGACTAGGGTGTCATCAGCCAGAATGGAAACCGAAAGCAAAATTTGTATGCAATAAAAGCAGATAGATAGACAGACATATTGAGTTTTTCTGGTCGTGAAGTAATAAATAGAAGAAATGGAGGGTAGAGTTGGTAAGTACACTTTAATTTGAAAAACAAAAGATACAGTTAAAAATATGGAACGTGATTATTGGGCAGTTCGAAAAAGTTCAAAATAAACGTTTTTATAGTTATCATGGTAAGGCTATCCAATGATAGAAAAAAACTAAACAGAAACAAAAAAAAAAGATGCGTGCCGGACGCGAACTCGCAAAAGAGAAGTCCATAAGCGAGTATGTTATTCACCAATGTTATTACTCGTTAGTCTATTATATAAAGAAAAGTCAGTTATTAGTGTGTATGTCCAGCTAAAAGTAAGAAAATAAAAAATGGACCACCATGAATATGGTACCAACTGAAAGAACAAGGATCCAGATGTATAATCTATATATCTATAAAAATGAAAATGTGTGTGTGTGTGTGTGTGTGTGTGTGTGTGTGTGTGTGTGTGTGTGTGTGTACATTTCCCTATCAAATAACTCACTTTTCAGTTTAGAAACTCGAGATTTCACATATGGGGTACTGAGATTTAGGAAAATCTTTTTAATCTGTTTTCGGCCAGAAATTTGGCTGTTAAGGGGGCATACTTCAATGATTTGACCTTTGAAAACTCTACCAAACACCATCAATTTTGGGTCTAAACACTTGAAATTTTAAATGTAGGTTACTTGGACATAGATCAAACTTTTTCATTTGATTTGAGCCCAAAAACTAAATGTCAAGGGTTAAAATGGAGGTCAAAGTTTAAAAAAAAATTTACCTCTGCAGTCTCTACTGAATTACTCAGCCAATTTCTGGTTTAAACATTTGAAATTTTACATAAAGAGTATTCAGAGATAGAGCAAACTTTTTAATTGGTTTGGGTCGAAAATTTGAGCTGCCGAGGGGTCAAAATTCAAAAGATTTGACCTTTGCGGTGTTTAGCAAACCAATTTTGGGTCTAAACATTTAAAATTTATAACGGGTATTCAGACATGCAAGAAGCATTTTAATCAGTTTGGGGGCGAAAATTTGACTTCCAAAAGGTCAAAGTTGAAAGAGATGACCTTTACAGATTGAAATTTTAGATGAAGGTAAGTAATATGGACATTTATTTTGATTTCACACCAAAATAATAAATGTTAAGGGGTCAAAATTAGGGTCCAATTTATAAAGAAAATAACCTCTGTGGTCTCTATGAAATGACTAAAATTATTTTGGTCTAAACATTTGAAATCTTACATAAAGTATATTCACATGTAGGGCAAGTTATGAACAGTATATAAGGGCCCGAGCAAAGCCAGGATGAACTGCTCGTATGTAAAAAAATTTTTTAAATCAATTCTTTTAGGTACATATGTCATTTTATTTGACAGGTGGGGGCAAGTAAAAATTTTGTCTTCAACACTTTTTCTTAACGATTACAATCATGAATGCTTTTCATTCCTACCTTCATTTTAAAAACATAAATTTGCAACTTCATAACGTCGTTTTGATGTTAACCAAATGGATAGCATGTTCACTTACAGTGTTCACTTTTGAGGTTCGCGCCCAGTACGGGTACTTTTTTCTTTTTCTTTTAACTAGCATGGGTGCCAGGCATTGCACGGGTGTTTTGGAGATGTAAAAGAAAAGAAAAACTTTTGGTAGGCAGGTATGTTCGAACCCAAAGCCTTGAGGCGAAGGCAGAAAAGAAAGTGATAGCCTGATAACTTACCTCGACGCTACGAGGGTTGAAATTAAAAAGTTAAGTGAATGAGTTCACACATGTGCGTAAATTTAATGAGGTCAAACATAACGCCATAGGGGAATGAAATCCCGCACTTAACTTTGGCTGTGAGGCAGTTTTTTGGTTTTGTTTCCCCAAGATGTTCGATAGTTAAAAAATGGCGGCCGACTATCTCTTTCATATGGTAAGTTTGGAAAAATGAGTTAAAAATAAAAAACTAGTCAAAATACTGTTAAAACCCGCTGAATATATATCTGCCTATGTCACAGTAACATGTATTGAGCGAGTTTCTAACAGTATTTTGTATAGTTTTTTATTTATAACTCATTTTCCCAAACTTATCAGCTCAAAGAGAGAGTCGGCCACCATTTTAAATTTTCCAATACATCGGTAAACACTGTTTTTCGAGCTGAATAAACGTGTTACATTAAATATAAACACTAAAAACATATCCAGTTAGGTAGAAAAGTAACTTATCTTGCCTTTGATAACATTTATTTGTTATATATTTGTTTTTTGACAACTTTTTCAAATTTATGTGTATAGTAATACAAAAGAGATCTTCATACATCTTTTGATTTGGAAAAAACATTTGTGGCTGTTCGCAGTAAAACATTGTTTTAATTCGTTGTTCAAAACTAATGCAATGAATAAAAGTGCATGCAAGCTATATATCTACAAAAGTTTATTTTGTTTTTTTAACCATTTTAAGCGTTTTTTTCGTCCGTGTGTATTACTATATTATATAAAGGTCAGTGTGAGTATGTCCAGCTAAAAGTCCAAACTACAAAACAAGCATACACAAAGTTGGTATATTCTTGATGAATAATATGTAAAATTTAGAAAAAAAATTATTCATTATTTGACTCCAAACTTGTGCAAATTTGTTTGGGGCATATATAAACCAGTATATATGCATTGTTGTCATCAGATTATTTGTAGACAAAATCAGATTTTGATGTCAGTTTATAACAACGTTTATTAATCAGACAGTAATAGCCACAGAGAAAATCCAACACTAAAGTACCAGGTTGTGTGTATATATAAGATTGACAGATAGAGAGCTTGTCTCTTTACACCTAGCTACACTGTGCGAGAAAATTCCTTCTCTCCTGGAATTCATATTATTCCTGTTTTACTGAGCTCACCTTCAACTCCTAAATGTCATTCAAACTTTTCTAATCAAATAATGGCCTTCTGTTATATAATAGCTCTTGCTGAATGGGTCAGACAGCTGAGCATTGGCTATTACAGTTTTCAAACATTCACATCAAAAAAATTGATCAAAGTTTTAATTTAAAATCTAATACTTTAAAATGGGAAGCAAAACACAAAAACTTACCTTTAAGAGAAATAATTCATCCCAAAAGTTTGCATTACCAGTGGAAGGGTCTTCTCCCTGAATAAGAGAAAAATCACACTGAGAAAACAGTCAAAATTTTATAAAAAAATAATTAGATTAGTAGGTGGTGTAATAGTTACAAGTACAAAATGGGGGATGTTCAACTTCATGAAAGGATCGTCTGAAAGAAGGGGAAGGGAGGTACAGTTGCCAATCATTACTGAAGTCATCATCATAATAATTATTATATAGACATTATCTTCTTTCTTTTTCTAAAGCTAGGGTCCAATGATTTCTGCCAATTTGCAATCCTAATCTCCAAGTTTATCAGCCTTGTTGGTCGATTCTGTTAAAATTCTATTGTTGAAAATCTTGGTTGATACCTTGCATCCAATTTTTCTTTGTTTTATGACAAAAGGTAATCTACCCATAAACATTGATATGATTCACCATAGTCATAGCCCCCATAATTATGACATGTATTTCTGCAACTTGTTTTTGCTAAATCACTTTTTGTTAATTATACCACTGTTTGTTTTGCTTAATACCAGCCTGCAATACTACTTACTGTGATCATCCCATCTTCCTCCAGTCTTCCATACCAAGATTCATGCATTTTTATAGCCAAATCAACATAGCCAATAGATAGTGAGGAGCTTAAAACCTGATGAAACCCAAGAGAGTCACACCAGCGTCAAATATAACAAGACGTGCCCCACCGAGAGGAGGTTGACTGGTATATGAGTTTGTTTTAGGCTTTTTGATCACGTAACACCCCAAAAGTTTTTCTAGTCATCCAGAACAACTCTCACAGCGCAACAGCTTGGCCTTGATCATCTACACAGTAACAGGGTTCATTGGTCACTTCAGCTTTCTTTGTTCTCTTCTTCCGGGTGTCCATGGGTGATGTAATTGATCATCTGTAGTCTAAAGGTAACAAAACATGATTAGGTTAATTTCCATGTACCATCACTTGGACTTAGGGTTAGCCGCTGCAACTAAAGGCATATATATTACTCTATACAGGAATCAAGAAAAGCACCAAAGAAGCCATTGATAAGTTTCTACAACTATAGGTTATAGTAACACAGGTCAACGATCTAATTACAAGTCAATTATAATACAATGGTATAAAAAAGTGTAAATGTGTGTATGGATGTTTGAATTGTGACGCCCAAAGACTATCCAAAGAAATACCCTTTTTATTTTTTGTAAAACTCAATAGTGATGGGATAATGACAGACACAAACATGTGAGTTTGTTTCTTCTTTCTTTTTAATGTTGTCACCAAGTCTGCAGATATGGGGATACGGGGAAGACCTTTGTCAATGATAGTATCAAAGCGATGAATGCCCAGCAGCAGAGGGTTTTAGCAAGCCACAATTCTATTTTTGTGTAAGTACCATATATAACAAAAGTACTCAGCTTGCGAGAGAGAAGAGTTGACGGCAGTATTCAACATTGGCATATATTTCTAAACAACTTTTTCACATCCATCTCTCGAAATACATTGTTTTCTTAGCAAAACAATGTTAGTATCACGATATCATTATCAATCCAAAATCTGCTAACTGAAGCCATTTTTCTATGGTTTTGTTTACATCATTGACCAAATAAATAGAGTCAGAAAGACAATCGAGAACTGCCCGGGCTTAGCTCTATTATAACCGTTAATAATGTAAAATTTGACTACCATAGGTGGTTGGGTCACACGCTGATCAAACTTTGCTATATTCAACCTGAAAAAAAAGCTGATATGCGAGGTCTGATCAGATTCAACATTGCATATTTAACTGATCATGGCTTTGTCATTTAAGTGAAGATTGCCAAGTGAAAACTGGGTAGAAAATCATCATCATCATCATCATATCCACTTTATCATGTTGATTCTCTTAGTCAGGGGCCGGATGCTTTCTGGGAGGCTGAAATCCCAGTGTCCAATCTTTACCATTAACCTGAAGTATAGCTGGTAACAGAATCCCCCCCCCCCGAGAAAAAAAAAATGCACCAACACACACGTAGAAACATGATAGATTTAACACAAAAAAAAAGGAGCTGCTAGAAGCAGCTTATTCTGCCTTGACAGAGTTCAAAATAAACTT
Organism: Euprymna scolopes; assembly: GCF_053919585.1. Taxonomy (NCBI): domain Eukaryota; kingdom Metazoa; phylum Mollusca; class Cephalopoda; order Sepiida; family Sepiolidae; genus Euprymna; species Euprymna scolopes. The sequence continues at coordinate 87,411,306 of NC_136504.1, forward strand.
CATAGCTTAATGGGGGATGCCCTTTTCTCTTACCTGCAACCTCTCTCCTACAGAAAAGACGTTGCAAGCCTGTCTTTGTTTTATCGTTATTTTCATGGCAAGTTCAGACCAGCTTTGCTTGGGCTCTATGCACTGTTCATAACTTTATGTGCATATATATATATTAAAATGTTTGACTTATGTCCAGGTACCCTACATCTAAAATTTCAAGTGTTGAGATACAAAATTGGCAGAGGAGTTTGGTAGAGTCTGCAATGGTCAACTCTTTCAACTTTGACCTCTTGGCAGCCAAATTTTCACCCAAAAACTGTTTAAAAAGCTTGCAGCATGTCTGAATACCCTTTATGTAAAATTTCAAACGTTTAGACACAAAATTGGCTGAATAGTTTGCTAGACACCACAAAGGTCAAATCTTTTGAACTTTGACTATTTGGTAGACAAATTTTTGGCCAAAAACCGATTAAAAAGCTTGCTCTATGTCTAAATACACTTTATGTGAAATTTCAAATGTTTAGACCAAAAATTGGCTGAGAGATCAAATTTTTTTTAACTTTGACCCTAATTTTGACCCTGAACATTTACTGTTTGCTGAAATCAAGTTAAAAAGTTTAATCCATGTCCAAGAAACCTCCATCTAAAATTTTAAGTGGTTAGACCCAAAATTCATGAAGGAGTTTGGTAGAGTTTTCAAAGATCAAATCGTTGAACTTTGACCCCTTGACAGCCAAATTTCTGGCTGAAAAACGATTAAAAAGATTTTCCCAAATATTAATACTCTTCATGTCAAATCTCGAGTCTGTAGACTGAAAATTGAGAGAGTAATTTGGTAGGGAAATGTAGACACACAGACAATTTCACTTTTATAGATAGATAGATAGATAGACATACTTAAACTATACGAAATACATGTTAAAATATTTCATAGTTTTAGGATTGAGTTATGTTGGAACAAATCTTCTTTTAATATTCTACTGAACTGTAATTTGCAATTAACTCGGCAAGTGACACATCTCTTATTAAATGTCTGTTGATCACACTGACACTGTTCACTCTGGTTGACACCCTTCTCCCCTCTCATTTTATATGCTATCACTCTCATTTCCATCTCTCTCTATTTGTATTAACAGTCAAAGGTAATAAAACTATGAAATTAAAGATTGAAACAGTATATTATTAACAAAAGAAAATATCATCATCAGTAATAATACTATTTAACCAATGACCGGAGAAGGGAACAGACAAAAAAGAAATGGGGGATATCTAGTAAAGAGAAAGAGACTAATTTTATATCACATCTGTATCTTTTAACATTTAAATGGCTTTGCAAGCTCACTTTTTCCTGATTTAAACAATCTAACCTGAGCTACTCAATAGGTGACTCAACAAGTTACATTTTCGCCAGTAAATCATCATCATCATTATTATTATTAGGTGATGGTGGTTAAGTGGTTAATGATATGAACTGATAACCTGGATGTGTCAAGTGCAAAACTTAAACACAAAACCTTGACAGTATTATGTTGTCTCCTTAACCAATATCAAACATGGCGACTTCTACATATGAAGAAGTTTGGCAGTTACATTAACCGAAACGTTGCGCAAATAACATTCAAGATGAAAACATTAGTCTGATTAATACAAATAAATCAATTTTTCACAGTTTTGTCAAATAGAATAGGAACCACAGGGCTCTACATTGTGAGTGAAACAGTCGCATTTGCGATTGATTTTTCGAAGTGGCGATTGTTGTTTTTTTTTCACCAACAATCTTCCAAAGCTCATTACTGAGTGAAAACTTTTTTGCAACTTTTTTTTTTTAATAAATCAAGCAAAGTCAAACTATTTAAACAATAAAAGGTTTAATAGAACAATAATACTCTTTTTTTTTAATGAAGTTTGTTCAAAAAAATGTCTGAAGAAATGTAGATCTTTATAACTTTCTAATCTCAACATAAAATTCAATGCATATTTAGAATTACACTTATTAAAAAAATCAGAAAAATCTTTATGATGTATGAACTCGTCATGGAACGAAGGTGTCATATTCCAAAATTCATGTGGATTTGGCTAGTAACTTTTCTATTTGGCTAGTAAACAAAAATATTTAGTTGTTAAAGGTCAACTTAAGACAAATTTATCCATAGAGCCCTGAATCATAAGAATTTAGTAACACAAAAATATAAGACAGCAAGACAAGTTGGTTCAGCTGGCAGGCACTGACTATACAGAGAGAACTGATTTCTGGAGTTCCATCTTATCTTTAGCTATGCTATGGAAGTGATGTTGGTCAAGTGGTTGATGATATGGACTGTCGACCTGGGTGCACCAAGTTCGAATCTAGTTTGTTCCACAGAAACACTTTCATTTAAAGATGTTGGCACCTATCATGTGATCCGTCCCGTAAGTACTTAATGTCTTTTTAGAAAGATATCAGCAAAATGAATGCCGACAATACTCATCTGATTTATACGAAATGAATGATGCTCAACAACAAAAATCATCATCATCATGAAATAAACAGTACATATTATTGTGGTTGTTTATTGGACCACAAAACAGTATCAAAAAAAAATAAATAAATAAATTTGGATTATTTAAACTCTTATTCTCATCGTAGTTATCAATTTAACGTTTAAGTCGATCTTTAGGTGAATATTTTTAAACTTGAAAACCTTTATGTCAAAGTAAAAACCCTGGGTGGAATTTCAAATTGAACCCTTTATTTAATCCATCAAAGTAGACTGTTCATGTTGTCAGCCATGACTTGGTAGAAGTGTTAACTATTATATTATTATCACCTGCAGCAAGAATTGAACCTTCAACCTTTAAAAAGATTTTCACTTAAAAATGACTGTTTATCAACAGCTTTTAAAAATTTAGCCACATGTGGTAGTTTATCCAAAACTGAAAAGCAAAAAATAATTGTTTACCTGAAAAAATGCTTCATAGATCTGAACAAATTTCTCCTTTAGTGGAATCTTGTTTGAAGAGCCCCTTCGCAACAAGACAGACGTTGTTCGTTCTTTCATAGCAGATGGCTCTTGTGCCATGGTCTTACAGAAAAGAGGTCATCACAAAAAAAAAATCCCTGAAACAAAAATAAAATGCAGTTAATGTCAGCATATTAAAACTGAACCGTACTGTTCTTTTTACTTTCATTTCATAATTTACTAGCCTGGATGCCCGGGGTTGCCCAGATGTTTGGAGGTTGCGTTGAGCAAAAAAAAAAAAAGAAGGAAAGCGGTAGCAGGCAGGCTCGAACCAATACCATGAAGGAGGAAAAGAACGTAAAAAAAACAGTACATCTTTGCCATTGTGTCCATTGCCAAACCGGAAGTGGCAATGGTTTAAATTAAGGCGAGTCAATTGAAAAGAGGGATGACTTGAAAATATCAATGAAAAAAGCAACCCCTCCCTGTAGAAAAGTGCCCAATTGAGGGTGAAGAAATTAATGTTTTTAGCCAATTTTTCGATATTTGTAGTCCGAAGGGTCGAGCTTCAAAATGATACTGATTTCGTGAAAATCTGTTGCCTTTGTCGAAAGTTTTAGACATACATACATTTAAACAGACAGGTGAGATTTATAGTATAGACTAGCCTGGGTACCTAGTATTGCCCAGGTGTTTGGAGGTGTGTGTTGAGAAAAAAAAAAAAAAAAGTCAGCAACCCATAATGCAAAGGAGGAAAAGAATGTGAAAAAAAAAAAAAAATGTGATGCAAAACCAGAAGTGACGTAGCTTTAAATTTAAGGCTAGACAATCAAAAAGAGGGGATGACTTTTGAAAATTTCGGCAAAAAAAGCGACCCCTCCTGGTAGAAAAGTGCCCAGTTGAGGGTAAAGGAATAGATGTTTTTGGCCATTTGTCATCCAAAGGGTCGAGCTTCAAAATAATACCGATCTCATGAAAATCTGTCGCCTCTGTTGAAAGTTTTAGGCAGATATACAAACATACATACATACATACATTTAAACAGACAGGTGAGATTTATATTTATAGATGTATCTGAAATACGACTTGTTTGCCTGCAAAAGGATAATATTTGGATTATGAATAAACGTTCAAGAGATTTTGTGTCCCATCTAACAAGAGTAAAAAAATCAACTATTTATTTGTTTCTTTCCAATTTTATCAACAGTGTTACATATTATGAACCCTACATCATTAGTGATTAAATTAGAAAAATTTTGACAAAAGTCATATTTAGTGAAGGTCATAATAACCTTAATATGCAAACAGAATCATTCCTAGAGACAGGTGACATAAATTTGAGGCAGAAGGTAAAATGCTATAAAAGTAAACAGAGACAATGAAGAATGATATTACGCTTTTAAGCCGAGATGAAAACTCAGATTTTCATCACAGTCTCTCTGGGAAGCTGTGCGAACAAGATACCATCAACAATATAGGAAACTTATCATCTAAAGTGCCTGTCTGTCTGCATCATTCATTTCAGTAAGTTAAAAAATTAATGTTAAGAAGAACACAATTAGCTAAGATAGCATTAATCTTTCTCTCTCATAAGTCTATTCTCTTCAAATAAAACCTTGAAAACTTAGCGAACGTCTCCTTGTGTTTTTCTCCATGAAAAGAATTTTATTTGTTTTCGTCAAAGAGATGAGACGATCAATGGCTACTCATCAAACAATGACAAAGAAAATAAAAAGACTTCATATGAACACGATGCACGTATGCTTTATTTGTTATCGAAAATATTACAAAAGTAAAAAGAATTTACAAAAGATTTGGAGCTCAGAATATAACATTTCTATTCACCTGAAGCAAGACAACTTTCCACAAAAACCTAAAAGGTTACTGTGAATTAAGGGGCAAAGTAAGCAAGGAGTTGTGTAATGATATTTATTCACATTACATTTGAATTTTTGCATGTTGGTATAGGCAGAGAAATGGAGTAGAGAAGGAATTTAAAAAGCAAGCAGTTTGAGGAAATTAAATTATTAGAGTAAAAAACTATCCTGCTTCCGGGGCCCTATATACTGAAAGGGTGATTAATAAACGTCAACAAAATTTTCACAGAGTAACGCAATATGATCTGTCTAGTGTCAGTTCTTGACAACAAATTTATGATCAACATTAGTCTTCTTTGGATCAAGATCACAGTGTAGTATCTGTTCTGATGCTACACTTCACTTTTTCTATACTTACTCAGTGGAGAAGAAATCCTTCATGACTGAGACAATTTTTATTTTTGTTCCTTTCCAGAGTACCTCTTTGTGGGAGCTGAATTTTCCCCACATTAAAAACCGACCTCATGTCCAACTCTGCCCTAATTGAGAGGCAAGTAAATAGGAACAATCACCCAAAAAAACTGTTAAGAAATTTGAGATGATCCAGTCAATGGTGTAATTTAAAAGTACTGGCAAAAAAAGCAATGTTACATACCAATGATTAAATTAGTTGAGTGGGTGACCAGGTTTCATTTCCATACAGCATTACACTTCTTCCCATGATCAATAGTGGTAGCTAATGGCAAAAGCTTCTTGAAGTTAACTATCTATTCCTAACTTTTGTAATCACCCTACTACCTGCTCCACTCTTTGCTTCAATAGTATCACCAAGGTGACAAAAGGATAATTAATCATATGTCATCAATATTTGTACTTTTCAGAGATATCTACAGTCAATCATAAAGATTGGAGTGTATTTCATATATTACACCTACTGTCTGATGTAAATTGACAAACTAATGTCTCAGTTTTCAATACATTATGAAAATAATCTAGAATGGACGTTTACAATCAATTTCATCTACAGGGTGACTGAAAAAAAATCTACCCACAGAAAAAAAAGATAGATTTTAAAGAAAATGAAAAGGATAATGAGAAAATGCATTAACAGAATCATTTAGAAGTATATTCAGAACCAAAGTAACATACCAAAGTTCAAAATAGACACCTTTTGTTTTGATCATTTCCTTAAAATAATTTGTCACTAAAACATAAGAACATCACACCACTTCCTTATCTAACTTGGCCCAAAACAGAACAAACAGCTACGTTCAATGAGTTCAGATTGAGACACGTTCAAGTTGAAACATAGTTTTTAAGATGAACGAGATTGCAAAGTCCATACAATTGATGTTGAGACTTGAGAGCAGTCATATTACTTTGTCCTAAAAGCCTTGAAAGTGGTTTGTACATCAACTTTGAGTCACATTAGTCACGTGAACTGGCAGTTCCTCTTTAATGAAGATGAAATAAGTTCCAAGTGATTCATTGAGCCAAGGAAGGACTTTATTCTGCAACATATTCAAATAAATTTGGTTGTTGAGTTTGATTCCTTCATCAATGACAACCAAAGCAGACCAAATCATGACAAAAGTAGGCTTTTGGTGTTTCAAATGGCTCTTAACATTTACAGACAAGTCCACAGAGCTACGAGCATAAACTATAACTCTGCCTGTTTGTCAAAGTCTTAATCAGATCATCTTCACGCCGGACCAAATGAAAACCTTGTCTTGAGAATGTTTGATCTCCTACAACATTCGTGTGTTGTTCAGCCATTTTTTTCATTGAAGTCTCTGAAATTAGCTGTCTAAATTGTTTTTTGTATGAAGTTAACTTTAGATCCTCCATTAGCTTTTGCATTGCAGACTTTGAAATAATCCTCTATTTTTAAATTCTTCTAGCACATCTTTTCAGAATTCGGTCAATCCGCTTTTTCACTGCAAAAATAACACTTTTGATGCAAATTAACTGCTTTCTTACTGGAATTGGTTTACTTGAGGTTGTGCATGACTGTTCATGTTGTTTCCAGATATTGTAAGCAGTTTTGCAACACATGTTGAACTATTTGACAATATCCTTTGTTACAAACAGCCACTTCGACATCAAATACTGTTTTATTATTATGTTGGTAGTATAGAGTAGGTATTTGATTGGCATGTTCTGACTGAACGAGAATCCACCAAAACCCAGTATTAAAATCAGTCTGGAGAGATTCTCTTTCCTTGGCTGAGGACGGAGAGAGTGACGTGTGATGGCGGAACAGTTACTACACTGCGATCCGATCTCGGAAGCAGAAAAAAAAAACACTACGGATTTCATCACCCACGGAGAGAGAGAGAAATAGAGAACGAGGGAGTTGAAAAACGTTCAATCGACGTTAGCACCAAACACCTCCCACATCCTCCAATATGAAGGCAAGTGGCAGGTCATCCTTTAATCAGCGTACGTGGTGACCTCGTTGCCCCAAGAAGCAGAATAAGGAAAGAACAGAATTTTGTCAATTCTATTTTTAGAATCAAGGGGCGAAAAAAATAAAGGAAAAAATAATTCTCTCGTGTACGGGTAGTTTTGACCAAAAGTCCGACCGTGTAAAACGTGTTTCTGGATAACCAAAGCGATATGTCACATTTCCGAAGTTGGCAAAGATGGAGAAAAAAAAGATATCTAAATTAATCCCTCGATAAAGCTATTCTGGATAACCTAAAACGGATGCCGACAGGCATGTTTAAAAAAAAAAAAGAAACAAATCAAAAATATCTGCGAAGTCATCGTTTGGAAGTTATGTCTCCCACGCGGAACTGAAATGTGTCGCACGGCGTTGAAAGCCTGGATTTGGTGATTGAAACTTTCTTCCCTCACAGGAGAATTTATTTGGATTAACTGTAGCCACTGCAAATTGTCAAAAGAAAAGAATTGAATTGTAAGTACAAAAAAAAAAACTTTACTTTCTTTCTTTGTCGAGCTGGAGATCGGACTTTTCCTCGTGTGGACCGGTTGCTGCCGTATACCTTTTGTCTTTCTGTTATAGGATTCTCTTTCAGTTAGTATGTTAAAAATATTCCCCAACCCCATTAGCTTTGAATATATTTGTTTTTGTTAAATCTTTCTTTCCCCTTATCATTAATAAATTTAGTTTTATATGATTTGAAAGTGTTTATTTCGTTATCTCTGGCAAATCTTATTGTGTTTGATTTTTGTGTTTATTTTGTATCCGCCTGTCTCACAGAAAATAATTGTTGTTTCAAACCTTTTTTGTATAAAAAAGGGAAATTGAACCCAATCTGGGACCTATGAACATACCCCTAATGCATAAGATTTATCTGCTTATGATAAGCATTTGCTATCCATAAATGCCCATCCATACCCCTGTGTTTGCATTTTATTGTTATATTTAAATATTGCCCCGGCCTGGCCCGTATGTAATACCTTGCTGCTTACGCCAGCACTCTTGAGGGCAAAACTCTGATCACACTTCACCTTGTAAACCATAACTTCTCAAATATCTGGAGTAAACGCATGAAAAGTTGGGTGAACATTGTTAGGTATACGAGGATTAAAATCGTAAAATATCAACGAAACACAACGTAGCATCAGGTCAATAATGCGGTTTAGAAATGATAAATCTTTTTAGGCCACCCCGTATTATTCAATCAAAGCTTTTGTTAAGTAGTCCTGATTACAAACTCATATTTTCATGTATGGTATAAATTAACCTGCTAGCAATAAACTATTCCCTTCTCAAAGAGAAGGTAAAGTCTGGGAGGGTGGACCACCTGAACAGAACTATACCTAAACACCAAAGGCACTGTCAGACTTAATGTTGAGAAAGTATCCCAACTGAAATGAAAAACACCTGTCCAAGCTGTGCCAGAGAATAAATGAAGACTTCAGCTTATAAATTCAAATAAATCTTTAAAAATAACTTGGTTCAAATATAATTTTGTATTTACAAAAGATTGTTGGTGATAAACGAAAAACAATTTGGGCACAAATAGGTTGAAATAAGCATTTTAATATGAATTCAAGATTTCAAATATTCGTTTTATGCCTTATTTTTCAATTTAAAGAAATAGGATTTGCACATTTTGCATTCAAACTGTTCAGATGAATTTTTGAAGTTAATAAATATTCATGTCATAATAAAAGGTTTCTCAGTCTGTGGAAAATGTGTATAATCATAAAAATTGTACAAAGTCGATTGACATAGGATTTGTTTTTTGTTAATGAAACACGAATATTGTAAATGTATTGTTTATTTTTTTTTACTTATTGATCTGTGAGGTTAATTTAAAAATAAATGTGACCTACCTTTTATTGAGGAATCAATAACAGCTGTGTATTAAAATTAGTGTTCTTATATATTGAGTTTATATTTTTTTGTTTTAATGTTTGTTGTTGTTGTTGTTATATATATATTAGTGGAAATGGTAATTAATAAAAACTGAAGAAAGTGCTCAATACTGTTGTAGAGCAAATATGCGTTTTATTTTTTATTACCGTATCTTTCTGTTAAGCTACATTATTGTTTCAGCTACTTGGCCGTTTTTTTGGCCGTCTGTAGCTTCCTCAGACTTTTACAGAAATGTTCGTTATTATGGGATGAAAGAGTGAATGAGGTCAGGGGGGGGGCGAGGAGGGCGGAAGAAAGAGTCTGTAAAAGTCTGAGGAAGCTACAGATGGCCAAAAAAACGGCTGGGTAGCTGAAACAATAATGTAACTTAACAGAAAGATACGGTAATAAAAAATAAAACGTATATATATATATATATATATATATATATATATATATATATATATATATATATATATATATATATATTCATCTGAAACAAGACACTTTACCATATAGATGTAAGGGGCTTCTATTTATTTTTGTTTTAAAAAATGTTTTTATATTTCTTTTTTTAAGTTGTTTATTTTTATCAATGGATCAAAAGTGATTTTCTCAATATTTAATAAAGCCAAACAAATTTGCATAAAATTTCATCTCTTGCAATCAGGGCTGTTTACCTACTTTATTTCCCTGATGACTGAAAACATTTTGAACAATATCCATATACCTGTCTGGGATTTTGACAAAGTTATCAAGAACCTTGATACCAGGTCCTGACAATATTCCAATTGTAGTGATTAAAAATCTGCAAGTGAAACTACCTCCTATTCTTTACAAAGCTGTTCAATCATTGCTTAACAGAGAAAAGCTTCCGATCACCTTAGAAAACTTCATCAGATTGCTTAGTATTTAAAAATACTGGAGGTCGGTCTTCTGCATCTCAGTACAGAAAAATCAGTCTGTGTATCATAAATATGTTATACATGATAAATAAAGTTGTCAGCTACCTCAGCAAAAACAATCTACTCCGTGACAAACATTATAGATTTCATCTTGCAAGATTAACAGCTGATATGCTGATTATAATATCACACAGGATCAGTGAATCTATTGATGGGGGTTTTATTTCTAGAGCAATAGCTCATGATATACCAATGGCTTTTGATAGGGTTTGGCAGAAATGTTTGCTTCAAAAGCTTATTAGCTATGTAATATCTGTTTATAAATGCAGTATTTGATGGACAGAACTTGAAGCACATTGTATCAATGCTGACATGCATGTACCGATTACCAAATTGGCTGATTACCAATTAATCGGCCAAATTGTCAAAGGCAGATTAATAGGTTTTCTAATTCCGATTTATCAGCAAAATTTGTTGTCACAAATGATACTAATATTAATTAAATTATATTGTAAATGAAGACATGTTTACTCCCTTTTTTGCTTGCCCGTGAAAATTTATCAAAGAGACATGCATTGTCCACACCATATTATCAAATAGCAAGCTGTTAACATGCAGACTTTTACAACTGTACTGAATTTTAGGCAAATAGATGTAAGTATATGGAAAATTTTTCCTCCTTTCTCTTCCTATCGAATTAACATTATTTTTTTGTAGTTTAAATCACTGTCAAAGAAAATTATTATTTCATCTTTCAGTTTTCATGTTGTACAGTAAATTGCGACGATGTGCGAACTGAAAATAAATTATTCTTCATCAGTCATACTCTTATTCTTCATTTTCGGACTTCTGCTACCATTACATATATATGTTTTATTTTTCTGGTTTAGATAATGTATGTTTTATTGAGATAAATTACTAATTTAATATCAGACGTAAGTAGTTTAAGTATATAAAAATTTAACTAAATATTAACAACCTTCAACCTTTATGGCAATCAGTTTCTGCTGGAAATATTTTGATGTCAATCCCAACTGCTTGCAAGTTATGTCAAACCATCACGTCAAAGGGTGGCAAATCAGCAAAAACTTTTACAATGACTAGTATGTTAAATCATCATAAAAAGGTTCATTCAAAAGAAGCAAAAGTTGCAAATAAGAAAAGGAAGCACAAGGAATATTCAAGGTCAGACATTCTAGGAACAAATGGTAGCAACTATGAGCCTCCAGCAGAAACAATATTAGCCAAAAAGAAAGCTTGAGATATTAATGACCATAAGTCACAAGAAACCCGTTATCTGAAAGGATTGTTGTTCATATTAAATCATATACTGTAACATTTGACATTGGATTTATTAGGCTTGTTGCAAAAAGTACTTCACTGCAAAATTATTTTCCATATATTTACAAAAATAAAGCAAAAATTCAACTGTCTCTTGCTAAAATTAGCAGCATTTCATGGACTACAGACATTTAGATAGCTACAACAGATAATGTTCTTTTTTTGAGTTCAACAGGCCATTGTCTTTCAAATGATTTTGAACAGTGCAGAGTTGTGCTTAGAGTTGTTCCATTCCCTGATACACAAACAGATAAAGAATAAGTGAAGAATTGCACAATGTTCTTGATTAGTATAAAATATTTAATAAAGTTTTTTTTTTAGTTTTTCAGGATTCAAAAGCAAATATGGTTGCTGGTGTCAGAGAATATGATTTAGAATAGCTATAATACGTAACTCAGGCTGTGAAAATAATCATTACGTCTAACAAAAATAGTCTCTCACTTTAATTGCTTTCTATTAGCAATTAGCAAATTAACTGAAATACAGAATCAGCTTAATTTAGACAAACAAACTCATTCAAGATGTGACTACATGGTGGAATTCAACATATTATATGCTGAAAATAAATTAAGAACAATGAAAAGCTCTTGTGATGTGCACTGTTGATAAGATCCTTAACTTGACAACTTACCAATGGGGACTTGTTCAAAAAAATATCTAGTTCCTGTGTCCAATTTTTTTTTTTTTAACAAATGAATCACCACTTATCAAGGCCTGGAGGCCACTCGAGGATTAGGGTTAATGGGTGTACATTAGTCATTGTGAATATAGGGTAGTAAACATAAGTAGTGGGAATTTTGTAAATTGGATTCCTTAGGGAGATGGTTCATCAAGAACTTGTTTACGTTGGACTTGAAAACAATCAGATTGTAGTCAGCTGGAAAGCAGTCAAATGGAAGAGAATTCCACAAGTGTGCAGTTCTAAGAAAGAAACTTTGTTCATGGAATTTGCATTTAGGTTTAGGCACAGATAAAGAGTGGGGGGAAATTGGTGATAGTGGTTTTGGCTAGACGAGTGTTTTTCGTGAAAGTTTGGTGAGAGGGGACCATAGATTGAAGTTCAGATGAGTACTTATTATGAAAATAACAATAAAGCAGAGACAGGCTCGCAACGTCTCTTCTGTGAGAAAGAGATTGCAGGGAAGAGAAAAGGGCATCTCCCACTAAGCTACAAAGTTTATTTTGTCAAGACAGGATAAGCTGCTTCTAGCAGCTCCTGCCCAGATGTGGCAACAGAACTCCATTGTTGGCTGTACCTGGCTTTTATAAAGGTAGAAAATTGCATCAGGAGTGAGATATCTACTGGAGCCGTAGAAGGATCCCACCATTTTCCCAGCAATCTTGGCAACTGACTTGATGTACGTATTCCATGTTCAGATCGGGAGTAAAGGTCAAGCCCAGAAGTTTGTCAAAACATGAAGTCTTCCAAGACGAGAGCTATTCATTTCAATTGATGACAGATGGGTATCAGAGCATTGATGATGTAAAGATAGAAGCTTGGTTTTAGATGTATTAAAAGTAACCAGCCACTTTTTTCCCCATTATACTACATGCTCAAGATCAAAGGAGGGAGAATCAGAGAGAACTTGGTTGTTTACAGTCTTTGATGCGCTACCATTATTGGTAGTGTCGTCAGCAAAAATGTCTATGAATGATGTAAGGATGTGGTTTGGAAGATCATCGATGTAGATCAGAAAGACAGTTGGGCCCAGGGTGGACCTCAGCATTAATATTGACAGTTTCTGAGTTCTGCCTATCAACCACTACTCTTATGAACCTATCAGAGAAAAATGATTTAATAATTGAGAAAACATTTCCAGCTATACCATAGCTGGAGATCTTGTGAAGTAGATCTTTATGCCATACCTTATCAAAGGCCTTAGATATGTCAAGAGCAATTACTCTAGAGAGGAAGCCTCCGTCGAAAAATTTGCTAATCCTATGAGATATAACTGTAAGTATGTCTGCTGTAGATTTAGCAGGACGGAAACCATATTGCATATCACTAAGAAGGTTATTTTTGCTGAGACGGTTGACTACTTCTCTATTCAGCACAGATTCCAGCAGCTTACTCATGATGCATAGGAGATTTATTGGTCTATACTGAGAGGGAGATGAGCGATCACCTGAATTCTTAAATACAAGGCATACTGATGAGATTTTCCAAGGTGTTGGGAAGCATATCTCCTTAGGCCAATGCTTAAATAACTTTGTAAGTATGAGTGCTAGTTCTGGTTGAAGCTTTTTGAGCACTATAATTGGAATGCCGTCAGGGCCAGTTGTTTTACTGGAATCAAGGTTTTTGATTAGCTTGGCAACATCACGTACAGATATTTGTACGTTGCAGAGCGTGTTTTCAGATACACAAGGAAATACTGGGGGTTGGCGGCCTTCATCGTAAAGGGTAGAATTAGCTGCAAAGATCTTGGCAAAGAGTTTGGCTTTGTTTGACGCTGACAAGATTACCTCCAGTCCATTGATGATTGTTCGGATAGAGCACACGCTTCTGTTCAGGATTCTGTTTGCTATTTGCCGAAACTGATGGGAACCAAGCCGCTGCTCAGCTACCTTGGACTTGACGGACTGAGCATACAACTCTCCCGCCTTCTTTATTACTTTTTTTACAGTGGTTGCTAGCTGTCCTGGAAGCAGTTTTAATCTCAGTATATCTATTACGTTGGAAGCAATAGAAAAGGTGATTTCTGTGTGCACTGGCAGCAGCACATTCTGGAGAGAACTACGGCTGGCTGTTAGGTTTTTGCTGGAACTTTTTGAGGGTATAAAATGGTCTATACTTATAATTAACCATTCCGCCAGGTCTGGTACTATAGAGGACATATCCTTTTTAAACATGGAATGCAAAGGTAGATCTGATATAAACGTATGGAAGCTATCCCAGTTAGCCATAGAGTATCGATATACCATACAATGGAGAGATACGTTTGAGGACCTATTACATTTTGTTTTTATCTCAACTAATACAACAGAGTGGTTGGAAGATCCCAGTGGAGACAGAAAGGAAGATGAAATCACCAAAGAAACAAGTCACAGAACATCAATTATATCAATGAAAGCTACAAATTTAGCTCTGAGGTTATTTCTGTCCAAAGTTGTTCAATCTAATTCTAGTATTTCTGACTTTAGCAGAATCCTTCTTACAATTCTTGAACAATTCAGGTTATCAATGGAAAGAAGATTTTCATCCTATCTAAATATACTTTTAACTAACGATAATGAAGCAGGATCAGTAGGATACATTACCCTGCTGAAGATGAAAAAGCACGAACATGTGTAAATTACAACATTGCAACTTTGGAACCAACCGACAAAAAAGTAACGAGTAAAAATGTCGCAAAAGATGCTTTCATCACTCTTAGTATAAGAAGATAATAGGAAGTAAAGGTACAATCATTTCTAATTCAATTTCAGCCTTCATTTTCGAGGTGTGAAAAATGAACATTGCATCATTTATAATAGCACTGATGGAAATTTTTTAAAGTATCATCGAATAAAACTCAATTAAACGACAGTAAATATGAACATTCAATATAATTCTATACATAACGATTATTATGCATATTTTTTAAAAACAATTCCAGCTGCAACTTACTTCATTATAAGCCAATAAAAATGCTGATATGTTCAATTTTGATGGCGGAAATAAAGTATCAAATATCATAAACACATACGTATTTCAAAATCACATATCACAAAAACTATAAAAAGACACAGATCTGGAATATTGCATGCCGAATCAATACACATTGTAGAATGCTATATCCGAATGTCAGCTCTTTACACCATGTATTTCTTAAATAGTACCCTCAAGAAAATGTAATAATTTTAAGTAACGTTTTTTCACTTTGTTTATCATGGCGATGTAATTAAGTAAACATGAATGGTCAACATCGATTTAACTTTGATAAAAAGAACTACTGATTATCAATGACAATTCGTATTTTCTTGCGATTCTGTTGAATTCTTTACTTAGCACTAGTCAATTTGAGGTGGTTCCCTTAACTCCTTCCCTAGTCAAACACACACAGAGAAAAAAACTATATAGATATAGATAGATATTTGAAAATAGATATTTCCAACCACGTGACACATTTTGTCTCTGTTCCCGGCCGCCTGATTTGATAATAAAAAGTTAGACTTGAACATTTTACGAAAGCTGGTGGTAAAATCTCAGATGAAGACCATCATTAGTGATGATTTTTGTTGATTTAAAGAAAACACAGTAACCAACATCTACGACTGTCTTGTGGTACAAAACAATGATGAACTAGCAAAAATAAAGAATTAATCGACAGATCATCTTTGGATCATTCATCATGGGTTTGATCTACCAATAGGATCAAGTTTAACTTTTATGTCTTTGTTCTAATCATTACATTTCATATATGGAATCGTTCAAGCTTAATAGATCACCTAACAAGTTTAATGCGCCAATGATTAGAAACTAAATGCGTTTATGTAATAGAAAACAAGGAGGCCATACAATATTGCTTCTCATATTGTGAAACCTGGCCAGCACAGGTTGACGACATGCACCGCATCAAAAAAAATGATATAAGAATTCTGTGTAATGGATATGGAATGTAAGTCTTAAAGATAAGTTCAAATCTGATGACCTCTGGACAATATAGGGAGATATATGCAGAACAGAATGCTTCTATGATGTGAAAACATTGAAAGAACAGATTAGTTTCCGGATTAGTAGATGAGAGTTCCAACAGATATCAGAGTACGACAAAATACATCTAAAGAAGGTTGGGGGTTATACCAGCCAAAATGTGAACAGTTGTCCGAATAATCTAAATAATACACAAATTTTTTGATTTTAATATATGTTCAATTAATCTTTTATATAAATCTCACCTATCTGTTTGTTTGTATGTATGTATGTATGCCTGCCTAAAACTTTCGACAGAGGTAACAGATTTTCACGAGATCAATATCATTTTGAAGCTCGACACTTTAGACAACAAATATTGAAAAATTAGCCAAAAACATTATTTCTTCCACCCCGGACACAGTCCCACTTCTTACGAAATAAACCTTTTTGTTGTTTTGTTTTAAAAACAGATGTTGGTTAATTATTCTATGCTTTTGTGTTTCAAATTAATATTTTATTAAGGGTTTTGTGCACTGACGCATATAAACTTCCTAAACAGTCAGCCAGCCATATGACTCTTTTTCTTTTTTCAGTGTGTAGAATTACATTTATTTTGAAAATATACAGAAAAATCTTTGTGTTAGTAATTGATCCGCGCTATTTTTTGATATCTGTTTTTATTAAATTGTAAGGTTAAAGTACAGAATAGGTACAAAACACTCTCTCCTCCTCATGTTAAGAATGCTTTTCTAAATAATAATGTTATTTCAGCACGGATCAATAAGTGCACTAGTACCAAAATCTTTAAGTGTATGTACTAGTCATGGAACGAAGATGTCATATTCCAAGAATCACATAAATTGATAAAGCAGTTTGTCTTTTTATTGACGAAAGTCAACTTTTACGAGTTTTAGCAATTAAGTATCTTTGGCAGTCATTGATGATCTCTTACTCATAGAAAAATAGAAAAATTTTATTATTCGAATTAAGTTGTCCGCCCTTGAATTTAAATGCATCCTAGACAAATATGGCAAGTGGCTGCTCTCTTATCCGGAACATCATAAAATTTGATTTTAAATAAATAAAAAAAATTTTTTTACATGGGGTAACCACTTATCAAGGCCCGACGGCCACTCAGGGATAAGGGTTATTGCATGTACAGTAATCAAGGAGATAGTATTGTAGTTATCATTAGTATTGGGGGTTTTGATAGTGTGTCTTACCTAAGGGGGTGGTTTGTCAGGAGTTTGTTTATGTTGGACTTGAAGATGTCCAAGTTGTAGTCAGGTGGGAAACAGGCAAGCGGCAGAGAGTTCCACTGGCGTGCAGTTCTAAGAAAGGCTTTACTCATGGAATCTACGTTTGGATTTAGGCACAGATAAAGAGTGGGGAAAATTATTGACAGTAGTTTCAGACAGACGGGTGTTTCTCGTGAAAGATTGACGAGGGGGGGGGAGAACGAGGGATTGGAGCTCAGACGAGCACCTGATCAATTTGCATTTTTTTTTAATATGAAATCCTCGTTCCGTGATGGGTACGTACGTCATAAAGATTTTTTGGTACTTATGCATGCACTCATTGAACCATACTGAAATAACGTTATCATTTAGAAAGCCATTCTTAACATGGAGAGAGGAGGGTGTTTTGTAACTATACTGTACTTTCACCTAACAAAAAAAAGGTATCATAAAACTTTAATTTAAATTGAAAATACTATTTAATTTAAATAGTATTTTCAATTTAAATTAAATAGTATTTAAAAATAGTTCGGTTTAATAAGTGCGCAAGCACCGATTTTTCTACATTTTCTATATATTGCTTTTTTTCTTTTTTCAAAATAAGTGTAAGGTACCTGTACAGTTTAATCAAGACATTAAAAAAATGAAAATATCGAAAAAAGGTTATATTGTACATATCCGTTTTGAACTGAAGATCTTCGAAAAACATTTTTCACTTAATTTGATCGAGTACTTTTTTGTTTTTGTTTTTTTTTACAGCGGAAAAACACGTTTTTATGACAGCACGTTGAAGGCAGACATCTTGGATTTTTTTAAATTTTTAAATTTTTGTTTGGATTTTAGAAACGCCGACAGTCCCTCTCCATCTTTTAATACAAGCTTTTCTTCCTAAAAATCGAACCTTTTGCTCGTTATAATAACAAATTGTTTTTTCGCTGTAAAAAAAAAAAATTACTTGATGAAATTAAGTGAAATTTTTTTGGAGAACTTCATTCCATAACAGATACGTATAATTTAAACTTTTTTCGGTACTAGTGCAGAGAGTGATCCGGACGTAAATAATAACTTTATTATTCAAAAAGCCATTCTTAACATGGGGAGGGGAGGGTGTTTTGTACCTATTCTATACTTCAACCTTACAATTCATTAAAAAATATATCATAAAGCTTTAATTAAACTTGGAAATACGATTTAAAAAACAGCGCGGATCGGATCACTCTCTGCACTAGCCCCCTTTTTTCGATAATGTTTTGATTAAACTGTACAAGTACGAAGTGCAATTCTAAATAAGTACCCTTTCTTAATTGTTGGTGCTAATGCACTTACTGATCCGCGCTATTTTTTAATCGTATTTCCAAGTTTAATTAAAGTTTTATATGTTTTATAATTCAATTGTGAGGTTAAAGTACAGAATAGGTACAAAACACCCTCCCCTCCCCATGTTAAGAATGGCTTTTTTTAAATAATAACGTTGGTATTTCAGCACGGATCAATAAGTGCATGAGTACCCAATTTTTTATTATATTGAACCAATTGCTAAATAGACAGTGGGCGGTCATGGAAAGGGTTTATTCAAAAAGTAAGGTAACTTTGAATGATGTCATTATTCTGTAGACAAAAGTTGACAAAAACCGTCAGAAATTCTTCTTTTGTGGAATGAGGTATGCTTCGGTGCCCCGTCTCACACATTATCGCCTACCCTCTGTAGTGTAGGCGGGGCCTACACCGGCCCTACCGAAGAATGACGATGGGTCCATTATTCTCAGCTGTTTTGGGCGTCAACTAGAGTGTCCACCTCTGGGGAGGGAGATGGATCCTCACCTTCGGCCTTGTGCCACATCCTGCTGCAGCCTGAAGCTAATAAATACCGACTCTTCTTTTTTTGATGCTCCGGGCAACGCCGGACGACCTTGCTAACAGTATATTATTTAACATATAACAGTATATTATTTAACGTATAAAGGTAAGTCACGTAGTCACGACAAAACACGCACGCGAGGTGATCACACATTTTTATTAATATACAAATGATACATACATATATTTTCTAAAAAAAAAAAAATTATAAAAACAGTTTCTTTTTATTGATTTAAAAAATAAAACTATGGCGTTTGAAAAGTGGGGGATCAATTTTCAACGCATTTGTTTATTGATTTAACCCCCCACTTTATAGACACCTGTCATCTACTTTTTTTTTTCCAAAAATAAATATTGTGAGATAATCAACACAGGTCACATTCATCTAAAACTGGATAATTTATAAATTAAATTTTAAATTGTGAATTTAAAATTTAATTTGTCAACAATAAACTTTCATTTTAATACATTTAATGACACGCAAGCTTTTTTTTCTTTGGACATTGTTGTTATATATTATCATTGAATAATAATCTTACCTTTTATTGCGGTTATCTACGGCAAGTTTATTTCGCTCGTCTACGTTGACATTTTCCTCCCTATTACCGAGATTTAAAAAGCAAAACTCCTTTAAAATATTTTTTATGTGGGGGGAAATATTTAAACTTCATAAAAATTTATAAGTTTATCAACGATAAATCGTCGTAATAACGACGCCAGACAAAACAAGTCGAAAAAGAAAAAAAAATACGAATGTGCGGCTTAAAAATCGAAACTTCCGGTGAAGAAAAAAATGTATAAAATATAAAACATTTGTCGAAATAAAAACAGATGCATATTATTTCAACTATTTATTCACTGATTTCGGATTAAAACAAAATAAGAAAGCTGATGATTAATTTACAAACGGAGATGCTCTCTGCCACAAGCGAAAATGTCGACTGCTGTAACTGGTTATCTGCCTCTGCCTAGTTATATGAATGGGTCCCTACATCTAACAGCTGTGATGCCTGCCTCGCCCTGAAATAAAACTGCCATTTTGTTCTACTAATAAATTTCTTTAATAAGCGTGAAATACCATAGTTCCCAATCTGGGAGTAAGTTAACTTTTAAAAACAAACTTATTCCACACACACACACACACACACACACACACACACACACACATATATATATATATATATATATATATATATATATATATATATATATAGAGAGAGAGAGAGAGAGAGAGAGAGAAAATTAGTGTTTCATGCTTATTCAATCATCTGTGTAGGAAGTGATAATTATTACTGCTGGTCAGGAAATTGTAGCCTAGTCTCAAAGTCAACCTTGGTTTTGTAGGCACACACACACACACACACACACACACACACACACACACACACACACACACACACTTTTAAGGACTTTAAATATTTCCATTTCCTTTTATCTATATTTTTCTCCACAAAAATCCTTTTTCACTCCCAAGAAAAAACTTTCCGACTGTTTTTTTTTTTTTTCAAGGAAAATGCATTGTTTCTGATGAGGTGTTTAGTGGGCTTCCACTATTCAACAAAACATGACTAAGACATACTTCATGAAAAAATGAATAGAATACTATGAGACTAAATTAAATACATTTTCTGGTTTGAGAATAATAACTAACGATATATACAAGTTTTGATTGAATATTTAAAAGAAAAATATCAGTCAAGATTTAGAGCCCCCCCCCCCCTTCCTCTTCCCTGTCCTCTTTCTCCTACCCGAAATCATCAGCCCCCACCTATATTAATGTGGACCGATATCTAAGAAACTATCTATAGACACGACCTCCTAAAAGGACTGGATTTGTTGGCGACGTATAGCAAATTTATTTATTTGTATTCCTTGTCATCATAATTTGCCATGACTTTTCAAAAACTTATTTTTTTATATATATATCTGAGCCCTTTAACTATGCAAATTTAGATCCCTCTCTAAGCTTTCTATCTTTTTTTTTTTTTTTTTTTTTTTACAAGGGTGTCACCACTTATCAAGGCCCAGAGGCCACTCGAGGATAAGGGTTAATAGGTATACATTAGTCATTGTGATTTTAGCATAGTAAACAGTGGGAATTTTGAAACTTGGATTACTTAGGGGGACGATTCAATTAGAACTTGTTCACATTGGACTTTTTCTTTTTTTTCATAGGTATCAACTCATTATCAAGGCCAAGAGGCCACTCAAGGATAAGGGTTAAAGAGTGTACAGTAGAAATTGGACAATATAATAATCATTAGTAATGAAAATTTGTTAAATTTGATAACTTATATGGAACGGCTCATCAAGAACTTATTTACGTTAGACTTGAACACAACCATATTGTAGTCAGCCGGAAAGCAGGAAAACGGAAGACAATTCCACAGGCGTGCAGTTCTAATAAAAAAGCTTTGTTTATGGAATCTACGTTTAGGTTTAGGCACAGATAAAGAGTGGGGGGAATTATTGATAGTGTTTACAGCTAGACGAGTGTTTCTTGTGAAAGTTTTGCGTTCATGAGAAGGGGATCTATCTCAAAACTTCTTTTTCAAAATACTAGTTATGAACTTTACTAAGTATAAAACAGTTTTCTTCTTTTTGTTTTTTTCAAAGAAGAGTAAAAAAGGGATTGTGGGTGCATTTTCGGCTGCCCAGAAACTCTTGCTTCCTTTATTTTGTCACTCAGTTCTCATGAAAAGGGGGGGGGCAAATGTTATATACTTGGTCGGCAGTTTTATACGAACATTAGCTAGACATTACTAAATACAGGATGTCCAAAAAGTCACTGAAGGGTTTTGAACTTAATTAGATTTTTTTATTTTTCACTAGCCTGGGTGCCCAGCATTGCGCGAGTGTTTGGAGGTCTGTGTTGAGCAAAACAATAAAAAAAAGTGGTAGTAGACAGGTAGGCTCGAACCTGTACTGCGAAGGAGGAAAAAAATGTGAAAAAAAAAATTGACATCTTTGCTGTTGCGCCCATCGCTAAACTGGAAGTTACATAGGTTTAAATAAAGGCTAGGCAATCGAAAAGAGGGGATGACTTTCGAAAATATCAACAAAAAAAGCGATCCCTTCCTGCAGAAAAGTGCCCAGTTAAGGGGGAAGGAATTAATGTTTTTGGCTAATTTTTTGATATTTGTCGTCCAAAGGGCTGAGCTTAAAAATTATATTGATCTCGTGAAAATCCGTTGCCTCTGTCAAAATTTTAGGCAGACATACATACATACATACATATACACATACATGCATGCATACATACATACATACATACATACATACATACATACATACATACATACATTTAAGCAGACAGGTGAGATTTATATTATAGATGACATCTTTCTGTAATGTTAACACAATTATACTAAGACATTGGAAAAAAATTTTTTTGTAAAAAAATGCAAAATTCAAACAATTTTTATTTATGAAAAATAATGTCTTTTAAATGTTGCCCATTTTCAGCTTCGCATATTTGTGCTCTTTCCAAAACATTATTCATGACAGATTGCTGATTCTTTGGATTGCTATTTTACTCCCGTATTTCGTTCTTAATGATTTCTTTCAATTCTTACAAGGTTTGGGGTTTGACGTTTTGAGGTCTGCTAGCACGTGGAATGAAATAAGAGAGTTAAATCGCAATTCAGAGATTCTGCAATCTGTGATGAATAATGTTTTGTAAAGAGCACAAATATGCGAATCTGAAAATTAAAAAGACATTATTTTTCATAAATAAAGATTGTTTGAATTTTGTATTTATTTTTTTAATTTTCCAATGTCTTAGTAAGATTGTGTTAAAATTACACAAAAATATCCTCAAAAATAAAGAATCTATTTAAGTTCAAAACCGCTCAGTGACTTTTTGGCCACCCTGTATTGTTTCCATTCTGTTCTTGTTGTCATATTACTAAGAAGGATGCTGGAGGTAAACGTTTTCCTGCAGAGCTGCTCAATCGATGTCTGAAGATGCAATTCTCTACATGCTTATATAAGTAGAGAATTGCATTCACAGTGCAATATCTACTGGATTGGTAGAATGATCCTAAATACTTTGGAAAATCTCAATGTACTGACCATCGGTCTTCTGCATCTTAGTACAGTCTAATGAAACTTCAGTGTGCCATGAGTAAGTTGCTTGAATCCATGCCATATAGAGAAATTGCCAACCCTCTCAGAAAAAAACAACTTACACAGTTACAAGCAATATGTTTTTTGACCTGCGAGATCTACAGCTGATGTACTGACTGTAATTTTACATAGGATCAGTGAATTAATCAATGGGAATTTCCTCTCAAGTGCAATAGCTTTTAACAGGTTTGTATTACTATACACAGATTAAAAAAGTTGTCAAAAAACAAATATATAACAAATAAATGTTATCAAAGGCAAGATAAGTTACTTTTCTACCTAACTGGATAATTTTTTAGTGTTTTTATTTAATGTACATGTTTATTCAGCTTGAAAACCATACAGTGTTTACCGATGTATTGGAAAAGTGAAATGGCGCCAGACTCTCTGTTGAACACGGTAAGTTTGAGAAAATGAGTTAAAAGTAAAACCTATACAAAATACTGTTATAGCCCCCCACCCCTGATTATTTGTCAGTCTATGTCACAGTAACATATACTAAGCGAGTTTCTAACAATATTAGAAGAGGCAAGTACTGCACCTTTATTCTGTTGCCGAGGTAGCTACTAGCACAGAACTTCCCGCTGGCTTGTTTCCCTGACTCTGAGGTCAATACCCTGCAATGTGGCCCAACTTTCCATAGTTCTAGCACCTTACTCTAGATAACCCCTTACAATCTTTTATAAAGTGCAGTCCTCAACATCTGAAATACTGAATACTAGTTACTCCTTTATTTCTCTGATTATTGCTTTGTGCACTCGCTGCCACTGTTTAAGTCTCTCAAATTCTTTTGCTGACTAAAAGCCGTGTCTTTGGTATTAGTTTGTAGATGTCCATTCTCTCTACGTAGAGTAATTGTTGTTGTGCTACAGATACATCATCTGGAAATCCCATGATGAAAGCAAGTTTGACTGCATGATCCAGCCCTATCTTTAGGCATCCTGCTAGTCCAGCCAATCTTTTGATTGCATTGGCATAAACATCACCTGACTCTCCTGCCTACTTGAATCGCTTTAGTTTTTTATGTGCTTCAAAAGGTTCTTTGGTGAATGTCATCACTAGTTTCATTTCTGCATCTAACTGATCTTCTTTGCTCATCTCAAGGTAGAGAGCCAGCACATCTCCATGGAAAAAGAGGGGGAATAAGACTCGCAAGGTCTTACACTTTCTTTAGCTTAGCTACTAATTGTACCTTTTTGATACACGCAATCACATCACCTTCTCCACTTAAAGGTGGTATCATATCTTTTCCCAATCTCAGTTGTACTGAGATCATGACTCTTTAAGCCGAAATAGCTTGTGGTTAAAATAATCAAATGTTAAAGCTGACACACTGCTGCTAAAAACTTGCTACACCAAATCTCAATGCTCTGCTGTCAAAATTCAATTCAAAATCTCGACAGTCTGTTATTGAAAACTTAACTCCAAATCTCAACAGTCTATTGTCAAAATTAAACTCTATAACACAACACTCTGCTGAAACACTTGCTACTCTGACATCCAAATCCAAAATCAAACTGTCTCTGAAAAACCAGGCTTTTTATATCCAACCAGAAGCATCTCATTTGCATGACAATATCACAATCATATAAAGAGAAAAGGCGGCCATTTTTTTTTTTTCATTCTTTTTGTCTACATGGAACCCTGTAGAATTCACATAAACAGGTTTGTACTAATTTTTAAGTGCTTGATAACAAAAATGCAACTCATTTTGCATTTGGTAGTATTTTAGACCACACAATGGATAACAATAACAAAAGCAGCAAAAACATTTAGGAAAACCCTTGAATGCAGAGACTAAGTGCTAACCGGAAACATAGAAACTGCTAAAATAGTGGAACACAAATAAACACCATAAAGAAATATTTGACTTGTTTGAAATTTATAACAAATATATTTCGGAGGTAGACTCCATCTTCAGTGTATTGTTTTGTTTCTTTTTTTCTTTTTCTTTTTCCTTGCCATATTGTAAATTTGGAGCAAGAAGTCTGTTTGCATAGAGCTATGCGTTGTATCTAGCGGTTGTATTTTGAAATGTTTGAACTGTGCGTAGGTAACACGAGAATAACATCAAGAATGAGAGTTCATATAGAAACGTTGTTTTAATTTGAATAAAATAAAATACGCATCAAGTGCACTTGAAAGCCAAATCACAACGTAATATTAGGAAAATAAACAAATATTTTACTTGTCTGAAATTTATCACAAATATATTTCAGAAGTATACTCCATCTTCAGTGTGTTGTTTTGTTTCTTTTTTTTCTTTTTCCTCTTCCTTGGTTTCAAAGCGCACTTGATGTGTATTTTATTTTATTCAAATTAAAACAACGTTTGTATTGGACTATCATTCTTGACATTATTCTCGCGTTACCTTGTCCATTTACAAACTCGTGTAAACACGGGTTACCTTCTCCAGTTACAAATGCGTCCAGCTACAAACTCATTACCTTGTTCAGTTACAAACGCGTTACCTTGTCCAGTTACAAACTTGTGTAAACACACAGATCTATAAAAACATTGTTCAAAATTGTGTTGTGCCAATCATACGGAATTCAAGTTTCGATAAGGCTACAGTATATAATACACATGTATATAATCAAATAACATTTAAAATAACACCATAATGTGGGGTAAATACCGTAACCAGGGTCCGGAAAAACATGGTATCCCATACCATAACCTGAAAAACATTATCCTAGAGCCACCGTATCCCAGGGGTCTACTGTAGAACTTTCATTGTTTTACAGGAAACTACTAAAGGATCAGCATCCAGCATCTCAAACTGAAAGTTTTCCAGCATTACAACCGTTGAATATCACGCTGGTCTTGGTAACATTCACCCTCAGAACTCCACGTTCCTTATCTTTTCTCCAAGTCTTCAACTTAACAAGTAGACTTTTCATTGTTTTACATGCAAGTACTAAACGATCAGCATCCCGAGAATGTATACAAGCATTTTTGGACGCTTTTTAGAGATAAAATGTATTTAAATAAGTATTTATAGCTAATCAATATTTTTGTCATGTGTCACAGAAAATATGCCACAAATAATTTACAGTGACCAATAATAAATTCACAGGAAAAATGCTACAGTTAATTTATAATCGCAAGAAACACATGTTACAAATAATTCATAGTAGCTAGTAATAAAGTCACAAAAGTACTCCAAATGGTTTATAGTGGCCAGTAATAAAATCACAGAAAATATGTTATAATTAATTTCAATTAATTAGTGTACCAGTTCTAGGCAATGTTGAGTTGTTCCCCTTGATTTTACCAGGAAAAGAGTCAGAGAGTATTTAGAAACCATGAACGTTTTCCACAAGTGTTGCAGAATGAAGAATATCTGGATTCTTTCAATCTATATTCCTGATTTTTTTTTTAAGTTAGAGTAGAAACTAATGTCTTCTCATGGTTTTGCTGGACTTTATAAATATTAGCTGTAAATAAATTGGTTTCAGTCGCGTTGATTATTTGTTTTGATGAAAAGTATGTTATAAATGCATGTTTAATAAATAGGCTGCAAAATAAAATTTACCTTGTATTCAAACAGATCATTAATTACACACAGTTTCCTAGTTGTTAAGTTACTTAAGGTTGCACCAGCTGCGTTTTGATGCCAGGCTTTTATGCATTAATTTTGTAGACTAGGCTGAGTTATTGATTTATCATACCTTTCTCTTTATTAGGTAGACTAGAGTGGCATGTTTAGTCACAAGAACTGTCAGGATTCTATTGTGTGCTTTTATAGTTACCAAATCTCAGATATAGTTGGGATCTAAAAACCGGCAAAACTTCGCGGTTTCGATATCCCACAAAAGCCCTGGCGTATTCTCTCATTTTTTCACGGTGATTATTCGTGTTAACGACAGCTGCCTTCCTCTTCAGCCTTTTTCTTGTTAGCCCCGCTTCCTTCAAAAGTATGCAAACGGAGGTTTGATTCGGGGTAAATCCAAATTTTTCTTCAAACTTTGTTTGAATCCCTTTTTGAGTTAACGACTGGTCTTCATTAATAATATTTTTAACCTTGTTTACCAAGTCAGGATGCTGTGTTGTAGGTCGCCCTGATTTTCCATAATTCTCAGAATAAGAGGAATCTGGATTTTCTCTTATCTTTGAAACTCCTTTATACACAGTAGACTTGATCTGTCCTATCATCTGCATAATTTCCGTTGCAGGTACATTTTGCCCAACAAGCCTTTTTATTAACTCAAAAAGAGATTCATTCATCATTACTCTGGGTTTTTTGTCAGCAGAACCATCATTCATATTGTTCTCCATACCTTGATTTGATTCTACCATTAAGGGTAAAATTTAAAAATAATTTTTTTTTATATCTGAAAAAGTCTTTATATTTTTTAATAAAGTCTCTTGATTTTTGAATAAAGTCTTTATATTTTTGAATAAAGTCTTTTGATTTTTGAATAAAGTATTTATATTTTTGAATAAAGTCTCTTGATTTTTGAATAAAGTCTCTTGATTTTTGAATAACCCTGTAAAAGGAATGACATATTCTATTTTAGCAAGAGTTAACAATTCTGCAGAGGTGACAAGAGAGACAGTTGTTTCCTGGTTCACTGCTGTGTTCAGCAATGACTGATATATAATGAAATGGAAATAACAGAATTTTAAGAAATAAAGTATATCTTTTATAAAAAAAAAAGACAAGAAAATCTCTTGTTAATTTTTTATCAAGTCATACCATTCTTCAGTTGCAGAATTCAACAATTCCTCAATTCCTTGTCCCTGAATTCAGGAGAATTAATAATTAATGATCAATGTTAATCAAAGCTAATATCGCCTGAATGAAGTAATTCTACTTTCAATAGGTCTTGGGGATTTATTCACAAAAAAAGAATTAGGATCATTGACAAAATATTAATCCAAACAAATAAACTTTGTGATTATAGCATAGAATAAGTGCCAGATAGTTACGATGGTGTCTATGACAAAGATTCTACCCAAAGACTCTCCTGAGTCACAATAGTGTTAAATAATTAAAATTATTGATACCAACCCTTCATTTTTATATAGTAGAATAAATAATGCCTGTGACTCGGTATTAAGCTACCATTAATCAATATCTTGACCATAAGGGGTTATTTTAAACATTGGAAGTGACGATGTTACATAGGTTCGTCCATAAATCTGTTGAAAGTAGCAGCAGCTGTAAATGTTGTTCTTCTGATAGACAAAAGCTCAAATCAGCAGTTTCTTTCAAATAATCAAAACACAAGAAATATTTAGTCCCACAATCTTGTGCACACTATAACCCTGAAAACACAGTTTTCTTTCTTTTCTATATTCGGTATTATCAATCAGAGTTAAGACATGTGCAAGCAAGAAATTAAATCTAGGTTCTTTGAGGTCAGAGCCCCTCAACAAATGCAATGAAAGACACACAAAGTTTGATACCCTCAGGAAAACTCAAACAAACACTCATAAAACACACATACACAGTTCTTACATACATTCTCTCCCTAAAAAGCACTAATATACACATATATCTCATTTATACACATGTAAACGTACATGGCACTAGGTTAAAGGAATATTTCTGTTGCACCTGGGTTTATAGAGCAGGTGTGACATATTTGTTTTCTCTGGTTCTGGCTAGTTTTCCTACAAGCTGAAGTTTGCCTTGGCATCATTTTGATCACCTAAAACTGTCCTGAATCATCACCTGCTTCTTTGTTGGGAATGAGGTAAGATCCAGTTCGGTCTTGCAAGGTGCATCTTCCTAGAGATTACCTCCTTTGCAAGGAGTAGTCTCCTGAAATACCACTACCGGGGAATACTGACAGGTCTGTTCTTGGCTATTTTCGTACTAGAGTGCCCTCTTGGGCGAGTTGAATACCCCTTCATGTTAAACTAAATTCATATCTAATCTTACTGCAGTAAAATAGCAGGTAAATAGAGGGTTTTGTTCCTTTATGATATTCACCTTCTCAGATTAAATTAAAGCTTTTCAGGCATTGTTTGAAAATTCGAACAAGCTTGATAGAGGTGAATATCTCACCTTTGTAAAATGTTTTGATATGAATACACCAAATCTCATCTCTTCTAATTGCTAGTAGACTCAAAAATATTAATCTTTTATCCCTATCTCTTGTCAATCTCTAATTACAACAGACAGTTCAAAATCCACAGCATTCAGAATGCAAACCATAAAGTCTTCAACTAACTTGATCAACAGCTGAACGATACAGCAATGCATGATGGTGAAGTGCCGCATTTCGGCATCATGGTGGCACTGAACATAAATAAAAGAATGAATTAATGTTTTTACCAACCCAAAAGGCACTTCTAAACTGATGCCAGGCCAGAGATGTCTAATCATTATCAAAGCATTCTAATCCAGGTTCCCAAGACCAGATTGAATGTAGCTCTCTCCATCGCCAAACCAAGCATTTCAATCTTAACATCTGAGAAGTGTCTCTTCTCTATGACACTATGTAATTCTCTTTTGAACAACAACTGAGTATCAGAGAGACTGTCTTTCTTCCATAAAAGAAATTTCAGGTCCCGATGACACTTGCAATAAAAGGAGTGCATGCCTTCCCCTCATCCAAATGCACACATTTTAAGGTCAAAAAGGCATTCTTAGTGCCTTCTTTCGAAAATCCACCGTTTGACTCACCAGGAGTAGAGATTTTAACCAGGTAAAATAGTCGTAGCATGTGTTGATAAGTCTCAATACCTTCTGAACATTGATGGAGCCATCCTGGGACAAGTCGCCAACATCAAGGAGGAAATTTAGTTCGGCTATGCTACATAGGGATGGGTGGATTTTATCTCTCAACCGATACCCATTTGTTTTTTTTTCTTCTATTTTGATTTTGCAGGAAGAAGAAGGAAAGATTCATTTTGGGTCCTCAGCAGATTTTAATGATTTCCTTTGGCTTTGTTACTTTAGGAACTACCATTTGTTCATTTTGACTTGACGTCCCCTGGGGACTTTTGGGGCTAAATGGGGGTGGGGTGGGAGGATGCTGAACATAGTCATTTTTTTATGCCTCGTTCACTGTGCACTCACTGGGCACCATGCATGCTTCACTTGTTTACTGTGTTTTAACAGTACAGTGAACTAACAAACAAAATTATATAGAAATCAGTTAGGTACAACCTTTCAGAAAGTTTTATAAAAATCCAAGGCTTCAATTTTTTTATCATCAATTAGTTATTGAAAAAAGTACGGACAGACGAATGTACGAACGGACGAATGGATAAGGGTGAATTTACAGGTCCACCCTCCTTTTGTCGGGGAACCAATAAATGAACTTTTCATTGTGATAAATAAAAAAAACAAAACAATTCCATGAATTTATCATGAATCAGACAAGATCAAATATTCAAAACATTAGAAATGCATTATACTCACCATGTTATTTTGACACAACTTCCTTGTTAATTAAAAGAATAAATAAGTACATTAATACTATACTAATATACATATTCGATTAAATGAACACTATCAGCAAACAGTTCAACATGCTGCTTAAAAAGTAAATAAATAGACATGTCACCGTGGTGGATAACAAAACCACTTTAATGTTACATGTTTGTCTTTTGCTTCATTTCCTATTAAATTCTTTTATAGAACTTTGATGTCTTTAGCTTTTTGGGATGCAGCTAGCACTTTATTCATTATGTGTTTTAAAGCATAGGTTCCTGCTGCTACCACTATACCTAGTTTTGTCAGTGCTTTTCACCGCAACTTACTCGCGAAACCAACTTCTACAGGGTGTAGAATTGAAAGACAGGTTCACTTATATGTAGCAGGAAAATGGTGCCTGCTTTTGTTAAGTAGAAAGATTGTCGCATGGTCCCCAAGAAATGAGTACATAAAATTCGCCGAAATAGCTTGAAGTGTTGAAATAAATGTTTTAACTCGGCGAATAAAAATTTTTTTTTAAATACGTCGCTTGTACTAATGTGTACAAAAAATAACTAATAGCTTCCCTTGATTTCTCAATTCTTCTTCTTTTTTGACGTCGTTGTTGCTGTCACAAAATCATGATTACATTTCCTTCTCTTTTCCTTGTACTGGACATATTCCGGGTTCGAATGACGGTGGTTCTTGTACACATCATTTTGTAACCACAGTATTGTTAGTTCCGCTACAGTACATTTATTTACAGAATGGATACAGGTGTAATGTTATGCAGTTCATTACCGAAAAGGTATAAGAAAACACTACTTGCGTTTTTGCCTTAAGATTCCTTTACGAGAGTTCAAATGTGTTTTGTGTGGGTGCAAAACAGGAGAGTAGTTTCGACACGATCTGCATGGTCTGAGGTTTGAGGAAGAAAGAAGATAACGATATGAACTAGATGTGGAAGTAGGCTGTATCACCACCTTGTGGCAAAGAATGGCATTGCTAGAATTAAAGGGCGATAATTGTTATTACCTTAAAGTCACAAGTTTGTATTCGTATGTTCACTTGCATGTGGAACTCGTTTCCCATATATATAAAACGCTTTTAGTATGCTTGTAGAAAAGAGGGTTAGCATCAATACTGGCAGGTTCCCCTTGCTTCCTTTGCCTTTCTCAAGCATTGTGTTAGAACTGCCATGTGCTCCAGGTAGCTTAACATACGGGCGACTTTGTCTTTCTGGACTGATGTATCAATATAGTCATTTTCAAGAATGATATTTGAAAGAAAGCTTGTGGCATTTTTTAGGTTCTCCTCATAGAGGATGAAAGATGAGTAGCTAACCCACCTTGCTTTTTTTTCTGCCATTCCAGAATGCAATTGTGTCCAGTGATAAAACAAACGACGTTGGACATATTATCCATACCAAATATGGTTGGATTATACAAGGGATTGTAAATTTATTTAATGATTCTAAGTGGGACATCTTTTGGAAGGGGGGATAAATCTGCAGAACCATGATAAAAAATGGCTGATATTTGTTTAGTATTGTGACATTTTATTATTCTAAAGCAAAAACTAAGTTTTGCATATATATATATATATATATATATATATATATATATATATATATATATATATATATATATATACTAGTAAAAGTACCCGTCGTTGACTGGGTTCAAAAGCAGCCTACAGAAAATGGACTCTGATTTATGAAAGTATGATAGGTTATGAAAAGAAAGGGTTGTAAAGAGATAGCTTCGAATTTGGGGGTATCAAAACCAAAGCAAAATATGATGAAAGTAAAAATAAAATAGATAAACCCCATAATTTATTATACCATAACTGTTCACATTCAAACACTTATCACAATATTCTGTGGATCTATATAAAAAAACCTTGTTAAACTTTGTGACATATTTCCATTCTATGGAGGTCAGGTGCAAACGAACACCCCATATTTTTATTATACCATATTTCTTCAAACTGAAACATAATTATCAAAGTATACTTACGCAGATAGATATGAAAAGTCTTTATTAAAGTTTGTGCCTATATCCATTCTATGGAGGCCAGGCGCGAACACAGACCCCACAATTTTATTATACCATCCCTATTTAAGTTGAAACATACTTATCAAAGTATTATTATGTACATCTATATCAAAAACACTTGTAAACGTATTTTTTTTAATTTTTACAATTTTTTATTTCCATACTTTGTGGACTAGGCACGAACACAGACCCCACAATTTTAATGAACCATCGTTCTGCCAGATCAAACATATCCATTTCCGTGTCTCGATACATCTTCTATCATTATATGTAATCAGTTTTTTAAAATAGTCAACCATATAGGAGCCTATTCGTTACCAGACACATACACGCACACACATTCAGCTGTATATATATATATATATATATATATATATATATATATATATATATATATATATATATATATATAAAATCAGTGAGAGAGACGTTGAAGTAAGTTGTTTATTAGATGCTCCTATAAAAGTAGAATATTTGATATTTTCTTTTATTGTTTAATCATGGCGACATTGCCATCTATAATATAATTTCACCTGTTTGTTTAAATGTATATATGTATGTATGGATGTATGCCTAAAAATAAAATAAAAAAAGAAAAAAAAAGAAAGAAAAGTCCTATTGGCGATGGCTGTCCATATAAACAGGAACAGAAGATATTATGCTAAACGACACCCACTCCAGCTCTGATGCTGGAATGTGAGAACACTTATTGACAATGGTAAAAGACTAGAACGGAAGACTGCAATTTTGACTAAGGAATTGCAAAGATACAATATAGACATTGCTGCACTCTCTGAGACACGTTTCGCAGGTGAGGATCAACTGGTTGAGCGCGAGTCGGGCTACACGATCTTCTGGTCTGGTAGAGCTGAAAAGGAGAGGCGTGAGGCTGGTGTTGGTTTTGCAGTTAAGAACTCCTTAATTGACAAGATCGAACAGCCAGTAGCCATAAATGACCGTGCAATGACATTGAGAATGCCCCTTGCTGCTGGTCGTTATATGAATTTTCTTTTTGTCTATGCGCCGACTCTTACTTTGCCTCAAGACGATATTACGTCCTTTTATCATATGCTTAGATCTGTTATCACCGGTTTGCCAAGCGCTGAGAGTTTGGTGGTTCTTGGTGACTTGTGTGCGCCAAATAAAAAACAAATGGTGGTCTAACCTCTCCAGGGAGATACAGACTGCCTACGATCATAGAGATGTCAAGACATTCTACACTTTGCTTCATCAGGCTTATGGTCCGAAATCCTCTTCAACTACACCACTCCTGGCGAAGGACGGGAAAACCTTGCTGAAAACCTCAGATGAAATTAAGCATCGATGGCATGAACACTTTCATGATCTTTTTCATAACCCATCCAATGTTGATGTTGCTGCAATAGAAAGTATCCCTCAATGTTCCTTTTGTCTGGAACTTGATGTTGAACCGACTCTTGTGGAAACAGTTGACTGCATAAAACAGATAAACTCGAACAAAGCCCCTGGGCTGGATGGCATCCCTGTTGAGCTGCTGATACATGGTGGTGTCAATGTACATTGTGTGGTCCACTCTTTGATACTGTCAGTATGGCAGGGTGACCCGGTTGCCCAAGATTGGGTAGATGCCATCTTGGTTATGTTGTACAAAGGAAAGGGTACAAGATCTGATTGTGGAAATTATCGAGGTATCTCGCTGCTGAGTGCGGTTGGAAAGGTGTTTGCACGGCTCTTGCTAAACCGATTGGAAAAGTATGTATGTCCTAATATCCTTCCAGAATCCCAGTCTTGTTTTAGAGGTGGGCGAGGAACTGTGGATATGGTGTTTTCTGCTAGACAGCTCTTGGAAAAATGTATTGAACAGCGTATGCCTCTTTGCCAGGTGTTTGTGGACTTAACCAAGGTGTTTGACACAGTCAACCGTGAGGCTCTCTGGAAAGTGCTGGAAAAATTTGGCTGTGCACCTGCTTTTACAGACAAGTTCAAGCAACTTCAGCATAGTATGAAAGATCGCGTCAACTTCAATGGTCAGCTTTTGGAAGAATTCCCCATTGATAATGGTGTGAAGCAGGGTGATATAGCTGCACCAACATTGTTTTCGCTCTATTTGACTGCTGTGCTCTGGTATGGTTTCCACGATTGTGATATGGGTGTTTATATTAGATTCCGAACGACTGGAAAGATGTTCAACCTCAGAAGATTCCAAGCCAAAACACTTGTTAGTGATGAACTTGTTAGGGAACTGTTGTATGCTGATGATGCTAACCTGGTAACACACTCCCCAGTAGATATGCAACTAGTGATGGATCTCTTTACAAATGCTTGTACCTGCTTCGGACTGACAGTTAGCATCAGGAAAACTAAAGTTATGTACACTTCCGCTCCCAATGATCTGTATGTGGAACCTGATATCTTCGTCTGTGGAAAGCGCCTTGAAGTCGTAAAAAATTTTGTCTACCTTGGGAGTGCCTTATCAAATGATGGCACTCTTAATGCGGAAATAAGACAGAGAATCAGCAAGGCATCTAATGCTTTTGGAAAGCTACAAGATAGCGTCTGGTCTGACGGTGATCTGACTCTGACAACTAAAATTTCAGTATATCAAGCATGTGTAGTACCATCCCTACTCTACGCATCTGAAACTTGGACCTTGTACCGGACATATATAGAATTGCTCGAGAGGTTTCATCAGCACTGCCTTAGACACATTCTTGGTTTAAAGTGGTATAGCTTTGTCCCTGATACATATGTCTTAAAAAAGGCCAAAACAACCAGTATTGCTACCATTGTTATTAAGAACCAGTTGCATTGGGTGGGTCATCTCATCCGGTTTGAAGACTATCGTCTCCCAAAACAATTGTCCTATGGTGAGCTCTTTCTTGGAAAAAGACCCCAGCACAAGCCCAAAAAGCGTTTTCGTGATAGCATCAAGGAGAGTCTGGTGAGCTTTCATATTCCTGTTGGCAGTTGGGAGTCCCTAGCGTATGATCGCAAGCAGTGGAGGGGTGCAGAACATTATGAAGCAGC
Organism: Euprymna scolopes; assembly: GCF_053919585.1. Taxonomy (NCBI): domain Eukaryota; kingdom Metazoa; phylum Mollusca; class Cephalopoda; order Sepiida; family Sepiolidae; genus Euprymna; species Euprymna scolopes. The sequence goes on from NC_136504.1 coordinate 87,446,908, forward strand.
CAAAATAGACCGAGAGAAGCTTAAGAGAGCATGTAGGAAATGCCAAACCTTGCTGCCCAACCATGGAGATCTCTGGATCTGTAAGGTGTGTGATCGGGCTCTGTTGTCGAAGGCAGGTTTTGTTAATCACATGAAAGTCCACGATAATACAGGTTCCGCTGCTGTTAGTCTCATACAAATCAGTGAGCGTTTTCAGTGTCATGTCTGCTTGAGGGTGTGCAAGTCGCTGGCAGGGCGAAAAAGTCATATTCGGGCACATGGACTTTTAGTGACTGAGGGAGTGGCTCTCGTCTGACAAGACGTTGCAATCATCATCATGCCTAAAATTTTCGTATGTATGTACACTCGTGAGCAAAAAAAATGAGCCAAACAAATTTTATACATTTTATTGCACTAAAAGCTATATTGAACAAAGAACAATTGAACAAGGAAACTTAAACGAGACTAATAACACAGAACAAGACATTTACTTTAATAAATGCTTAGGATGGAATCTCATTCCCTTTTGATTTCTTTAAAAGATCAATCCTTTTAGACATGCTCTCAACCAAAGTGGAACACTGTGAAGAGGAAATGCTATTCCATTCGCTTTGCACAGCTTCCTAAAGTTTGTCATTGTTCGAAAAGGTTCTTCCATCCAATGCATGAGATATTATGGACCAAATATTCTCGATTGGGTTTAAATTGGGGCCTTGACCTGGCCAAAATATCACTTTAATTGAATTATCAGAAAACCATTTATTGTGACTTTAGCAGTGTGTGCAGGGGCACTATCGTGTTGAAAAATAATGTTCTGAGATATTCCCAGCTTCTGGATATTTGGTAACAGTCCTGTTTCTAATATTCGAATGTATTCCTTTGAATTGATTGACTTCTCACATCTAATAAGTTCCCAAACTCCTACTGCAGTAAAAGTTCCCCATACCATTATTTCTCCATTCCCGTGTCGTTTTCATGCAACTTGGTAATCTTTCTCCAGTTCTTCGATTGCACCAACTGGGAGCATTGGGAGCATCAATAACAAGACAAAAATCTTGATTCATCTGACCAGAAAACATTCCTGAACCAGTCTGTATCTTTCTTGCAATAATACGAAAAAAATCTCTTTCTATCGTTGATGTTCTTCTTAGATAAATATGGCGTCTTTGCACACCTTTTAGAAGAAAATCCAATTTCTTTCATTGGTTTAGATATTGTATATCTAGAAAGAGAATTTCCAGCCCCTATTTTGAATTCTTTGCTATGGTCAACATAAGATTTCTTTCAATCCTTCAAAACAGTTAATTTAAGCCTGTGGTCGTCCTTTAAAGTGAATGCTCTAGGGCGACCAGATCCAGATTTCCTTTTTATCAAGCATTCGACTTCGAACCTTTGGCCAATATGCTTCACTACAGAAAGAGATGTTTTCACTTTTTCTTTTCTTAAAATATCAAAAATCTACTTGTAAGTCATTTTGGACTGTCTTAATCCTGCAATTCGGTTTATCATATCCTCGCCAAGATGCAGTCCTACCATATTTAGGATTAATTTTTCCACTTATAATAATAATGATCTGCAAAATAGAAATTTTCAGTTAAAATTAACAAAAATGCATGGAAAAATATTGAAAAATCGATTTCTTCCTTTTTTCACTCTTGGCCCATTTTTTTTGTTCCCGAGTGTATGTATGTATGTATGTATGTATGTATGTATGTCTGCCTAAAGGCAGACATACATACATACATACATACATATATCCAAAGGGCGAATGAACTCTTTTCTGGGTCAACGGCCAACTAGCACCGTGTATATTTGTGTTTGTGTATATGTGTATTGGGGTGGAGAGGGCTCCCGTAAGCCATGGTGAAGGCAACCTTTCTAGGAGAAGCAAATCTCTGATTTAAAAAACCATAAAGCGGAAGACCAGTACCCGCATTAAGCTGGTCTGCAGTTTAATTTGTTTCTGGCTATCTTGCTCTTGCTTGTTGCTGGATCTCAAAATTTTGAACCGAGAGAGAGACTTAGCTGTTGTACAAAGCTAAGACTCTGTAACATCATCTTTGTATAGATACTCCCTCAGGCATTTGGGCTCATGAATTTTAAATGTCTGAGGGAGTGGCACTCGTCTGACAAGACGTTGCAATCATCATGTCTGCCTAAAACTTTCAACAGAGGCGACGAGTTTTCACAAGATCGGTATCACTTTGAAGCTCGACCCTTCGGATGACAAATATCGAAAAATTGGCCAAAAACATTACTTCCTTCACCCTCAACTGGGCACTTTTCTACAGGGAGGGTCGCTTTTTTGCCGATATTTTCAAAAGTCATCCCCTCTTTTCGATTGTCTAATCTTAATTTAAACCTATGTCACTTCTGGTTTGATGATGGGCGCACCAGCAAAGACGTCATTTTTTTTTTTTCACTTTCTTTTCCTCCTTCGCGGTACGGGTTCGAGCCTGCCTGCCTACTAACACTTTTTTTAGGGGGGGGCTCAACACACATCTCTAAACACCCGGGGAGTGCCAGGCACCCAGGCTAGTGTCATATAATTTAGAAAGTTGGAATATAAAGAGAAAAATGCAATGACAAAGACATAGCAACAATAAAATAATGGTTATGTTTACATTTATACATTCATTTATTTCTTGTAGAGAAGTTTTGTCAAGGCAAACGTAAGAGCAACATAATACAATATAATACATAAAAGGAGATGAAGATTACAGACGTAATTACTAATGAAAGTGTTCACATTAAAAGTATCTAAACACAATCAACTTAAATATGGACTGCCAGGGTAAACAAATTATAGAGAATGCATGTAAAGTAAATAAAACTCATTTTGATCTTATCTAGTAACGATTCTAAAACGAATTCTGTGACCAGTAGAAAAGGTCCATGATGAGATGAATAATCTTTCTGGACGTTTCATCTAAACTGGGATCAGAAGTGAGATTTGACTAAATAACACCAGCAATGTGTAAACAATGTAAAAATGTAGAACTAAGTGGAAACACATCAATTTTGTATGAAGTCTATTGCTAGAAAGAGAACAAACCTTGCTTTCAGTCCTGAGCATGCATGGTCTAGGATTTTTAATATCTTTCATAAATGAAGAGTTCATTCTCTAGTTGCTCAGTATGATTCAGAAGAGATAATTGAATATAGTTCAAGGGGAATAACTCTTAACAGCTAAATGAGCTGACACTGTCCTATGAGAAGTTTCATCCATCGGTCTGTCTGTTTATTTGTTGAAGAAAAAGAATAATTGATAAAAATGCCTGATATGTTAAGTATTTGTGACATTTTATTATTCAAAAGTACTATCCATTTAAATTTTAAGTTTCTATTACATATTTATATATTCTTACGTAACACATATGACAACCCAGGCCCCTCCTCATACAAAAACATTAAATACAAAAACCAATGATGTTGATTAGTAAAATCCAAAAATATTGTGATTCTGAATTGATTTGATTCTTGTATCCGTGAAAATCCTCCACTTGCATTGCTGTTTTTTTTTCTTTTTTCATTTTGTTGGGGTTATACAAGTTAACTCAAATTAAATGCCACCCATAAAATCGTCAATAAAATTCACAGTCCTTTCTACAATTCTACCATATATAATACAAATAAACTTCAGTCTATGTCTGACTTGTACACCAAAGTATAATAATGAATCTTCAACAGTCTTTGTTTCATTACCGTTCAAGGATAAGCACACTTGGATATGATATTCAAAATTGTCAATAATTCTCATGTACTCCTTCATTAACACTACCTTGATTTTGATTGTGGTAGCCCCTTCAGTTCAAGAATATTTTAACTAGTAATGGGACGATTCCAATATTTTCCCGATTCCAATAGAATTACTGATTCCATGCTAAATTACCGATTCCGATTCTTTATAAATCACTAATTATTTAACTATAAAATTGTTATTTTCCCAGATTTTCATAAAACACATGTTAAATATGCAGATATTTTCCTAAACGTTAAAATACACTTGTAGAGAGTGATCTATCGATTTTAGCTTTATTGGTAATTTAAAATCAATAAACATTTATTATTTTATCATTATTACCAGCAATCGAAGATTTTGCTTTAAACAAAATCAAATAAAAAAGAAAATTAAAAGAATCGTTTTGGCATCGGAAAATAGGCATCAATTTTTCTGATTCCGACATCCCCAAATTTTTCGATTCCTGATTCTGATTCTGCTTAATCGTCCCAACACTAATTTTAACCCTAACTCAACATTTTCTTTGAGATAACACCATAGACAAAAGTTTAGAGAGTTAAGATCTAGTGACTGTGAATTCCATTTAACATCACACCTAATAATGAGACAATCACCAAATTTTCCTCGATGCCATTTCAATGGGTTATTTGAAGTGTAGGAATTGACCCATCCTGTTAAAACCATTGTTAATTAAACATCTACCCAAAGTTGCCTAAAATATTTTAATGACCACTCAGTACTGATTGTTTCTGATCGTACATTCTCATCATCAAATCAGACCCCATACTTTGATATTGTAATCCATGCAATTAGCTTAACAGAGTGCAGCAGCATTTGCAGACAATATTCAACTGCATTCTTTGAATTCTCATGTGCACACAACAGAAAATGATCTTTATCAATGCACAAATGCACATTTGGTGTATACTATTGGATGTTTCTAAAACAAAGACTGTTGGGGTTTTATATGAAACTTAGTGGACAAGTCAAAGAGAGACGGAAGTTTACTTATACCAAATAAAGTTGGGTAGCAGAAAGGATTTTGGAGTTTATTAATGATTCAATGGGTGGCGTTTTGGTGGAGGCTCACCGTATGCAAAATGTTCAGGTTGCATGGTTTCAGTAGAATCACACAGAGCTTGTTTATTTAGCAGGTCACCAGTTTTTCAGTTTATTTTCTTCTCTGGGGAACCTAGAAGAAAAACAAAAAATATTTCCAGCATGAAGGAAACAGAACAGAATAAAAACAAATCAATCGTAATGTTTCTTGATCTATACATATAAATAAAAATAACACAGAACAAGAACTATCCATTTACACCCTCTATTTTATTTATGAAAATCGAACTTTGATACTTATAGATGATCGAAGTCTATATGATATTCCTGGTGTTTCTGTCTGCCTGATATTTGGTGAGGGAATTGAACAACAACAACAACAACAACAACAACAACAACAACACTATACAAACGTCTGCTCAGTATCTTCAAAGTTATTTTCATTGAACCATGTCGAGTTATCTCCCCTGAATTTGGTAACAATAGAATGCACTTTTAAATTATAAAATAGAAAGAAAAAAAAAAACACGCTTTCAGCATATACAAGATCTGAAAACGAGGTTTATCCGCTTTTTAGCAGTGAGCTTTGAGCTTAGTGGACGTGGTTCTCCTAACCCTATATATTTAAATGTTTTTCATGACGTCATAGTTATGAGTCCAAACTATCATTCACAGATAGATATTTAACTGTGGTCCTCTGAGTGATTTCAGCATTGCTTCTTTTCTACTAGTCACGGATTAACATAATATCAAAGTAAATTGCATTTACTTTACTTTGCACAAATTATTGTTATTCAGAACAATTAAAACGGATTTTTTTTTTCAATATTCAATTTCAGAAACAAAATATAGATTAGCGTGTATTTTGGGTGATTAAAAAGCCTTATTGAAACAAATGTTAAGTGACTAAATGAAAAATGGAATATATGATTTTCAAATTCAAGATTGTGCTAATATTATGCCCCCTAAAAATATTTAAAATACTCTAAAGTATGATTTTTTCATATAACTAAATTAAACTAAATACAGCCAACATTATGATCCATTATGTCTAGTAAATGTGTTCTAAATGTATTTTCGGTTAATTAGTTTGTAGAGTGAAAAGAACAAAATCGTATTTACTTTACATAAACCACAAATTCTTTATAATTCGTTTGCCCTAGCAATTCATGTTTATCATTTATATATGTGTAAGGATTATTAACATGGACACTTTCATTAGTAATTATGTCTGTTATTTTCATTCCCTTTTTATGTAACATTGGGAGAGGGCGCCATTCTTTTCTTTGAATTACTCCACTTACTCTTGATCCACACCTTATAATGTAGTCTGTCAGCAAGGAAGTATCAAGTACGATTTTCTGAGGATTGAACCCTGGTCTCTTGAATCATTAATAAACATCTAAACATTATGCCAAATATATATATATATATATATATATATATATATATATATATATATATATATATATATATATATATATATATATATATATATATATATACACATATATTTATACATATACACATATATTTATATATATATATGCACACATATATTTATATATATACATATATTTATATATATACATATATTTATATATGCATATATATACACATATATTTATATATATACACACATATATTTATATATATATACACATATATTCATATATATATACATACATATATATATACATATATTTATATATATGTATACATATATTTATATATATATATATATATATATATATATATATATATATATATATATATATAGAGAGAGAGAGAGAGAGAGAGAGGGAGAGAGAGAGAGAGAGAGAGAGAGAGTTTATCTCAAAGGATAAGGATGAGTCAGTTTCTGTAGAAAATCCTTAGTGTGAGAGCTCAATGCGAAACAGAGTATGCATAATGGTTAAGTGAAAGAACACAACACAAACTAAACCGATTCTCATTATAAATTTATTTCAACTCCAAAACAGGCCTTTTCTAACGAGCTGGCCTATTCAGATTAGCATCTGGTTTCCACATCCGGTGAGGTATTACTCTGACACTTTTTCCTGTCCTGAAAGAGTATAAAATCAACTTAGAAATTTAGCATAGGATTATCTCTTTCTATTCTTGCAACCCTTTTCTCACAGAAGAGACGTTGTTAGTCTTTCTCGACTCTAGCATTATTTTCATGCTCAACCAAACCTCAATATCTGGTTTCACTCGGTAAAACATTCACAGCAAAACTCCTCTACCTTCACCCACTGAAAAGAATTTTCCTTTGTTTTTCTGTGTACCTGAAACTAAACATAATTTCCATGAACAAACTTCCTTTCCTAGAACTTCCCATCTGTGGACTATAATACCACATGACTGCTTACCACCTGAATACAAAATATTCATTTTTAAATTTAATGTTAATAAATTCTTGTCAAGCCAAACAATTTAAGAATCAAGTTCTGGCCATTTCAGCCACCGTTTCCAACACTATCAAAGTGTTGTTCATCGCCAATTGACAATTTCATTAATATTTATCCTTGAGTAGCTTTGGAGCCTCGATAAGCTGCAGTACAGAAAAAGAAAAAGTACAGATCAACATATGACGAAAATGAATGACCAATCAGATTTCTTTTATGTAGTTTATTTTTGGTTAGAAAGCTATTCTGGTCAATGGAGTAAGGGAATTCTTTACTCTATATATGACTAGACTTCTATCCTCTTTAAAAAATGGACAAAAGTTATAGCCTGTTGACTTCGAATTAGTGCTTTATTCCAAATTGATAGTTGAATATGGTAAAATTTGTGCTCATTTTTTCATTGAATGCAAATCCCTATTAATTAGTATTAATTCCTATTAAGCCCGAGCTGTGCATTGAACTAATCCCACAATAATTCGTTCGCTGTACCTCATCATAATAATTATCCATACGAAATTTCAGCCAGATCGGCACAATAGATTCTGAGAAAAAGTGAAACTGGAAGACAGACAAACCGACTAAGAGAAATATGATATTGATAAATATTCTTTTAGTTTCATGTACGATGTTCGCAGTGCAAACATCAACTTATTTTATTACTTTTATATACTTGTTATAATATTATACATAAATGAATCACATTTTCATTTCCATTGCAAATTGTTGTAATCTGCATCAGTAGGTTTACTACACGCTAAGAAAGAAGACCACATATGCAAGGTGCTCGACTGAGCTCTAGTCTTTGGTTTATTCATGGAAGGCATTCATAGCAGGTGCTCATCTTCTCTATGACAACGAAAAACGTTTTTCCTTTCTCCATGTGTCTTTGCATCATACTGAATTTTCAAGGTTTTTGCATTTGTGGAACACATTACCATGGCACTGCTTCCCTACTGATTACAGCTTAATCGTTTTCAAATCCAATATCAACAAATTTTAGTCACAGTACAGCCCATAACTAATCCAATCATGCATGCCATTGTTAGAACTCCCATAGTGTTCTTCATCTTTCAACTGGCAATCATTGTCATCTCATTAACGCTTATCCTCCCGTGATGGTATTTTAAAAAAATAAAGCTACTATCTGTGGCGCACATTACCACAGAACTGCTTCCCTGATCACAACTTGGTCGTCTTTAAATCCAATGTCAAACACGTCTCATCAGAGACTGAGTTCTTGCAATTGATCAATGTTAGTACTGACATAGTGTTCCTCATCTTTCAGCTGGCATTCATTCATGTCTCCTTAATTCTTATCTTCGAGTGGTTCTTGACCTTGATAAGCGGTCACTCCAACAGCAAAAAAAAAAAAAAAAAAAAAAAAAAGCAAAAGTTTGATCGTGAATAATGTTAATAATTTCTATCTTCTCAATGATTATAGTAGAAGTTTTCTGCTTTTAATGATGTTTGAAATGTTAAAGGCAAAATATTTGTTTAGTTGAAAGCTTTATTGACTTTGTTTAATGGACAAATCATCTTTGAATAAACACGAACGAAACAGCTGTCACACGGCATCCTGACTTTTTCCCAAAGTCAATGATTATCAGTTTGGACTGTTTATTGCTCCAGCCTGAGGTTGCCAACCAGTGGTCCTCAGGCCACTACTTTTTTATTACCGTTTTATCTGCTTAGTTACACATGTTTTGGTTACCGAATTGTATCAACGATCCAGTAACTTTATCAGACTTTACAGAAACTAACTAAGCAGATAAAACGGTAATAAAAAATATATATTTACTCTGCGATACTATTAAGCACTTTCTTCAGGTGTTTACTAATTACCACTTTTGCTATATATATATATATATATATATATATATATATATATATATATATATATATTCAGATTAAATATGTTTTTAACTCATTTCAAAGTGTTTTTTAACATGTTTTATTAACTGTTTGTTCGTCTTATAAGCTCTATCTCCTATTTGGTTTTATTGAGCTTTTACATCTGGCTGAGATAACTTTATAAATATTAATTCTTTAATATTTATAATATGCTCCCAGGTCCACTCTGACCTGGAGTGGTAGTACCTGTTAGGGTTCCAACTATGGGTTAAATAGAAACCAACTTGAAAATTACAAATATATTCTATTAAAAAAAATTTTCTTCAAAATCACTGGATTCAGCATTTAAATAACCTGAAAAGGGTTGATATGCCATAAAACAAAAACAACCAACCAACTCCTTAATATATTCAGTCATGGATATGCAGACGACTATATAAAGGTTAACTAATTTATATATTTTTTGAGAAACCAACATTCATTAATTAATTATTAATATTTTATGATTTCTTATTGAATGATTAGATTTATTTATCTATTACGTTCAGTTCTATTGATGCATATTTTCTACATTGTGCATGATTGCATAACATTTAGAATGCAAATGTTCTAGCCTACTTTTTCTATTCAAAAATTATTAAAACAAACTTCTTAATATTACCCAGTCATAAATATGCAAGCAACTACATGAAGGTTAACTAATTTGCATATTTTTTTTTTATTATCATTACATTTTCACCCCAAATAAGGCACATTGCCACTTTGGTGTAGGGGGCTACTATCAGGGACATAAGCTACTGGGGTACTATGTAGGGAGTTGGGCAGCAAGATGTCGGTTAATGTTACACTTGAACTTCTGCGTGTCAGTACAGTTGGAGAAGTTGGAATTCCAAAGTCTAGCGGTTCTGGGAAAGAAACTACTGAAATAAAAAGCTCTCTTACATCTAGGGATCTCTACTGTGTAGGAGTGGGATTTAGCTGCTTGTCGGTTTGTCGAAGGTGTTTACGTCATGGGGACACAGGTGCTTGAAGTTTGTCAGAGCATTTACCATTACTTGTAGAACAGGCAGAGGGATGCAACATTTCGTCAGTGGGACAGAGGCTGAAGCTTAGATGACAGTTCAGGACTTATCAGGTTGGAGACTCTTTTTTGGACCTTGTCCAGGAGCGAGAGACTAGTAGCAGATGCACCAGCCCAAATATGACAACAATACTCCATACATGGGTGAATGGTGACCTTATAGTGATACAGGATACTTTCGGGCATTAGCAGCTTTCTAGCATGGTAAAGAGAGCCTACCTTCTTCGCAGCAGTCCTGGCAATGCTCTCAATGTAATTGTTCTAACTCATTTTTGCTGTGAACGTTTGGCTGAGGAGTTTAAAAGAAGTACTTTCAGATAATTTCAGAATATTTCTTTTAAAAACAAGTGTTAATTAATTACTTATTCATTTTTATGGGTTCTTATTAGATAATTGGTTTCATATGACTATTATGCTGAATTCTCTACATGTTTTCTAAATTCTGCATAACTGTGTAGAATTTAAGATGAAAACGTTTCAGAACATGAAAATATTTATATATATATAAATATATATATATATATATATATATATAATTGACCTTGTTGGTGTGTGTGCAAAAAGTCTCCACCAAACTCCTCTTGGAATATGTGATCTACAGAGTTGAAATTTGATATATAGGATATTTGGACACAGTACACTTTAGATTAGATTTTAGCTGATAAAAATTGCTGATAAGATGTCAAAATTGAAAACAAAGCAGTTAATCTTGGCAGGAGTAATCGACTAAACTTGTTTACATGCACAAATCTATATTCATAAGTTAAACAACCTCATTTTTTTTAGCTATTTATTATATGTATAAATATGACTCAGGCTAAGGAATCAGGCTGGAGAGTTGTATGTTTTGGTTTCGATTCTAACTGATGGCATCTACATTTTTTTTACTTTTGAAATCATTACTATGTATTAGGTACAATATAATAATCGATAAAGAATCGGCTCTATAATAATAAAAATGTAATCTGCATGAATTAAAATATAATATCTAAGCGTATTTTATGACTAGGCAAATTTGCGCGCGCGTCTGTGTGTGTGTGTGTGTGTGTGTGTGTGTGTGTGTGTGTGTGTGTGTGTGTTGGAATTCTTTGCACCTTTTAAAAATATATGAAAAAAAAACAAAAAACTTTTAATCCCAAGTTTAAAATCTTGTGCTTGTAAGTCAATTAATTTTTATGAGGTGCATGGATTACACCTTATAAAATAATCAATTAGTCGAACATGTAGCACAGGATAAATAAGAAAACCTCTTTTAAAACCTAACAACAAATGTTTATTTTGGCAGTCGAAAGTTGAACTGCATCCGAATGCAAAAGAGAAAGGTAGGAAGTTAGTTGGGTGTGTAGGTCAAGTAGCAGTACTTTGGGATGTCCCATGTTATCCTCAGTAAAAATTGTGTATGTTGGAATGTCCAGTAGACGAGAGAGAAAGGAGAGAGTTCTGTCTTTGTTGCTGGCTGTGTTCTCTGTCCTGGCTGTCTGTGACTCCTAAAGGGGCTAAAAAGCAGTTCCTTGAGGGACAGATGGAATCAGTGTGTTCTGCCAACCAGCTGGTCAGTGTGTGGACAAATCATTTGACGGGGGTGGAGGTTGGTTGATTCGTGAGAAAAAATAAATCTTTTATTTTATTTGTGACTGATACAAATCTCTTGTAATCATTGCATTAGTTTGATTCCAATATTATTGTAGGAATCATCAGTTGTTTACCATAAAACTTTTTGAGGATTTAAAAATAAAACCGTATTTTATCTCATAGCCCCACAGCAGTGTTGATCAAACACCTCCCTTAATTAAAAAAAAAAAAAACCAAGAACAAAAACTTTCCGGATAATGGATTTAGTTTTTATTCTCCAAATTAATTTTACCTGAACTTCATAATGGTAAATCTCATTGGCTGGTGTGATCAAGTGGAAGTTATCTTTTGTGGTTATGTTCTGCCAGTAGATAACCTTTGGTATGAAACAGCACATTCTGGCCACAATTTATTTTACAGTTCAGTGGAATTACTTTCCTATACCATTCCCAGCTCGGGTATACAAGCAAGGATATCTTGAGTTTACACTCCGCTCATTTGTAAACATTCTAAATTCTTTGCTATGGAAGGCTGTGTCATTATTTATGATTAGTTCATGCGGTGAATCACACTAAAAAAAAAAATACCAATACCATTTGATGAATCATGTTTGCTAAGTCCTGCATTGTCAACTGTCTCCACACAAAAAACTCCGATGGGTCACAATCTGTGATTATTAGGAAATGGTAAACAATGTCAATTCTCAAACTCTGCTAGTTACTGCTCACCTTCTGTTCTCTCTTTTCTCATCGGTTTTGTATTCCCTAGCCGTCTGCATAGTCGACTTAATTGTTGCTTTCACTATCCCTGAGCAAACTCTTCTAGCAAAATAAGTGTTATGTCACATTCCTGGGTGCCCACTGCTTTTTAAATGGCTATGATTTAGACAGTGCCTAGCTCAGCTACATGTACCGAACTGGTCAGGGGCTTAAGTCCCCTTTCTTTCTTCATTGTATTGAACGGCCTAGACATCTCAGTCTATAGAAAACTAACAAACAAAATATCTCATACATTTCTACACACACACTACAATCACAGAATAAAATCTGGAATACTTACAAGCTCGTTTCCTCAGAGATTTCAGAGTTTGTAGCCCACTGTAAGGGTGCCTGCACGTGAAATTTTTGTAGCAAGAGTTCCGCAATCTCCAGCCGCACCCCTCCTGAGTCAGCATTGTTAAATACTAGTCGCAAGTGGAGGTTCAGGTCGACTGGAAACAAATGCCGAGGTAAGCAGAAAGCACATACAGTGCCTAGAATTCCAAAATGGTTACCCATCTGGTACTAGCCAGGCTCAACGTTGCTTAACTTCAGTGATCTGACGAGAATTTGTGTGCTAATGTAATTATACAGCATAATCGCATTGACACACCGGTTCTCATCAAATCACTGAAGTTAAGCAACGTTGAGTATGGTTAGTTCCAGATGGGTGACCATTTGGGAATTCTAGTTGCTGTATGTGCTCTCCGCTTATCTCGGCATTTGTTTTCAGTCATCCTTTACATACACTTCACTTGCCACTATGTTGACTCAGGAGAGGTGTGGTTAGAGATTATGCACTTCCTGCCACAAAAATTTCACATGCAGGCACCCCTTCATAAGTATCCATAGTCTGTAAAAGACTAAAGAAGCCTGTTTTTTTTTTGTTTTTTGTTGTTTTTTTAATGAAGAAACCTACGTTAAGAGCAAATACCATCACTTTTTCATTCACAACGAAATGCCAAGCCTTTAATATTCAAAACAGGAAACAGAATAACATCACACAAATTACCTATCTTCACAGCGCCACCAGCACAAATTACACAGAAACATTGATAAAAAATAATTCTGATATAGTTCTCATTACTAATCTCATACCTACTTTCTTATAAAAACAATGAAACCTAGCCTAAAAATTGTAACGTCAACGGCAAAAACAATTAAAAATTTACTCAACATTAAACTCTATTCCATCTACTTTCTGATAACATTTCTTCCTTAGCAGACATAGAATAAAATATCCCTCATGTCCGATGTTTTATACCGGAGAGACAACCAAAATACCAAATCCCACATATATGAACACAAAAATCCTACTAACGTACTAGTTATACACAGGAACACTTTTACTGACAAACTGCATCCTCCTCAAGACTGAATCCTCTTCCATGCCACAAATGCATCGAAAGTGCTTTGAATCTTGTTTCATTACCATCAAATGTAAATCTTAGGCTTGGCTCTTATTTATTAATCAAACACCTGATAAAACTGGCACTCAAAGAATGTAATCGTACCTTGCCACTGCATACTAAAACTCTGATCTACATATTGTTTTACTGCATTTCATTGATATTTTCATTTTCCTTTTCTTTTTTTTCACATTATTTTTTCCCATTTAACATCTTTTTATCACAGATCGGTTATAATTCAATTCTTACACACGTGACAAAAGCATCTGATTTTGCATCTTCTTCCTTACATTTTGCCAAATTCCTTGTTTGAGTTTTTCTTCATGTGTTTAATTTAATTTTTCCTCATATAACCGCACTGATGAGCTGTAAACAGCAAAACAGTATTGCCCATGGATGACAATATTTACCCCTTTGTTGGTAAAGTTATTGTAAGGAAATAGATGATGGACTACTACGCTTGAAGCATTTTTTTTCATTAGATAAAAACTGATCAGAGCCCTCAGGCTCGCTAAAAGATTTTTTACATGCGTTAACATCGAGATTTCTGTTACTTTTGGCAGGTGCTGGATAATGGCACAGGGATAGACTCTCAGCTCCCCAGTCGAGTTTCAGTCTCAGTTTAAAGCACTTGCTTGTCTAACCACACTGATGAACTTAAAACAGCAAAACAGTACTGTGTGTGGATGACTATATATATATATATATATATATATATATATATGTATATTAAATTTGGCCTTGATTCTTTCTAAAGCTTTATTTTCACCTTCAGATCACCTTTGAAAGAGTCTTCATGCAAGTTGCAATTTTATACCCGGTTCGTTTTTATTATTTTTTACATCTCCTACATTTTTTCACTCATTGTTTTTTTTTTTAAAGGACATGTACATTTTTGCAATTTATGACTATAATAAATTGCAGTTTCATTTAATACCGTAATCAGCAAATTCTAACATTGCTACAAATATAATTTGCTGATTTCTTTCTGTCCTCTGATTAGAAGAATAGCAAGAATAGCATTCTTTGAAACTCTGCGGAATAAGGTCTTTGTAAATTGTTTTTTGGAGTATTCAGTCAAACAATAAATTTGATTGTAAATTTCAACTTACACTTTTAATTTCTTTTCTCTTATAATAAGCTCTGTTATCTATTGTGTGTGTATTGAGCTTTTTATTTGGTTGGGATTAAAATATCTATAATATAAAGCTGAACATCTGTGAGTATATCTGGTCACGAATAGGCTCCTATGTGGTTGACTATTATAGAAAACTGATCACATATAATGATAGAAGATGTATCGAGACACAGGAATGGGTATGTTTGATCTAGCATAATGATGATCCATTAAAATTGTGGGGTCTGCGTACGCGCCTGGTCCACAAAGTATGGAAATAAAAAATTAAACAATAAAAAAAAACGTTTACAAGTGTTTTTTGATATAGATGTACATAATAATACTTTGATAAGTATGTTTTAACTTAAATAGGGATGGTATAATAAAATTGTGGGGTCTGCGTTCGCGCCTGGCCTCCATAGAATGGAAATAGGCACAAACTTTAATAAAGACTTTTCATATCTATCTGCGTAAGTATACTTTGATAATCATGTTTCAGTTTGAAGAAATATGGTATAATAAAATTATGGGGTGTTCGTTTGCACCTGACCTCCATAGAATGGAAATATGTCACAAAGTTTAACAAGTATTTTTAATATAGATCCACAGAATATTGTGATAAGTGTTTGAATGTGAACAGTTATGGTATAATAAATTATGGGGTTTATCTATTTTATTTTTACTTTCATCATATTTTGCTTTGGTTTTGATGCCCCCAAATTCGAAGCTATCTCTTTACAGCACTTCCTTTTCATAACCTATCATACTTTCATAAATCAGAGTCCATTTTCTGTAGGCTGTTTTTGAACCCAGTCAACGACGGGTACTTTTGCTAGTCTATATATAGATACTTATTTATTATTATTTTTTAAAACAGTAATCTATGGACACGGGTGTTTCGGAGCCCTACTCCTCATCAGCATAGCTTGACTGTTGGTAGGATTCGAACCTTGGGCCTTATGTATTTCAGTCCAGCGCCCTAATAAAAAATATGTCCAAATAAAAAATGGGTGACTTTCTAAGAAACACCAGTTCTCCGAGGTGAAGACATTAACCTTATATCATTATATAGTTTATCATTGTTTATATATGGTAAATTTGATTTCACTATATATATATATATATATATATATATATATATATATATATATATATATATATATATATATAAAATTACAATTTAAATAACTCAAAATCTCATTTCAGTCTGACTTGATAATCTCTTTCTACCTAAAACGAACTAAGGAATGTCCCACTACAAAATTCAAAGCAAAAATTAGAGAGAGAATGACGTTTTTATATTTGGAGATTGCATACGGATTTCAGTTTCTTTCATCATTTTTTATTGCTTTCTCAAATTTCTAATCACCTTCCCCTTGAAGAAAAAGAAATTTTTAAGTGGGCAGTGAAAAAATATAAAACTCAGGAGGCTGCAAGCCCATTACTGAAAGCACTAAATAAAATTAAGGAAACCTCCAGAGCACGAATAAAACCATACTTTTAACCTCCATCCTACCAGAGAAATTATTTTTGAAGTGATCATTGAAAAAAAATAAAATAAGATTCACGAAGCCTCCAGAACGCTACTTGTAGAGGGTGGAGCACGTTAGTCGTTCTTGTAGTGAGTGAATAGTGCCTGCTTTTGTTATATAGAGGAATAAAAAGATTGTAGTTGCATGCTTCTCTAGACAAGAAATGAGTACACAAAATAATTACAACCGAAGTACATTTAAAGAAGCATCAAAATAAACACGCCAAAACGTGTGTGCTTACATTGCAGCTAGACAAGAAAGAATCTGTGTTCCCATCGGCGGCTCGATATAGAAAGAAGTGGAACAGAAAGTTGGACAAGTGCCACCTGTTGACTAAAACAGAAATAACGACAAGGGCAGGTAATCGGTGTGTAATTTAAATTGTGTGCGTGTGTATGATCTGTGTAAATATGTATCAGTTCATAAAGGTATATGCCCATATTACTTCCCCTCCAGTTAGCCGAAAGTTAAGGAGAAAAAAGGTTGCGTCAGGAAAAAAATATCAACAAAGTGAGTTCAAAGCTTGTGTAACTGTGTGGAAGGTCATACGACGATGTTGTGAATCGTAAGTGTGAGTGATTGCGATTGTAGACTGTATTTTTGCAGAGTCTAGGAAGCGTATGCAAGTGGACTGGACATTGACTGAGTTTGATTGAAGTTAGTTTGCATTGGTCGCAAGTGAATCTGCAAGGAATAGATCCGTTTGTAGAAAAGCGAGTTGTCAAGACTAGCACTACAGTGATAGCGCCAGGAAATGGGTCCATTCGTACAAAGGCATGGTGTCAACATTGTTCATATGATCGGTGTAACCAGTGGGCTGATTGGATTGTGAATGAGTTTCGTAGCATGCATTTTTGCAGCTTAACTCATGTTTGACTGGAGTAACTTTTGTCAGTGAGGTCGTTGCGAGTTCCAAGAGTTTACAGTGCTTGATGAGTGTCTTTATAATTTTGCTTGTTGTGTTTGTTGCCAGAAAGGGTAGATATGCTACAAGATATTGGTGTAAAGGGTTGATATGCTGTAGCATGTCGTTATAAAGGTTTGATATGCTGTAACATGTTGCTGAGCTTGACTTTCTTTAAAATTTTAAATATGAAGTCGGTGTTGTTGAGATGATGTATCATGCATGAAATAACACGAGTCACGCATATGGCATATTGTTCGTTCAAGTACTATTGGTTGAATCGGTTTTAGTAGTGGTGGACGTATGTTTTCTTTTCTTTCCTCTAGCTTCCAGCTAACTAGGGAGGAGTACTATGGGAACCGGGTTCCCTATGCAAACAAACACATGGACACAAACTGATAACTTTAAGGTAACCATGATTACCGCCCTTTAACTCTGGTAATACCATTCCTTGCCACAAGAGGGCAATAAAATCTACTTTCACATCTGGTTTATGTCATCTCTCTCTTTCTCCCTGGGTTTCACAGCATGTAGATGTGATGAAAAACAACCGCCAAACTGCCATTCGAACTCTCATCAAAGACTTTTGAGACAAACATGCAAGTAACGTCACTTATCATCTTAGCTATGAACTGTACGACTCTCTTCTTGCATCAATACTGTAAATAAATTTACTTTGGCTGTAATTATAATATCGGCCTATTTTGTGTACTCATTTCTTGTCTAGAGGAACATGTGACTATAATATTTTTATTCCTCTTCTTAACAAAAGCGGGCACTATTTGCCCACCGGAAGGATGGCTAACGTGCTCCATCCTCAACATACTGAAAACACTAAATAAAATTAAGGAAACCTCCAGAGAACTCCAATTGTAACGATACTGAGAATTTTAATCAGAAACCATTGTTCCCTCAAAGCAGTATGACCATTGCAATTTGAAGCAAAGGTCACACTTACAGTAAAACATTGTAAGCAAGTATTGACAAAAACAAACTTCTTGAAAGACAATTGAAAACCTTTGAGAGACTCCATTGCCTAAAAGTAAAAGATTAATACAGGCTAATGGCTAATCAAGCTCTTCCTCCTAACTATTTTTAGTGATAGTTTTATATAAACATAGTCCGTGGCCAAAAAATGAAAGTCTCCAGACTTTATTATAATCGAACTCTAATAGAAAATGATGCTGAGACTTCCGCTGAGTTAAAGTTTTAAAAGGAGTATTGGAGTACTCACCTTTTCTTCAGATGCTGCACTTTAATTTCTTGTTCTCTGTCAGTGGAGGAGAAATCCTTCACGACTGAGACAATTTTTATTTTTGTTCCTTTTCTCCACGTTAAAAAGCGACCCTGGTGTCTAACTCTGTCCCGTGGGGAGGCATTGTAAATAGGAACAATGAACTTAACTATAAAGACGGTGTTATGTATGGTTATGCCAACTTGGCAATGAGACAATCACACTCTTTATTTGTTGTGTGTTCTTTTTTTTCAATACATTTTTTTTTCATTAAATTTCCACTTACTAACGATCACTACAATATTATCCCATTGACTACTGTACACTCATAAACCTTTATCCTCGAATGGCCTCTGGGCCTTGATAAGTGGTGGCTCCTATGTACAAAAAAAAAACAACAAAAAGAAATACTGAGTTGTTTCTTACCAGTTCACAAGAATATTCCTAGTGAAATTTTATATTGGCTTTCTCTTACAATTAGGCAGATTTATTTGCTAATATCACCATAGTAATGCTTTTTTTTCTTTATTCGGTAATATCTTGTGTAGTATTTGGCCAGGACAAGTATCAAGGGAAAGGTCTATCAGGAATATGTATGATTATTGACGTGAAGCCTGGCCGCTTAGGATTGAAGATATGCATTGCATTGAGAGAAATGATATGAGAGTGATGCAATGTGTTATATGAGTCTTAAAGACAGGCTTAGATGACAGAGCAAGATTAAATATGAACAGTATAAGAAGATATGCACACAAGAGGAGACTTTGTTCATTTAGTATGTAATCGCCAGGCAACGCCAGGTAGAAAGCATTATTCACCTATCTATCTCTCTTTTTATCTATATATTTAGCGAAATAACAAAGTTGAATCTTGGGAAATGATAATGAGTGAGCATTGCAGGTGCAGAAGGGTCAAAGGGTCATGCTGTGACATGAATCAAACTTTGTGACCGATCAAGTTGCACCAGGGGGAGGTGCGAATAGGGACTGGATCTGACATGTCAGGGGTTCCGGTTTTGAGTAACAGTTAATTTTAGTAGGTATCTATTTGCTTCCCCACGAAAGCAAATGTGACACAAAGTCGTTTTTAATGTGGGGGGAAACCCTGCTCCCCTAAAACAAGAGCAAAAAGGAGGCATTCTGGCAGTATCGAAAAGTAGTAATTGTTTCAGTATGAAGGGTTTCCCCTACATTGACCAAGGACCAATTAACTTACGTGAAGCATAAGAACAGATACTACACTTTGAGATATAACACTTTGATCTTGACCCGAAGGGCAAGAAAGGAAAACGGCAAGCCTAATTGGATTCAAGATATCAAAGAGACAAGTTGTGTTAAAGCGAGTCTCCCCATAAGGGTGAGTCTCCCCATAAGGGTGAGTCTCCCCATAAGGGTGTGACGAGTTCCAAATGGAACCACAAGCCAAAGATCGCCATTCGCTCCAGTTTGCTGCGACAAAAAATCCTGTGAGTGAATAGAAAATATATAAAAACAACCTTTCGTGTTGAGTTCATGTCTTGCATGCGTCTTTGATTGTAATGGAATCAGCTTCATTCATAGAAGGTATATCGTCATGTATATTTGTATGATATGTCCTGACACTCACACACACCCACATCTAGAGACTAGACGAGCATGTCGTTAAAATAAACATTAACAAGACGATCACAGGCCTGATAAATAAAACCTTTAAATAAAGAAGTTAGAGAACGAATACACAAACAAATAGACAAGTAACAGACCTTTTAAAAATACATGATATAAAACATTTGGTCACATTAAAGAATGGATGAGAGTTTTAAGGTTAGTAGATGGAGAACAGCTAAGTTGCAGATTCAGTTTACAGGTGAAGGCCAAAGAAAACATGAGAGGAAGTGAGAAAGAGGGATAAATAAAGTCCTGGGCTGAGGTAGGTTAGTTTGGAAGTCAATTTCTAAAAGCCGTCCAACAGATGTCAGCATGTAAAACCGATGTTAAACCGATGATGATAATGATGATTTTGGCTCATGATAAAAAAATGGCCGATATAATACATAATTCACATCGCATCGAGGATGTAGCCCTGGAACAAGTTGATTGAGATGTTTATGGGGATCTTTAGCAAGAAAACATTTGCATCTAATTCTAAGCAAGTTGTCTCAGCTGTGACATGTATCAGTGATGATCGATCAGCAGGCAGGTGAGCTATTAAACGCAGGGAAGCATTTGTCTGCAACCACAAATGACGGGCCAAAAACATTACCTGGTAATGTTTTCATAATAGCTATAATATACAGACTTTTTGATCTTGAAGTGTTTTTTTTAGCTCTTTACAGCAAATGGCTTTATGTCTTGTCTAGAGCGATTTCTGTAAAAAGAAATTGTTATACCTAAGAAAATAGGGGGGGGCAATGATTAAGAATATGTTGGCTACTTATGGTACAGTGATACACATGGCACAATGAAAAAAAATCATTGATTCACCATCAGCTCCAAACGATAGTCGTTTAGAAGTTGATGGTTCAGTTCTTATTACAGCCAATAACTCAAAATAATATAATATTTAATACTATTACCAGGTCATTGTTGATAGAAGCTCATAACGTTCAAATTTTCAAAGTTTTCAAGTTGTATGCTAACTAGCAATTCTACATTATTTTATTCTAAAGAAAAAAACCTTATTATGGAATGAGGAAATACTCGTTTGTATTCTGTATTCCTTGTTTTTGAAGAGTAAATTTTGTAAACGTTAATTTGCATAATATAATTCTGCTCAAACATTTTAGTTTAGATAATTACAGGTTGTTGATGATTTTGTTCATCTTTAGAAGTATCTGCCTCTTTCCTGCCTTCTTTTTCAGTTCTCTATACTTTTTATTTATTTTTTTTCACTCCAGATATTCTTTATTTTTACTGTTTTCACTTTGCCGCCATCCCATTCTACTATTATATAAAATTTGGATTCATCGGACTACTGTTCTCAGCTTGAGTGTGATTTTCACAACGTTTTCAGAACCCTTTATTTACTTCGCAGGGGTAGCATACTCTTGTTTCATCAACCATAACTGAATAGAGATCCTAAAAAAAAAAAAGTAATTCACAATTGTATTTTCAAGTACTCTAACCACTTGCGGACATGTGGCACAGAGGTTAGAATACTTGGAAAAATGAATTGTAAAAAGCGATATTCTCCTGAAGGTTGAAAGTTCAATCCTCAGTATGGGCGACCGAAAAATACAATTGCAACTTACTTAGGACCTCTATTCAGTCATGGCTGATGGAACAAGAGCATGCTACCCTCGTGAAGTAAATAAAGGGTTTCGCTCGAAATTACATCCAAATTCCCGAGTTCGACAGAAACATTCCCGAGTTTGACAAGATACACCAACGTTTGTGAAAATCACACTCAAGGTGAAAACAGTAGCCAGATGAATCCAAATAATACGAGTAACCAATCCTCATCTCAAAACTTCAAAAACTACATATTATGTAAAAGGAACTTTGTGTGTGTGTGTGTGTGTGAGTTCGTTCTCTAAGGCCTCAAAAACGACTGGGTCGATTATTATGAAAGTTCACGCAAAAATACCTATCAGTGCTCTTAGATAGGCTTTGTAACCTAATGTCTTCAATAATCGATAATCCGAAAAAAATCTAATGAAAGCATGAGCGATTTTGACCAAAGTTAGCACCTTATACAGCCGAAGATTACAAGAGCATTTGATAAGTTTTATTACCTCACAAGCAGAAAGGCTCTGCATATAAAATCAACAGTAGGATCTTTGATATGACAGAGATGCGTTCGAAATGAATGTTTCCGGTTAGAGTACAATTGAACCACAATACTTGACTTTTGCATTTTAAACTTTAATTCAAGCCATTATATAAAAAAGAAATTTCTAAAATCAACAGTAGGTTCTCTAAAGTGCAATGTAGATTACAATGTACTGTGAACTATGTCACTGCGAAGAGACATGTGAAGCTTCCTCTTGGTGAACTGAGATGCATTCTAAACTAGAGCATGCAATCGATTTGAATGAATAATAGGCAATTTCACCGATTTCGAACACAATAAAAATTTGGAAGTGCGAAACATTCATTAATCATCATTCGAAATCGCCTGTTCTTTTTATCATCACATTTTTTTCAATTATCGTTTATCGATACTTATCGAAGACCTTCTGATACAAAAACTATTTAATAACACTGTCAGATACATAAAATACATTTAAAATTTCATATAAATCAGCAGAGTACATAGGGAACGAACTCACACACACACATGCACGCACACACGCACGCACACACACACACACACACACACACACACACACACACACACACACACACACACACACACACACACACAAAGTTTCTTTTATTCTATAACAGTAAACAGATAGATAGATTATATATATATCTATATATCCATAAAAATGAAAGTGTCTGTATGTGTGCGTGTGTGTCTGTGTGTGTGTGTGTGTGTGTTTCTTTCTGAGTACATTTCCCTACACAATAACTCTATCAAATTTCAGTCTACAGACTCGAAATTTGATATACAGGGTATTGAGATTTGGGAAAATCTTTGTAATCGGTTTTCGGACAGAAATTTGGCTGTTAAGGGGTCAAAGTAAAACGATTTGACGTTTGAGAACTCTACCAAACTCCTCCGACAATTTTAGGTCTGAACACTTGAAATGTTAGATATAGGTTCTTTGGACATGAATCTAACTTAATAACTTGATTTGAGTCCAAAACAATAAGTGTTAAGGGGTCATAATAGGAGTCAAAGTTAAGAAAATTGACCGCTTTTTTTTTTTGCTCATCATACACCTCCAAACACCCAGGCAACGCCCGGCTGTAATACTAGTATATATATATATATATATATATATATATATATATATATATATAATATAATTTTACATCTTATAATTAAAATTCTGTGTTTTAAGTTTTTTAACTCCAACTTTTAAAGAGTTCCTACCTAAAATAAAAATCCATTATTCATTGAACATTTGAATAGTCAAGTCGCTGCCTGATGATATCTGTTGTTTGATTGAAACAAGTGGCTGTTTGTAGCAGCGGGATGTGAGCATGTTTACATAACAATAAACAAGTATATATATATATATATATATATATATATATATATATATATATATATATATATATATATTATAGTATAGTATAATATACACAAAACCGGAAGTGATGTAGGTTTAAATTAAGGCTAGTCAATCCAAAAGAGAGGATGGATTTCGAGAACATCGGCGAAAAAGCGCCCAGGTGAAGGTGAAGTGATTAATGTTTTTAGTCAATTTTTCCGTAGTTGTCGTCTGAAGGGTCGGCTTCACAACGATACCGATCTTGTGAAAAACCGTCACCTGTCAAAAGTTTTAGGCAGACAAACATACAGACATATATACATACGTTTAAAAAAACAGGTGAGATTTATATTATAGATTATATTGAACGCAATATATAGTAATGATTTAAAAGGTTTTTAAAAAAATAATAAAGACTCGTGCGCCACCACCGAGAATCGAAACCAAAACCTTTAGATTACGACTTATTTTTGCCTTTGTCGCTAATGACTGTGCCATGACTACATATTTACTACAAGGCTAAAAATTAAAAAATTAACCAATAGCTACTACGTTATGCGTTCATAATAGCGGCATTTGACCTTCACCTAGCAAATTTCATTTTTTTTAATTTTCATACTTTTGCACCGATTTTTCGGGGCTAAAACCCAAATATAAGGTTTCGCATGGATTCAAATACCTTATATATGAAGTTTCATGTCTGTAGACCAAAACCTCTAGGAGGAGTTTGGTAGGCAAAATTGTTTAAACAAAAATATATACGTATACTTAAATATATATGGAAACAATTTTGTGTTTACTATAAACTTTTTACGCAAATATTATGCAAGTATAAATCATTTAGAACATCTGCATTAATATAATTACACATAATAGTTAACTAAAGATGATCATCCGATAAGAAAAGCGAAGAAAGTAATAGGAAATTAATTAAAATGACTGTTTAAAAGAATATGCAAATGAGATTGATCTTCTGCTAGTGAATGCAATTCTACGCCCCATACATAACAAAATTGTATTATCTTTGTAAATAAATAGAGAAAGGGATTTTAATATGAATATCAATACATACGCTTGAAAAAAGAATTTATAGGAGTATAGATAGATAGATAGACTAGCATTTCAGCCCGGCGTTGCCCGGGTGTTTGGATGTGTATGTTGAGCAAAAAAAAAAAAGTGGTAGTAGGAAGGCAGGCTCAAACCCGTACCGCGAAGGAGGAACAGAACGGGGAAAAAAAAACCTAACGTCTTCACGGTTACGACCACTGCCAAACATGAAGTGACTCATGTTTAAATTAAGGCTAGACAATCGAAAGGAGAGGATGACTTTCAAAAATATTGGCAAAAAACGACCCACCCCTGTAGAAAAGTTCCCAGTTGAAGGTGAAGATGTTAATGTTTTTAGCCAATTTTTCGATATTTGTCCTCTGAAAGGTCGGACTTTAAAACTATACTGATCTGTCGAAAGTTTTAGGAAGACATACATACATACATTTATATATTTTTAACTAAAAATTTTCGACCCAAAGCGATGAAAATGCTTGCCCTACCTCTGAATACTCTTTATGTAAAATTTCAAATGTTTAGACCAGAAATTTTCTGAGTAATTTCGTAGAGACCGTAGAAGTCAAATTTTATTTAACTTTGACCCTTATTATGACCCCTTAACATTTATCGTCATGGGCTCAAATCAAGTTATTAAGTTAGATCCATGTCCAAGGAACCTATATCTAAAATTTCAAGTGTTTAAACCCAAAATTGTCAGAGGAGTTTGGTAGAGTTCTCAAAGGTCTTAACAGCCAAATTTCTGTCCGAAAACCGATTACAAAGATTTTCCCAAATCTCAGTACTCTGTATATCAAATTTTGAGTCTGTAGACTTAAAATTGACAGAGTTATTGCGAAGGGAAATGTACACAGACAGACAGACACACAGACACTTTCAGGTTTATAGATATATAGATAGATAGACTAATGGATTAAATAAAAATATATACGTATACATAAATATATATGGAAACAATTTTGTGTTTACTGTAAACTTTTTACGCAAATATTATGCAAGTATAAATCATGTAGAATATCTGCATGAATATAATCACACGTAATAATTAACTCCAGATGATCATCTCATAAGAAAACAGAAAAAACTAATAGGGAATTAATTAAAATGAATGTTTAAAAGAATATTAAAATTAGCTAGATCTTTTGCTAGTGAATGCATTTCCACAACCCATGTATAAGAAAATTGTATTTTCTTTTTGAATAAATAGAAAAGAGAGATTTTAATATGAATATCAATACACACAAAGGAAAAACGAATTTATAGGAGTATAGATAGATAGATAGATAGATATATAGATAGAGAATTATTTACAGTTCATAAATATTTTTAATATCACTAACACCACCACCGAGACAGTAGACCGGTGAACATGACAACGTAACGTCACTCCCTGGTCAACTTGTGGGTATAGACAGCTTCCGGTATTCAACCACATGGTCACGCTATAGGCATAAAAAATATGGCTACTGATTGTGTTACCAATTGTCCATGGCTACCAATATGTATTACTGATTGTTCATGTATGTTCTAAAGAGAAAGAGCAATTATCCATTATGATAATAATTATTATAATTGCACATTTGGAATAATTTTAATCTAACAAAATATAGTAAGTGAACTCGTGTTTGAACTTTTATTTTTCTCGGAGAAAGTCGAATATTTCATTTTATTTATTTATTTATTTTTTTTACTGAAAAACAAACAATTTTTATATAATATTTTTCAGCCCGCTCTTTTAATAATAAATAAAACTTTTCACTGAGTATTTCCAAATCTTTTAAAGTTAGTATTTTTCACAGCAGTTTTTTTTTCTTTACGATCGGTGAATTTTCAATATTTTAGCACCGTTCGTAATTTATTTCTTTGAAATATATTTAAAACTTCAAGTTTTTGTTTTTATAACACTTTGATTTTTGAAGCGATTACACGTTTTAAAGTGAGTAAAACTACTAAAAAAACCTTTCCAAATAGGTAGAAGAGTAACTCATCTTGCCTTTGATAACATTTATTTGTGATATATTTGTTTTTTTGACAACTTTTCCAAATCTATGTGTATAATAATACAACCCCCTAAAAACATATCTTTTGCCTTTGATAACATTTATTTGTTCTATGTTTGTTTTTTGACAACTTTTTCGAATCTATGTGTACGGTAATACAAACCCAAAATTTAATTTAACTTGAAAATAATATTTAAAATACACGTGTGGACACTGCACAAGCACCCTTATTATTATCATAGTACTAATAGTAAGAATAATGAAAAACTGGTGTAGATGACATCGACTGGCACAACACCACACCAACTAGTTGTGAAGGGTCAGGGAGGATGGAAAGACTGAGGTGGGAGAGCACTGACCAAATCTCCTCTGGAAGTGTGCAGTTAAAATCTGGTACCTTGGGGAGGCATTTTGTCACCCAAACCTCAAGAAACACCAATGGCCCGATGTCAACGAAAAATCAGTGACAACGGCTGTTGCAATAACATGCAATCATCTACACAAGTGGTCAAAAGATGCAAAACACTGTAAATCTGGGGAGACTTGTTGTCACTTAGTCTCCAGGGAACACCACAGGTTACGGCCAGTGATGATGGCCTGTAAGATAACTAATACGCTCTGCATTTTGATGAAAAACACGGGGGGAAAAATGGACATAGAAGAACAGAAAACCAAAACTTTAAATATAATTACTGTATTTAAAAGTAATAGCTATTTAAATATTTCAACATATAATCTTGTGGGCAAAATTCAGCTTCCCAATCAGGGGTGCTCTGGATAGGAACAAAAATAATCTCAGTCATGAAAGATTTCTCCTCCACCAACCGAGGACAGAAAAGGTAAAGTGTAGCATCAAAACAGATACTACACTGTGATCTTGTTCCGAAGGCCAAAAGATATTTGTGTTTAATGTTTCTTTAATTGTTTGTTCCCTAAATTCATAATTCAGTTTTATCAGTATTAAATTTTATATTGCTTTAAAATTACTTAATTTTACATAGATAATATTTATATTTTATATTGAATAAAGTTCAGTTTAAGTATTAATCGAACTGTGTACCTTTTTCTTTTTAAAAATGTTTTATTTCTCTTTTTCAAATGGCCCTCATATAGTACTGACAGTCTGACAAATCTTACCTACATTGCCTGGAGACACTTTTCAGTTAACAGGCCTTCTTCTTACTCTCAGTGGCCGTGCTAACACTCACCAGTATGATTGAACTCTACCGCTGGCAAATCAATTCGAACTGTGGATCTGAATATCTCGATAAAGCCAAGACAGGCTCGCAAAGTCTCTTTTGTGAGAAAGAGGTTGCAGGGAAGAGAAAAAGGCATCCCCCATTAGGCTACAAAGTCTATTTTAAACTCTGTCAAAGCAGGATAAGTCCTTTCTAGCAGCTCCTGCCCAGATGTGGCAATAGTACTCCATCCTTGGACATACCTGACTTTTATATAGATAGACTTTGGCAACAGATGTGATGTACGTGTTCCATTTCAGATCAGAAGTAAAGGTCAAACCCAGTAGCTTGTCAAAACATAGAGCCTCTCCAAGACGAGAGCGATTCATTTTAATTGATGCCAGATGGGGATCAGAAGCCGTCATAATTACATATATTGCGATTTACATAGTAAAGACTGGCCCTTCTATTTTTAGTTCGTTGTTGTTTTGGGGGATAGAGACAAGTAGAACAATTCAATTGTTTACGTAAAACCGTTTACTTAAATGCTACGAGGAAGTTATCTCTCTTACACTAAGTATCGCACTCTACAGAAAGGAAGAGAATTAGTGAGAAGGTACAAAGAGATAGATAAATAGATAGATAGATATATATAGAGAGAGAGAGACAGACAGACAGACAGACAGACAGACAGAAGACAGAAAGCGATAGAGAGAGATAGATAGATAGATAGATAGATAGAGAGAGAGAGATTATATATTAAAGAAATATTTACACGTTTACCTCAAGTATTAGCAATTCTCAAACGTAAATGTCTCTGTAATCGTGCCTTTGTAGACTAAATTTTCCTTACAGAATGTTCTTCGGGGTTGCTGTTTCACAAAAGGGTAGATATGTTCAAGTTTCGTACACGGGACGTTAATATGCCATCTAGTTACCGCTTCGTACCGATGGGAATAAGTATTTGTAATACAACTGCTGATGTCATATTTCTTTCTCAAGAATTCTTCCATCTGCAAAGGGCAATTAAGGTATGCACCCTCGAACGGACGGGGGCGTAATGGAAATACGAATGTAAGTTTGTACGAAGTGCCCCTTTCACCATGAGTAGTGTCGTATAAATGTGTTTTATTGTTATTCCAGAAGAAAATGTCGATGTAGGGCCACCGGAAAGTACGTCCTTGGATGTTGGTCGAGAGATTCTGATGAAAGAATTTCCATTGAAAATCTATCCTGGTAAATATTTGAAAACCTGGGGATTTCGCACCTACTTGTGCTAGGAGTTCCTTCTGGGATCCGTTTATATACACGTCGACATCATCATCCCATGGTATCAATCCGTGGTGCCGGTACGATCCTATCAAAGAGCCGTCTTGCAAAAAGTAAGTGATATTGTTTTGCGTACAAAGGTCAATAAACTTTTGAAACAGATACAAAAATAAGATTTTATCTGTTTCACTAATAGTTGGCCTGAAAATAGTTTCCAAGGGAAATTTGTCAATTGGCCCATCCCAGCTGATGGGACGTATAACTCCGATGTTCTTTTTTTTAATTCTTACTGTGCGGTTGAGACGAAGTTGTTTGAAAACCGTGTAATTCGGTCGATTGGTAAAATCTTCCTCGATAAGAAGTTTGCCGTCCAAAACGATCCGGAATTTTAAGTTACCGAAAGTTGCTTTATCTATACCTTTAATATTTAAAGAGCGCTGCAGAGAAAGCATAAGGAAATCGCTACTTAACCAAATGGTGCAACAGATAGAAAATAAAAGAACTATTAAGCACGTCATGAAAGTAAATGTCTTTTTCATTCGTTTCATCGTGAAATTATAAAAATTATCAGAAAAGAAATAATAGAACAATGATCAAACCGTCTATAACTTCGTACGTCGGCAGCTGTTCACGGCAAAGGAAAGGAAGTTTTCTTGCAATTTTATCTTTATGCAAATTAGTCTTATCATTTAGAACAATCATGAACCCCTTTGTTTTTTGTTTTTTTTTGTTTTTTAATCACTAATAAAAAGAGAAGTATTTCGATCAACGAATCCAGTGTAATTTTTATCAGATAAAAATCACAGATTGTTTCCGAATCGTATCTTTGAGTGGATCGGGTTTATAAGAATCCGTTTTTCCTTTGTATTTCCTTGAAGAAAACGACAGAACCATCGCTAGAAACAACATCGGAAAACAACGTTCTTTTTTTCCCCAGAAGTTTAGATTTCTTCGTTTGTTCCATCGTAAATTGCAGATTTTCGACCATACACTTCTCCACTCCACGTGTTGTCAAGAAAATATAGTTAGCTCCACCCTCGTGTAAATTTAACTTGTCATGCTGACTAAATGGATCGATCTGACTGGTTAATTTACATTGAATAATTTATTCAAACGTTTATAAGTTTTCTCATGTTTGTACTATTAATCTTTTCATGCGCAATATATATATATATATATATATATATATATATATATATATATATATATATATATATATATATATATATATATACTAGCAGGTCGCGCGGCATTGCTCAGCCGTAAAATACGCTTAAATATGATATTTTGATTAATGCAGATTTCGTATTTATTATTATATTATATTGGACCCAATATATAGTAATGATTTTTAAAAAATGACTCGTGCACCACCACTGAGAATCGAAACCAAAACCTTTAGCTTATGATTATTTTTTTCCTCTGCCGTTAATTACTGAACTATGACGACATGTTTGCTTCACGGCTAAAAATTAAAACATGAACTGATAGCTACTACGTTATGCATGCATATTCGTAATGCCAGCATTAGACCTTCACTTGGCAAATTTCATTTTTTTAATTAATTTTCACCATTTTGTACCGATTTTTCAGGCTAAAATCCAAATATAAAGTTCCGCATAGATTCAAATACCTTATATATGAAGTGTCTGTAGACCAAAGACTCTAGGAGGAGTTTGATAGGCAAAAATTTCAAACAAAAATATATACGTATACATATATACATACATATATGGAAAGAGTTTTGTGTTTACTCGTTCGGTACAAAAGAATCGTAGGAGCCAAGGAAGATGGCCCAGTTTGTTTCGGACCAGATCTCCAACTAAAAAAGAATTGGTCGGAGATATGGTCAAAGGTGAAGACTGCTGTTAACTCATGGCTTCCTCAAAACTTTCTCTAAAGGGTAGAGCCAAGGCATGCGCAATGTACATCTTCTCTCTCATCCTTTACCAACTGGCCGCACTTTCTCTGCCTGCACAACATGTAAAAGCTCTTGTCAAACTCTTGTCATCCCTTCTTTGGAACGAGGAAAACACTGGGTGTGCAGACAGGTCTGTATTCAATGTCCATGTGAGGGAGGCTTGAGAATGCCAGACTTGAAATGTCATCAACATGCCAAGAGGCTGGCTTTCCTGAGCCGCTACCTTCAAGAAGATCAACTGTGGCACCCCACGGTTACTACTGCCTTTCCTGACGTCATTCTCGACCCCTCTATCGAGAGCTGTCACAGACCATGGGGAAAATCTAGCCTTCCTAAAAGAGTAGCGAGCGGCACTAAAATGACTAGCAATATCCAGCGACCTTGAGACTGCTATCCTAGTGAGGGGAGAGGCTGCCGATGACTCACTATGTATGTGTTTCGGTTGGCAGCAGAATGAGATCTGCTCTGAGTAGAGTTGAGCACCAGGTTCGAGTCATCTGAACAATTCGTTCTTTCTGACCTAGCGATTGGCCCAAAATGCACTCCCCCTCAACAACATACAATGCAGTTCTGTTTTTTTGGAGTCGTCTGTTTGTCCCTGTTGTGAAACAACGGCTGTAAAAATGACTGATCAAGCATTCTTTGATTGATGTAAACTCCGCCAGTACTAGTCATATGTCAGCAAGGTGACAACTTGCATGAATCCTAAGCCTCCTCGCCCAATTGACAACGTGAGGCTGCCATGGAACTGGGAAAGACAAATGGTCTACATTACTATCCTGGCTGTGGCGAGAATGGTGATTCGGATGTCACGACTGCAAGGTGGTCGAGTGTGTTGTCTTTTTCTGATCAGGATCTGATCACTTTCTTTAAACACCAACTACAGGTAAAGATCAGATATGATAGAAAAAGGCTGCATTGTGCTGTATTTGAAAGAAGATGGATACATATAGCAAGTCTGTGTATACAAAAAAGGAGCCAGATGTGAAGCATGCAGGTACCCGTGATCTAACTTTTAGCCTCTTAGCTAGCCAAGTGAGTACTCCATCCCTCCCCGACTAGGAAGCCTCTAAGACACTCCTAATTGAAATTTTTCTTTTTGTCCCCGCCTCCTGAATTTCGCCCATCTTGGAAAGAAAGAAATCAATCACTAACATCCCCCCTTCACCCACCAATTTTTCTTTTCTCCCTTGCATCCCATCTAGAGGCCCTCCCTTCTCACTTAGAGACTGTTTCACAGGACCTCAGGTTCCTTTACAAACCGAACTGAAATGAGCGGCCAATCAATTAGACGGGGTTGAGAGGATCTTACTAATCATATTTTTATTTTTTCTTCCTCGCCCTCAACACAAATGAATTATTGTATCATTATTGCTATCTTTTTTGTTTTTACACATTAATAAAAAATATTTTAAACAATTGGGTTCTAAGTAGAACCCCCCCCCCCGTATGAAAAAGTGAATACGGTATTTTGGTGAAAGAGGATACTAGCTAAGAGAGCCTTTTTGTTTAGTTTTAGAGTGACAAGGATGACTAATGACCCTCATTTTGAGTTGGCCTTGTGCCTAAGATTTTTTGTTCATGTTGAATTTTTATTGTATTTTAACCTGAATAAAAGATTTGATGCCTCAAAGTGTAGTATCTGTTCTGATGCTACACTCAAGTTAATTTGTCCTTGGTCAATGGAGGGGAAACCCTCTATATTGAGATAATAATTATTTTTAGTCCCTACCAGAGTACCCCTTTTGCCCTTCTTTTGGAGAGCTGGTTTCCCCCTCATTAAAAACGACCTTGTATCACATTTTGCTTTCATGGGGAAGCAAATAAATACCAATAAAAAAACCCTGGCCCATGGAACAAGATCAAAGTGTAATATCTGTTCTCAGATAGTGCACTTTTGTCTAGCTTGGACCTTTTCTATTTATCTGCTTCTTTGGCTCTGCTAGAGTTAACATTTCCCTTTGACTGATCCCATTCTTTGGGAGTTAAGTCTAGGGACCTACTAATTATTTTTCGTTTTCTATTTCTTTCAGGTCACTCTTTCTCTCAGTAGAACTTAAGCAGCTGGCAGGTTCAGGGAAGCCCAAGTACCCGTAATTCAGTGACGGTCTCCTCGCTGTGAATCAGCTGGTTCCTGCTAAGGATTGGAGCATCATGGAAAGGACTTCTCGGTTCTTTTCAGAGAGGGTTGTGTTTTCTGTTGTGGGGGTTGCCACACCCAGTGGCGTCCTAGTTGGGTCGATTGCGGTGGTTGCTACACCCGGTGCGCCCCAGTCTCCATTTGGTCTGATGTGTCTGTATCGAGGGCCGCCGCCTTGCTCTCAGCTTTCATTTGGGGCTTGCTACACCCTGTGACACCCTATGATCTGTATTGAGGTTCCCCGGTAAGATCTCAAAATCTGTTGTGAAGATTGCCACATGGCACCCCAAAGTCCATTGTAAGGGCCGCCACTATATCCAAAAAGTCTGGATTTCGCCAGGTGGCACCCCACTGTCTGCATCAAGGTCCCCCAGTATGCCCTCAAAAGCCGCAAATCCGACCGGACTGAGCTCAGGCTCTAATGTCTATATTGTAAATATGGACGTTGGAGTAAGCCAAGCAAAAGAACAAGTGCTGACCGTGAGCATTGTCCTGAATACTCCAGCACTAAAGTGCCCAGACACTGTGACTCCTGGTAGTGCCATCCCCAGGAGTGTCGAAGATGATAGGCCAGTTGGTAGAAGTGATCCAGATTGCTGGATTTGCTTGCCCACTGGTCGAAGGGTTTCAACTGTCAGTCCTCCTGCTCAGCATATATAATTAAAGCTGCCCCAGGTGTGGTGGAATGATTAGCGAGAAGAATAGCATTGCAAGTTACCACCAACACTAAGAAGAAAGTATTGACTGGGGTCAAAAAGGAAACCATAGCGAATTAAAGATACCCGCCACCTATATCTGCTAGTGTAGGCTAAGGAGGCTGGGCCCCCTTCCCCACTCCTAAAGTAGAAAGAGATGATCATCTCTTCGGTTCAGTCCCCCCCAAACATCCAACCCACTGCGGAATTGATAATCCTTTCCCTCTTTGATTCTTCCCCAGCCGGCATATGTTCTCTGTACCGAGAAAAGCCAGAGTCTGAGAGCAGTAGGAGCAGTCTCGGCTTCACCCGTTAGACGAGTAAAAACTAGAAAGCTCCCCTTCCTTCCAGGGTACCAGATTTGTGAGGTCGATCCTCACCATGTGGCTGCCAGCATCAGACTGAGGCAGCATGGGCTGTTGCATCCATTGCAACTCCCTGCTAATGTCCACGGGAAAGAAGTGGAAAATCCCCCCAATTACCCAAACGCCCTCTTATTGACAACATTCATCTGCCACACCAGAGTTGGGTGCACCAAGACGTTCTCAAATACAGTCAGAGTGGCCAGGGGGCAATATCGAGATTCAAATTAGTGGAAGAGGGGCACGACAACCTCAACCAACTGGCAGGATGCTGTTAAGGGAGGGTCCCTATTTATATCCCCCCCCCTAGTTTTATAGGGCCCTTAAACTCACTTCCCTGCTGGACGTCGGTGAACTGGCTTGAGATGGACGGGTTATGTCTGAATTGCTCACAAGCAATCTCAGGTAGTCTTGTGGCATCTTATCCCTATAGACTTCAGGCCGGTGGTTGACAATACAAGGATTATATTTAGGGGAACATTCACAAGCCGATAGAGGCGATAGAGGAAAAGATCCTGTCTTTTATCACTTTCGACCTCTGGGAAAACCGTCTCAGGGGTCTGAAAAAGGAGGAGATGGCAGAGCTCCTTCAAAAGCTGAATGTAAGTGCCAAGTACATACATCAGAAGAGCTTTGCAATGTGGAACAGGCTGCTCCCCAATGAAGACGACGTGGTGAGACCCTCATGCAGGAAGCTTAAATGCGGGGGAGTCAAGCTGCTCCCAGAGTACCAGGGTAGCAGAAGATCCCAGGTACAGATTTTCAATGCTCCATCCAACCTACACACAGCACTATAGGGGTCCTTCCTTATCCAGTTCATGAAGGTAGAACAGGTGAACCCGGCATGCTCCAAAAACAGTGTCCACCTAGGCAGCTACACAGTTACAATGAGGTTGAGAAGAGAGGGTTTCTTAGGCATGCGGGCAGCCATAACTTTCTATGATAGTGGTTGTTGAGGGTCGACGCCCTCATTGTTGGTTTTGTCAGAAACAAGGCCACACGGCAAAGAACTGCCCAAAAAAGCTCCAAGCCAATCAATGCCACAAGTGAACACAGCACCAGCAGCAAAAACTACCACTGAAGTCAAGAAGTCGCCGACTCAAGCCCCAGAGTCGACAAAATCCAGTGAAGAGACTAGTGCAGTATGGTGGTGAGGAATAAACAGAAGAATGCATCCATCCCACTGCAACCTCACCACCTACTCAACAGCAGTAGTGGCAACAACAGTCGCCGCCCAATGACAGCAATAGCAACAACAGCAGCAACAGCAACAGCAGCAGCAGCAGCAGCAGCAGCGAGAGCAACAGTAACAGCAGCAACAACATCAGCAGGAGCATATGCAGCAAGAGCAGCAACAACAACTTCAGCAGCAGCAACATCATCATCATCAGCAGCAGCAAGAGGTGTCAGCACTATGGAGGATACCACACCAACATCCTCCAACGGGGGTAAAGGGAAGCTTCTGGACTTCCCATCTGAGTTAGAAGAAGAAGCAGTGTCTGAGGGAGAGGTTAAGACTAACAGCTCGGCTAGGGCGGGGAACAAAGACAAGAGGGGGAGGAAAAAGCATAAGAAGAGCAGAGATGAGGCCCTTGCCCACCTCCTCCGGAAGACAACAAAGACTTTGAAGGTGGAGAAACCTCAGCCCTCAAACACCTCTCAAGCTGAGAAGACCACCCTGCCTCCTACTACAACTCCCCAAGACTCTTTAGACACTCCTTCCAAGGATAGACCTCCGAACAAAAAGCTAGAGCCAGAGAGACCTAAACCCACCCCTCCAGTCCATATGGAATGGACAAAGAAACTTCCGTTTCTGCTGGGTGACAAGTTACAT
This sequence comes from Euprymna scolopes, assembly GCF_053919585.1. Lineage (NCBI taxonomy): Eukaryota > Metazoa > Mollusca > Cephalopoda > Sepiida > Sepiolidae > Euprymna > Euprymna scolopes. Next base: position 87,483,101 of record NC_136504.1, read on the forward strand.
GAGATGGACCCTCTGCAAAACTACCTAGACTTTAAGGGCAAGCAGAAGGTGTCTTGTCTGGGGCGGGAGATGTGGACGTGGCATGCTAGTGTGTCTTCCCATCTGAGCACTTACCTGAATCGGATGTTAGTCAGAAAAGGTGATGTAAACTTCCTATCTTGCCTTACATTCCACGCTTTAGGACATTTGGCCATCTGAACTTAAGTGCTAGGCCTAAACTAGCCGGATACTGAAAGTTTAAAAGCTCTTTGCTGGAGCTAGAAGACTTCCAGCAGAATTCAGCTAATTCAGCGGGCACTAGTGGGGGTGGTAATGGGAAGTAAGTGTTTTGTTAGCACTAAGACTAAGATTAGACGCCTCTGTGTCCAGTACAGCCAACACCTCACTCAAGATAGGGCTAAGGCAAAGGAGCGTGTAGACAATAGGCTGACCCAGGCAGTGGCTAAGGGGATCCTCTAGAGATAGCACTAGCTAAGGACGACCTTCACTACTTGGCTAGTGACTGGTATGAAGGTCAAATAGTTATAGTTAGGTTAATGAAATATTCTTATGAGGCTCTGAACATTGATGCAGTTGAGCATAAAGCTGCTGTACATCAGATGGGTACAATCAGAAAGTAAATGACCTGGAAGGACATACCCTCATATTAATGCGGGAGATCTGTGAAGGGTTTCAGGAGCATTTATCGGAGTGCTTCACCCAACTACTCAGACTCAGGGTCAAGGAGTTTGGCAGCTATTTGGCTGACTCGCCCCTGCCTGATGGCAGCTTGAGCGGCTAGCTGTGATGGTCCTGACATGGAGCCTGAAATCATTACTGCATGGAAGCAAGTCAGCTACAAGTATCCAGAACTTGATGGTCTTCCCTATGAATTCTAGTTGAGGCTGTCACCCATGTTGGTCCTTATTCTGAAGGATGTGTTCAACCATTGGTTTGCTCAGGACTCCATTCTCGGGCAGGTGACCAAGGGTGTGATCACATTGCTGAAGAAAGATCAATGGCATGGTGGGAAGGAAATCTAGATGACTTTTGGGCTTTGACTCTGCTAAACACAGAGTTGAAGGTTTTAGACAAAAATTCTTGCAAATCGCCTGCAAGTCATCATCATTGACTTGATCGAACTGGACCAGAGCTGTGAAGGGAAGATCGACTGAAGATGATCTGTAGTTGCACCTTTTTTTCTTTGATTACAGGTCTTCCCTCACTCACACCAATTTCCCCCTTCCTAATATTTTCTATCCTCATCCTCTAGTACATAACCCTAATTCCAACTAGAGACCGTCTTGCTTGTTTTCAGTTTCCCGGAAAACACTGGGTGATCTAATACTTAGATTAGGGTCAGGAGGGGCCATACTAACGTACCTCAAATGGGCATTTTATTTGTTTCAATCTGTTTTGGGTTTTATTAGCTTTTCTCCACTTCCCACCACAAACTTTCTAATAAATATCATTTCAAATTTAAAGACTTTTTTAAAAATGAACTTTTTTCAACTTATCATCACATTTATTATCACATATTTATTTAAAAAAAAAAATGTTGTCATACACATACACGCATATACTTCTTGTATATAAAACGATAGGGTATTTTGTTAAGTAGGTTTAACTCCACGGAGTAAATGTGGTATTGTGGTAAATGGTGCCAGTCAAGAGTAATCTCCAAAGTTTCATAGATAGAGCCCTGCACCCATCCCCATCCCCAATTCCTTGTAGGGCTTCATGCCTAAGTTTTCTGATTTGTAACTTTTTACTTTTGATTGTGAGACATAAATTGTAACTTTTTACACATTAATAAACTATATATACAAGATCAAAGTGTAGTATCTGATCCGATGCTACACTTAAGTTAATTTGTTCTTGGTCAATGGAAGGGAAACCCTCTATACTGAGACAATTATTAGTTTTAGTCCCTACCAGAGTGCCCCTTTTGTTCTTCTTTGGGGAGCTGGTCCCCCCCCCCATTAAAAGCGACCTTGTGTCACGTTTGGCTTTCGTGGGAAAGCATATAAATACCAATAGAAAAAAAGTATTTTTAATATAAATATAAATACACACAAAAAAAAAATTATAGGAGCATAGATATCTATTCCCCCCCCCAAAAAAAAACCTCTGTTTGGCCTTGATGGAGGGGAGAATAAAACTTACTGCTATGGTCTCAATTGATCTGAAATAATAGCAACGGAAGACTTGATTCTAAATATTTCTCATGTTATATGTCCTCTCTTTGGGAAATAGGGTACGGTTATGAATATTTTCAGCATCAAATAATCCTTATACACTGTGAAATTTACTTTATGTATGAAAACAAAAGAGTGAGAATATAACATATGAGAAATATTTGGAATCAAGTCTCCCTTTGCTATTATTTCAGATCATTTGAAACCATAGCAGCAAGTTTTAGTCTCTTCTCCATCAACGTCAAAGGTTTTGGGGTAATATCAGATATTTAGTAATTCATATGCAAAACTAGGAAAACAAATGACTATGATTGAAATATTGATAAAAGTGCAGTATCTTTCCACTCACAAAAAATCCTTTAAAATTACTATTAGAATAGGATTCCGAGGGTGCTGAAAACGAAGTATAACAGTCAAAATTCCAGGAAACGAGTAGTTTCCAAGATGTGAAGAAATTATAGTTTTAAAAAGTGGGGATCACTTTTCTATATTAATTTAATGTAAAATGAACACCCACCTTTTGTCGGGGAGGTGAGGAGGGCGTCTCTTATTTTTTTAGGGGTACTGTTTATTTGGTAATTGTGGTCTGTAATTCTTTATGTTATAAATGGTGGGCATTGTTGTATAGGCAAGCGTGCACATATTTTTGCTTACTACCCAGAAAAATAATTATTTGCGGAAAATTTAAATGTGATATTAATGTTCAGCACACTCGAAAACCTATAGAAAACAAGTTTTTAAGGTAGGTTTTGTGTTAATCTACCAGTCCACAATACCCCCCTCCGAATAACAACCCCCAAAACGTGGCCATAAAATAGGTGCTCATTTTTCGGTAAATTAATATGGAAAAATGATCCCCCACTTTTTGAAACACTAATATGTGACCTTAAGGCCAAATGTCATGTAGCCTACTACAAAATTCAGGTCAGCTTTCCAACGAGCCTTTATTTGTTAAATTCTGATCAATAGTCACCAAGATTTCGGACTTATAAAATTGCCAAAAAGGTGGTATATCTATATACATATATACTAGCTGTACCCGGCCATGCGTTGCTGTGGCTCAGATTGTTTAAATAGAAAACAAACAAAAAACAAAAAAAAAAAAGGAAAAAATGTATGTTTTTTATAAAAAAGAATTAGTGTGACAACTTTTTTTTTCATTATTAAAACTAGCAGAACCTGTTAACCGATGTAGCCCAGTGGAAGCATGACCCCGATCTCATAGAAAATTAAAGTAGAGTTATTGTTAGTGATTTAAAATGCATAATGTAGGGCTTTATATCACGAAAACTACTTGTATCCGCCAAATGTGAGTGAGATATTCTTAACTAGTATAGTGGAAAACCAATAAAAGTCGTCATTTAAGCGCGTGGGTGGATCTAAGGTAAAAAATAAAGTACAATTGTTGTTGTTGTCGTCCAATGTTAAAGACGGCTTTCGGAATATACACCCCAACATCTTCATGTTAAGTATGTCTATCAGAATAAACACCCCAACATCTTCATGTTAAGAACGGCTTTCGGAATGGTCCCTCGCTACATTGTCATGTTATGAACGGCTTTTGGAATAGATACCCCATCTTGTGAGTGGGGGGGGGTGAGTTGTCAAAATATTTGTTCCAAATTAAACCTCGATAATTACAGCCAGGTTCCCCACGCACAAATACTATGAACAAAAAGGGAGAAAAGCTGTCATTTTAAAGAAAAGTGTGTCTGTAATTGGTCTATAATCAAACACCTGCATAAAATATTGGGGCGTCAACTTAATTCTAAGCGGTTTATGCCTAAAACAAAAACTAAACAATAGTATGCGTAAATATTAATGTTATGTTTCACGGTTTTGTGTGTTTGTTTTTTTGGGGGAGGGGGAGTGATATCTGTAAATATTATGTTAATGCATACATAGGTATAGAAAGAAATATGAATAAGAATAAAAAAGGAAAGGTCTCGTCATAAAACAAAAGAAAAGAAAAATCAAAAGTAGCATCTTTGTCATTTCGATAATGAGATTCGAAATCGAAAAACAAAAAACAATGCTATCCGTAAATGTTATGATTTTGTTTCAGGGATTGTTTGTTTGTAGGGGAGGTAGTTGCATAGTGATACATAAATTCCTGATTATGATCGGTTAATATTTTTGTATTCGGTTTAATATTTATAAAATGATAACTTCATGTAGAGAGAGCCGCAATATTTATAACGGTCAGGCACGTTCATTTTTGTAATAAGCTATGTATTCTGGAATAATCGATTTTTCAGCTCTCAACCAATGAGAATTGCTGGAATTTTAGAAGGGAGAAATTATTATTTTCGATTCGGGAAATAGGAAAATAACTGTATGTTCATGAGCGTATGATCCAGTTACGAAGGGTGCCAGAGCAATATAGTTATAATGTGTATATTTCTTCCCGGTGATGATTGGGGGCAGTGTGAGAACTTTAGATTTAGAGGGAAAAATAAGAACTATTTCGTCTAAAGATGTTGAAATTGTGATGATGTTGCTCCTAGGAGGAAATGTAAGATTTTATTATAACGATTTAATGTATCTAAAAATATCGTTCGAAAGTTACATAAGATAGTGTCTAATATTCTAGACAATAAATTTGTATGTGGCATATGTTGTTGCAAACCTACGGTATTTTTGTCTACAGAGGAATTTCTGCAATCAAAATATAATATAAGAAACTAGCATTTCAGCCCGGCGTTGCCCGGGTGTTTGGCGGTGTATGGTGAGCAAAAAAACAAAAAGTGGTAGTAGGAAGGCAGGCTGGAAACCGTACTGCTAAGGAGGAAAAGAATGGGAAAAACGTGACGTCTTTGGTGTTACAACCATCATCAAACCCAAATTGACGTAGGTTTAAATTAAGGCTAGACAATCGAAAAGAGGGGATGATTTTCGACAATATCGGTGAAAAAAGCGACCCCTCTATGTAGAAAAGTGCCCAGTTGAGGGTGAAGAAATTGATGCTTTTAGCCAATTTTTCGATATTTGTCGCCTGAAAGGTCGAGCTTAAAAACGATACTGATCTTGTGAAAATCCATCGCCTCTGTCGAAAGTTTTAGGCAGATATGCAAACATACATATATTTATATATTCGTAGCTCAAATTTTTCGACCCAAACGGATTAAAAAGCTTGCCCTATCTCTGAATACCCTGTATGTAAAATTTCAAATGTTTAGACCAGAAATTGTCAGAGTAATTTGGTAGAGACCGCAGAGGTCAATTTTTTTTAAAACTTTGACCTCTATTATAATCCCTTAACAATCCCTTAACATTTATTGTTTTGGGCTCAAATCAAGTTATTAATTAGATCCATGTCTACGGAACCTATATCTAAAATTTCAATTGTTTATACCCAAAATTCGCGGAGGAGTTTCGTAGAGTTCTCAAAGGTCAAATCGTTGAACTTAACAGACAAATTTCTGGCCGAAAACGGATTACAAATATTTTCCCTAATTTCAGTACCCTGTATATCAAATTTCGAGCCTGTAGACTTAAAATTGACAAAGTTATTGCGTAATGAAATGTACACAGACAGACAGACATACACTTTGACTTTTATAGATATATAGGGATTCTTATTTTCGCACCTGTTTTTTGATAGAAAGTAGTGCATTCAAATTTAAATAATGATAATATTTGTAAGCATTTTGATTCCTCCTCGGTATTGAAATTCGGAAATCGAAAAAATGATTTTCAAGTGTAAGCAATTGTATCTATTGAATAGCCATGTCACATTAATATAAATAGCGGAAATCTCTCTCTCTCTCTCTCTTTCTTTCTCTCTCTCTCTCTCTCCTCCTATAAATTCGTTTTTCTTTTGTGTCTATTGATATTCATATTAAAAACCTTCTTTTCTCTTAGTATTTATTTGCTTTCCCACCAAAGTAAAATGTGACATGAGGTCGTTTTTAATGTGGGGTTAAACCAGCCCCCCCCCCCAAAAGGCAAAATGGGGCACTCTGGTTGGGACCAAAAATAATAATTGCCCCAGTATAGAGGGTTTCTCCTCCAATGAGCGGGACAAACTACCTTAAGTGCAGTAAACACAAAATTGTTTCCATATATATTTATGTATCTATATACTCCTATAAATTCGTGTTTCTATTGTGTGTATTGATATTCATATTAAACCCCTCTTTTCTATTTATTTAAAAAGAAAGTACAATTTTCTTATATATGGCTTGTGGAAGTGCATTCACTAGCAAAACATCTAGCTAATTTGCATATTCTTTTAACCATTCATTTTAATTACTTCCCTATTTGTTTTTTCGGTTTTCTTATGGAATGATCATCTTTAGTTAACTATTACGTGTAATTATATCCATGCAGATATTATACATGATTTATACTTGCATAATATTTGCGTAAAAGTTTACAGTAAACACAAAATTGTTTCCATATATATTTATGTATACGTATATATTTTTGTTTAATCTTTCTTTCTATCTATCTATCTATCTATCTATCTATCTATCTATCTATCTGTAAAAGTGAACGTGTCTGTGTATCTGTGTGTCTGTCTTTCTGTGTGTGTACATTTCATTACGCAATAACTTAGTCAATTTTAAGTCTATATGCTCGAAATTTGATATACAGGGCACTGAGATTAGGGAAAATCTTTGTAATCCATTTTCGGCCAGAAATCTAGCGGTTAAGGGGTCAAAGTTCAACGATTTGGCTTTTGAGAACTCTACCAAACTCCTCCGCGAATTTTGGGTATAAACGCTTGGAATTTTAGATATAGGTTCCTCGGACATGGATCTAATTAATAACTTGATTTGAGCCCAAAACAATAAATGTTAAGGGGTTATAATAGAGATCAAAGTTAAAAAAAAATTGACCTCTGCGGTCTCTACCAAATTACACAGACAATTTCTGGTCTAAACATTTGAAATTTTACATACAGGGTATTCAGAGATAGGGCTAGCTTTTTAATCGGGTTGGGTCGAAAATTTGAGCTACCAATCTATAAATGTATGTATGTATGTATGTATGTATGTGTTTCAATGACTAATTAATCTATGTATCTATAAAAGTGAACGTGTCTGTGTGTCTGCGTGTGTGTAAGTCTGTGTCACTGTCTGAAATTCCCTACGCAATAACTCTGTCAATTTTTAGTCTACAGACTCGAAATTTGATATACAGGATACTGAGACTTGGGAAAATCTTTGTGATTGGTTTTCGGCCAGAAATTTAGCTGTTGAGTGGTCAAAGATCAACGATTTTACCTTTGAGAACTCTACCAAACTCTTCCAAAATTTTGTGTCTAAACATTTGAAATTTTAGATATAGGTTCCTTGGACATGGATCTAACTTAATAACTTGATTTGACCCCAAAATAATAAATGTTAAGGGGTCATAATAGGGGTCAAATTAAAAAAAATTGACCTTTTTTTTGTTTGCTCAGCATACATCTCAAAACAACCGGGCAACGCCGGGCACCCATGCTAGTTAATCAATAAATTAATCAATTAGGGTTCAATGAGAATTACATGTGCCGATCTATGCAAGTACAATAAAGATTAAATGATAAAAAGAAAAAAAAGCGTGTAAAACAATAAAAAATAGATGATAAACGTAAAAATAAGGTAAATTGAAATAAAAATAGAAGTTGTAGGTTGACACATCGAGTCTTGCCAGATCACCGAAGTTAAGCAACGTTGCCCCTGGCCAGTACCAGATGGTTGACCATTTGGGAAGGCTGGGCACTGTATGTATCTTCTGGGAAGGTTGGGTGTGGGGCCAGCACCCTCACCCCGAAAAAAAAAGAACTTGCTATAAAAGCATTTACAAAAGTTGTAGATGGCTTATGCCCCTCCAGGGACTCAAGCCTATGGATGGATGGATGGATGGATGAATGGATGGAGGTGAATGATGAAAAGGGATGCTGACTAGTGTTAAGCTGGTGTTATATGGTAACGGGTAACTTTGGTATATGTAGGATATATTATAGTAAAGGTAGAAAGAATATGGATGGGGGTTAAAGCAAAAGTATAGCAAAATTCAAAGGAATATACTGACAGGAAAATAAAATACATGCAAAGTATAAATAAACATTATAGCAATATTCATAATAACAATACTAATATTATTAATATAGTAAGAATTAGTAATAATAATACTATAATAACAATAATAAAATAACAAAATGGTAAGACTAAAAGTAGTGATGATAAGGTCCCTTGAAATATAAAGAATATATAAAGAAAAGAAATTAAAATAGTGCCAAAAATATTTATAATATGATTAGAAGGGATAACACTATATAAGGAAAGGGTGCTGGTTTGGTAGAGGTGTATGTTTCTGCACAATAAACGGAGAGAATGAATGAAAAAGCAAGTGAAACGTGCATGGTCCCCCGTGAGTGCACAATGAACGAGCCATAAAAAAATGACGAAGTTCAGCATTTGTCCTCCCCTCATTTAGCCCCCAAAGTCCCCAGGGGACGTCAAATCTTGGTGAAAAGGAACAAAGTGCAGTTTTAGGCCTTAACAGTGTAAATTTTAGTTCTATACCATGTAAAAACAGAAATGACTAAGTCCATTATTTGCTTGACCACCCCCGCCTCCAATTTAGTTCCAAAAGTCCCCAAGGCCTTAACATATTTAAATTTGAGTACAGCATCACGCAAAACTGCTAAACAGACATATACAGCAAATTTTGGACAAATATGGTAAAATAGTCCTAAAAATGGAGAGTTTTTATTAGCCCAAAAAGCGCTCCTGGGGCACACCCAAGAATTATCACGAACATAGACAAACAAAATTATATAGAAATCAGTTAGTTACAACTTTTCAGGAACTTTTATAAAAATCCAAGGCATCAACTTTTTTTTTAATAAGTACAAAAGTGCAAATTTTAGCCATTTTAACCCGGACGGCAACCGGAGTTTTTTTTTTTTTCGGAAAATCCGTTCTGTTACTTTTTTACTTTTTTAATGTTTGTGCAAAATTTCAAAAAATTCCGAGGCGTAGTTATTGAGCAAAGTGCAGACAGACGAACGGACAAGGGTGAATTTACAGGTCCACCTTCCTTTAGTTGGGGAACCAAAAATGATTTAAATTAAAGGAAAAGAAAAATGCGTACTCATATATTAGATATAATAAAGGAAAAATATTAAAAGTTCAAGCATGCCAATAAGTGCAGGTAGAGATTTGGGTTGTGTTAAAGAATGGATATCGATGTAGTCGACCGCAGGCGTCAAAATATATAGGTTCACAATGTAGCAGATCAGTCTTTAGTGTGATGTATGAATATCAATTTTTATATTTAGTGAGTAAAAAACGTATCTACGTAGTTGGTAGTAGAGTGTTCATGTAATTAAATATATTATCAATGTTATAAAGTAGTAAAGGGTTCGCTTATAGCAGCACAGAACTTGCGAACTTAGATTAGGATTATCTTCTTGTATTATATTTTCCTCTTACCAATATTATGCTGGGTTCCTAGAAATGACATCAAATAGTAGCCCCTTACGTCCAAGTGACGATATTCTTTTTAAGGGGTGAACATGAGTAAAAAAAAAAAAGAATGTGAAAGATTGTATATAATAAATTCCATAGCTAAACAACGTCGCAGTTCACAAGAGCCATGACAGTCTGAAAATCCTCTCACAAGTCGCTCGCTTGGTTAGCATTGCTGGATGGCATCGTCCTTTCGAGTTAAAACTCCTACTTGTGAGACATTGACTTGGGGTTATTAGCTGGTTGGATGACCGCGTCCCTTGTTGAGACGAAGTAGGTTAATTTCACAGTCGGATTTCGGCGCGGTTTGCTTGATCTGTGTTGGTTAATAGAAATTCTTGTGTGCAGGGCGTTTGCTCAGTTAGTAGAGTGCCTGCCTTGCATGCAAGAGGCTCGGGTTTCGAATCCTGAGTTCGTATGTGTCTAACTGATGAGCCCAAATGAGGGCAAAACTCGAGTCTTGGACTTCCGGTTCGTTGACTGTCATGGCTCTTGTGAACTGCGACGTTGTTTGGCTGTGGAATTTATTATATATATATGTATATATATATGTATATATATATATTTATGTGTGTATATGTATATATATGTATATTTGTATATATATATATATATATGTATATACATATATATATATGTATATATGTATATATATATAAATATTGAAAAATTATTGCTAGGATACTATTATTACCTACAGACACTTGTGTTTCATTCTTTTCGAGAATCAACAGTGCAGGGTGCCAAGATTACTGCCGGTCAGGAGATTCGAACCCGGCCATGAAGCCATCTTCGACAACATAAGGAAGGAACAAAGCAGCTCGGGTAACTTTTACCGTATTGATATTGTTATGGCTCGTATATATATGTTTTGTCTGTTATTTTTTAGGAATATATTGAAAGAAGTAAATGGATTCTAGTATCTACGGCCTAGTATTTCTCTAAATGCTTTTCAAAAGTCAACTCCTTTATACTGTGCGTATATATGGAAAGAGAGAGAGAGAGAGAGAGAGAGAGAGAAAGAGCGAGAGAGCGAGATATGTTAAAGAAATACTTACGTCTCTTGTACTAGCAGTTCTCAAACGTAAATGTGTTCGTTATCTTGCCTTTGTGTACCAAAGTTTCCGTACATATTTTTTTTTGAGATTTCTTAACAAAAGGATAGATACGTTCAAGTTTAGTGCACGGGACAATTTTATGCCAACTGTTTGACGATTCGTACCGATGGGAATATGTATTCGTTTTACATTTTGTTATGTCGTATTTCTTTTTCAAGAATTCCTTCGTTCGAAATGGGCAATTCAGGTAAGCGCCCTCGAATGGACGGGACCGTAAAGGAAATACGGATGTACGTTTATAAGAATGGCCTATGCCACCATGTGTACTGTCGTAAAAAAGAGTTTTTGTGGTCTTATAAAAGAAAATGTCGATGTAGGGCCACCGAAAGTGGCTTACTTTGGTCGAAAGGTTCTGGTGAAAGAATTTCCATTGAAAATTCTTCTCAGTATATATTTGAAAACCTGGAACTTTCGAAGCTACATGTGCTAGGAGATTCTTCTGGGATCCATTTACATACACGTCGACATCATCATCCCATGGTATCAATCCGTGGTGCCGGTACGATCCTATTAAAGAGCCGTCTTGCAAAAGGTAAGTGATATTGTTTCGCGTACAAAGGTCAATAAACTTTTGAAACAGGTACAAAAATAATATTTTGTCTGTTTGACTAATAGTTGGTCTGAAAATAGTTTCCAAGCGAAATTTGTTAGCTGGCCCATCCCAGCTGATGGGACGTATAACTCCGATGTTCTTTTTTTTTACTCTTACTGTGCGGTTGAGACGAAGTTGTTTGAAAACCGTGTAATTCGGTCGATTGGTAAAATCTTCCTCGATAAAAAGTTTGCCGTCCAAAACAATCCGGAATTTCGAGTAACCAGAATTTGCTTTATTTGTCTCCTTAATTTTTAAAGAGCTCTGCAGAGAAGCGGATTTTTGTGTCCAAATGTGTTTTAAAGAATGCAACTTAGAAAGCATACGGAAATTTTTATCCAACCAGACGCTGAGAGTAATCGCAAATAAAAGAAGTGTGAAGCACACCATAAAAATAAATGTTTTTTTCGTTGGTTTCATGGTAGAATTACGGAAATTCTCAGAATCAAATGATAACAAAATGGCTAAAGTAAATATTCTTTCACACGTTTTCTTTTCAGCTTCAGCTTTATATAAAGTATACTTATCTTGTTGGATTCATGTACCACACCACCGGACAACTATGATTTCCTTTGCGTTTTTTCATCGAATATTAATACAAAAATGTAACGTTAGTTTACTTGATCGATTTATGCAACACAATGCTCGTCTGATGAAATCACAGAGCGTATCTGAATTGTATTTCTAGATCGATTAGATTCATCAAAAATCGTTATGTCTTCTTGAGATTGAACCGCCAAGACAATTGAAGGCGGGGTTTAATGATTCTTCATTCAAGAGACATTGTACAAGAAAACGATACAACGATCTCTTGCTTTGTCCCATTAAAATTCTTCCTTATTTATCTTATATATAATGTATAATGCTTTAAAAATATTAAAAATTACGAGAGACACAAGGCTATTCTGCAAAGAGAACCAAGGCAGATGAAAAACACTTGGTGGTCTAACATATCATCGGAAATACAGTTTGCTCTTGACAGAAAAGATTAAAAAATAATGTTTGAGCTTTTTCATCAGGTATTTAGCCTCGTTAGTTCCTTTGAAGTTAAAAGATAATATGTCACTCATCAAGGACCCTTCCAAAATTTTGGAGCGCTGCCAGGAATACTTCCCGGACTCTTTTATAATCCATCTGTTGTTGATGAGGTCGTGATTGAAGGTTTACCTCAATTAGAGATAAAGCACTCAATGGATAACATTCCAACAATGGAGGAAGTGGATAAGAGTGTGACACACATCAAAATTGGAAAAGCACTTACCTGTGAAGCTCATGAAATCTGGTCGTATGTAAGTGACATTTGCCCTCATTGTGCAGAACTAGATAGAAACCATTCCACAAGACTGGATCAATGGAATTCTCATGCCTCTATACAAGAATAAAGAATAAGAATGAGTCTGTTACAATTTCCGTGAAATTACTTTTCTTGGGTTTGTTGGTAAAGTTCTTGCGTGAGGTTTATTAAATCTGCCCATTGGTGGTATCCGAAAGTCAGTGCAACTTTAGATCAGGAAGAGGCTGTATGGATATGATATTTTCCGCTCGCCAGGTACAAGAGAAATGTATTGAGGAACGAGTGCCCTTGTATCAGGTCTTTGTGAACATCACAACAGCGTTCAACACAGTTAATAGAGATGCTTTGTGGAGCGTGCTTGGTAAGCTTGGTTGTTCGCCGAAATTTGTTTAGGGAATTTAATCGGAATATGAAAGCAAGAGTTGCATTCAATGGTCAGCTCTCAGATGAAATATCTATTGACAATTGTGTAAAGCAAGAAGATATTCCTGCCCGACTATTTTTTTTCTATCTATTTTGTGGTTCTGTTGAGGTATGCATTCTCAAGTTGTGACGTAGGTGTTCTGTTACACTTCAGGACATTTGGAAACGTTTTAAACCTTAGGAGATTCAATGCAAAATCAAAAGTGTTCCAAGATCTGATCGAGGAACTTCTTTATGCAGATGATGCAGACTTTCTCGCTCAGAGTATGACATGCAGGTGATGATGGGCAACGTTTTACGAGCCTGTGATGCATTCGGGCTCAGCTTGAAAAAACTAAGGTGATGTCCTCCCCCCCCCCGGAGAGGAGTACATTGAGCCAAATCTTAGTTAATTGTACTAGGCTTGAAGTTGTGGATGTTTTTGTCTATCTTGAAAGTGTATAATCCAGGGATGGCTCCTTGGATGCTGAGATATACGCGCGCATTCAAAAGGCTTCTGTTGCATTTAGAAAACTGGGGAAGAGGGTGTGGAGAGATCGTGGACTCACCATTAGGATCAATGTGGATGTGTATATTGCGTGTGTTGTGACAGAGCTTCTACATGCTGCAGAAAGATGGACGACCCACCAGAAACACATTAAGGTTCTAGAACACTTCCATCATAAGTGTCTGAAAAGAATTTTGGAAATGACACGACAAATGCACATACCGAACACAGCGATACTAGAAAAAGTATGGTGCCCAAGCCCTGAAACAATGGTTACTACAGCGCAGTTGCGCTGGGTAGGTCACATTGTACGTATGGGTGATGATCATCTGCCAAAAGCGATTCTTCTATGGAGAACTTGCAAGTGGTATACGTCCACAACATAAGCCCAGAAAGCGCCACAAGGATGGCCTCAAAAGTATTTTGAGGATATAGATATTGATACCGACACCTGGGAAGAAATTGCGGTTGATCGTGGCGCTTGGTGGAAATTGGTAAAAACTGGCTGTGGTTCTCTTCAGATTAAGATGATGGAGAGTGCAAAGCTGGAAAGGGCACTTCGGAGAGGAGATCTGGAATTTTTGCCAGAGAACCATGCAAATTGGATCTGTGTAGTCGCGTTCTCCTTTCAAAGGTATGTGAGGATCCTGAAGTCTCACAATAACAGACCATCCTCTTTTAATGTAAAACAGCGACCTCATAGCTCAGTGTGTGGTCAGGTATGCAGCTCTGCATCTGAACTGAGAAGACACATGGTTGCACACAGAGACAATATTATTTAACCGGATCCAATCAACCCAGTTAAGCCATTGAACTTGGTGTGTCACGTATGTCATCGTCCCTGTAAGTCGGCTGCAGGCCTTCAAAGTCACCCGAGGTCACATAAGAGGATACTTAATAAAGTACATGAATCTTGAGACGGCAATCATATGTGAAGATGCTGCAATTATCATATAATGCTTGTATCTTTGACGTGTTTACCTAATAATGCTTGTTCATTTGTTAGCAGAATGCCCAATCGGATTGGGTGAAGAAAAATGTGTTTCGTTGGGTCAGACTTTAAGCTCCGTTTATATTGTTTGAAATAAAACAGTAAGTAGTTTGAAACGTAAGTAACTATTAAAAAACAATAAATTAAAAGCCAAATTTTATACTAGTCATATTCTGTCATTACACACACATATATATATATATATATATATATATATATATATATATAACTACTTCATTTACTGACATAAAATTAATATACGAAAGTATAAACTCATGCGTAAACTTTAAGTATTTACTTCAAAAGTGCTCAATACGTAGATAGAGCTAGTTAGTAAGTTATAAAATGTATCTGGCGATTAAGCTACACTGAATATTCCGCGTTTCATCCATTCTAGGACTCTTCAGGCTTATGCGCGAATTTTGTGGTTGTCTGTCGTTTTTATAACGCACCGTATATTGAGATTATAGTTAGCCAATCAGCTTTCTAGTATCCACCGCGCCCTTCCTATCAGCCAATGAACATGCACTTACCGGACAAAGGCCTATTTGACCCCCCTCTCTCTCTCTCTCTCTCTCTCTCTCTCTCTCTATCTCTCTCTCTCTATATATATATATATATATATATTCGCCTGTTATCAGTTATCTCTATATTAATAGGATAGTGTGTGTGACTGTCGTTTAATTGTTATGGACTCCCGTTTCTTATAATAAATAATTTTACACAGAATTCTTCATCAGTTTTGGTTTCGGTTTCGATTATAGCAGATGGTACATAAGTCATTTATTTTTTATAAATAATTTTATCAAAAATTCTTTATAAATTTTGGTTTCGGTTTCGATTCTGAAGGAACTCAAGTTATATATATATATATATATATATATATATATATATATATATATATATATATATATATATATATATAATATAAAGCTGAACGTTTGTGTGTGTATCTGGTCACGAATATTTTTTTTTTACATAGGCATCACCACATTATCAAGGCCAAGAGGCCACTCAAGGATAAGGGTTAAAGAGTGTAAAGTAGAAATTGGACAATATAATAATCATTAGTAATGAAAATTTGGTAACTTTGATAACTTATATGGAACGGCTCATCAAGAACTTATTTACGTTAGACTTGAACACAACCATATTGTAGTCAGCCGGAAAGCAGGAAAACGGAAGACAATTCCACAGGCGTGCAGTTCTAAGAAAGAAGCTTTGTTCATGGAATCTACGTTTAGGTTTAGGCACAGATAAAGAGTGGGGGGAATTATTGATAGTGTTTACAGCTAGACGAGTGTTTCTTGTGAAAGTTTGGCGAGGGGGGACCATAGATTGAAGCTCAGTCGAACACTTTCCATGAAAATAACGATACATCAGAGACAAACTCGCAACATCTCTTCTGTGAGATAGAGGTTGCAAGGAGGAGAAAAGGACATCTCCTACGAGGCTACGAAGTCTATTTTGAACTCTATCAAGGCAGGCCAAGACCTTTCTAGCAGCTCCTGCCCAGATGTGGCAACAATATTCCATCCTTGGACGTACCTGGCTCTTATATAGATAGAGAATAGCATCAGCAGTGAGATATTTACCGGATCGATAGAGAGATCGCACCATTTTTCCAGCGGCCTTGGCAACAGATTTGATGCACGTGTTCCATTTAAGATCAGGAGTAATGGTCAAGCCCAGAAGCTTGTCAAAACTTGAGGCCTCCTGAAGACGAGATTCATTCATTTAAATTGATGCCAGATGTGGATTAGAATGTTGATGATGTAAAGAGAGAAGCTTGGTTTTAGATGCATTAAAAGTAACCAGCTACTCCTTTCCCCATTGTACTACGTGCTCAAGATCAGAGGAGAGAGAATTGGAGAGAACTTGGTCGTTTACTGTCTTAGGTGTGCTACCATACATGGTAGTGTCGTCAGCATAAATGTCTACAAATGATGTAAGGATGTGATGTGGAAGATCATTAATGTAGATCAGGAAAAGAGTTGGGCCCAGGATGAGCCCCTGAGGGACACCGGCATTAATACTGTGAGCTTCTGATTTTTGCCCCTCAACTACTACTCTTATGAACCTATCAGAAAGAAATGATTTAATAATTGAGAAGACTTTTCGAGCTCTACCATAGCTAGCGATCTTATGAAGTAAACCTTTATGCCATAAAATTAAGAATAGCCTCCTATATGGTTGACTATTTTAGAAAACTGATCACACATAATGATAGGAGATGTATCGAGACACAGGAATGGGTATGTTTGATCTGGCATAATGAGGATTCATTAAAATTGTGGGGTCTGCGTACGCGCCTGGCCCACAAGGTATGGAAATAAAAAATTGAAAAATTAAAAAAAAAGTTTACATGTGTTTTTGATACAGATGTACATAATAATACTTTGATAAATATTTTTAAATTAAATATGGATGGTATAATAAAATTGTGAGGTCTGCTTTCGCGCCTGACCTCCATAGAATGGAAATAGGCACAAACTTTAATAAAGACTTTTCATATCTATCTGCATAAGTATACTTTTACTTTGATAATTATGTTTCAGTTTGAAGAAATATGGTATAATAAAATTATGGGGTGTTCGTTCGCGCCTGATCTCCATAGAATGGTAATATGTTACAAAGTTTAACAAGTTTTTTTTTTAATATAGATCCACAGAATATTGTGATAAGTGTTTCAGTATGAACCTGTATGGTATAATAAATTATGGGGTTTATCTATCTTATTTTTACTTTCATATTTTGCTTTGGTTTTGATACTATCTCTTTACAACCCTTCTTTTTCATAACCCATCATACTTTCATAAATCAGAGTCCATTTTCTGTAGGCTGTTTTTGAACCGAGTCAACGACGGATACTTTTGCTAGTATATATATATATATATATATATATTATATATATATGTATTTATATATATATTTCTGTATATATTTATATATATATATTCTTATATGTATATTTATATACTTTAACGTCACAATGGGGGCGGATAGTGCACAAGTAACATACCTTTAGGTCGTTATACACTCAATGAACTATATAAAAGATTCCAGGACTAAGAGGAGGACTATACCGTGATGATACATTATTCTATTTGAACTCAACAAATAGGTTATTTGAAAAAAAAATTAAACAATTCTTCAGTAAACTGAACCTAGATATAACAATAAATCCAAACCACAAATGTGTAAACTTCTTAGACATAACCCTAAATCTAGACAACAACTCCTATGAACCCTACCATAAACCCAACCAAACCTTATTCTTCATAGATCAGAAGTCCAACCATCCGAATAGTATGAAAAAAGCACTTATACCTAGCATCTCAAAAAGAATATCCAAAATATCACAAAATGAAGAATTATTCAATAAAAATAAGGAATATTATAACCAAGCCTTAGCTAGATCAGGATATAAAGAACAAATTATATTTGTTAAGGAAACTCAAAACAATAACATAGGTACAGAAAGAACAATAAACAATGCAAATGTAATATCTTACTACATGTCGACGAGGAAATATAAAAAAGGAAAAAAAAGAGCAAAAACAAATGAAAAAATAAAACATACAATAAACACGAAAAAGAAAAAAAAATGAAAAGATAAACCATAATAAAACTGAAGTTAAAAAGAAAAATAGATGGAAGAGCCAGACGTGGTTCAATCCACCGTTCAGCCACCATATAAAAAATAACATCCCAAGGGAATTTTACCAAATTATAGAAAAAAATTTCCCGCAAGATAGTAAACTAAGTAAGATAATTAATAAAACCACTGTTAAGTTATCCTACTCAACGTCTGCTAACTTAACAAATACCATAATTGGCTCAAATAACACAAAATTAAACGAATTTTTGAAAAACAGAGATAGGACAGAAAATTAATCTAACAATGTAAAAGAATGTAACTGCAGGGACCCTAATGAATGTCCAATGAGGGGAAACTGTTTAACTTCAAACATAGTATTCAAATGTGAAGTTATAACAAATAATGAAACTAAAGTGTATCTGGGGAGCACCGGAACTTGCTTTAAGGACATATATCGTAATCACCTAGCATCGTTTAAAAATGAAACTGAGAAAGAAAAGAACACCAAAAATAACGAAAACAACAACAATGTAAATAAAAATGAAAACAACGGTAAAAAGGATCATAACAGTAGTGACAACCACAACTACTATAACGAAAATAGAAACAGAACCAATAGTAATAACGAAAACAATCGGAAAAAAAGAGAAAAACTCAACCACTTTAGCAGTATGGATTAAGGAATTAAAGGAAAATAAAACTGAATATAAATAAAGATGGTCAATAATTGATAAGGCAGGAAAAATATAAACCTAGCAAATCGAAAAGATGCAACCTATGTATATTAGAATCTTACCATATACTAATATCAAAAGAAAAATTATTAAACAAAAGACTAGATGGAATCCACGGGTGTTTGCACAGAAACAAATATTTAATTTCACGCAGTACAGCAGATTAAAAAAAAAATGCAAGAGATGTAATCCTAGATAAAAATGATACCACGAGAGTGAACCTCCTCTGCATCGGGTAATATAATACAAAAAACAATATTAAAATAAACACGCATAAATATAAGAATAAAATTATATAATTGGAAAAAAACAAATAGGAAAAACAGGGAAAATTAAAACAAAAAAAATAATTAAAAAATAAAAATACGAAAGTACGGGTTAAAACGGAAAACTACCTTTACATAACACCAAGATTGGCTGTGGAAATATTTTACCCGAATACGATGTCCAGCATGTTAAAAATATACCATTTGTTGCAAAAATCTAATAAACATCTGAAGAAGTTGGTGGGGACAGGATATAAACGAAGGTTATAAAAAGAAAACGTGAGTCTTTGAATTTTCAACAAAATTTTACACTATATATATATATATATATATATATAATATATATATAATATATATATATTATATATATATTATATATATATATAATATATATATATATATATATATATATAAGTTTTTGTTTCGGTTTCGATTCAAACTGATGCACGCAAGTCTAATGGATATATATATATATATATACATATATATATATATATATATATATATATATATATATATATATATATATATCTTTTGAAATAGGAACTTTATAATATATAAAAATCATAGAAATTTTACTCTATAATGATATATGAGAAATCTACAAGAATTAAAATATATTTAAGCATAATTTACGACCGGGCTACACATTTAATACATTTTAAAACTTCATCTTTCATTATTTATTTTCGAGAATAATATCTGCTGTAAAATTAAACCAACATTTTTTTTTTGGGGGGGGGGGAGGCCAAATTTAACTAAAACTTTCTTAATCAGCATAGTCGAAAACCTACAAAAGTCGTTATTTTAAAGAAAATTGTGGAACTGGACCTAATGTAAAAATTTACCAAAAAGTTATCCGCGCATGTAAATTAAAAATGTTTGTAAGTCAGTAAATAAATTAGAAATGTTATCCGCGCATGCGTTAGCCTTTGTAAGGGAGCGGCTATTAAAAACTGTGACAGTGTAACTCAACGCCCAAGGAGTACCAAAGACAGGATTCCAGTCCGTCTAAATTAAAATCGGTTGATTTTTGGTGTTCTTGACATATAAAACGCAGGTTGTTCGAATCACAAGCCCAAATATCACAAGAATAGAAAATCGGTAGGAGCAATTGTCGTGTCAAGACATCATTAATAAAAACCCCAATGCTGACATTCTTTCCATCTTATTACTTCTTATCCTCGAATGAATTTTGATTTGATAAGTTGAAACAAAAAATAAAAATGACATTAAATAAAATATATAAATAAATAACAATAAATAACAATAAAAAAACAAAACAAGCGAAGCATGCATGGTCCCCCGTGAGCGCACAGTGAACGAGCCATCAAAAAATGGCTATGTCCAGCACCCCCCCCTTAGCCCAAAAGATTTCCGGGGGACGTACAAATCTTGATGAAAATAAACAAACGGTGCAGTTTTAGGCCTTAACATATGTAAATTTCAGTTCGGATCCATACAAAAAAAAAAAAAAAAAAATGACTAAGCCCATCATTTGCTCCCCCCCATTTAGCCCCCCAAATCCCCAAGGCCTTAACATATTTAAATTTGAGTTTAGCACCATGCAAAACTGCTAAATAGACATACACAGAAAATTTTGGACAAATATGGTAAAATAGTCCCAAAAATGAAGTGTTTTAATTAGCCCTAAAAGAGCCCCTGGTGCACACCCAAGAGTTATCACGAAGTATAATAGACAAGAAAAATTATATAGAAATCAGTTAGTTACAATTTTTCAGAAATTTTTTTTTTATATATAAAGATCCAAGGCATCAATTTTTTTTAATAAGCACAAAAGTGCAAATTTTAGCCATTTTAACACGAAAGGCATCCCTACGAGGGCAACCGGAGTTTTTTTTTTCTTTCGAAAATCCGTTCTGTTAATTATTAGTCATATCATGTTTAATGTTTGCGCAAAATTAAAAAAAAAAAAATCCAAGGCATAGTTATTGAGAAAAGTGCGGACAGACGAACGGACAAGGGTGAATTTACAGGTCCACCCTCCTTTAGTTGGGGGACCAAAAATGATTTAAATTAAAGGAAAAGAAAAATGCGTACTCATATATTAGATATAATAAAGGAAAATATTAAAAGTTCAAGCATGCCAATAAGTGCAGGTAGCGATTTGGGTTGTGTTAAAGAATGGATCTCGATGTAGTCGACACCAGGCGTCAAAATATATAGGTTCACAATGTAGCAGATCAGTCTTTAGTTTGGTGTATGAATATTAATTTGTATATTTAGTGAGTAAAAAACGTATCTACGTAGTTGGTAATAGAGTGTTCATGTAATTCAATATATTATCAATGTTATGAAGTAGTAAAGGGTTCGCTTATAGCAGCACAAAACTTGCGGATTTAGATTGGTTGGTTGGTTGTTTTTGTTTTACGGCATATCAACCCTTTTCGGGTTATTTAATGCCGAATCCAAAGATTTTGAAGAAAATTTTTTTTAATAGATATATTTGTTGTTTTCACGTCGGTTTCTATTTAACCCATAGTTGGGACCCTAACAGGTACTACCACTCCGGGTCAGATGGTAATTAAAGGGTGGCGCCACACTCCCCAAAGCCCAAAAGCTGGGGCCTCACCACTGGATATACTTTAAGGTCATTTCAAGGACCCCCATTAAGGGACTTTTACCCTCTGCAGGGGTGCAGTCGGCGTATTCTAATGCCCCACCGACAGGGCCGGATTTAGATTGGGATTATCTTCTTGTATTATATTTTCCTCTTACCAATGTTATGCTGGGTTCCTAGGAATGACATCAAATAGTAGCCCCTTACGTCCAAGTGGCGATATTCTTTTTAAGGGGTGAACATGAGTAAAAAAAGAAAAGAAAAAAGAAGATTAACCTTGAGTTGTCGCCATCGTCGTTGGCTTTGACTCGTGTCCGAGTATTAGCTCCCGTCGTTTGTCATTATTTTCCTATATTTGGGGTGGATATTTGTGCATGAAATGACGTGTCCTATCCAGCGGAGGCGGTGATGGATGATGGTGGTCTCAACGCTGGTCAATGAGTTTCGTTCTAGAATTTCAGTATTGGTGGTGTGGTTCTCTAAAGGGATTTTAGTATGCTTTAAGCGTTCCAGATTTTTTATATCGCTTCTATACAACATTCGCATGCGCATAGGAGCGTTGAGAAGACTACTACCCGGAACACCATTATTTTGGTAGCCATCGATAATGCGTGGTTGTTGAATACACGGCAGTAGTAGTCAGGAAAATAATATCCAGGCTTTTTGATATATTTAGCCTCGCCGCTGCATTATGAAATTCAGAAATAAATCTTTCATTTGAACTGTTGAAATCGGACCCGTAAACGAAGTTTTTAGGAATCAGCAGAAACTTAAAAATACCTTAAAGCACTGGCGTAGCTAGGGGGGGGGGGAGGCGCCCCGGGCGGCACACCTGAGGTGGCGGCATTTTGAGAGGGTAAAAATAGAAAGTAGAAAAAATAAATAAAAATAAACAAAAGCTAACAAAAATTATGAAATTTTATACCAAAAAGGTTGTAAAAAATCGGAATTTTGGGGGGTATCGGAATCAGAAAAAATGTGTCCCTATTTTCTGAGCGTCAGGAGGGCGGCATGGGGTCGGCATGGAGGCGGCATTTTGAGATGGTAAAAGGGGAAAGTCGAAAAAAATGCTAACAAATTCATACTTAAAGGGGAACTTTCATATAAATTTTTATCGAATAGGTGCGAAAAGGAAGTTGGATATTTGGGTGTATATATCCCGACATCAAGAGGAAATAACATTAGATGCGAAAGTTTGAATTCATTAATTTTATTACTGTGCAATTCATGAGGCTAAGACTTTGAAAGTATCAAACGTTTGTTTTTGTAGCATACTTTTTATAACTCCTTGTAAACTTTACAATTGCTAGCTGGGGGATCGGATCACCCTGAGCAACCCCCACCATCTACTTAAAACCAAAGGAAAACAGATAAAATCTCAAATGAATAAAAAATATTAAAAATCAGTTTTCATATTTTAATTTTAATTTAATTGAATTAAGAAAAATTAGATACCGTAGAACTAATTTTCGCAAGGTATGAAAATTAAGCAACTACAGAATAAATGTTAACTTAATAATAATGGACCAGTTTTCCTACCTAGCAAGAAATGAACGAATGTTCCACGGAAGAATTTTCCATGGACGAATTTTCCGGTCATCCAAATGCGGGGGGGGGGCAAATTTTACTACTACGGCAAAAGGTTTAGCTACGCCACTGCCTTAAAGTGTATATTAATATATATAAATATGTTAACATTTACAAGAAAATGACGATTGAACTCTTTAATCCCCTTATATATATATATATATATATATATATATATATATATATATATATATATATACACGCACACACTATAATAATTAAATACCAACAGACACTAGTGTTTCATCAATGCAGGGTGCCACGATTAACGCCAGTCGAGAGATTTGAACCCTGGCAACAGAAGTCATGTCTGGCTTCATTACCAAAGACCCGAATCATTCGGCTACCGACAACCGCGAGAGATACAGTTGAAAGTGCTCAACAACAAGAAAAAAATTTCTTACAGGGGCTGACACACACACACACACACAAACTCATATATATATGATTATTACTAGAGAAATATTACCTACATACACTAGTGTTTCATTCTTTTCAAAATCAACAGTGCAGGGTGTTACGATTACAGCTTGCCAGGAGATTCGAATCCCGCCATGAAGCAATCTTTGACAACACTAGGAAGGTACACACGATCAGGGCCAACTTTAACCGCGAGAAATAAAGTTGAAATTTAAACATTTAGGTTTAAATGTCGAGACGTCCGGAGGTGCGTTTCCCCGTCTATATGGCTCTTTAGCGGAACTAAATTTTCGCGAGATCGGAAGCCGTGACACACAGTTACTACAGTATTGACATTGTTATGGCTCATATATATATATATATATATATATATATATATATATATATATATATATATATATATATGTGTGTGTGTGTGTGTGTGTTTTATCTGTTATTGTTTAGGAATATAGAAAGAAGTAAATGAATTCTAGTATCTATTTCTCTAAATGCTTTGCAAAAGTCAACTCCTTTACACTATGCATATATATGGAATGATAGAGAGAGAGAGAGAGAGAGAGAGAGAGAGAGTGAAAGGGAGGAAGAGAGAGATTATGAGATGTTAAAGAACTACTTACGCCTTTTGTTCTAGCAGTTCTCAAAGGTAAATGTGTTCGTTATCTTGCCTTTGTGTACCAAAGTTTCCGTACATATTTTTTTTTGAGATTTCTTAACAAAAGGATAGATACGTTCAAGTTTGGTGCATGGGACAATTTTATGCCAACTGTTTGACGATTCGTACCGATGGGAATATGTATTCGTTTTACATTTTGTTATGTCGTATTTCTTTTTCAAGAATTCCTTCGTTCGAAATGGGCAATTCAGGTAAGCGCCCTCGAATGGACGGGGCCGTAAAGGAAATACGGATGTACGTTTATAAGAATGGCCTATGCCACCATGTGTATTGTCGTAAAAAAGAGTTTTTGTGGTCTTATAAAAGAAAATGTCGATGTAGGGCCACCGAAAGTGGCTTACTTTGGTCGAGAGGTTCTGGTGAAAGAATTTCCATTGAAAATTCTTCTCAGTATATATTTGAAAACCTGGAACTTTCGAAGCTACATGTGCTAGGAGATTCTTCTGGGATCCATTTACATACACGTCGACATCATCATCCCATGGTATCAATCCGTGGTGCCGGTACGATCCTATTAAAGAGCCGGCTTGCAAAAGGTAAGTGATATTGTTTCCCGTACAAAGGTCAATAAACTTTTGAAACAGGTACAAAAATAATATTTTGTCTGTTTGACTAATAGTTGGTCTGAAAATAGTTTTCAAGCGAAATTTGTCGGCTGGCCCATCCCAGCTGATGGGACGTATAACTCCGATGTTCTTTTTTTTTACTCTTACTGTGCGGGTGAGACGAAGTTGTTTGAAAACCGTGTAATTCGGTCGATTGGTAAAATCTTCCTCGATAAGAAGTTTGCCGTCCAAAACAATCCGAAATTTCGAGTCAGCGGAAGTCGCTTTAGCTGCCCTCGTAATGTTTAAAGAGCTCTGCAGAGAAGCAACTTTTTGTATCCAAATGCGTTTTAAAGACTGCAACTTAGAAATCATACGAGAATCGTTATTATACCAAACGCTGAGACTAATAGCAAATAAAAGAATTGTAAAGCACATCATAAAAATACATGTTCTTTTCGTTAGTTTCATCGTAGAATTATGGAATTATGACCAAAGTAACTGTTCGTTCACACTTCGCTAAATGTTTGTTTTAAACTTTAGCTTTATATAAAGTATACTTTTTCAGTTGAATTCAGGAATGACACCATCTAACAACTATGCAACATAATGCTCACCAGATGAAATCACAGAGCGTATCTGAATTGTATTTCTTGATCGATTGGGTTCATCAAAAGCCGTTGTTTGTTTGTTTTTGAGATTGAACAATAAGGACAATTGAAGGTTGGGCTTATTAATAGTGATTTATTCAAGGGACATCGTACAAGAAAACGATAGGATCATCTCTTGCTCAGTCCCATTAAACTCCTCCCATATATATATATATATATATATATATATATATATATATATATATATATATATATATATATACATATATATATATATGTTTGTAACTTACCTAATAATGCTTGTTTATGTGTTAGCTGAATGCCGAGTCTGATTGGTTGAAAAAAATGTGTCTCCTTGGGTCACGCTTTGATTGTTTGTATTGTTTGAATTTTAAAGTTAGTAGTTTAAAACATAAGGTCAAATTAAACAAAAAAATTATTTAAAAAACAAAATTTAATAGCTCTTATATAGACAGAGAATGGCATCAGCAGTGAGACACCTATTGAATCATTAGAAAGATCCCACTATTTTTCCAGCGGCCTTGGCAACAAATTTAATATACGTATTCCATTATGGACCATAAGTAAAGGTCAAGCCCCAAAACTTGTCAAATCATGACGCATCCCCAAGACGAGAGCCATTCATTTCAATTGATGCTATATGGGGATCAGAACGTTGATGATGTAAAGATGGAAGTTGGTTCTAAGTGCATTAGTGTTCAGTTATATCGTATTAATACTTGTAGTGATATTTCCTTTCGATTATAAGAGACTGTACCAATCGTTTAGTTTATAGTTAGTTTTTTTACATTTGACAGGTTATAAACAAACACACAGAAAGAAGAAAGTAACAGCTTAAACATTATACCGAGACTGCTTCATTGATAGCTAAAACATGGTCGTCTTCAAATCTAATGTCAACAAACACTTGTCATAAATCTCATATATAATCAAACTTTCTTCATTCTATTAAAAATTTTCAATCCTCTAATAATATTATTTATCTTTAAACTGACTGTTTTACTTTTATGTACGAAAAATTAAGGCACAACAAATGCACGATAAATCATGACAGCTACACCTGATGATTCTCTATTCGTGCGATATTTAGGCACAACAAATCAAAACAAGGAAAATGGTCCCTTATGTTTTTTCCGTTAAAAAGTTTTGTAAAGAATAAACACGTTTTTTTTTCAGACCTATTGTATGGGTCCGTATCGCCATCATATCAGGCTACTGGATTCAATTATATCAGTTGACTACAGCAGATCCTCAGCCTCCATTGGTGGAACAAGGTGCCCCATTTAGAAACTCGCAAGAGAGCTTGTGTTGTCCCTCTAGAGTCATTTTTTATCCGTTGTTAGCTTTGATAATTTGGTCACGTCATCAGGATGCCCTCAAACAGACTACCTCGAACAGTTCTGTTCGGTCAGCTTACCCATGGCCAATGAAATGTCGGCTGCCTGAGGAAAGGCTACATAGACTGCATCAAGCTCACCCTCAAGCGCTGAAATATCGCCTTCAATCGTTTGGAGATTTTGGCAGTGGACATAGACACTTTACATGTGATATCAGGATGGCCTTCTTCAACAACGAGCATGAGAGCAGCTACGGAGCTTCGCACATTGAGACACAGACAAGTGGCAGCCACTCACCATCAAAACCCAAATCTTGTGCTCTATCTGTGCAAAGCAGTGTAGTTTATGCACCTGGCTTCTCAGTCATTAATGGAGTCAGAGTGTCAATTAAAAAAATGATGAAGAACACAGCGTTATGGACATGGATGGACTACCCTAACAAATCTAAAACAAGAGTCGGTAAGAGGAACTGTTGTGCCTTGTTTTACATGATTAATAAAAGCTTATTACTGATATTCTTTCCATATTATTACTTACTTACTATTAGAGTAATAAGATGGCAAGAATATCAGTAATAAGACAACCATCAATGCATCAATGTTATTATTTTTCGTAAGACGGGGGGGGGGCGATAATGTGGGTTAAAATTATGAAAACTGATTGTCGAAATTAGTAACATATCCAAGAATGCATAAAAATAACGCAATGTGAGTTAAGTGATTGGTCTGTTTGTAATGAAATAATAAGCCCAGGCAATTTATCAGTTTCTGTAGGTTATCAACAATATTTTCAATGTTAACTTCTGGGAATGACGCCACAGTTGTAGTGATGAGTAGAAAGACACATGATTATGTTGCTTTTTAACGTGCTCTGGAGTTCTCTATGAATTAACAAACACTTTACTTTTGGGGTGGGGCTGAAGAGAGTAATGTCAATTTTGGGGTGGTGCAATCTTCCACAATGTCATATTCCAAATATATGGAATAACTATGGAATCATATTCCGGAAATGACATCGTTTCTCTTACTAATGTGTTGTTGGCGGTTGAGGTAGTAAGGGGGGGGAGAACTTTATTATATTGAAAATTGTGGTAAAGTAAAAGTTGCCTAATGATAATTCGCACCAAGGCATTTATGTAATTATTTGGAAAACCTGTTGAGTTATGATCCATAAATTATACCATTTCACTTAAAATAATGCTGTCAGTTGTAGGGAGGGAAAGAACACAGTTATGTGGAATTTTGTTGTGAAGCAAGGGTTGCCTAATCACAAAGCTTCTCAACATATTTGTTTATTTATTTGTAAAGACGGCTGAGTAATCTTCTGAAAATTACGTCTTTTTTCCAAAAAAATTTGATTATCGGTAGTAGGGAAAAATGAAACAGAGTAATGTGGAATTTGATAATGAAGCAAAGGTTGTCTAATCACTTAACTTTGTCAATGTATTTATGCATTAATTTTAAAATCCTGCTAAGGCATTTTCCAAAAATGAGAATTTATCTTCCAATAATTATGCCAATAGTGAGGGAGGAAAGAAACGCAGTAATGTTGAAATTTATGATGAAGCAAGGGTTGCGAACTCATTAACCAGCACAATATATTTATGTACTAATTTGGAAATCCTAATAATCCATCGTCTAAAAATGATTTCAATTTTCTTAAAATCATGGTAGCCTTGGTAGAAAGAGAAATTATTTAATATATGTTGTACGATACATTTTGAGAGTATGTTAAATTGTTTCATATATGTATATAAATTAACCGTCCGAAGGAAGGTAAACATATTTTAAATATGTGTTGTAAATTACCCGTCCCAAAAAGGTAAAATTATTTCATATACATTCTGTAAATTACCTGCCCTAGGGAAGGCACAATTATTTCATATGTTTAATAGCCGTCCTAGGGTAGGTAAAATATTATTTTGCTCGAAATAGCAAATGATACATACACATTAAAAATTCCTCTCTCCATAGAATAACAATTATATTCAAAATCAACTTCAATTTTCTCATTGTTTATATCGTCCCGAGAAACGACGGGTAGCCCAGCTAGTACATAAGAAAGGAAAAATATATAAAGTTAAAAAATGCCAATAAGTGCAGGTAGAGATTTGGGTTGTGTTAAAGAATGGATCTCGATGTAGTTGACCCCAGGCGTCAAAATAAATACGTTCACAATGTAGCAGATCAGTCTTTAGTGTGATGTATGAATATCAATTTGTATATTTAGTGATTAAAAACGTCCTTAAGTAGTTGGTAATAGAGTGTTCATGTAATTAAATATATTCTCAATGTGATAGAGTGGGGTAGGATTCGCTTATAACAGCACAGAACTTGCGGCCTTAGATTGGGATAATCTTCTTGTATTATATTTTCCTCTTACCAATATTATGCTGGGTTCGGCGATAAGATTTCTTGTTAATCTTTCCTAGACATGGCCCCAAATAGTAGCCCCTTACGTCCAAGTGGCGATATGCTTTGTAAGGGGTGAAGATGAGAAAAAAAAAGATAAACCTTGAGTCGTCGTCGTCGTCGTCGTGGTCGTTGGTTCCCACTCATGTACGAGTATTGGCCCCCGTCGTTAGTCACTATTCTCCTATCTTTGGGGTGGATACTTGTGCATGAAATGACATGTCCTACCCTGTAAAGCGGTAATGGATGATGGTGGTCTGAATACTGGTCAATGAATTTCGTTCTAGCATTTCAGTATTGGTGGTGTGACTCTCAAAGGGGATATATATATATATATAATATATATATATATATATATATATATATATATATATATATAATTTAAAAGACCACAAACACAGCTTTAATATTAACCCTACTATTAGACTCATTTGCCCCTCGAAATCAGATATAGGACTGGTTAGTAAAAACATATTAGATAGAATTATCCCCAAAATTAAATCCATAATAAAATACCCACTATGGCAATCTTCCAACCAAGTAATCGACTGGTTTTCTAACATTCAAAATAAAAATAACATTAAATTTCTTTCTTTTGACATTGGATCATATTACCAATCTATATCACCTATCCTACTTAATAAATCTCTATTAATGGCACGAAAATTAACTAATATAACTCAAGACGAAATTAAACTAATACTTATAGCTAGAGAGTCTTTAATAACATTTGATAATAAATATTGGACCAGGCAAAATACCCCTAAACACTTCAACATTTTAATGGGATCGACAGATTCAACTCAGGTCACTGATCTAGTTGGCCTTTTCCTTTTAAATGAAATACATTGTATACTCCATAAACAATTCAAACTTGAAGGAGGGCTATATAGAGATGATGCACTTTTCATAACGAATTCTATTAATAAAAATTATGAAAAAGCAATTAAAGCTCTACATAAATTATTTAAAAATTATGGACTTAGTATAAAAATCGACCCTAATAAAAAAATTGTTAATTTCTTAGACATAACCTTAAATCTTGAGAATTCCACCTTTGAACCCTATCATGAACCTAACCAATCACTACTATATGTCCACAATCAATCAAACCACCCTAAATCAATATTAAAATCAATAGTTCCCAATATCGCTTTAAGAATTTCTAGACTGTCTTCTACTAAATCCATATTTACCAAAAATGAAAAATATTATGAGGCCCTTAAAAACTCTGGATATAATTCACAAATTAAATTCACAAATGAAAATGATAGAAACATAAACTGCATTGAAAATAAACCTATTAAGAGCGTAATAACATATAATATGGCAATGTCTTCCCGTATACGAGCTAAAAAAATAACCAAGAGACAAAAAAAGATTAAACCAAACCACAAATATTAGATAATAATACAAATAAACAGCAAACCAAAACCCGTAAACGTAAGAATAGACACAAGGAGATCCTATGGTTCAACCCCCATATTCCAAAAACCTAGAAACAAACATAGTCAGAGAATTTTTTAAAATATTAGATAAGAACTTTAAAGCCCCCCATAGATATAATAAAATTTTCAATAAGAACACAATTAAAGTCTCTTACTCTACTATTCCTAATCTTCATCAGAAAATAATTAGCTCTAATAATAAGAAAATTAATAAACTACAAAATACAACTATACAAAATACATCGGACTGTAACGGTAGAAGA
This sequence comes from Euprymna scolopes, assembly GCF_053919585.1. Taxonomy (NCBI): domain Eukaryota; kingdom Metazoa; phylum Mollusca; class Cephalopoda; order Sepiida; family Sepiolidae; genus Euprymna; species Euprymna scolopes. The sequence goes on from NC_136504.1 coordinate 87,514,147, forward strand.
AAAAATAAATGTCCCCTACAAGGCTCATGTAAAATTAAAAATGTAATCTATAGCTGCACAGTATCAATAACTCCAAATCTACATGAACCTATTACCAGCCATAACTCAACTACCAGATTAAATAATAACACCAACTTAAATCAATCTACCGATCAATTACTAATCAAACCACCATATAATAATCCAACAACAGACCTAACGGAAAATAATCACAACAAGCAAGAGGTAATATATTTTCGTTCCACATCTGGCCTAATAAAACATAGAATTTCAACGCACAAACATTCTTTTAAAAATAACTCTCTGTCAAACCAAACTACTCTATCCAACTATATTTGGCAACTAAAAAACAGCAATATTTCTTTCAACTTAAAATGGCAAATAATTGAGACTTGCAAATCATATAAACCAGGAGATAAATTTTGTGCACTATGTACAAAAGAGACCCTAAAAATTTAAAAAAATGAAGATATAAAAAATACAACCAAACTATTAAATTCAAGACAGGAGCTTATGACATGTAGTCATAAACGTTGGTTTAAATTTAATAAATATAAACCACCTTAAATCATTAAAAATTACTTATTAGTAAAAATAGATTACAATTATTATTTTTTTTTAATAAATTAAGTTAGACTAATTATCTCCCTTACACCCTTCAAATAAATAAAGTAAAGAAAACATGACAATTATCTCCCCTTAAAATATGTAATAGTAATATTCCATATATATAAACCGTAGCGTCTTTAAATAAAAAAATACGCTAACGGAAACAATTTATTGCACGAGCGTCCCCCCCTTTTAAAATTCATCATTCAATAAGATAAAAATCTATAGCAAACATCTAAATGACTATTTTAACCACAGTTCCTGATTTCAAAAAACGAAAAATTAAAAGGTAAATATCTCTATATATTTTTAAAGCAAATTTATTATGTAAATTCAAAAATATATATTTTTCTTATTTCTATCTCTAACCCATATTAATTTTCTCATAAATTTTAAATCCAGACCTTTTATTTCAATTTTTTCAGATTCATCTGCCTTACTTTTAATGCTAGGTTTATTTATGGTGTCTTTTAAATTCAATAAAAACCCTTCAAAATTTGATGATGAGGAGACCTTGCTTATCAAAAATCTATATATAATTATTGTACATAACTTGATGTATACCACAATAAAAAGCATTGTTTTCCGAAACGATCGTACAGATAACTGATTTTGTTGTTGTTCCTTCTTATGAAACGGATTTTTAATTTAATTATAATTTGATTTTTAAATTTTAAATTATCAATTACATTACTTAATATATATATATATATATATATATATATACACACACACACACACACACACACATATATATATATATATATATATATATATATATATATATATATATATATATATATACTAAAATAATTAAATACCCACAAACAGTAGTGTTTTATCAATGCAGGGTGTCACGATTAACGCCAGTCGAGAGATTTGAACTCTGGCAACAGAAGTCATGTATGCCTTCATTACCGAAGACCCGAACCATTCGGCTACCGACAACCGCGAGAGATACAGTTGCAATTTAAACATTTATTCTTATTAAAATATTTTAACGTAAGCCAGAGTGATCTAATTATTATATGACGATCTACGCATATGAGCTAAGTTGACCGGCTTATCGCAACTGAAAGTGCTCAATAACAAGAAAAAAGTTTCTTACAGGGGCTGACACACACACGCACACACGCACACACATGTATATATATATATATATATATATATATATATACATGATTATTAATAGAGTAATATTCTTACCTGCAGACACTAGTGTTTCATTCTTTTTGAAATTCACAGTGCAGGGTGTTACGATTACCGCCTGCCAGGAGATTCGAATCCGGCCATGAAGCTATCTTTGACAACATTAGGAAAGAAGAAATACCAAAGCCATCTTAAACCGCGGGAAATAAAGTTGAAATTTAAACATTTAGTTTTAAATGTGGAGACGTCCGGGAGTGCGTTTCCCCGTCTATATGACTCTTTAGCGTGACTGAATTTTCGCGAAATCGGAAGCCGTGACACACAGTTACTACTGTATTTACATTGTTATGGCTTATATATATATATGTTTTTTTTTCTGTTTTTTTAGGAATATATTGAAAGAAGTAAATGAATTCTAGTATTTACAGCCTAGTATTTCTCTAAATGCTTTTCAAAAGTCAACTACTTTATACTGTGCGTATATATGGAAAGAGAGAGAGAGAAAGAGAGAGATAGATAGATAGAGAGAGAGAGAGTGAGAGAGAGAGAGAGAGAGAGAGAGAGAGAGAGAGAGGGAGAGAGATCATGAGATGTTAAAGAAATACTTACGCCTTTTGTACTAGCAGTTCTCAAACGTAAATGTGTTCGTTATCTTGCCTTTGTGTACCAAAGTTTCCGTACATAAATTATTTGGAGATTTCTTAACAAAAGGATGGATACGTTCAAGTTTGGTGCATGGGACAATTTTATGCCAACTGTTGAACGATTCGTACACATGGGAATATGTATTCGTTTTACATTTTGTTACGTCAAATTTCTTTCTCAAAACGTCCTTCGTTCGAAATGGGCAATTCAGGTAAGCGCCCTCGAATGGACGGGGCCGTAAAGGAAATACGGATGTACGTTTATAAGTATGGCCTATGCCACCATGTGTATTGTCGTAAAAAAGAGTTTTTGTGGTCTTATAAAAGAAAATGTCGATGTAGGGCCACCGAAAGTGGTTTACTTTGATCGAGAGGTTCTGGTGAAAGAATTTCCATTGAAAATTCTTCTTAGTATATATTTGAAAACCTGGGGATTTCGCAGCTACATGTGCTAGGAGATTCTTCTGGGATGCCTTTACATACACGTCGACATCATCATCCCACGGTACCAATCCGTGGTGCCGGTACGATCCTATCAAAGAGCCGTCATGCAAAAGGTAGGTGATATTGTTTCGGATACAAAGGTCAATGAACTTTTGAAAAAGGTACAAAAGTAATATTTTATCTGTTTGACTAATAGTTGGTCTGAAAATAGTTTCCAAGCGAAATTTGTTAATTCGCCCATCCCAGCTGATGGGACGTATAACTCCGATGTTCTTTTTTTTTACTCTTACTGTGCGGTTGAGACGAAGTTGTTTGAAAACCGTGTAATTCGGTCGATTGGTAAAATCTTCCTCGATAACAAGTTTGCCATCCAAAACGATCCGGAATTTCGAGTCACCAGAAGTTGTTTTAGCTGCCGTTGTAATGTGTAAAAGGGCTATTCAGGGAAGCAACTTTTTGTGTCCAACTGCGTTTTAAAGAATGAAACTTAGAAATCATACGGGAATCGTTATCATACCAAACGCTGAGACTAATAGCAAATAAAAGAATTGTAAAGCACACCATAAAAATAAATGTTCTTTTCGTTAGTTTCATCGTGGAATTATGGAATTATGACCAAAGTAACTGTTCGTTCACACTTCGCTAAATGTTTGTTTTAAGCTTCAGCTTTATATAAAGTATACTTTTTCAGTTGAATTCAGGTATCACACCATCTAAAACTATGCAACATAATGCTCACCCGATGAAATGACAGAGCGTATCTTACAATTGTATTAGATCGATTGGGTTCATCAAAAGCCGTTGTTTGTTTGTTTTTGAGATTGAAACATAAGGACAATTGAAGGTGGGACTTATTAATAGTTATTTATTCAAGGGACATTGTACAAGAAAACGATAGGACCATCTCTTGCTCAGTCCCATTAAACTCCTCCCTTATATATATATATATATATATATATATATATATATATATATATATATATATATATATATATATATATATATATATAATGTTTGTAACTTACCTGATAATGCTTGTTCATGTGTTAGCTGAATGCCCAGTCTGATTGGTTGAAGAAAAATGTGTCTCCTTGTGTCACGCTTTGATTGTTTGTATTGTTTGAATTTAAAAAAAGTTAGTAGTTTGAAACGTAAGGTCAAATTAAAAAAAAAATAATTAAAAAACAAAATTCAATACTCGTCATTTTCTCTCCGCTCTCTCTTCTTCAGTTTTTTTACATGAGTATCACCACTTATTAAGGCCCAAAGAGCACTCGAGGATAAGTTTTAAGAGTGTACAGTAGTCAATTGAAAAATAAAGTAATTGTTAGTAATGGAAATTCGGTAAATTTGTTAACTTAAGTGGAACGGCTCATCAAAAGCTTGTTTACGCTGAAGACAACCAGATTGTAATCAGATGGACAGCAGGAAAATGGGAGACAGTTCCACAGGCGTGCAGTCCCAAGAATGAAGCTTGTTTCACGGAATCTACGTTTAGGTTAAGGCACAGATAAAGGGTGCGGAGAATTATTGATAGTGTTTTCAGGTAGACTAGTGTTTCTTATGAAAGTTTGGCGAGGGGGGACCATAGATAAGAGCTCAGTCGAGCACTTGCCATGTAAATAACGATAAATCAAAGACAAACTCGCAACATCTCTTCTGTGAGATAGAGGTTGCAGAGAAGAGAAAAGGGACATATCCTACGCGGCTAATAAATCTATTTTGAACTCTATCAAGGCAGGACAATCCTATCTAGCAGCTCCTGCCCAAATGTAGCAACAGTACTCTATCCTTGGACGTACCTAGCTTTTATATAGACAGAGAATTGCATCAGCTGTGAGACACCTACAGGATCGATAGAAGGATCCACCATTTTTCCAGCGGTCTGGGCAAAAAAATTAATATACGTGTTCCATTTCAGACCAGGAGTAAAAGTCAAGCCCAGAAACTTGTCAAAACATGAAGCATCCCCAAGACGAGAGCCATTCATTTCAATTGATGCCAGATGGGGATCAAAACGTTGATTATGTAAAGATAGAAGCTTGGTTCTATATACATTACTTATCAGTTATATCGTATTAATACTTGTAGTGATATTTCCTTTTGATTACAAGAGACTGTATCAATCGTTTAACTTATAGTTACATTTTTTTTACATTTGACGGGTTATAAACAAACACACAGAAAGACAGAGAGAGAGAGAGAGAGAGAGAGAGAGAGAGAGAGAGAGAGAGAGAGAGAGAGAGAGAGAGAGAGAGATTAGTAATAGGCACTGTATAAAATAATAATCCGAATACAGAGAAATATTTTAATATATATTTTCCGTGATCAAATTATGTAGAGAAAATCTTTAGAGAATAACATTTGCTTGACTCAGCTTTAACATTATAACGAGACTGCTTCATTGATAGCTAAAACATGGCCACCTTCAAATCTAATGTCAACAAACACTTGTCATAAATCCCATATATAATCAAACTTTCTTCATTCTATTAATAATGTTCAATCCTCTAATAATATTATTCATCTATAAACTGACTGTTTTACTTTTATGTACGACAAATTAAGGCACAACAAATGTACGATAAATCATGACAGTTACACCTGATGATTCTCTATTCGTGTGATATTTAGGCACAACAAATCAAAGCAAGGAAAATGTAAAGAATAAACACGTTTTTTTTTCAGACCTATTGTATGGGTCCGTATCGTGGAACAGAACCGCGCAAGAGAGCGTGTGTTTTCCCTCTAGAGTCATTTTTTATCCGTTGTCAGCTTTGATAATTTGGTCACGTCATCGGGATGCCCTCAAACAGACTACCTCGAACAGTTCTGGCTGCCTGAAGAAAGGCTACATAAACTGCATCAAGCTCACCCTCAAGCGGTGAAATATCGCCTTCAATCGTTTGGAGATTTTGGCAGTGGACAGAGACACTTCACATGTGATAGAAGGATGTCCTTCTTCAACAACGAGCATGAGAGCAGCTACGGAGCTTCGCACATTGAGACACAGACAAGTGGCTGCCACTCACCATCAAAACCCAAATCTTGTATTGCTGTGCTTTATCTATGCAAAGCAGTGTAGATCATGTGTCTGGCTTCTCAGTCATTAATGGAGCCAGGGTGTCAATTAAAAAAATGATGAAGAAGACAGCGTTATCCACATGGATGGACTACCCTAACTAAGCTAAAACAAGAGTCGGTAAGAAGAACTGTTGTGCCTTGTTTTACATGATTAATAAAAACTTATTACTGATATTCTTTCCATATTATTACTTACTTACTATTAGAGTTATAAGATGGAAAGAATATCAGTAATAAGACAACCATCAATGCATCAATGTTATTATTTTTCGTAAGAGGGGGGGAGCGATAATGTGGGTTAAAATTATGAAAACTGATTGTCGAAATTTGTAACATATCTAAGAATGTATAAAAATAATGCAATGTGAGTTAATTGATTGGTCTGTTTGTAATGAAATAATAAGCCCAGACAATTTATCAGTTTCTGTAGGTGATCAACAATATTTTTCTGAATTTTCAATGTTAACTTCTGCGAATGACGTCACAGTTTTGGTGGTGAGTAGAAAGACCTATGATTATGTTGCTTTTGAACGTGCTCTGGAGTTCTCTATGAATTAACGAACCTTCAGTTTTGGGGTGGGGCTGGAGAGAGTAATATCCATTTTGGGGTAACTATGCAATCTCCCACAATGTCATATTCCAAAAATATGGAATAACTATGGAATCATATTCCAGAAATTACATCGTTTCTCTTACTAATGTGTTGTTAGCGGTTGTGGTAGTAAGGGGGGAGAACTATATTATATTGAAAATTGTGGTAAAGTAAAAGTTGCCAAATGATAATTCGCATATTGATTATGTAATTATTTGGAAAACCTGCTGAGCTATGGTCAAAAAATGATATCATTTCACTTAAAATAATGCTGTCAGTAGTAGGGAGGGAATGAACACAGTAATGTGGAATTTTTAAGTGAAGCAAGGGTTGCATAATCATAAGGCTTCTCAACATATTTGTTTATTGGTTTGTAAAGCCGGCTGAGTAATCTTCTGAAAATTATGTCTTTTTTCTAAAGGATTTTGACTGTCGGTAGTGGTTAAAAAATGAAACAGAGTAATGTGGAATTTTATAATGAAGCAAGGATTGTCTAATCACTTCACTTTGTCAATGTATTTATGCATTAATTTTAAAATCCTGCTGAGACATCTTCCAAAAATGACAATTTATCTTATAATAATAGTGCCGATAGTGAGGGAGGAAAGAAACGCAGTAATGTTGAAATTTATGATGAAGCAAGGGCTGCGAACTCATAATAATACTTTGATAAGTATGTTTTAACTTAAATAGGGATGGTATGATAAAATTATGGGGTCTGCGTTCGCGCCTGACCTCCATAGAATGGAAATAGACACAAACTTTAATAAAGACTTTTCATATCTATCAGCGTAAGTATACTTTGATAATTATGTTTCAGTTTGAAGAAATATGGTTTATTAAAATTATGGGGTGTTTGTTCGCGCCTGACCTCCATAGAATGGAAATATGTCACAAAGTTTTACAAGGTTTTTTAATATAGATCAACAGAATATTACGATAAATGTTTTAGTGTGAACAGGTATGGTATAATAAATTATTTTTACTTTCATCATATTTTGCTTTGGTTTTGATACCCCCAACTTCGAAGTATTCTCTTTAAAATCCTTCCTTTTCATAACCTATCATACTTTCATAAATCAGAGTCCATTTTCTGTATGTATATATATATACTAGACTAGCCGTGACCCATTGGGTCAGTATGTTATATGTTATATTAGCTATGGAATTCATGTATGAGCGTGACACCTGTGACGTACAGAAAATACTTTTTTTTGACATAACAGAAACATTTCTATAAAAGTGTATTAAAATGAAAAAAGGATATAGATAGATTTTTATGACTCGTTGTGTTTATTATAATCGATTATTTAAAAAAAATACTGTTACTGAATTATAAGTAGTTGGCCATACTTATAGGTAAATGTACACTGAACAGATACCATAATACTTATTATAGTTAAATTCAAATTTTGATATATCTGCTTTTTTTACATCGTTCATTTCTGTATTACGTTTAAGTTATTTTAAACCCCACTCATCCCATGTTAAATAATAATTTCGAAATAATAACGTTAATATTTCAGCGTCCCAATTGTTCTTTTTTTTTTAATTATCCAAATAATTGTTAATACTGTCTGCTTTTGTTTTACATCGTTCATTTCTGTATTACGTTTAAGTTATTTTAAACCCCACTCTTCCCATGTTAAATAATAACTTCGAAATAATAACGTTAATATTTCAGTGCGCAGGTTATGCGCGCATGCGCAATCGGATGTCGTAAACCGGAAAGTGAGTTATATACATCGTTACAAGGTCATTTGAGTTTTATAATTATATAGATAGATATGTAGATATTAAAATTTTTAAGTTATGCGAACAACATTCCACACATTATTGTAGAAATACAGACTAAATTAATGCGCAGAGTTTGCGAAAAGTAGTTCTCTAGATTACATCATATATGCTTGAGCAGCAGGGGCCATACAGCTGAAATTTAATTTAAGTTATAAATGCCAAAATGAATATTTAGCATAAACCAAATATGTGTGTGATATAAAAAAATTGTGATTTATTTTAAAGTTCGCTGTCTCTAAAAACACCCTATGTATACATTATTGTATGGCGGTAGCATATTAGATGAAAAGTCAATGAAACTTCGTCCTTATACAATCGTGCCTAATAACAAATAGATCTGTATTTTATAATTTTCTTTATTTATACAAACATCATTGGCTACATATGTGCATACATGTTTCAGTTGTGATGTCCGTAAATAATTGAGGGTCATAAGGCTACTAGTGTCAACTTCTTTAGTTGCCCGAATAATGCTGGATTTCGAAATAAATAACAGCTGAAACCTATACGCACATATGTAGTCATTATTGTTTGTATAAATAAAGAAAATTATACAATACAGCGTTACTGGTTAGTGGGTACTATTTTACAAACAATGTATTAAAAAAAGAATTATACTATGTATATATTTCTTGCAGTAATAACAATATCTACGGTCAAGTATTTCTTTAAATGCTATGCGAAAGTCAACTCTTTTACACTGTGCGTATATATGAACAAAGACAGAGAGAGAGAGAGAGAGAGAGAGAGAGAGAGAGAGAGAGTGAGAGAAGAAGAGATAAAGAAAACGATAAAGTATGTGTGTGCGTGTGTGTGTGTGTGTGTGTGTGTGTGTGTGTGAGAGAGAGAGAGAGAGAGAAAGAGATTATGAGAAGTCAAAGAAATACTTACGTTTCTTGTACTAGCCATGAAGCCATCTTTGACAACATAAGGAAGGAACAAACCAACTCGGCTAACTTTAACCGTATTGATATTGTTATGGCTGATATATATATGTTTTGTCTGTTATTTTTTAGGAATATATTGAAAGAAGTAAATGGATTCTAGTATCTACGGCCTAGTATTTCTCTAAATGCTTTACAAAAGTCAACTCCTTTATACTGTGCGTATATATGGAAAGAGAGAGAGAGAGAGAGAGAGAGAGAGAGAGAGAGAGAGAGAGAGAGAGAGAAAGAGCGAGAGAGCGAGATATGTTAAAGAAATACTTACGTCTCTTGTACTAGCAGTTCTCAAACGTAAATGTGTTCGTTATCTTGCCTTTGTATACCAAAATTTCAGTACATAATGTTTTCTGAGATTTCTTAACAAAAGGAGAGACACGTTCAAGTTTGGTACATGGAACAATTTTATGCCAACTGTTTGACGATTCGTACCGATGGGAATATGTATTCGTTTTACATTTTGTTATGTCGTGGTATTTTCTCAAGTATTCCCTCGTTCGAAATGGGCAATTCAGGAAAGCGCCCTCGAATGGACGGAGCCGTAATGGAAATACGAATTTAAGTTCATGCGTATGGCCTATGCCACCATGTGTACTGTCGTAAAAAAGAGTTTTTGTGGTATTATAAAAGAAGATGTCAATGTAGGGCCACCGAAAGTAGAGTACTTTGGTCGAGAGGTTCTGGTGAAAGAATTTCCATTGAAAATCTTTTTCAGTATATATTTGAAAACCTGGAACTTTCGCAGCTACAAGTGCTAGGAGATTCTTCTGGGATCCCTTAATGTACACGTCGACATCATCGTCCCACGGTATCATTCCGTGGTGCTGGTACGACCCCCTTAAAGTGCCACTTTGCAAAAAGTAAGTGATATTGTTTTGCGTACAAAGATCAATAAACTTTTGAAAAAGGTACAAAAGTAAGATTTTATCTGTTTCACTAATAGTTGGCCTGAAAATAGTTTCCAAGGGAAATTTGTCAATTGGCCCATCCCAGCTGATGGGACGTATGACTCCGATATTCTCTTTGTTAACTCTTACTGTGCGGTTGAGACGAAGTTGTTTGAAAACCGTGTAATTCGGTCGATTGGTAAAATCTTCCTCGATAAAAAGTTTGCCGTCCAAAACAATCCGGAATTTCGAGTCACCGGAAGTCGCTTTAGCTGCCCTCGTAATGTTTAAAGAGCTATGCAGAGAAGTAACTTTTTGTATCCAAATGCGTTTTAAAGACTGCAACTTAGAAATCATACGGGAATCGTTATTATACCAAACCTTGCGACGAATAGCAAATAAAAGAATTGTAAAGCACATCATAAAAATACATGTTCTCTTCGTTAGTTTCATCGTAGAATTATGGAATTATGACCAAAGTAACTGTTCGTTCACACTTCACTAAATGTTTGTTTTAAGCTTTAGCTTTATATAAAGTATACTTTTTCAGTTGAATTCAGGTATCACACCATCTAACAACTATGCAACATAAAGCTCACCGGATGAAATCACAGAGCGTATCTGAATTGTATTTCTAGATCGATTGGGTTCATCAAAAGCCTTTGTTTGGTTGTCTTTGAAATCGAACCATCAGGACAATTGAAGGTTGGGCTTATTAATAGTGATTTATTCAAGGGACATTGTACAAGAAAACGATAGGACCATTAAACTCCTCCCTTATATATATATATGCTTGTAACTTACCTAATAATGCTTGTTCATGTGTCAGCTGAATGCCCAGTCTGATTGGTTGAAGAAAAAATGTGTCTCTTTGTGTCACGCTTTGATTGTTTGTATTGTTTTAATTTAAAAAAGTTAGTAGTTGGAAACGTAAGGTCAAATTAAACAAAAAAATTATTTAAAAAACAAAATTCAATACTCGTCATTTTCTGTCCGCTTTCTCTTCTTCAGTATTTTTTTTTAAATGAGTATCACCACTTATCAAGGCCCGAAGACTACCCGAGGATAAGTTTTAAGAATGTACAGTAGTCAATTGAACAATATAGTAATTGTTAGTAATGGAAATTCGGTAAATTTATTAACTGAAGTGGAACGGCTCATCAAGAACTTGTTTACGTTGGACTTGAAGACAATCAGAATGTAGTCAGCTGGAGAGCAGCAAAACGGGAGACAGTTCCACAGGCGTGCAGTTCCAAGAAAGAAGCTTTTTTCGTGGAATCTACGTTTAGATTCAGTCACAGATAAAGAGTGGGGGGAATTATTGATAGTGTTTTACGATAGACGAGTGTTTCGAATGAAAGTTTGGCGAGAGGGACCATAGATTGAAGCTCAGTCGAGCACTTGCCATGAAAATAACGATAAAGCAAAGACAAACTCGCAACATCTCTTCTGTGAGATAGAGGTGTCAGGGAAAAGAAAAGGACATCTACGAGGCTACGAAATCTATTTTGAACTCTGTCAAGGCAGGACAAGTCCTTTGTAGCCGCTACTGCCCAATTGTGACAACAGTACTCTATCTTTGGACGTACCTAGCTCTTATATAGATAGAGAATTGCATCAGCAGTGAGACACCTACTGGATCAATAGAAAGGTCCCACTATTTTTCCAGCGGCCGTGCCAACAAATTTAATATACGTGTTCAATTAGAGACCATAAGTAAAGGTCAAGCCCCTAAACTTGTCAAATCATGACGCATCCCCAAGACGAGAGCCATTCATTTCAATTGATGCCGGATGGGGATGAGAACGTTGATGATGTAAATATAGAAGCTTGGTTCTAGATTCATTAGTGATCAGTTATATCGTATTAATACTTGTAATGATATTTCCTTTCGATTATAAGAGACTGTACCAATCGTTTAGTTTATAGTTAGATATTTTGTACATTTGACGGGTTATACAACAAACACACAGAAAGACGGAAAGAGACAGCTTTAACATTATAACGAGACTGCTTCATTGATAGCTAAAACATGGTCGTCTTCAAATCTAATGTCAACAAACACTTGTCATAAATCCCATATATAATCAAACTTTCTTCATTCTATTAATAATTTTCAATCCTCTAATAATATTATTTATCTTTAAGCTGACTGTTTTATTTTTATATACGACAAATTAAGGCACAACAAATGTACGATAAATCATGACAGTTACACCTGATGATTCTCTATTCGTGTGATATTTAAGCACAACAAATCAAAACAAGGAAAATGGTCCCTTATGTTTTTTCCGTTAAAAAGTTTTGTAAAGAATAAACACGCTTTTTTTCAGACCTATTGTATGGGTCCGTATCGCCATCATATCAGGCTACTGGAGTCAATTACATCAGTCGACTACAGCAGATCCTCGGCCTCCATTGGTGGAACAAGGTGCCCCATTCAGAAACTAGCAAGAGAGCTTGAGTTGCCCCTCTAAAGTCATTTTTTATCCGTTGTCAGCTTTGATAATTTGGTAACGTCATCGGGATGCCCTCAAACAGACTACCTCGAACAGTTCTGTTCAGTCAGCTTACCCATGGCCAATGAAATGTCGGCTGCATGAAGAAAGGCTACATAAACTGCATCAAGCTCACCCTCAAGCGCTGAAATATCGCCTTCAATCGTTTGGAGATTTTGGCAGTGGACAGAGACACTTCACATGTGATAGCAGGATGGCCTTCTTAAACAACGAGCATGAGAGTAGATTCTCAACAATATTATTCTGAATTTTTACTGTTTACTTCTGGAGATGACGTCACAGTTGTAGTGATGAGTAGAAAGACACGATTATGTTTCTTTTTAACGTGCTCTGGAGTTCTCTATGAATTAACAAACCTTTAGTTTTGGGGTGGGACTGGAGAGATTAATGTCCATTTTGGGGTGGTGCAATCTCTCACAATGTCATATTCCAAAAATATGGAATAACTATGGAATCATATTCCGGAAATGACATCGTTTCTCTTACTAATGTGTTGTTGGCGGTTGTGGTAGTAAGGGGGGAGAACTTTATTAATATTGAAAATTGTGGTAAAGTAAAAGTTGCCAAATGATAATTCGCATCAATGCATTTATGTAATTATTTGGAAAATCTGCTGAGTTATGGTCAAAAAATAATATCATTTCACTTAAAATGATGCTGTCAGTGGTAGGGAGGGAAAGAACACAGTAATGTGGAATTTTTAAGTGAAGCAAGGGTTGCCTAATCACAAAGCTTCTCAACATATTTGTTTATTTGTTTGTAAAGCCGGCTGAGTAATCTTCTGAAAATTATGTCTTTTCTTCAAAATATTTTGATTGCCGGTAGTGGTGAAAAAATGAAACAGAGTAATGTGGAATTTGATAATGAAGCAAGGGTTCTCTAATCACTTCACTTTGTCAATGTATTTATGCATTGATTTTAAAATACTGCTAAGATATCTTCCAAAAATGACGATTTATCTTACAATAATAGAGCCGATAGTGAGGGAGGAAACGCAGTAATGTTGAAATTTATGATGAAGCAAGGGTTGTGAACTCATAAGCCAACACAATGTATTTATGTATTAATTTAGAAATCCTAATGATACATCTTCTAAACATGATTTCAATTTTTTTAAAATCATAGTAGCCTTGGTGGAAAGAGAAATTATTTCATATATGTTGTAAATACCTGTTTAGAGTATGTTAAATTGTTTCATATATGTATATAAATTATCCGTCCGAAGATAGGTAAACATATATTAAATATGTGTTGTAAATTACACGTCCCAAAAAGTTAACATTATTTCATATACATTCTGTAAATTACCAGTCCTAGGGAAGGCACAATTATTTCATATGTGTAATAGCCGTCCTAGGGTAGGTAAAATATTCTTTTGCTCGAAATAGCAAATGATACATACACATTAAAAATTCCTCGCTCCATAGAATAACAATTATATTCAAAATCAACTAAAATTTTCTCATTGTTTATATGGTCCTGAGCAACGACGGGTAGCCGAGCTAGTACATAATAAAGGAAAAATGTATAAAGTTAAAAAATGCCAATAAGTGCAGGTACAGATTTGGATTGTGTTAAAAAATGGATCTCGGTGTAGTCGACCCCAGGCGTCAAAATATATAGGTTCACAATGTAGAAGATCAGTCTTTAGTTTGATGTATGAATATCAATTTGTATATTTAGTGAGTAAAAAGTTCCTAAGTAGTTGGTAATAGAGTGTTCATGTAATTAAATATATTATCAATGTGATAGAGTGATGTAGCGTTCGCTTATAACAGCACAGAACTTGCGGCATTCGATTGGGATAATCTTATTGTATTATATTTTCCTCTTACCAATATTATGCTGGGTTCGATGATAAGATTTCTTGTTAATCTTTTCTAGATATGGGCTCAAACAGTAGCCCCTTACGTCCAAGTGTTGATATGCTTTGTCACTGGTGAACATGAGTTAAAAAAAAAAGAAGATTAACCTTGAGTCATCATCGTCGTCGTCGTCGTCGTCGTCGTCCTTGCCCCCCCCCCTACACTCATGTCCAAGTATTGTCTCCCATCGTTTTTCACTATTCTCCTATCTTTGGGGTTGATACTTATGTATGAAATGACGTGTCCTACTCGGTGATGGATGGTGGTGGCCTCAACGCTGGTCAATGAAGTTCGGCTTAGGATTTCAATATTTGTAATGTGGCTCTCTCAGGAGATATTAGTATGCTTGAAGCGTTCCAAATTTTTTATATCGGTCTATACAGCGTCCACATGCGTACAGGTGCGTTGAGAAGACTACTGCCCGGAACACCATTATTTTGGTAGTCATCAATAATGTGTGGTTGTTGAATACACGACAGTAGTAGTCAGGAATAAATATCCATGCGTTTTGATACATTTAGCCTCGCCGCTGCATTATGAAATTCAGAAGTAAATTTTTCATTTGATCTGTTGAAATAGAACGCGTAAACGAAGTTTTTAGGAATCGGCAGAAACTTGAAAATTCCTTAAAGTTTACAGAAAACTGTTGACTGATATCGCCGCTGCATTATAAAATTTAAAAGTAAATCCTGCAGTGAATTAGTTGGGATAGAAAGCGTGTACGACGATTTTAGGAATCGGCCGAAACTTGAAAATATTTTTACATTAACAGGAAAATGACAATTGAACTATTTAATCTTCTTTTATATATATATATATATATATATATATATATATATATATATATATATATATATATATATATATATATATATATTGAAAAATTATTGCTAGGTTAATATTATTACCTACAGGAACTTGTGTTTCATTTTTTTCGAGAATCAACAGGGCAGGGTGTCAAGATTACCGCCGGTCAGGTGATTCGAAGCCGGCCATGAAGCCATCTTTGACAACATAAGGAAGGAACAAACCAACTCGGCTAACTTTAACCGTATTGATATTGTTATGGCTGATATATATATATGTTTTGTCTGTTATTTTTTAGGAATATATTGAAAGAAGTAAATGGATTCTAGTATCTACGGCCTAGTATTTCTCTAAATGCTTTACAAAAGTCAACTCCTTTATACTGTGCGTATATATAGAAAGAGAGAGAGAGAGAGAGAGAGAGAGAGAGAGAGAGAAAGAGCGAGAGAGCGAGATATGTTAAGGAAATACTTACGTCTCTTGTACTAGCAGTTCTCAAACGTAAATGTGTTCGTTATCTTGCCTCTGTGTACCAAAGTTTCCGTACATAATTTTTTCGGTGATTTCTTAACAAAAGGATGGATACGTTCAAGTTTGGTGCATGGGACAATTATATGCCAACTGTTGAACGATTCGTATCGATGGGAATATGTATTCGTTTTACATTTTGTTATGTCGTATTTCTTTTTCAATACTTCCTTCGTTCGAAATGGGCAATTCAGGTAAGCGCCCTCGAATGGACGGGGCCGTAAAGGAAATACGGCCTATGCCACCATGTGTATTGTCGTAAAACAAGTTTTTGTGGTATTATAAAAGAAGATGTCGATGTCGGGCCACCGAAAGTGGCTTACTTTGGTCGAGAGGTTCTGGTGAAAGAATTTCCATTGAAATTCTTCTCAGTATATATTTGAAAACCTGGAACTTTCTCACCTTCCTGTGCATGGAGTTCCTTCTGGGATCCCTTAATGTACACGTCGACATCATCGTCCCACGGTATAAAACCGTGGTGCCGGTACGATCCTAGCAAAGTGCCACCACACACAAAGTAAATGATATTGTTTCGCGCACAAAGATCAATAAACTTTTGAAAAAGGTACAAAAGTAATATTTTATCTGTTTGACTAATAGTTGGCCTGAAAATAACCCCCAAAGGAAATTTATCAGCTGGCCCATCCCAGCTGACGGGACGTATAACTCCGATGTTCTTTTTTTTAACTCTTATCGTGCGGTTGAGACGAAGTTGTTTGAAAACCGTGTAATTCGGTCGATTGGTAAAATCTTCCTCGATAAAAAGTTTGCCGTCCAAAACAATCCGGAATTTCGAGTAACCAGAATTTGCTTTATTTGTCTCCTTAATGTTTAAAGAGCTCTGCAGAGAAGCGGATTTTTGTGTCCAAATGTGTTTTAAAGAATGCAACTTAGAAAGCATACGGAAATCGTTATGCAACCAGACGCTGAGAGTAATCGCAAATAAAAGACATAGAAAATGGCTTTACCAATGATAGATAAATTAAAATAACGGTTTCAATTATGGATTATCGGGGGTATTCTGAGATAAAACTTAACTAAGATCACTCCAAGACTTATACACTAAAGTCCTGTAAATTTAAAAGCAAATCTGTTCAGCCGTTTCGGAGTCTATAAGGAACTCTCTTTCTCTCTCTCTCTTTCCCTCTCTCTTTCTCTCTCTCTCTGTCTCTCTCACTCTGCCTCTCTTATACACCCACAAAGTTGTATTTATATAATAATAGAGATAATTTTAATATATTTAGAATACACATCCAGGCAAAATTTGAGGTATATTTGAGTTAAATAGATTATATAGGTAAAAATATATTTATTAGAAGTAAATCTTATAGACATCAGGTAATAGTTGAAGTGGATATAATACGTACGGTTACACTGTAAATGTATAAAACTCGTCTATAAATATGGATTAATTTATATTGAAATTGTTTAAAATATAAAGGGTTAAATAAACAATATGATCAATAAATAATAAAATAAAACTACTGAATTAGAAAATAATAACATTTAATTCATTTAAAATTCATAAAATCTAAAGCATAAAATTGGATTATGCAATAGAAGACAACTCATATTCTGAAAGTAAGTTGCTTCCTTGGACGGAGACAATAATCAAATGTATTGGAAAAAATAGAAATCTCATGCGAATGAAAATAACTGGTTAATTAATTCTCATTAAATGGCAATAATATTAGTCTGATTAAGCGTAGAACTACACATATTAAAAACATTTATTAATGTAATAAATAAGATTACAGTTAACCAAATTTTAAATCTAACTAATCAACTATAGTTATAGTACAAAGATTAAATAATTTTTTTAATTAGTTTCGTATAAAATCAACCTAAATACGTTATCAATATTAAAAAATATAAAAAAATAAATATAAGCTAATTATAAATAATTAATTGCAAAAAGTTAAATAAGATTTTTTAAATATTAATTATGACTACAATTTATTAATATGTAGATTGAGTGTTGGCAACTCTACATTAAAATTCAAAGATGGGGTCACTAAAAGAAAACACGATTTTCAGATTTTGTCATCATGTCTATATTCCTTTATTTTCTTTTAAAGTTGATGAGTTCCTATTCGAGTAAGGGCGGGATAAATTAAAACACTAAAAATGATAATGATTCTGCACTCCGAAATAGATGCTGTCAAGAATTGAACATTTTAACATACTTAAAGAAATAAACAGTAGGATGAACAGCTTAGACCTTGTGTCATATATATATATATATATATATATATATATATATATATATATATATATATGTATGTATATATATATAATGTCAAGAAATATGAACTTTTCAGGAGGGGAGCACATATAGTTTTTGAACTTCGTGATTTGGTTTGTAGTAATAATTGTTATTGCTATGGAATAAGCTGATTTGCCTATTTTAGAAATACTAGACTTATTCAGAGACTTTGAATATACTTGCATCTAACACGTTCTTGGGTACGATTCGTGGCAGTTATGATCTCAGAATGTGTACATCTGAAACACGCTTTTGCTAATATACTTATTTCCATGAATTCGTCTTGATTATTAGTGGCATGCAAAGCTACAACACTGTTGACGAGGAATTCAAAAGTTACACTGATACTGGTGACGAAAGATTTGAGATTGACATTGCCACAACATTGTGGTAAAGATTCACGGATTACAATACGAAGCATTCACGGTGAGCATGTATTTTGATCTCTGATCTCGTCTGAATCACTAATTTGATCGAAAATGACCAGATGTAACCTTTTCAATGCAGTAGGACGCATTGCTTGCGCTAGTCAGTCTTTTCTTTGTGGACAATGCTTATTAGTTTCTCTTGCGTCAGGGTTGATATGCCGTCGTCTTGCTGATCGGTCGTCCACGGAGGAAAAATAACAGTAATTCACAAATTCGTCTCCTGGTAGGAAGGTACTCAGTGCACAGAGGAAAGGCAACAAAACTCAGCTTCTTCTAGTCTACTGATTAATTTTCAAACAAATATATATATATATATATATATATATCTTTTTATTTTTATTACCGTTATATCTGTTTAGTTACACATGTTTCGGTTATCTAATCATATTAACGATCTAGTAACTTCATCAGTCTTTACAAACACACACACACAAACACACACACACACACACACACACACACACACACACACACACACACACACACACACACACACATATATATATACAGTTCACAAATATTAGTTTTTAGGCCTTCCCTCTTTCTTTCTCTCTTTGTAATGCGGCATTAGTAATACAGGACATCGTGGAGAGGAGCATAAGTGATCACTCTCAACTGAATAACTCTCTGGCTGACTGAGTAATTATTAATAAATTTCGGTTCTGCACATGATTATATATTGCAGAGCAGGGTAACGTGGCGGTGTTTCCTCCAAACAAACAACCATGACAGCGTTACTTCCCTATGTCTAGATGGCTGTCCTCGAGATATAAGCATTCATTCTCCAATATATACATTCTCATTCTTCCTACCAGCTCACCGCATATGTTTTCGCTCAACCTTTAAAGTGACATTGTGTTGACGGATAAAACCCAACCCAAGATGAATATAGCACAATCATTTATTATTTTGTTATTTTCTCTCAGCAGGGATCGTTGTTGTCGCCTGGGCGCACAATATTTTATACAAGGTTATGCTTGCCCGTTTTTATAATGAAATTTAAGTTTTTGCTCCCTCTCTTAGGGAGCCCAACCGCCATTCGGGTCGGTCATGTCACATTCCATCCCCCTTGGACTCATGGCTTCCAGAGGATATGAATGAGTTCAACTTATCCACACAATCGCCTCCGCCTCAACTGACCTTTCACTCCACTACTATACCAGATGGTTCAATCGGCCACTTATCCACTATTAGTTCACCTGTCAAGAAAAGTTAGAACTCGAGTTCACAAACAATCCACCCCCCAAGTGATGGATTCCCTTTAGCTGGTCACCCGACCAGTCACATTCTTTGTCTTCATTAGAAGCCCAAAAGTTCAACAGTTAATAAAATGTTTTCTGTTTTTCAATAAAATATTAATTATTAGTTAATAAAATGTTTTCTTTTTTTCAATGCAATCTCAATTATTAGTTAATAAAATGTTCTCTTTTTTTTCAATACAATCTCAATTATTAGTCAATTCAAAAAATAAATATTTTTTCTTTTTAATCAATAAGATGTTCCTTCTCTTTGTTCGGGGTGGTCAGTCCCATCTCTTTATTGAGCTAGCCTATCTTTATCTCATCTTAACTGGTCATCACCGGAGCTCTTATCTGTCCATACACGGGTTACTCCTCTGCACAAAAGTAATAATAAAAAACAAAAACAGAAGAAGAAGGAGAAATCAACGTCACTCTCAGTGGCTCTGAAACTCATCGTTCCGACAGATTCTGACACGCGTGCGGCCTTCCCCTGTTCTCTTGTTGGCGGTAATTTGTTTTTCTTCAGGTCGAGCCACATTGGCTGCAGGTGGGTTTTGACTGGGGGGGGGGTCACTCCCGTCATCGGCACAAACAACCTTGAGGTGCCTTTCACTGTCTCTTATTCTCATTCACTTTCTCATACACCATACTACTGCCATTAAACTCACACCTAGCATTAGCAACATGTCCATCACCGCCCCCACCACTGTCAATTTATGGTAGTTAGCTCCCAACTCCTTGACTTCCAGACCTTTCAAACGGGTCCCTAATTCTCTCAGAGCTACCCTACTTACTTCTCAGAATGCCTTCGGTAAGCAAAATTGGGCCCGGGTTGGCGACTGGCAGTCCAGTGGATCCCATAGTGCGGTGAGGTTGCTCAGTTGCATGTTTACCCATTCCACCTTAGGTGATCTCAGCAGATACTGTTCCTCAGCCTTGTAATACGTGAGCAATCCCATACCCTTACCATAGGCCTCACATCCCTTATCTAATTCCACCATAGACAAAGGTGGCACCACCTTAATCCTACCGGCGGCTGCGTTGACGCCCACCCTGAATGATTCCAGCCTCCGTTAGGCGGCTATCAACCATGTACTCTCCGCCACTCCCACCGCCAATGGCAGCAACCTTTCTCCTGTGACCTCAACTCTACATACGTGATTTATCACCCTATCTCTTCCTTTTTAAATAGTCCCAACAAGCACAGCTCATGATCATCCGTTATGTATATCAGACTAGGATTGACAAATTCTCAGACCACTACTTCGACATCTTCTCGCTTCCTGAATGCTATATAATCTCTTTCTACTCTGTACTTAGCTACCAGCCCCAATCAGGACTTGTCCAAGGAGTATGGAACGGGCAGAGTTATTACTTGATAAACCTTGTATCAATCTCCTTGATTCCAGAGGGGTATAGACACGAACACCAATATCTTCCCAGCATCTAGCTGCGCACTACACCTGTGGGTGTTATAGTATTCGCACAATCCTTCCTCTGGACTCACTGGAAGTTGTAGACGAGATGGTAATTTCCGTCTTATATCTTCTAACACTCCTAGTAGTTAATCGGGGCTAATCATATAGGGGGGGGGCAAGTGTCCTAGTGCCAGGGCGTCTAGCTGTGCCCTAAGATCAAGTCCATCAAACCAGACTCTGCACAGGCTGCCATAGCTGGTTCAACATATGCATTAGTTGAAAGTATTGCTGTAGGAAAACCTCCCCCTTCGAGAATTCCGTCTCGATACTGGAGATATTCCAGAATTCTTCATGCAAAATTTGCAACTAACCGGTAACAGTATTGATACTCTTCCTGTTTTCGTGCATTTCTACCGTTGTCATATTCAATACCGACAACCCCCCTTATTAATTTGTATTAATTTCTTCTGCCCTGACTTGATTAACCCGATATATTCTTTGGTAACCACTCTGAATAGGGCTTCCAGGGTCTTATCAATTATGGGAAGAACTGTTCGCTTGGGTCTAGTCTCTAGTTCTCTTAACCTCCATAAATAGTTCCATTGTACAGTCCACTGGTGTCGTAGTACTCGCAACCCATCCTCTAACGGATTTAATATTCGGTTATATTGTTTTACTCCTTTGTAAGTATTGACTAATTGTCTTCTAGCCTCATCAACTTTGTCGATTTCCCTCTGATGCTCTCTAATTACTCTTTCATAGTGGTTTAAGTCATTTACTAGTGTCACTAGCCGATTTGACTGTATTATCCTTATTCCACTGGCCTTCATGAATATAGCACCCTTCCCCACTATTAGTACTTCGGCCATCCAAATCAGTCCGAACAGGTACACTAATCTGATCACATCCATTCCTGCAATGAGACAAAGGAATTTCCCTGTTAGTGCTCACTTTCACTCAGTGTCACCCCCTAAAGATTTCTTTAAAAAAAATGTTCTTCCTTTTCTGCTATTCCTTAGTACCTTTCTAGTAACTATCCCTTACGAACTTTCAATATGCCGACCGAACGGCACAATCTGACAGGGCTCTTTGTCAATTCGGCCATGCGGGGTGGGCGATGATCAGATCCCCAACTCTTGTTAAATTAATTCTCAATTTGCTATTTTTTTAATGCCTCAAAATTCCTTTTAAATTCATAGCTCCTTAAAGGTTTCAGTTTCGTTACAATTTCCCCTTTTTTTCAAAGACAAAATAACCTATTTAAAAACCCAATTCAACCTTCTTTCCTTTTATCCTAAGATCCCTATAAAATAATAACATTTAATTCAATATACATGTCAGAGTAAAAAAAAAATCTTTCACAATATCCCAATGCACAAATGGAATCGCTTCCCTAAACAAAATCCACTCACGATTAGTTAGCAGGCGCCCCCACTGTAAAAAAAAAACACCTATTCGTTCTTATTTATATCGACATGTGCGGTGACTTTCTCTCCTTAGAAATGAATCCTTGATCCCTATTGTTCGCAATACTTTTATGGGTATCCACGAAGCTCGCACACACAAATTTCTTGATTTGCAAAGATTTCTTAACCTTTCTTTCTCTCACTTGCCAGTTCGTGCACACTAAATGTCCGTTCCCTTCTTTTCTTCCCGTCCTTTCTATCTCAGCGTATGCGACTTCGTTTAAGTTATCCACTTGTGCTATAAATCACATTGAATAGAAATCCTACCAGACTGAGGCAGGTCATTTTTAACACCAAACGAACCACGCGTACCAAATCCTCATCTAAACATTTTTTCTCTTCCTGCACCCCTCTCAATTTCGGAACACTCCCAAGCATTACCTTTTCTTCATACAAAAAGCCTCACATGGATTCTCTTCTCTTCGAGGTTAATTAAATTACACATTTTTTTTAAAATCACGAATTTAGACAACTAACTCATCATCAGGTCAAATGAGTACGCCGTCCCCAGTAGGTATTTTCCTTTTCAGCTTTATCCAGAATCACGATATCAACGTCTTCAATGGAAAAAAAATTGTTTAAATTTTATTCCAAGTTACATATCGAAACACATTCTTAATTAAAAATCTTTTTTGTCAACTTCATTCACTCTGCACCTTTCTTAATAAAGCCTTCCACAGTCAAATTACACACATACTTAACAGAATTGTCCAGCTCAATTCCGACGATAGAACTTTCTTATTTATAATATTAATCAACAGGTCAACGATTAACCTTACTCACATTGCTACTTTTTTTTCATCACCCCCAGTAGTACTGTTCCCTTCCCAGGGTGAGGCGATCTCTTTCCTTCAAGCTATGTCGATGTATGTGCTCACGAGTATTGGTATCTGCATGCGCGCACGCGCTTGAACGTATGCGTGGGGTGCTAGTACGCCTGAATCAATATGCGCATATGAGCCCGTATAATCGCCATCTTGGGGGCAGGGGCGTCGATGTATGTATGTATCTGTGTATGTGCGCATCCATGCCTACGCACGCGCACCCAATCTTAGCACCCTAAAGAAAATTTGACGCAAGCGAGAATAACGCAGGTGTCTATGCATGCAGGCGCACATATGCACGTATATTTGCACGCCGGTGTACCCGTGACCGTTTCTTTTAAGTATATAGGTGTGTACGTGCGCATGTGTGTACTCGTGGCTGTGACCGCTAGCCGATCCTCCCCAAACAATTAATAACAAAATAAAAACTAAAAATAAATAAACCGAATCATAGCTACCCCGCCTCCAAACATAAGCGAACACCCAACAGCTTAAGACATCCTTACCAAGAAATCACCTCACCAATGAGACGCTAAAAACTTTAACACTAAGACTCGAATTATAAAGTAATCCCCCTCCACCCACCCCCACATATTCCCCTTCCCCTCATGTATCTCTATGCCCTCAGCCACACCAGAAATGAACTTCCCAGACCCTCCCCCACAAGTTCCTTAAACCCCCCTGACCTCATTCACTCTTCCACTCTTTCATCCCAAAATAGCGAACATTTCTGTAAAAGTCTGAGGACGCTACAGACGGCAAAAAAAAAAAACGGCTGTGTAGCCGAAACAATAATGTAACTTAACAGAAAGATACGGTAATAAAAAATAAAACGCATATTTGCTCTACAGCAGTATTGAACACTTTCTTCAGTTTTTAATAATTACCATCTCCACTAAATATATATATATATATATATATATATATATATATATATATATATATATATATATAAACAGTTCACAAATATTGAGTTTTGATACAGTCGACAATTAGTTTTTAGGCCTTTCCTCTTTCTTTTTCTCTTGGTAGTGCGGCATTAGTAATATGGGGCGTCGTAAAGAGGGAGGAAAGCGATCACTCTCAACTGGATAACTCCCTGGCTGACTGAGTAATTTTTGATAAATTTCGGCTCTGCACATGATTGTATATTGCAGAGCAGGGTAACATGGGGTGTTTCCTCAATTAATCAACCACGACAGTGTCACTTCCCCATGTCTAGATTGGTTCCCTTTTTTAGAGTTCTCACACAATCACACCTAGAAAGATTGTGAGTTCTTTATCAGACCTTCGGGGTCATACTCTTGATCCGTAGGTATAAACATTCATTTTCCAATCTACAGATTCGCATTACTTGCACCAGTTCACCGCTCAACCGTTACATTGTTTTGACGGATAAAACCCAAGATGAATATAACACCATCATTTATTATTTTGTGATTTTCTCTCAACGGGGATTGTTGCTGTCGCCAGGGCGCACCATATTTAATAAAGCGTTATGTTTGCCCGTTTTTATAGTGAATTTTAAGTTTTTGCTCCCTCCCTTGGGGAGTCCAACCGCCCTTCAGGTCGGTCATGTCACAATTACCCAAACCTATGTCTCACATAGTGGAAGTAAGAGCACGGAATTTCTATCTCACAATCCGTAAGACAAGATACGATAATTTACTAAGTCAAAATATTTTACTTTCGAACGTATATCGCATACTTTTTGATGGCAATTAATTCTAATTGATTCAAAGCACGAAAATAAAACGACAAATAGATCATCGTTAACGCGAGTCTGTTCGTCAACAATCAGAGTTAGTTCATAAGCAAGTGAGCAATAGAGAGAACCACCGTCTACCTTCTCTCTTGTATAAGTGGACCAAACATTCAACGTTGTGAACATTGGCATCTTCACAGGTGTTATTGTTGGAAGAAGAATAAGCAGACAGGTTATAGTCAATTCCTTCTGCAATACTTAAAAAAATAGTGACTTCATTGTTGTTGGAATGATATAGCACAAGTATGAAGGCGGTTCTGTGAACAATGTTACTTCGAAGTATATGTAAGACAATCTAGTGCCTTCTTTGTCCTTACTATAAAGGAATCCATTCCTAATGTATTGTCTGTTGTGTTCTTGATTGTCTGGTTTAGATGTAACCTTTAATCGATGAATCAACTAAGAAAGTATTTTAATTAATGCTACTTTCGTACAGGAACAACAAGTCAGGTTTGGTCTCTCGTAATTTGATTTTAACATGAACCTTTGA
Organism: Euprymna scolopes; assembly: GCF_053919585.1. NCBI lineage: Eukaryota > Metazoa > Mollusca > Cephalopoda > Sepiida > Sepiolidae > Euprymna > Euprymna scolopes. The sequence goes on from NC_136504.1 coordinate 87,539,911, forward strand.
TGAAAAAGACCTTGTAGTGGTGGTCTACGTTGGAAATTTCGGATTTTGGGTTTTATCTTTTAAAAATTGTGAGGTTGAGAAGCTTTGGGGAAAAGATCAGCAGACACGGAGAGAAAGAAATAAGAAGAGAGATAAAAACTTAAGATTTTTTTGTTTAAATTCTCTATGTTATTTCAAATTTTCTCTTATGTTTGCAGTTTAATATCAATTCATTTCTAGTATTTATTATATGGTTAAGAAAAGTGATTATTTGAACTGTTTCAGAGGTGCAAAGATTGCAGCATTTAGACCCTGGTACGCATGATTTTATTTTTTTTAGTATACACTATTTGATTGAGAGAGTCTTTAATTAAGGTAGTTAAAGATGTGTTTTTTTAATTATATGTATTTCGCTTTTGAAGGAATGCAAGTGGTTCGAGATTCTCAGTTTTATTAAATTAGAGCTTGCGCCTATATATGTTTAAGTTTTAGTTTCATTATTTATATGTGTATTTAGGTTATTATCTGGATTAGTGCTTAATATAGGGTGGTTTTGAATTGAATCATATTCAGGGACAGAGTCAGATGTATATTAGTGAATTAATTCTTGGAGAACTATTATAAGGATTGCTTTATAGGTTATTGTTATTTAAGATATTTGTATAGTTTAATAAATGTTGAATGTTATGGACGTTATTATGTATTAGAGTGGGTTTCATTCATAGGGGAATTGTGTTACCGTGCAAGAATATACAACGTCCTTTTGTATGCAATCATTATTTAGAGGACAAAACATTATTTTGGCAGTTACATTTATTTATATGGGTTATATTTGAGGGAGGAGTCTGAGCTTTATTTATTTTAATGTTATTAGAGGATATTGTTGTTTGCTATAAATTTGGCATTGTTGTATGATAGTTGTATGGAGTTTTTGTTTAATAATGTACTGTACTTATGTGGATATTTAGAAGAGTTTTCTACTATTTTGAAAAATTCCTTAGGTATGTTTGTATTCACATTCGGGATATAAGGTGGATTGAACCATATGAATTTCTTTCGTCTGAGTCGTTTATTTTTCTTATTAAGCTTGTGGTTAGAAAATCTATTAGTATTAGTATTCTTTGGAATTGGATTATTTTTGTTTGGAATAGATTGTATTATATTATTATTACCTGTCTTCCGGGTTATAGTATGGGTAATTTTAACTTATTGAACATAGGGTATTTTTTGTTGTATTTTATCCGTATATCCCGAATTTCTTAAAGCCTTGCTGTAAAAGGTAGAAATTTGGTTAAAAATTTTTTGTCAGCTGAAAGATTTGATATCCTTTTTGAGATGGCTGGTACTATTGAATTAATTATAGACTTTGGATGATTCACATAAAATAGATTTAAATTAGGTTTATGGTAAGGGAAGTAAGATTCGGAATTTAAATTTTTTTCTTACTTGGTTAATTAATATATGGCAAATTATTCCTAGTAATAAATAATATTTAATAGAGGATTGATTCTACATAATAATAATAATAATAATAATAATAATAATAATAATAATAATAATAATAATAATAATAATAATAATAATAATAATAATATTTATATAAGACAACCCCGCCTCCAATTTTATTTATAGTATTCGGAATTTTATTGGGTGATATAATTGATAATTCGGTAACAGTTCATATACCAATAAATTTTAAGCCAAAAGGAGATGACTTAAACTGTAAGCTTCAAAATTACCATATTTTGTAATTGAGTATTCATATATTGTTTTAACAAAATCCAAACATAAAAGAATGGATTGATAGTGTATTTTATCGTTCGTTACAATTGTTTTAAGACGATTCGGACAAATTCAAATTCTATATCGTCAGAACATTTTCGCAAGAAAAGCCTATCACCAGACGTTTGAAAAAACACTTTCACAATGAGTAACATGGAATCCATTTCCCTTTTAAGGAAAATTATGAGAAAATATTTTATCTACATCTCTTCTTTCCAAGGTTATATATATATATATATATATATATATATATATATATATATATATATATATATATATATATATATATATATATATACTAGCGAAAGTACCCGTCGTTGACTGGGTTCAAAAACAGCCTACAGAAAATGGACTCTGATTTATGAAAGTATGATAGGTTATGAAAAGGAAGGGTTGTAAAGAGATAGCTTCGAATTTGGGGGTATCAAACCAAAGCAAAATATGATGAAAGTAAAAATAAAATAGATAATCCCCATAATTTATTATACCATACCTGTTTACACTGAAACACTTATCACAATATTCTGTGAATCTATATTAAAAAACCTTGTTAAACTTTGTGACATATTTCCACTCTATGGAGGTCAGGTGCGAACAAACATCCCATAATTTTATTATACCATATTTCTTCAAACTGAAACATTATTATCAAAGTATACTTACGCAAATAGATATGAAAAGTCTTTATTAAAGTTTGTGCCTATTTCCATTCTATAGGGGCCAGGCGCGAACGCAAACCCCACAATTTTATTATACCATCCCTATTTAAGTTAAAACATACTTATCAAAATATTCTTATGTACAACTATATAAAGACACTTGTAAACGTTTTTTTTATTTAATTTTTTATTTCCATACTTTATGAACCAGGCGCGAACGTGGACCCCATAATTTTAATGAACCACCGTTCTGACAGATCAAACATACCCATTCCTGTGTCTCGATACATCTATCATTATATGTAATCAGTTTTTTTTAATAGTCAACTATATAGGAGCCTATTCGTGACCAGACACACACACACACACATTCAGCTTAATATTATATATATATATATATATATATATATATATATATATATATATATATATATATAGTCATCCACATACAGTACTGTTTCGCTGTTTCACAGCTCATCAGTGCGGCTATATATATATATATAAATCCTTGGAAAGAAGAGATGTAGGTAATATATATATATATAGAAGACATAATTTGCTTAAATTTAATTATTTTCCTTGGTCAATGTAACGTAAAATACTCCCTTGTAAACATTATGTTCTTTATATGTAAGATCGGATTTTTTCGGTTTTCGAAAATGATTTGTTGAAATTTTATTATTTCCAGCCAACTGAGATTTCTAGATCAGAAAACATAAATTTCCAGAAAATCGCTAGACTTTTAGCTTTTGCCGTGTGAATTTAAAAAAAACCCCCACTAATTCGAAACAAAAAACAAATCCAAAAGAGAAAAACACTATATTTTAACTTCCTATCCTACATAAAAATATTATGAATATATAAAATATACCGTGTTTTCTCACTATATATTTTTGGAATTATATTGAAATTGTTGACTCCCGAGAAAGTTTTCCAATTTTATCAGTTAGATTTATCTGTTTTTCAGAGAGAGTATATTTTGTTTTGCAAGAAACAAATCATAAAATGAAACAGTGTTTAATATAATAAAAATTAAATTGAAATATATTATAAAGTAGTAGGACCCATTAACCGACGTTGCCCGGTGGAAGAATGCCCCCCTCATCGTAAAAATTAAACTATGGTTGTTATTAGTGGCCAATCCCCAATGTCCTAATGTTAAGAACGGGTTTCAGAATAGACACCCCCAACCTCCTCATGTTAAGAACATCGTATGGAACAGACATGAACAACCTCGCCATGGTAAGAACGGCTTTCGGAATAGACACCACATTTTATGAGGGGAGACTGTTTAAGTATTTGTGCCAAGTTCAACCTTGATATATGTTGTCAGCATACCCACCCGCAAAGACTATAAAAAATGGGGATGGGTGGCAGTGACGTGTGGAGAGAAGCACACTTTTTATCGCGCGTGCGTAGAACAATGAATAACAGTGCATAATGCATGTCATTGGATCTCGAAAACTACTTGTCTCAGCCAAAGTTAAAATAGATTGTCTTATTCAGCATAGTTATAAACCTATAGAAGTTTTCAGTTTAAAGGAAATAGTGTAGTTGGTGTTAAGGTAAAAAAAAGTTCCTAAAAGAGTTGATGTCTGAGCAGTGTCGAAAAGGAATACTAAAAGGAAAACTAAACCAAAAACAACTATAGTAAAAAAAAAAACGAAAGCCAATATTTAACAAATAAGTATATCTGTAGGCAATGTAATAAAAGGGGAAATTGTACTTTAGCGGCGTAAATTATTTTGCAGACAAAGGAAGTAAAAAACCAAAAAAAAAAAAAAAAAACTGGCGTAAATGTAGTTAAATACAAACTGACTGAAAAGTAATGAAAATGATAATTTATCTGGACGTAATCCAGGCTTTGAATGTGAAAATGTGTTTTGTATGAAAAGAAATAGTTTTTATGATTTGAAAGTGAATAATAATTTTTATTTTTGCCTAATCACCCCAATCTAGGCTCGGTACTACTTTGATGTAGGGACTACGACAACTCTCTTTTATTAAGAGATTCGGCGGACATTTATGAAAATACCCCCGCCTTTGTAAATTCCACAATTTACCTTTTTTGTTCCTTTTTTCACGTTAAACGTATCGATAAAAAACTTAAGCTTAATAGAAAAGTAAAAAAAAAAAAAGAAAGAAGAAATTATGACTTTTATCGTCGGGGATTAGTTTTCAATTATAACGTTCTACTGAATTGAACACGTTGTGACTTTCACCGTGAAAAATATTGTCGCAATATTTTTCTTGCCGATGGTTAATGGTATGCGTAACTTTTAAGTAAATGTTATAGTTAATTTTTGTAAACATCAAACTGAAAAATAAAGGATAGTAAAGTATAAATCATTTAAAAAGAAAATAGTACATTTTAGCATCGGTAAATTTCGATCTAAAGAAAGCTGCGATGTTTTTTTTTAATATAAAAATGAGTAAATAATGTTAATCCCAATAATAATAATCGCATGTGTAATTTTTAATTAAATATCATGGTTAATTTTTATAAACATCAGTCTGTAAAATAAAGAAAAAGCGACGATAGTAAAATTGTAGCAGAATTAGCAGTAACCAAAATGAGAAATAGAGAGCTTACCTCGGATACGTCTGTTTTGGGCTAAGCGGGAGAGAGAGTTCCAAGATGGCGTCCATGGGCTTTTATTAGCGTTTACCCAATGTAATTATCGTTGAACCACGTCTGCTCTCGTGCGATTATGCAAATACGTCGTTCCCGGCCGCTATAAAGGCAGAACACTGGAAAGGAGAGTGGGCGTTCTACAGATTGTGTGTAGGTGATTCTGGCGAGTAGATTGCGCTTGTTAGGTATGGGAGGGGGATGATAGAAGGGAAGATAGTTGTTTCAGTCATGAGAGTGTTCTCCACTGACTGAGGAGGGAGCGAGCTGTTGGAACAGATATTATACTATGGTTCTAGGTGTTTCCTAGTGTTGTTGGTTTCGAGGTTAAGTAGGGTTGGTATTGTTCAGTGTGTTGTATTAGAGATAGGGGTGTTATGTCTGTGTGTGGTTGCATGCGCGCACGTGTGTGCGTTTTAATGTGTCGGTTCTGATTTATGTGTGGATGTGTATATGTGTATGTGTATGGATGTGCATGCGAGTGTACCTTGCATTTCATGTTTTTGTGTGATGATATTAGGCTCTGTTCAGTTCAGGAGTGAATCTGGTGATGAAACAACTATCATCCCTTCTATCATCCCCCTCCCATACCTATACCCCTTCCAATGCCCCCCTCCCCCTCTGGGGAACAAAATCTTCCCCACACTAGGGACCGATCCTGGGTTTGGCCATACCCACATGGGGAGACAAATAAATAGAAACATTAAAAAATCCCCTATACATATTTTAAGTACACCCCTAAACAAACATAATATAAGGAATACCCGAAAAGACTAAAACGAAAAATCACAATACTAAAATCCAAGAATCCAAAAAATAAATATCAAAATAGAATGAAAGCATCCCTACCCTTATTTCAGAAGAGCTAGTCCCCCCTCCCCACACATACACATTAGTAACGACCTCGGATCACAGTCGCCTTCCTAAGGAAGCAAATAACCCCAAAATACTATAAAACAATATACACATTCCCAAACCAATAAAAGCAAACACACACACGCACACACGCGCACACACACACACACACACACACACACACACACACACACACACACACACACACACACACACACATACACACACACCCTACCCCACCCTAAAGGAAAAGAAAAAAACATTAGCAAAAAGAGAGAGCGACTACAGCCAGGTCAGCGGTCTCCCTCGACAAGCCCAATAAAAGAGTAATAAAAATTGAGCATGCCAATGAATAATAAACACTTACAAGCCTCCACCCCTTTGAAAAACTTCAAATTAACTATGAAAATTGCCACTTTTACATCTCCAACACATTTGAAAATAATTTCTGACGAGGACGCATCACAGAACGTCTCAAACGCGCGTAAAAACGATTTCAATGACTTAAAAACATTATTACAATGATCCAAACATAATTCTCAATGAAAACCAAGACACGGAATAATAAAATAATGTTAAAAAATACACACTGTTGGTGACTACTCCCTTATTTAAATATACATATTTCTTTCGTTGGAATTTCTTAACCCATTATATATATATATATATATATATATATATATATATATATATATATATATATATATGAATGTATATATATATATATGTATATATATATATAACTGTCAAATATAAATATATATATATGTATAACTGTCACATATGTGACATATATATATATACATATATATATAACCGTCAAATATATATATATATATATATATATATATATATATAACTGTCAAAACATCGTTAATTCATTACCCTCACAGCAGCAGCCGTATAGCACAATGGTAAGAAGCCTTGACTGTCATTTGGGCGGTCGGGTTTCGATCCTGGCTTGATACAGTTGCCTATCTAGCCGCACTGATGAGCTGTGAAACAGCGAAACAGTACTGTATGTCGATGACTACATATATATATATATATATATATATATATATATATATAACTATTTCATTTACTCACATAAAATCAATATACGAAAGTATAAATTTATGCGTAAACTTTAAGTATTTACTTCAAAAGTGCTCAATACATAGGTAGAGCTAGTTAGTTAGTTATAAAATATATATGGCGATTAAGCTACACTGAATATTCCGCGTTTTATCCACTCTATGATTCTTCAGGCTTATGCACATAAGCCTGAAGAATCCTAGAGTGGATTAAACGCGGAATATTCAATGTAGCTTAATCGCCATATATAATTTTATAACTAACTAACTAACTAACTAACTATATATATATATATATATATATATATATATATATATATATATATATATATATATATATATATATATTGTTATATTGGTAGAGAGGCTGGTTGACATCGGTTGATAAATTGGGAAATAATCATAACGGAATAAGAAATAGTTTTTTTTTTATCTCTTAGGGAACGCTACGGCGAACGGTAAATTCAAATTCAAATATAAATATGAAAGCATGTACCCCCCTTGCCTTCGGCGAGCGTGAATTTAAATTCAATAAAAAAAATATATAAATAAATAAATAATAATAAATGGGATAATAGAACCCAGTCAGAGTGAGTGGACGTAACCATGTGTGCTAGTAGACAAGCCTGATGGGATAGTGTGATTTTGCACTGACCATCGAAAAGTAAACGCGCTCACCAAGGCCGACTCATATCCTATTCCCAGAATGGATGACTGTATAGATAAAATAGGGCAAGCAAAATATATCACCAAATGCGATCTCGAAGGGGTATTGGGCGGTGCCCCTAACAGAACGAGCCAAACAAATATCGGCATTCGTTACCCCTGAGGGAACATATCAATACCGAGTGATGCCCTTTGGCATGAGGAACTCACAGGCCACGTTGGTAAGATTAATGAAGGCGTATCTCGCTGGGATAGCAAATGTAGATGCCTAAATAGACGACATAGTGATCTATAACGACACGTGGGCAGAGCATGTCGAAACAATAAGGAAAGTATTCCAAAGGTTGCGATCAGTCAAGCTAATCATAAATCTAGCGAAAAGTGAAATCCGAGGTAAAATACTTAAGGCACGTGGTAGGACACGGGAGAATTATCCCACTAAAGGCCAAAAACCAAGAGATCGAAACATACCCAGCACCGAAAAATGTTCAGAGCCTAAGGCGATTCTTAGGTATGGCCGGATACTATAGGAAGTTTTGTAGGGATTTTGCGAGCATCGCCGCACCCCTGACTGAACTATTGAAAAAGCACAATAAATTCAGATGGTCAGTGGAATGCCAAGAAGCATTCGAAATCATAAAACGAGCGTTGAGTACAGAACCAATACTGAAAGCTCCTTCATTCAGTCAACCCTTTAGCTTAGCCGTAGAAGCCAGTGACAAAGGCATCGGAGCAGTTCTATTGCAACCGGTGGAATACGAGCAGCTTCATCCAGTTAGTTTCTATAAAAAAAAAGTTTAATGGATTCCACAAATCCTATTCAGCGATAGAGAAAGAAGCATTAGCGCTAATATCAAGCCTTCTTCACATTGAGATATACATGACCTCAGCGCCTATTCCAATCTCAGTATTTAATGACCATAATCCGTTGGTCTACGTGAATAGGATGAAGAACAAGAATAGAAGATTAATGTCTTGGAGCCTTATGCTGCAGGAATTTAATTTAGATATTATGCACGTTAGCGGCAAGAACAATGTGGTAGCAGATGCCCTATCAAGAAAACATGATGAAGAAAAATTAAATAAATAAACAAATAAATAAATAAACAAAAGCACGAATCAGATTTAAAAAAAAAGAAAGAATAAGGAAAAAAATGGTTTTCTATTATGCTTGGAGGTGTTATATTGGTAGAGAGGCTGGTAGATATCGGTTGATAAATTGGGAAATAATCATAACGGAATAAGAAATAGTTTTTTTTATCTCTTAGGAAACGCCTACGGCGAACGGTGAAATTTAAATTCAAATATAAATATGAAAGCATGCACCCCCTTGCCTTCGGCGAGCGTCAATTTAAATTCAATAAAAAAATATAAATAAATAAATAATAATAACAAACAAATAAACGCACAAGGGTTCAGGGCGTACACACACACCCCTCCCTCCCTCTGAAAATGCGAAATAATAAATAGTTTTTTTTTATCTCTTGGGAAACGCCTATGGCGAACGGTGAATTTAAATTAAAAAAAATAAATAATAATAACAAGCAAACGAACGCACTAGCGTTCGAAGCGTACACACACACCCCTCCCTCCCTCCCTCTGAAAATGCAATGCGCGAGAGAGCCCACTATCAGCGAAGCTGATGAAAAGGGAAGAGAGAGAAAGAAAAAGCGAACGAATAAAAAAAAACAACAGTTTTTGAACTGAACGTTCTTTTTAACGGTGATAAACGATAGCGTTCGTATAAAAAAAATTGAGAGGCAAGAAAAAAAAAAACAGAAAAAGAAAAAGAGACTGCGGAGAGCAGTGAACGTTCTCAAAAGAACCGGTTGTTTTGTTTACATTCGAGCGAATAATGAATAAAAAAAAAGAAGAAGAAAAATTCGCTATGAGCCGGTGATGCTCAGGAATGCCCAAAACGCAGCATAAACAGATTTCCATTAAATAAACCGGAGTTGAATTCTTTCGGCTGAGAATGGACATCATGGAAAGTTCACGGTGAAGATATTAAAGATGAATAAGAAGACGGTTGCAACGAACAAAAATATCGTCATGTCGACGGGCGTCCCCATCCAAGAAATAACAATACAGAAAAAATCTCGCGAATGATGAACTTTGCGGAGACATTATGAAACACGAAAGTCCAATTAGATAAAGTTAGGTGACTATTATGATTTCCCCATCCCGATATCCCTGCTCTTGTCCTTGGCCGAACTGTCATACCATAATGGAAATGGTATATACATTTTCTCTTCTAATATTTTTCTTTGTTTGTCACCTTGTTTTCTTTTCTTTCTTTTATGATGTTTCCTTTTTTACCATCCGACCTCACCCCAACCTATTGCGGTGTGTTATTAAATTTAAGGATGTTGAATAAAATTCGTGTTTTAAGATTTTAGCGTTGTGTCAGTCTTGCTTTTAGTTTGAATCGTTCGGAGCAAAATGTGCTAATGAGAACCTCAGACAACGTGTCAAATAGGTCACAAATCGTGGACGACAGTTTACTTATCATTATTTTATTTTTATATTGTGTTACGGACGACGTAAGGTGAAGCGGCGCTGACCTAGAGTCATAAGATTCTTACCAGGGGACATCCACCCCGACTCAGCTTCATACCGACCCGTAACAATATATATATATATATATATATATATATATATATATAGTTTTAAAAAAATTAGGCGGAATTTCTCGAGAGATCTTTCGGCTATCATCTTGTCAGGAGAAAATCGATAGCGAACAAAATAATATTGTGTCGAAAAATAAAGAGTTCTAATGGGGAACTTATTAAAAGTGCTAAAAGTACGGGAACACTAAATAAATTTATTAACGTTTAAAAACGATTAAAATATTGGCACAACGAGGGAGAAAAAAAAAGCGGGAGAAAAGATTCAAAGTTCCCCAAAGAGAAACAATGCGTTTGATGTTTCTTTTTGCCGGCACAAAGAATATTGACGCACCGCAATAGAGACAGACTCCACAATCTTTAAATGGTTTTTGGAGTCCGCTCTATGTAGCATCTTGAACCAATCTATTTTATATCTATCGCCACAGCACGGGTTGTCAACCAAATGCTGGCCAATAGCAGAGTCAAAGGCTGCAGAAGGAGGGAAGCCCACCAGACCCCATCTTCCCTTGTCTGATCTTCGATGGAACATGCTGATTTATACGAGTAAAACGGTGCAAGGATGTTCCCCCATATATATATATATATATATATATATATATATATATATATATATATATATATATATATACATATATATATATATGTATATATATATATGTATATATATATATATATGTATATATATATGTATATATATATGTATATATATATATATATGTATATATATATGTATATATATATGTATATATATATATATATGTATATATATATATATGTATATATATATATATGTATATATATATATGTATATATATATGTATATATATATGTATATATATATATATATGTATATATATATATATGTATATATATATATATATATATGTATATATATATATATATATATGTATATATATATATATATATATATATATGTATATATATATATGTATATATATATATATATGTATATATATATATATATATATATATATATATATATATATGGGGGAACATCCTTGCACCTTTTTACTCGTATATATATATATATATATATATATATATATATATATATATATATATATATATATATACATATATATATACATTCGTTATGTACAGCGGCACATTTTGCTGTATACACGAATCTTTAGCGTAAATTATTGCAGTTATGAAAGTTTTATCGCTCATAAAGTGTACCCAATTCTTTTTGTTTTTTATTGTTCGGAGCGATAGAAACAAGCGAATGAATTCAAGTATGTTATGCGAAAGTCAATTCCTTTACACTGTGCATATATAAATAAAAGAAAGAGAGAGAGAGAAAGTGAGAGAGAGAAAGAGGGTACAAAAAGAGTGTGTGTATGTGTGTGTATGTGTGTGTGTGTGTGTGCAAGCGAGAGAAAGAGAGAGAGAGATTATGAGATGTTAAAGAAATACTTACGCCTTTTGTTCTAGCAGTGCTCAAACATAAATGTGTTCCTTATCTTGCCTTTGTGTACCAAAGTTTCCGTACAGAATGTTCTTCGAGAACTCTTAACAAAAGGATAGATATGTTCAAGTTTGATGCATGGGACAATTTTATGCCAACTGTTGGACGATTCGAACCGATGGGAATATGTATTCGTTTTACATTTTATTACGTCGACGTTCCTTCTCAAGAAATCCCTCGTTCGAAATGGGCAATTCAGGTAAGCGCCTTCGAATGGACGGAGCCGTAATGGAAATACGGATGTACGCGGGTTCTTATACTCCATGCCACCATGTGTACTGTCGTAAAAAAAAGTTCTTGTGGTATTATAAAAGAAGATGTCGATGTAGGGCCACCGAAAGTGGCTTACTTTGGTCGAAAGGTTCCGATGAAAGAATTTCCATTGAAAATTCTTCTCAGTATATATTTGAAAACCTGGAACTTTCGCACCTACATGTGCTAGGAGTTCCTTCTGAGATCCCTTAATGTACACGTCGACATCATCGTCCCACGGTATCATTCCGTGGTGTCGGTACGATCCTAGCAAAGTGCCACCACACAGAAAGTAAATGATATTGTTTCGCGCACAAAGATCAATAAACTTTTGAAAAAGGTACAAAAGTAAGATTTTATCCGTTTGACTAATCGTTGGCCTGAAAATAACCCCCAAAGGAAATTTGTGAGCTGGCCCATCCCAGCTGACGGGACGTGTAACCCCGATGTTCTTTTTTTTAACTCTTATCGTGCGGTTAAGACGTAGTTGTTTGAAAACCGTGTTATTCGGTCGATCGGTAAAATCTTCCTCGATAAAAAGTTTGCCGTCCAAAACAATCCGGAATTTCGAATAACCGGGAGTCGCTTTATTTGCCCTATTAACGTTTAACGAGCTCTGCAGAGAAGCGTTTTTTTGTGTCCAAATGTGTTTTACAGAGCGCAATTTAGAAAGCATACTGAAATCGTTATTCAACCCAATTCTGAGACACATTGAATATAAAAGAAGTATGCAAATCACGATAATAAATGTTTTTTTCGTTGGTTTCATGGTGGAATTATGGAAATTCTTAGAATTAAACGACAACAAAATGAGCAAAGTAAGTCTTCCTTCAAACGTCGCCAGTTGTTTTTTTGGTCCACTTTATATAATGCATCCTTATCTAATTGGATTCAGGAATTCGTTTGCTTACTTGATCGATTTATGCAACATGATTATAGTCCAATGAAATCACAGAGCATATCTGAAATGCATTTCCAGTTCAGTAAGTTTAATTTAAAAGTCATTATTAGTAGGTACGTATGTGTGCCACGGTTTGCTTTTTAGATTAAAACAACACTGGGATCAATGGAGGCGGGGCTTAATAGTAATTCTCCACCCAAGTTAGAGTATAAGGGACAACGATAGGACGATCGCGAGGGACACTATAGAAAAGAATCCCCTCAAATGTCTTAGCCTTATTAAACTTTTTTTTTTTTTAAAACTCCACCTTTATTTGACTTGTGTATATATATTTTTATCTGCCTATGTATATTCTTCTTCTTCTTCGTCCTGTTGTTGTTGTTGTTGTTGTTGTTGTTGTTGTTGTTCTTGTTGATTTTGAACTTTCTACTGTGGTCACATCATCTTTGTCGGATTTATTTTGATTTTATTTTTATATAAATTTTTTTACCTAATAATCATCATAATCAACAACATAACATCGGAGCGACCAAGCGGTTTAAACGGATTCTTCATTTGAAATAATAATATAACAGACAGGTTATGGTCAAATTTCTCTGCAATATTCTAAAAATAATGACTCCATTGTTGTAGGAATAATATAGGGCAAATATTAAGGCGCTCCTGTGAACACTACTAATCTGAAGCATATCTAAAAAAATTTAGTGTCTTCTTATGGAGATGTCCCTTTACCAAGAGAAGCAACCCCATAATGAAAGCACATATTCCACGTCCATAGCGTTCTTCAGCGTCTGGTTTGGATGTTAAGTTAAAATAATATTTAATCGATAAATTGACTAAGGAAAGAGTTTGTTCGATGCCAGTTTAGTACAGGAACAACAGGTCAAGTTTGGTCTCCCGTAATTTGATCTTAATATCTGGAAGGTTGGAACGTAGACTTCTGATGTTGGAGAAAGAGACTTGGTAGTTGAGTTCTACGGTGGAAATTTGGGATTCTAGATTCATCTTTTAAAAATTCCTTTTTCTATTTATGATGACGTTGGAAAGCTTTATTGAAAAGACGAGCAGAATTGTAATGAAGACACGGAGAGAAAAAAAATAGAAAGAGAGACAAAAACTGAAGATTTTTTTTGTTGATAAATGACGAACGACATACTGTAAAGAGTCCCCACTAATATGGCACCGAGAGGCCTCATTAGAAACTACTATATGGTGTTGATTCAATTCGCCAAATGTCAATAAAGCAGCCCCAGTACTTGGCATCTACTAATATAACAGCCCCATTAGGAGTAATACCGAGATTCGTGTCCCTGTCCGGCAGATAACACCAGCTTAGTTTTCAACGTTTACTTCCAGCACCCTTGTAAATGAGATGGCAATATGAATGGGAATAGAAATAGAAAGAAACAATATCTCAGTTTCAGAAATAAAAAAATCAAAACTTAAACCGGCAGACAGATAAAGTGGTACATGATATAGATTGGTATTTTTAAAGTAATGCTATCACTATTCCACGCATTATTGCCGAAATACAGCCTAAATTAATGCGCAGAGTTTGTGAAAAGTAGTCCTCTAGATTACGCCATATACGCTTGAGCAGCAGAGGCCATATAGCCGAAATTTGACTTGTTATATAAACAAAGAAAGAGAGAGTGAGTGAGAGTAAGAGAAGGAGAGATAACGAGAGCCATAAAGTTTCTGTGTGTGTGTAAGAGAGAGAGAGAGAGAGAGAGAGAGAGAGAGAGAGAGAGAGAGACAGATCATGAGATGTTTAAAAAAAACGCCTTGTGTTCTAGCAGTGCTCAAACATAAATGTGTTCCTTGTCTTGCCTTTGTGTACCAAAGTTTCCGTACAGAATGTTCTTCGAGAACTCTTAACAAAAGGATAGATATGTTCAAGTTTGATGCATGGGACAATTTTATGCCAACTGTTGGACAATTCGAACCGATGGGAATATGTATTCGTTTTACATTTTATTACGTCGACGTTCCTTCTCAAGAAATTCCTCGTTCGAAATGGGCAATTCAGGTAAGCGCCTTCGAATGGACGGAGCCGTAATGGAAATACGGATGTACGCGGGTTCTTATACTCCATACCACAGTATATATTTGAAAACCTGGAACTTGTGCACCTACATGTGCTAGGAGTTCCTTCTGGGATCCCTTAATGTACACGTCGACATCATCGTCCCACGGTATCATTCCGTGTTCTCGTTTCTATCCTAGCGAAGTGCGACCACACACAAAGTAAGTGATATTAAATAAACTTTTGAAAAATGTACAAAAGTAAGATTTTATCTGTTTGACTAATAGTTGGCCTGAAAATAACCCCCAAAGGAAATTAATCAGCTGGTCCATCCCAGCTGACGGGACGTATAGCCCCGATGTTCTCTTCTTTAACTCTTATTTAATTCTTATCATGCGGTTGAGACGCAGTTGTTTGAAAACCGTGTAATTCGATCGATTGGTAAAATCTTCCTCGGTAACAAGTTTGCCGTCCAAAACAATCCGGAGTATTGAGTTTCTGGAGGTCGCTTTATCTGTCTTCTTAATGTTTAAAGAACTCTGCAGAGAAGCGGATGTTTGTCTCCAAATGTGTTTTAAAGAATCGTTATTCAACCAAACTCTAAGACTAATAGAAAATAAAAGAAGTGTGAAGCTCACCATAAAACTAAATGTTTTTTTCGTTGGTTTCATGGTGGAATTACAGAACTTTTCAGAATTAATTGATTACAAAATGAGCAAAATAAGTATTCCTTCAAACTCTGTTTTTAGCTTCACTTTTATATAAAATATAATTATCTAGTTGGATTCAGAGACGATGATTTTCTCTGCGTTTTTCATGACATATTAGACAGATGTAGCGTTAGCTTACTTGATTGATTTCTGTTACATAATTATAGGCCGGTGAAATCACAGAGCGTATCTGAATAACATTTAAGGTTTAATGGGTTGATCAAAAGTCGTTGTTTGTTTTATCTTCATGTGAACATTATGTCAATATTGGAATAATATGTTATATATATATATATATATATATATATATATATATACCAATGGAAAAAATTTTAAAAATGCTACATTGCCAAAAGTGTGTTTATATATAATGTCTGAAGAAATGCTGGTTTCTGAAAATTTTCAAACGATATAATGCTTGAAATTGTCGAACTGGACATTGAAACAATTGTAACATAAAATGAAATACACTTTTCGTTACCATCAACACCTTGTCTTGAAGTCTTGATTTTGCACACACAGTATATTAATGCTCAATTATGAAATGTGATAATTGTGTAGCTTAATCCTTAAGCCAACCATTTTTGGCTTAAAACCTATTGGTATATGAAAATTTACTGAACTACACGAACTCAGTATATTACATATAAGTCTATATATATATACATATATCATATATGCATATATGTATATATATGTATGTATATATATATGTATATATAATATATATAATGTATGCATGCATATATACAATGTATGTTTATATATACATACATATATATATATATATATATATATATATATATATATTATGTATGTATGTATGTATGTATGTATGTATATATATACAGTTCTGGTCAAAATCATAAGAAAGTAAGCGTTTACGCATAATATCGCATTTTTCATCAAACAAATGTTGAAATCATTGCCAAAAGGGAAAATATGATAAAAAAAGTAAATCTTCTTCATTCGAAACTTTAACCCTGATCTAATAATTATTTTTTAAAAAACAAACATTTTCACCTGGCCAAAATGATAAGACCAGTTTAATAAAATCGGCTAGTTTTGAAAAAATTAATACGAAAAGCTTTCTATGTTACTAAAAGCAACTTGTTTGTGGATAAAAAACATCTTACTAAATTATAAATGGCAAAAGGAAAACCATTATCAGAGTTTGAGAGAGGAAGGATTTTTGAGCTTAATAGGGGTGGACTCTCCCATAGATCCATTGCAAACGAAGTGAATCGTAGCAAAACGGTCATCACAAATTTTTTAATAAATCCAAATCAATATGAGTACAAAAAGAGTCCAAGTTGCCCCCAAAAAATAACCCCATCACTGGATCGGTGTATCTGTATCGCAAGAAGCGAGTTTTTGTTCTGTCTGTTTTTTGTCGTATTTTTTTTTTATTTGTTTTGACTACTACATTCTTGTTTCAAAAATATAAATAATTTAAAGAGAGATTAGTTTTTAGCATCGGTCAATTAAGGACGCGGAAACGTGATATGATATAAAGAAAGCTGCTAGTTTTTTTTTTGTTATGTAACAATGTGTAAATAATGTTAATCTTAATAATGCATAATGGCATGTGTAACTTGTAAGTAAATGTAAAAATCAATCTGTAAAATAAATGAAAAACGACGATACTAAAGTATCAATGATTTAAAACAATGATCGGCCATATTGATTAAGTGCTGCGGTGCTCGTTTTTTTGTATGTTTGTGTACAATCGGGAATAATAGAATCTTATTGAGGAGAAATAATTATTTTTGAATAGTGAAGTGCAATGGTAGTTGTAGGTGTCTTATTGTTTAATCCAGTTAATAAGGATAGTAGTAAGATAGAATTGGATTATAATGAATAATGTGTCTGTAACGGCGTTCAAAAGTTACATGATGGTGGGTAAACGTTTAGACCTAATAAATTTGTATGTGGTATCTGTTATTGCAAACTTACCGTAATTTGGTTCAGAGGGGAATTTCTGCGATCAAATTATTATATATAGGAGATTAAACAGCACAATAATGGCGTACCAAAATATTTTATATTGGCGAATAAGTTATCCTCAAATATAAAAAAGACAATATCTGCAAAATAAAATTAAAAACGAAATCCACAAAACGCACGCACCACATTTATGCGTGAATTGCTTAATAGATTTTGTAAACCATTCTGAAGAGAAGATTAAAGACGGTAGGTTTAATGGCACAAGTGTATAAATAGGAAAAATGCAAAACTAAAAAAAAATGAAAACCTTTAAAAATATATACAAAGGGAAAACATTAAGTAGTTTGTCAATTTAAAAAACAAATTATATCTATATTTAAAAAACAAATAAGGACCCTTAGCTACCCCCTTCAAAGGTGAGATTATGCTTTTTAGGCGATTACGTGTGAATATTCCGAAAAAATATTTTAGAATGTAAAATGGGGTATCATATTTTTCATATAAATGTTTATTCAAATGATCCCTCATTTCTTGGACATTCTAACTTTCGGGGACAGATAACTAATCTTTAATGACTATCTAATTTTACGCCTGACTCGCAATGTCATAAAACCGCATGAACTTACCTTAAAACGTAAAACATGCAGAATTAATCTCCCATAGGAAAAAAAATGCTTAACAGTTTTAAATCCTAAACCAGTAAAAAATCAGGAAAATAATGGTGTTACTTTACATTAAATTGGACAGCACTTTTCCTGGTCACCATCATTCACAATCGAGTATATTTGTCTGCTCCAAGTATTTTAAAAATGAAAAAAAAAATCCGATATAAATATTTGCCAATTTTACAACATCTTTTTATTTTCGCTTTATGTGTATTATTTTTTATTTTTCCATATAAATTAAGGTTAAAGTATAATATCTGTTCTGATACTATACTTTATTTTTTCTCTCCTTTGTCATTGAAGGAGAAATCCTTTAAGACTGAGGCTTAAAAGTGGACGATCGGATTTTTTCGATTTCCGATACTTATTGGACGAATTTCTTTAGAAAACATATATAAGAAAACTGCCAGAGGTATGAATACCTTTGTGTGAAATTTGCAAAAGTTAGGCTTAACCATTTCGGAACATATGAGGAAGTAACTCACGCACACAAAATCAGCGATATATATATATATAACTGTCAAAATATCGTTAATTCATTGCCCCCATCGCAGCAGCCGTATAGCACAATAGTAAGAACCCCTGACTGTCATTTGGGCGGTCGGGTTTCTATCCTGTCTTGATACAGTTGCCTATAAGCTGTGAAACAGCGAAACAGTATGTGGATGACTTATATATATATATATATATATATATATATATATATATATATATATATATATATATATATATATATATATATGTATGTATAAGGAATGAAAAAATACCAGCGGTGGTTGACGTTATGTTTTAAGAAAAATAGAAAAACCGAATGAAATAATTAAAAAATCAACGTTTCGTCCTTATTTCAGAGGACATCTTCAGGATAATTGAAATAAAAATGTAAGAAAAGAAAAAGTCATAGATCGTGCGAAAAAGACAGTTTTTGAATCCTACCCATGTTGGGAAGGACAAATATGTGTGCGTATATATATATATATATATATATATATATATATATTTAAATCAGGGAGTAGTCACCAACAATGTGTATTTTTTAACATTATTTTATTATTCCGTGCCTTGGTTTTTCATTGAGAATTATGTTTGGATCATTGTAATAAGGTTTTTAAGTCATTGAAATCGTTTACGCGCGTTTCAGACAGTCTGTGATGCGTCCTCGTCAGAAACTACTTCATTTACTCACATAAAATTAATATACGAAAGTATAAATTTATGCGTAAACTTTAAGTATTTACTTCAAAAGTGCTCAATACGTAGGTAGAGCTAGTTAGTTATAAAATATATATGACAATTAAGCTACACTGAATATTCCGCGTTTTATCCACTCTAAGATACTTCAGGCTTATGCGCATAAGCCTGAAGAATCCTAGAGTGGATGAAACGCGGAATATTCAGTTTAGCTTAATCGCCATATATATTTTATAACTATATATATATATATATATATATATATATATATATATATATATATATATATATATATATATATATATATATATATTGTTATATTGGTATAAAGGCTGGTTGACATCGGTTGATAAATTGGGAAATAATCATAACGGAATGAAAAATAGTTTTTTTTTTATCTCTTAGGGAACGCCTACGGCGAACGGTGACTTTAAATTCAAATAAATATGAAAGCATGCACCCCCCTTGCCTACGGCGAGCGTGAATAAAATTCAATAAAAAATATAAATAAATAAATAATAATAACAAACAAATAAACGCACTAGCGTCCGGGGCGATGCCCTTTTCTCTACCCTGCAACCTTTCTCTCACAGAAGAGACGTTGCGAGCCTATCCTTGTTTTATCGTTATTTCTATGGAAGGTGCTCGTCTGAACTCTAATCTCTGGTTCCCCCTCGCCAATCTTTCACGAAAAACACCCGTCTAGCTGAATCCACTGTGATAAATTTCCCCCACTCTATATCTGTGTCTAAATCAAAACGCGGATTCCATGAACAAAGCTTCTTTCTAAGAACTGCACGCCTGTGGAACTCTGTCCGTCTTCCTGCTTCCCACCGGACTACAACTTGGAAGTCTTCAAGTCCAATGTTAACAAATTCCTAATGAACCGCCCCCTTAAGTAAACACTTTATCAAATCACCACACTAACGTAATGTACTTGCAATAACCCTTATCCCTGAGTGGCTTCCGGGCCTTGATAAGTGGTGATCACTGTGTAAAAAAACAAAAAAAAAAGCACACACACACCCCTCCCTCCCTCTGAAAATGCAATACGCGTAAGAGAGAGAGAGAGAGAGCCCACTATCAGCGAAGCTGATTAAAAGGGAAGAGAGAGAAAGAAAAAGCGAAATCGACGCGGACGAATAAAAAAAGCAGTTTTTGAACTGAGCGTTCATTGTAACGGTGATAAACGATAGCGTTCGTATAAAAAAAATTGAGATGCAAGAAAAAAAAAAGACAGAAAAAGAAAAAGAGACTGCGGAGAGCAGTGACCGTTGTCAAATGAACCGGTTGTTTTGTTTACGTTTGAGCGAATAATGAATTTAAAAAAAAAATAACTATTCACTATTAGCCTGTTATGCTCAGGAATGTCCAAAACGCAGCGTAAACAGATTTCCCTGAAATAAACGAGAGTTGAATTCTTTCGGCTGAGAATGGACAACATGGAAAGTTCACGGCGAAGATATTAAAGATGAATAAGAAGAGGGTTGCAACGAACAAAAATATCGTAATGTCGACGGGCGTCCCCATTCAAGAAGTAACCAAACAGGAAAAATCTCGCGAATGATGAACTTTGCGGAGACATTATGAAACACGAAAGTCCAATTGGATAGAATTAAGTGGCTATTATGATTTCCCCATCCCGATATCCCCGCTTCTTGTCCTTGGCCGAACTGTCATACCATAATGGAAATGGCATATACATTTACTCTTATAATATTTTTTTGTTTGTCACCTTGTTTTCTTTTCTTTCTTTTATGATGTTTCCTTTTTTTATCATCCGACCTCACCCCAACCTATTGCGGTGTGTTATTAAATTTAAGGATGTTGAATAAAATTCGTGTTTTAAGATTCTAGCGTTGTGTCAGTCTTGCTTTTAGCTTGAATCGTTCGGAACAAAATGTGCTAATGAGAACCTCAGACAACGTGTCAAATAGGTCACGAATCGTGGACGACACTTTACTTGTCATTATTTTATTTTTATTTTTATATTGTGTTTCGGACGACGTAGGGTGAAGCGCTGACCTAGAGTCATAAGATTCTTACGAGGGGACATCCACCCCGACTCAACTTCATATCGGCCCGTAACAATATATATATATATATATATATATATATATATATATATATATATATATATATATATATATATATATATATATATATATTCGTTATCTACAGCGGCACATTTTGCCGTATACACAAGTCTTTAGCGTAAATGGTGTTTGACGAGATTGGAGGCCGTGACCACATTCATTGCAGTTATGAAAATTTTATCGCTCATAAAGTGTTTATGAAAGTTTTATCGCTCATAAAGTGTTTATGAAAGTTTTATCGCTCATAAAGTGTTTATGAAAGTTTTATCACTCATAAAGTGTACCCATTACTTTTGTTTTTGTTGTTCGGAGTGATAGAAACAAGTGAATGAATTCAAGTATGTTATGCGAAAGTCAATTCCTTTACACAGTGCATGTATAAATAAAATAAAGAGAGAGAGAGAGAGAGAGAGAGAAAGTGAAAGAGAGAAAGGGGTACAAAAAGAGAGAGTGTGTGCGCATGCGTGTGCGTGCGCACGCGCGTGTGTGTATGTGTGTGTGTGTGTGCAAGCGAGAGAGAGAGATTATGAGATGTTAAAGAAATACTTACGCCTTTTGTTCTAGCAGTGCTCAAACATAAATGTGTTCCTTATCTTGCCTTTGTGTACCAAAGTTTCCGTACAGAATGTTCTTCGAGAACTCTTAACAAAAGGATAGATATGTTCAAGTTTGATGCATGGAACAATTTTATGCCAATTGGTGGACGATTCGAACCGATGGGAATATGTATTCGTTTTACATTTTATTACGTCGACGTTCCTTCTCAAGAAATCCCTCGTTCGAAATGGGCAATTCAGGTAAGCGCCTTCGAATGGACGAGGCCGTAATGGAAATACGGATGTACGCGGGTTCTTATACTCCATGCCACCATGTGTACTGTCGTAAAAAAAAGTTCTTGTGGTATTATAAAAGAAGATGTCGATGTAGGGCCACCGAAAGTTGAGTACTTTCCTCGAGAGGTTCCGATGAAAGAATTTCCATTGATAATTCTTCCCAGTATATATTTGAAAACCTGGAACCTTCGCACCTACCTGTGCTAGGAGTTCCTTCTGGGATCCCTTAATGTACACGTCGATATCATCGTCCCACGGTATTATTCCGTGGTGCCGGTACGATCCTAGCAAAGTGCCACCACACAGAAAGTAAATGATATTGTTTTGCGTACAAAGATCAATAAACTTTTGAAAAAGGTACAAAAGTAAGATTTTATCTGTTTGACTAATAGTTGGCCTGAAAATAGTTTCCAAGGGAAATTTATCAGCTGGTCCATCCCAGCTGACGGGACGTGTAACCCCGATGTTCTTTTTTTTAACTCTTATCGTGCGGTTGAGACGTAGTTGTTTGAAAACCGTGTTATTCGGTCGATTGGTAAAATCTTCCTCGACAACAAGTTTGCCGTCCAAAACAATCCGGAATATCGAGTTACTGGAGGTCGCTTTCTCTGTCTCCTTAATGTTTAAAGAGCTCTGCAGAGAAGCGGATTTTTGCGTCCAAATTTGTTTTAAAGGAACCATACGGGAATCGTTATTCGACCAAATTCTGAGACACATTAAATATAAAAGAAGTATGCAAATCACGATAATAAATGTTTTTTTCGTTGGTTTCATGGTGGAATTATGGAAATTCTTAGAATTAAACGACAACAAAATGAGCAAAGTAAGTCTTCCTTCAAACGTCGCCAGTTGTTTTTTTGGTCCACTTTATATAATGCATCCTTATCTAATTGGATTCAGGAATTCGTTTGCTTACTTTATCGATTTATGCAACATGATTATAGTCCGATGAAATCACAGAGCATATCTGAAATGCATTTCCAGTTCAGTAAGTTTAATTTAAAAGTCATTATTAGTAGGTACGTATGTGTGCCACGGTTTGCTTTTTAGATTAAAACAACACTGGGATCAATGGAGGCGGGCCTTAATAGTAATTCTCCACCCAAGTTAGAGTATAAGGGACAACGATAGGACGATCGCGAGGGACACTATAGAAAAGAATCCCCTCAAATGTCTTAGCCTTATTAAACTTTTTTTTTTTTTTAAAACTCCACCTTTATTTGACTTGTGTATATATATTTTTATCTGCCTATGTATATTCTTCTTCTTCTTCGTCCTGTTGTTGTTGTTGTTGTTGTTGTTGTTGTTGTTGTTCTTGTTGATTTTGAACTTTCTACTGTGGTCACATCATCTTTGTCGGATTTATTTTGATTTTATTTTTATATAAATTTTTTTACCTAATAATCATCATAATCAACAACATAACATCGGAGCGACCAAGCGGTTTAAACGGATTCTTCATTTGAAATAATAATATAACAGACAGGTTATGGTCAAATTTCTCTGCAATATTCTAAAAATAATGACTCCATTGTTGTAGGAATAATATAGGGCAAATATTAAGGCGCTCCTGTGAACACAACTAATCTGAAGCATATCTAAAAAAATTAGTGTCTTCTTTTGGAGATGTCCTTTACCAGGAGAAGCAACCCCATAATGAAAGCACATATTCCACGTCCATAGCGTTCTTCAGCGTCTGGTTTGGATGTTAAGTTAAAATAATATTTAATCGATAAATTGACTAAGGAAAGAGTTTGTTCGATGCCAATTTAGTACAGGAACAACAGGTCAAGTTTGGTCTCCCGTAATTTGATCTTAATATCTGGAAGGTTGGAACGTAGACTTCTGATGTTGGAGAAAGAGACTTGGTAGTTGAGTTCTACGGTGGAAATTTGGGATTCTAGATTCATCTTTTTAAAATTCCTTTTTCTATTTATGATGACGTTGGAAAGCTTTATGGAAAAGACGAACAGAATTGTAATGAAGACACGGAGAGAAAAAAAATAGAAAGAGAGACAAAAACTGAAGATTTTTTTTGTTGATAAATGACGAACGACATACTGTAAAGAGTCCCCACCAATATGGCACCGAGAAGCCGCATTAGAAACTACTATATGGTGTTGATTCAATTCGCCAAATGTCAATAAAGCAGCCCCAGTACTTGGAATCTACTAATATAACAACCCTATTAGGAGTAATACCGAGATTCGTGTCCCTGTCCGGCAGATAACACCAGCTTAGTTTTCAACGTTTACTTCCAGCACCTTTGTAAATGAGATGGCAATATGAATGGGAATAGAAATAGAAAGAAACAATATCTCAGTTTCAGAAATAAAAACAAAAAAACAAAACTTAAACCGGCAGACAGATTAAGAGGCATATGATATAGAGTGGTATTTTTAAAGTAATGCTATCAACATTCCACGCATTATTGCCGAAATACAGCCTAAATTAATGCGCAGAGTTTGTGAAAAGTAGTCCTCTAGATTACGCCATATACGCTTGAGCAGCAGGGGCCATATAGCCGAAATTTGACTTAAGTTATATAAACAATGAAAGAGAGAGAGAGAGAGATAGAGAGAGAGAGAGAGAGAGAGAGTGACAGAAGGAGAGATAAAGAGAGCGATAAAGTCTCTGTATGTGTGTAAGAGAGAGAGAGAGAGAGAGAGAGAGAGAGAGAGAGAGAGAGAGAGAGAGAGAGAGAGAGAGAGTGTGAGAGAGAGATCATGAGATGTTAAAAAAAAACGCCTTTTGTTCTAGCAGTGCTCAAACATAAATGTGTTCCTTATCTTGCCTTTGTGTACCAAAGTTTCCGTACAGCATGTTCTTCGAGAACTCTTAACAAAAGGATAGATATGTTCAAGTTTGGTGCATGGAACAATTTTATGCCAACTGTTGGACGATTCGAACCGATGGGAATATGTATTCGTTTTACATTTTATTACGTCGACGTTCCTTCTCAAGAAATTCCTCGTTCGAAATGGGCAATTCAGGTAAGCGCCTTCGAATGGACGGAGCCGTAATGGAAATACGGATGTACGCGGGTTCTTATACTCCATACCACCATGTGTACTGTCGTAAAATAAAGTTCTTGTGGTATTATAAAAGAAGATGTCGATGTAGGTTGGTCGAGATGTTCTAGTGAAAGCATTTCCATTGGAAATTCTTCTCAGTATATATTTGAAAACCTGGAACTTTCGCACTTACATGTGCTAGGAGATCCTTCTAGGATCCCTTAATGTACATGTCGATATCATCGTCCCACGGTATCATTCCGTGTTGTCGGTACTATCCTAGCAAAGTGCGACCACACACAAAGTAAGTGATATTAAATAAACTTTAGAAAAAGGTACAAAAGTAAGATTTTATCTGTGTGACTAATAGTTGGCTGAAAATAACCCCCCAGGAAATTTATCAGCTGGTCCATCCCTGCTGACGGGACGTATAGCCCCGATGTTCTCTTCTTTAACTCTTATGGTGCGGTTGAGACGTAGTTTTTTGAAAACCGTGTTATTCGGTCGATTGGTAAAATCTTCCTCGACAACAAGTTTGCCGTCCAAAACAATCCGGAATATCGAGTTACTGGAGGTCGCTTTCTCTGTCTCCTTAATGTTTAAAGAGCTCTGCAGAGAAGCGGATTTTTGTCTCCAAATGTGTTTAAAAGAAACCATACGAGAATCGTTATTCAACCAAACTCTAAGACTAATAGAAAATAAAAGAAGTGTGAAGCACACCATAAAACTAAATGTTTTTTTCGTTGGTTTCATGGTGGAATTACGGAACTTTTCAGAATTTATTGATTACAAAATGAGCAAAGTAAGTATTCCTTCAAACTCTTTTTTTAGCTTCACTTTTATATAAAATATAATTATCTAGTTGGATTCAGAGACCATGATTTTCTCTGCGTTTTTCATGACATATTATTAGAGAGATGTAGCGTTAGCTTACTTGATTGATTTCCGTTACATAATTATAGGCCGGTGAAATCACAGAGCGTATCTGAATAATATTTTAGGGTTAATGGGTTCATCAAAAGTCGTTGTTTGTTTTATCTTCATATGAAAATTATGTCAATATTGGAATAATATGGTATATATATATATATATATATATATATATATATATATATATATATATATATATATATATATATACCAATGGAAAAAATTTTAAAAATGCTTCATTGCCAAAAGTGTGTTTATTCATAATGTCTTTGACGAAATGCTGGTTTCTGAAAATTTTCAAACGATATAATGCTTGAAATTGTCGAACTGGACATTGAAACAATTGTAACATAAAATCAAATACACTTTTTGTTGCCATCAACAGTTTGTCTTGAAGTCTTGATTTTGTACACACAGTATATTAATGCTCAATTATGAAATGTTATAATTGTGTAGCTTAATCCTTAAGTCAACCATTTTTGGCTTAAAACCTATTGGTATATGAAAATTTACTGAACTACACGAACTCAGTATATTACATATAAGTCTATATATATATATATATATATATATACATGCATATAT
The DNA here is from genome assembly GCF_053919585.1 of Euprymna scolopes. Classification (NCBI taxonomy): domain Eukaryota; kingdom Metazoa; phylum Mollusca; class Cephalopoda; order Sepiida; family Sepiolidae; genus Euprymna; species Euprymna scolopes. Next base: position 87,566,829 of record NC_136504.1, read on the forward strand.
GTATATATATATATTTATATATATATATGTATATATATGTATATATAATGTATGTATGCATATATATAATGTATCTTTATATATACATATACATATATATATATATATATATATATATATATATATATATATATATATAGATAGATAGATAGATAGATATTATGTAAGCATGTATATATGTATATATATACAGTCCTGGTCAAAATCATAAGAAAGTCAGCGTTTACGCATAATATCGCACTAGTAGTGTCATCAGAGGAAGACAGCGACGTCGAGCCAAGTAGCGACGTTCACTGCAGAAGATGCTGCTTGGTTGCGGAAGAAGGACGACGTGGCTCACATAAATGTGGCGGAACTGGATGCGGTTATGAAGGGCATCAACTTAGCCTTGAAATGGAGGTTACAGAATGTTAGGTGAGGACCGACTCAGCCACTGTGTTCTCTTGGATCCAGTCCGAAGCTACAGGAGAAAGGAGGGTGAAGACGAAAGGCGCTGCCGAGATGCTAGTAAAGCGTCGATTGATGATGTTAAGGGAGCTGATTAGGGAATTTGATCTTCAATTTAGCGTCACTATCGCTCCTTCAGCGAAGAACAGAGCAGATGTGATGACGAGGGTGCGGAAGACATGGCTAAAGGCGCCGAATGAGGCGGCTGCTGCAATATGTTGTTTGAATGAAGACACTCTGAAGGATTTGCATGACATGCACCATTTTGAAGTGGATAGAACCTTGTTCTTGGCCAGGAAGATGGACCCCAGAATCACAAAGGAGGCCGTTAGGACAGTGGTTGCGAGATGCAGCCGATGTCAATCAATCGACCCTGCGCCGAGTAGATACGAAGCTGGTGATGTTCAGGTGGCAGAGAACTGGAGCAGGTTGGCGATAGACGTAACGCACTATCGACAGAGGTTGTATCTGTCAATGGTCGATTGTGGAGCAGGAAGAGTAGCCATTTGGAGGGAAATCAAGGCGGAAAAGGCAGGTGAAATTGCAAAGGTCTTGGAAGAGGTGTTTTTGGAGAGGGGTCCAGTGACGGAAGTGCTAATGGACAATGGAACTGACTTTCGCTCAGCTGCCATGAAGAATGTGTTGGATAAGTGGGGAGTGTGCCGCTATTTCATGGCTGCATATAGACCAGGCGGAAATCAAACCGCCTGATACTCGCTGTACAACACGCTGGGGGATGGGCATTGTGACAAGTGTCTAGTCCCCGAACAATGTATCTATCGACGGCATCCCTCGACACATCCTTGATGTGCGGCCGGTAGTGGTGTTATCAGAGGAAGACAGCGACGTCGAGCCAAGTAGCGACGTTCACGAAGAGGCTCCGCGGAGATGGCAGCGAGAGAGACAGCCACCATGTTGGTCGAGCGACTACGTGATGGGTTGATATGTGATGATCGTGTAGATCAAGGGGGCGTGTGGTTTGAGTTGTCCCCCTTTGTAAATTAGCTGTTTGGAGAAATGGAAAACTAGATGGCTCTGTGTGGTTTGAGTTGTCCCCCTTTGCAAATTGGCTGTTTGGAGAAATGGAAAACTAGATGGCTCTGTGTGGTTTGAGTTGTCCCCCTTTGCAAATTGGCTGTTTGGAGAAATGGAAAACTAGATGGCTCTGGTTGATAGTCAATTTGGATAAGTGGAGAAATGGGCCGCATATAAACGGTACTTTTTTTTTAAGCAGGGTGAAGAGCGCAGAAAGTGAAACGACGGTTGGAAGAAGTGACGGTAAATTCTTTTTGTGACGGTAAATTATTTTTGGACGTTGAAGAGCTCAACCTTTTGGAAGGAACAGCTGTGTCTTATATATATATATTTTTTAATTTCTTTTTTTTTCCTTCTACTTCACTACAGTTATATAAAAAAAGAAAGAGAGAGAGAGAGAAAGTGAGAGAAGGAGAGATAAAGAGAGCGATAAAGTCTCTGTATGTGTGTAAGAGATAGAGAGAGAGAAAGAGAGAGAGAGAAAGAGTGAGATGTTAAAAAATACGCCTTTTGTTCTAGCAGTGCTCAAACATAAATGTGTTCCTTATCTTGCCTTTGTGTACCAAAGTTTCCGTACAGAATGTTCTTTGAGAACTCTTTACAAAAGGATAGATATGTTCAAGTTTGGTGCATGGGACAATTTTATGCCAACAGTTGAACGAGTCGAACCGATGGGAATATGTATTCGTTTTACATTTTATTATCGATGTTCCTTCTCAAGAATTCCCTTGTTCGAAATGGGCAATTCAGGTAAGCGCCTTCGAATGGACGGAGCCGTAATAGAAATACGGATGTACGCGGGTTCTTATACTCCATGCGACTATGTGTACTGTTGTAAAATATAGTTCTTGTGGTATTATAAAAGATGTCGATGTAGGTTGGTCGAGAGGATCTGGTGAAAGAATTTCCATTGAAAATTCTTCTCAGTATATATTTGAAAACCTGGAACTTTCGTACCTACATGTGCTAGGAGTTCCTTCTGGGATCCCTTAATGTACACGTCGACATCATTGTCCCACGGTTTCATTCCGTGTTCTCGGTACTATCCTAGCGAAGTTCGACCACACACAAAAGTAAGTGATATTAAATAAACTTTAGAAAAAGGCGCAAAAGTAAGATGTTATCTGTTTGACTAATAGTTGGCCTGAAAATAATCCCCAAAGCTGACGGGACGTATAGCCCCGATGTTCTATTATTTAATTCTTATCATGCGGTTGAGACGCAGTTGTTTGAAAACCGTGTTATTCGGTCGATTGGTAAAATCTTCCTAGACAACAAGTTTGCCGTCCAAAACAATCCGGAATATCGAGTTATTGGAGGACGCTTTATCTGTCTCCTTAATGTTTAAAGAGCTCTGCAGAGAAGCGGATTTTTGCGTCCAAATTTGTTTTAAAGAAACCATACGGGAATCGTTATTCAACCAAACTCTAAGACAAATAGAAAATAGAAGAAGTGTGAAGCACACCATAAAACTAAATGTTTTTTTCGTTGGTTTCATGGTGGAATTACAGAACTTTTCAGAATTAATTGATTACAAAATGAGAAAAATAAGTATTCCTTCACACTCTTTTTTTGGCTTCACTTTTATATAAAATATAATTATCTAGTTGGATTCAGAGACCATGATTTTCTCTGCGTTTTTCATGACATATTATTAGAGAGATGTAGCGTTAGCTTACTTGATTGATTTCCGTTACATAATTATAGGCCGGTGAAATCACAGAGCGTATCTTAATAATATTTTAGAATTAATGGGTTCATCAAAAGTCGTTGTTTGTTTTATCTTCATATGTAAATTATGTCAATATTGGAATAATATGGTATATATATATATATATATATATATATATATATATACCAATGGAAAAATTTTTTAAAATGCTTCATTGCCAAAAGTGTGTTTATTCATAATGTCTCTGACGAAATGCTGGTTTCTGAAAATTTTCAAACGATATAATGCTTGAAATTGTCGAACTGGACATTGAAACAATTGTAACATAAAATGAAATACACTTTTTGTTGCCATCAACACCTTGTCTTGAAGTCTTGATTTTGTACACACAGTATATTAATGCTCAATTATGAAATGTGATAATTGTGTAGCTTAATCCTTAAGTCAACCATTTTTGGCTTAAAACCTATTGGTATATGAAAATTTACTGAACTACACGAACTCAGTATATTACATATAAGTCTATATATATATATATATGTATATATATATATATATATATATATACATGCATGTATGTATAGATATATGTATATATATATGTATATATATGTGTATATATATAATGTATATATGCATATATATAATGTATGTTTATATATACATACATATACATATATATATATATGTATATATATATATATATTATTTAAGCATGTATGTATGTATATTATATATATACAATCCTGGTCAAAATCATAAGAAAGTAAGCGTTTACGCATAATATCGCAGAAAGTGAAACGAAAGCTTTCTTATTTACTAAAAACAACTTGTTAGTGGATAAAAAAACATCTTACTAAATTATAAATGGCAAAAGGAAAACCATTATCAGAGTTTGAGAGAGGAAGGATTTTGGAGCTTAATAGGGGTGGAATCTCCTATAGATCCATTGCAAACGAAGTGAATCGTAGCAAAACGATCATCACAAATTTTTTAATAAATCCAAATCTATATGAGCACAAAAAAAAATCCAAGTTGCCCCCCCCCAAAAAAAATAACCCCATCACTGGATTGCTGTATCAGAAGAAGTTAAAAAACCCCAAAAAACACCAGTATGAGCTCAAGTCGATTGAAAAGCCAAACAGCAGCAGAATGTAGTCCTAAAACTATTAGAAGGCATCTGAAAATGAAGGGTTTCAATCATTTAAAGCGACTGCAGAAACCACGTCCTCTTGAGCAGCACAAAATTAACCGACTTAAATATGCCGCCAAATACCAGACTTGGGATGAAGAGAAGTGGGAAAATATACTTTTCTCCGATGAGAAAAAGTTTAATCTAGATGGTCCAGATGGGTTTCAACACTATTGGCATAATAAAAATTTGTCCAAAGAGACTTTTTCAACTCGGCATAGTGGAGGAGGGTCTTTAATGATCTGGGGTGCTTTCTCGTCAGCTGGGACCCTAAAGTTGCAAGTAGTGAAAGACCGGCAAACAGCATTGAAGTACATTTCAATGCTTCTATCAGGACTGAAGGTCCACGTCTGTGTGGAAGAAATTGGATTTTCCAGCAAGACAACGCTGCGATACACACTCCTCGACAAGCACGAGAATACTTTTCTTCAAACAATATAGAATTGTTAGATCATCCAGCATGTTCTCCGGACCTCAATCCCATTGAAAATCTTTGGGGATGGATGGAAAAAGAAGTGTTCAAGGATTGAACCCAGTATGATTCGATAAAGGAACTTTCTGATTCAGTTTTCAGTACATGAGATAAAATTCCTTCACAACTGATAAAAAACTTAATCGCAAACATACCGAAGATAATTTTTGAAGTAATTCGTAATAATGAAGGCTATACTAAATACTGAGACCCTTTTTAGTAATTTATAATTGCCTTTTGTTAGATAAATTATCAGTGGTCTTATCATTTTGACCAGGTGAAAATGTTTGTTTTTTAAAAAATAATTATTAGATTAGAGTTAATGTTTCGAATGAATCAGATTTCATTTTTTTCCATCATATTTTCCCTTTTGGCAATGGTTTCAGCCATTTGTTTGATTAAAAATTCGATAATATGCGCAAACGCTTACTTTCTTAAGTGGTCTTATGATTTTGACCAGGACTATAATATATATATATATATATATATATATATATATATATATATATATATATATATATATGCATATACATATATATATATATATATATATATATATATATATATATATATATATGTATATATATAGCTTAGATAAGTAATTTTTGTAGTTCTAACTAAAGAGTTGCAATAATATCAGAGCGTCTCCATTTAACCTTAACAACTACCGAACGCCAACATCAATATATTACATATGAATGAGTCCGCTCTGGAATTTCCACATGTTCCGTTAGTATATATAATTACCGTAGTAACTTTAACGTACGTACGTACGTGTGTCACGGTTTCCAGATTATAAATTGTTTGATCGGGCGATCCTATTTATTAAAAAGGAGGATAGAATATGATAACATACTGCGAACATTAAATTAGTATATAGATACTTTAATCTTATGTTCGTTGTATGTTATCATTAGGGCCAGGACAACAGCATATTCTTTTTATTGTTTTGACTCTCGAGTGTGTATCTGTAAATAATTTATATGCTTATATTGAGTGATGTGGTTCTTGGTTGATTAACTGTCTCTAACTGTGTTGGCTATATACTTGAGAGTCATAACAATGATAAGAATATTCTATTGTCATAGCCCTAGTTATCACCTCCTAGCTTTTATTTTTTATTAGCGAGGGGTACCCGGCGTTGCCCGGGTGTTTGTAGGTGTGTGTGTGGAAACTCCGGGGGGGGGGGTTAAAATAAAATTTTTTTTTGGTAGGTGGGTATGAGGATCGAACCCGAACGCTTGCGGCAAAGTTGTAAATTGAAGTGTGAAAAAAAAAACTTGCGACGTAAACCATTGCGCCACCGCGAGATGCTAACGAAACCTCGTTTGAATTTATTTAATTACTTTAATTAGCAGGCGCACGTTTTAATGATTTAATGAGGTCAACTTTTGACTCCGGGGTAGCATTTCATTTAGTGCGGGAATGCTTCCCCCCCCCAAGACGTTGGGGGTAGGGGGAAACATTATAGGAAAAGGCCTAACCTACATGCGGCGAGCGAAAACTGTTGAATATTTATCTTCCCGAAGTCGAGCAAATTAAATAGACAGGCGATCTCCATTGTTAACTGTGAGATATTACGATTTACATGTGATATAAAAAGTTTTAAAAGTTGTGAACCGACTGACCGCTTCTCTGAAAAAAGCCTTTCTTGGACATACACAAAAAGCGAACATACATTTGCGCTTTTATATATATAGACTAGCGAGGGGACCCGGCGTTGCCCGGGTGTTTAGAGGTGTGTGTGAAAACTCCGGGGGGGATAAAATAAAAAAAATGTTTTGGGAGGTAATTATGAGGGTCGAACCCGAACCGTTGAAGCAAAGTTGTAAATTAAAGTGTGAAAAAAAGAGTACGACGGTTTTAATCATTGGGCCACCGAGAGATGCTAACGGAAACACGTTTGAATTTATTTAATTACTTGGATTTGGCAGGTGCACGTTTTAATGATTTAATGAGGTCAAGTTTGATTGCGGGATAGTATTTAATTTACTGCGGGAACGCTTTTTTATTTTTATTTTCCCAAAGATGTTATATGAAAAAGACTAACCCACATGCGGCGAGCGGCAAATGTTGAATATTTATCTTCCCGAAGTCGAGCAAATTAAATAGACATGCGAGCCCCGTTGTTAACTCTGGGATATTAAGATTTACATGTGATATAAAAAGTTTTAAAAAGTTGTTAGGCGACCGACCGCTTCTCTGAAAAAAGCTTTTTGTAGACATACAGAAAAAGCGAACACACATACAAACATACATACATTTTTCGCTTTTATATAGTAGGATCTCCTGATCACCGAAGATCAATGTAAATATAAAATAAATAACAACATATCGCTTTTGGGCCTAGATATGAAACAAAAATATACCTTATTTGTCTTCTGGCTAAAACTCAAGCGTTGTGTCTTTACTGTCGAAAGATAGTATAATGAGGTCGTGGTGTTTCCGTTGCCGTCAACGTCCATACAATGGAAATATGTCACAGACTCCTGCAAAGGATATGGGAGATAAACCGTAATTACCAGATATATTCTGACACTACATATTACATATGAAAGATGTCACTGTGGAATTTAAACAGGTCCCGCTTGTATTTATTATTATTATTATTATTATTATTATTATTATTATTATTATTATTATTATTATTAATTTTGAACTTTCGATTCCCATTTGAAACAGAGGTATCTTCTATATAGTGCCACATCATCTTTGCCGGATTTATTTTGATTTTTTTTTGTATGAATTCTTTTACTTAATCATCATCGTCATCATCAGCATCAGCAACAACATAGGATTGGAGAGACCAAGCGTTTTAAATGGATTCTTAATTTGACTACTACTACTACTACTACTACTACTACTACTACTACTACTACTAATAATAATAATAATAATAATATAGGAGCACTAGGAACAATTCCGCAAAATTTTAAAAAAGGGATGGGAGAAATTGTAAATCAGAGAAATGGCTGGAAAGATACAACGAATAATAATAATGAAAACAGCTGAAATATCAAGGAAAAACCTTGAATGCGGAGACTAATAAACATGAGCCACATGCGCGGACCAGACAAACTGCTGTAGAGGAAAAACATGAAGAAGCGTTACAGGGAACCAAGAACATTGAAGCTGCATATCTACAAGTCCGATATCACCTCCCCCATCCCCCCATTGCCTCATCAACCTCCCAAAGAGTGGTGCGAAATAGTCAAGAAAGGTCAAGGGGGATGGAAAGACCGAGGAGAGAGCACTGACCAGCCCTCCGCTGGACAAGTGCAAAGAGAACTGATAATAATAATAATAATAATAATAATAATAATAATAATAATAATAATAATAATAATAAAGGTATTTTCCAAGGTTATTCCCTATCACCACTTCTGTTTATCATAGCCATGATGTCCCTTAACAATATACTAAGAAAACTAAACCTGATATAAGTTCACTAATACAGATGAAATAATAAACCACTTAATGTACATAGATGACCTGAAACTGTTTGCAAAAATCAAGAAGGAAATAGACTCTAATAAACACAACCAGAATTTTCACTCAGGATATTCGAATGGAATTCGATATGAAAAAGTGTGCACTACTGATCATGAGAAGGGGAAAACTGGAAGCAACAGAAAGTATGATACTAACCAACCAAACGGAGATGAGGGCACTAGGTAAACATGATAGCTACAAATACCTGGGCGTTCTGGAAGCGGACACCATCAAAGCAACATAAATAAAAGAGAAAACTGTAAAGGAATACATCAGAAGAACAAGAAAACTCCTTGAAACTAAACTATATAGTAGAAACCTAATTAAAAGTATAGACACATGGGTATTGTCACTAGTAAGATACTCTGGACCGTTTATAGGTTGCACCACAGAAGAACTGAGGCATTTCGATCAGAAGACAAGATACGCATGATTATAAACAATGTACTACACCCAAAGGATGATACTGACCGACTCCATGTGGAAAAGAAAGATGGTTATATATTATAGGATTAGCGAATCTTTCGAGGGAGGCTTCCTTTCTAGAGCAAAGAGCTTTAATAGGGTTTGGCATAGAGGTCTACTTCACAAGATCTCCAGATACGGTGTAGCTAGAAATGTCTTCTCAATTATTAAATCCTTTCTCTCTGATAGGTTCATAAGAGTAGTGGTTGATAGGCAGAAATCAGAAGCTCAAAGTATTAATGCTGGAGTGACCTCAGGGGTCCATCTTGGGTCCAACTCTCTTCCTGATCTACATCAATGATTTTCCAAATTATATCCTTAGACCATTCTTAGACATTTATGCTGACGACACTACCATCTATGGCAGCACATCAAAGGTCGTAAACGACCAAGTTATCTCTGATTCTCTCTCTTCTGATCTTGAGCATGTGACACAGAGCATGTGGGAAAGAGGTAGCTTGTTACTTTTTATGCATCTAAAATGAAGCTTCTATCTTTACATCATCAACGCTCTGATCCCCATCTAGCATCAACTAAAATGAATAGCTTTCGTCTTGGGGTGGCTCCATGTTTTGACAAGCTTCTGGGCTTGACCTTTACTCCTGATCTGAAATGGAACACGTACATCAAATCTGTTGCCAAGGTCGCTGGAAGGATGGTGGGATCCTTCTATCGATCCAGTAGATATCTCACTGCTGATGCAATTCTCTACCTATATAAGAGCCATGTACGTCCAAGTATTGTTGCCATATCTGAGCAGGAGCTGCTAGAAGCAGCTTATCCTGCCTTGACAGAGTGCAAAAGAGACTTCGTAACTTAGTGGGGGATGCCCTTTTCTTTTTCCTGCAACCTCTTTCTCGCAGAAGAGACCTTGCGAGCCTATCTCTGCTTTATCATTATTTTCATGGCAAGTGCTTGTCTAATCTCCAATCTATGGTCCCCCCTCGCCAAACTTTAACAAGAAACACTTGTCTCGCTGAAAACACTATCAATAATTTCCCCCACTCTTTATCTATGCTTAAATCTAAACGTAGATTCCATGAACAAAGCTTCTTTCTTAGAACTGCACACTCGCGGTATTCTCTTCTGCTTGCTTGCTTTCCAGCTGAATACAATATGGCCGTCTTCAAGTCCAACGTAAACAAGTTCTTGATGAGCCATTCCTCTTACGTAATCCAATTTATCAAATTTATCTAATAATTACTACAATATTGTCCCATTGACTACTGTACACTCTTTAACCCTTATCCTCGAGTGGCCTGCTATATATATATATATATATATATATATATATATATATATATATATATATATTAGACTACCCGTGACCCGTTGGGTCAGTATGTTATATTAGCTATGGAATTCATGTATGAGCGTGACACTTGTGACGTAAAGAAAATAGATTTTTTTGACATAACAGAAACATTTCTATAAAAATATATTAAAATGAAAAAAGAAGATAGATTTCTACGAGTCGTTCTGTTTATTATAATTGATTATTATTGAAAAAAAAATTACAGTGACTGAATTATAAGTGGTTGGCCATACTTATAGGTAAATCTGCACTGAACAGATATCATAATACTTATTTTAGTTAAATTCAAATTTTGATATATCTACTTAAAAAAAAAATTTTTTTTCATCGTTCATTTCTGTATTACGTTTAAGTTATTTTAAATCCCACTCTTCCCATGTTAAATAATAATTTCGAAATAATAACGTTAATATTTCAGCGTCCCAATTGTTCTTTTGTTTTTTTGTGCATTTTAAATCCCACTCTTTCCATGTTAAATAATAATTTCGAAATAATAATATTAATATTTCAGCGTCCCAATTGTTCTTTTTTTGCGTTTAAATTATCCAAATAACAATTGTTAATACTGCCTGCTTTTTTACATCGTTCATTTCTGTATTACGTTTAAGTTATTTTAAACCCCACTCTTCCCATGTTAAATAATAATTTCGAAATAATAACGTTAATATTTCAGTGCGCAGGTCATGCGCGCATGCACAACCGGATGTTGTAAACCGGAAAGTGGGTTACATACATCGTTACAAGGTCATTTGAGTTTTATAATTATATACGTATATATATATATATATATATATATATATATATATATATATATATATATATATATATCAAAGATACAAACTCAGTAGAATATATATATATATATATATATATATATATATATATATATATTTGGTCGAGAGGTTCTGGTGAAAGAATTTCCATTGAAAATTCTTAACGGTATATATTCAGCAACCTGGAACTTTCGCACCTACATGTGCTAGGAATTTCTTCTGGGATCCGTTTACATAGACGTCAACATCATCGTCCCACGGTATCAACCCGTGGTGCCGGTACGACCCCAATAAAGTGCCACCAGACACAAAGTAGGTGATATTGTTTTGCGTGCAAAGGTCGATGAACTTTTGAAAAATGTACAGAAACAATATTTCATCTGTTTGGCTAATAGTTGGTCTGAAAATCACAACCAGAGGAAATTTGTTGGCTGGCCCTTCCGAGCTGATTGGTCTTACAGCTGCGATTTTCATATGTTCAACTTTCACCGTGTGGTTAAGACGAAGTTCCTTGAAAACAGTGTTATTCGGTCGATTAGTGTAATCTTCTTCGATGTAAAGTTTACCGCTCAAAACAAAGCGTAATTTCAAGTGAATCGAGGCGCTCTTCTGTGTCAAATTGCGATTTAAAGAACGAAACAGAGAATACGTGGGGAAATCGTTAGTCAAGCAAACGCCGAGAAAAATGAAAACGAAAAGCGTGAAGTAAATACCTTTTTCATTCGTTTCATGGCAGAATTATTAAAATTTCAAGAAATTTATAATATAAATCTCAGCTGCCTGTTTAAATGTATGTATGTATGTATGTATGTCAGGTCATGTCATATGCTACTGGTACACTGTAACCCAGTACTACCTGCCTCATGGTCGGATCACCGGTGACTAAATTGGTTCCCCCACCAGACTTGTTTGGTGAGGAGGGTGGCTAGTCTCCCTGAAGGATTAAAAACAAGACCTTCCAAAGGGCGAATGAACCCTTTTTCGTGGTCAACGGCCAACTAGCACTGTGTATATTTGTGTGTATGCATGTGCATATTGGGGTGGAGAGGGCTCCGGTAAGCCGTGGTGAAGGCAACCTTTCTAGGAGAAGCAAATCTCTGATTTAAAAAACCATAAAGCGGGAGACCAGTACCCGCATTAAGCTGGTCTGCAGTTTAACTTGTTGCTGGCTATCTTGCTCTTGCTTGTTGCTGGATTTCAACATTTTGAACGGAGAGAGAGAGAGACTTAGCTGTCGTACAAGCTAAGGCTCTATACCATCATCTGTGTATAGATACTCCCTCAGGCATTTGTCTATAAAAATGGTAGTAGGACTAAAAAAAAAGTCATTTTTGGGCTCATAGACATTAAGTGTCTGAGGGAGTGGCACTCGTCTGACAAGACGTTGCAATCATCATGCCAGCCTAAAACTTTCGACACAGGCGACAGATTTTCACGGCAACGGTATAGTTTTGAAGCTCGATCCTTCGGAAGACAAATATCAAAAAATTGTCTGAAAACATTAATCCCTTCAACCTCAACTGGGCACTTTTCTACTAAGGGGAAGGAATCGCTTTTTTCGCCGATATTTTCTAAAGTCACCCCCTCTTTTCGATTGACTAGTCTTAATTTAAGCCTTCGTCACTTCCGGTTTTGCGATGCACGCAACGGCAAAGATGTCACGTGTTTGGGTTGGGGGCTCACGTTCTTTTCCTCCTTCGCGGTACGGGTTCGAGCCTGCCTGCCTAGTATCATTCCTTTTTTTAATAAAAAACTTTATTTTTTGTTCAGCACATCTCCAAACACCCGGGCAACGCCGGGCACCCAGGCTAGTAAACAATAAAATGACAAAACCGATTCTGTTTTTATTTGGGAGTCCCGCTTACCAAAGCTCGGAGGCAACTCAATGAGTCAATGAGTGTTAGTTAAATGGTGAGACAACACCGTGACGATCAGCAATGGCGAAACTTGGGTAGTATTTCATTATATAAGAAATTATTTACATAAAACTTGAAAACGAACATGTTATAGCCATCTGGAAAGCATCCCTACAGTATTGTGTTCCACAGACGGACAGATCTAAGAAAGAAACGCTGTTCGTTGAATTTTCATTTAGTTTTACGCACAGATGAAGAATGAAAGACATTGTTGACGGTTGTTGTAGGTGGACGAGTATTCCGTGAAACTTTTAAACGGCAAAAAAAAAGCAAGATTTTTTCAGTTCCATCTTGATGTAAATTGTACTTATCTAGTGGAATTATTATAGTTTTCACGACGTATTTTTTTCACAACACGAATATATATATATATATATATATATATATATATATATGTATATATATATTAAGTAATGTGATTTATAATTTAAAATTTAAAAATCAAATTTTAATTAAATTAAAAATCAGTTTCATAAGAAGGAACAACAAAATCAATTATCTGTACGATCGTTTCGGAAAACAATGCTTTTTATTGTGGTATACATCAAGTTATGTAGAATAATTATATATAGTTTTTTGGTAAGCAAGGTCTCCTCATCAGCAAATTTAGGAGGGTTTTTATTGAATTTAAAAGACACCATAAATAAACCTAGCATTAAAAGTAAGGCAGATGAATCTGAAAAATTGAAATAAAAGGTGTGTGTACACAGTTTCTAATACATCAATCCCTGATTATTTATGGTGTCTTTTAAATTCAATAAAAACCCTCCTAAATTTGCTGATGAGGAGACCTTGCTTACCAAAAAACTATATATAATTATTCTACATAACTTGATGTATACCACAATAAAAAGCACTGTTTTCCGAAACGATCGTACAGATAATTGATTTTGTTCTTGTTCCTTCTTATGAAACTGATTTTTAATTTAATTAAAATTTGATTTTTAAATTTTAAATTATAAATCACATTACTTAATATTGAATTAGCTCTAGGACTTTTAACTATTGAGCTTATTATATATCTAAATTCCAATGAGCACTTTCTATTTCCTGTATTTTAATTAAACTAGTAATTTCACTGTTACATTAAAATACACTCAGCTCTTTAGACTATTGTTCTAATCTCCTTTAAATTATATATATATATATATATATATATATATATATATATATATATATATATATATATATAAATTACTCAATCGACTGATCCAACATAATTCTCTTCAGATTAAACACATACCGCATTTGAAAGTTTTTCAAATATGCTTAGGTTAATCGTTAACATCTTCAAAAATATTTTTCAGGTTGAGGTTATCGAAAGTCGCTTTCTAGGATTTCCCTGGAATTGAAACGCTGTTGAACACGATTGTTGCTTGAGAACAGGGCTCAATAATAAATACACCCAAGAGAAGTTGTAAATGTGTAAACTTACACAGGCGTTTACACATGGGACCCACTCAGGGATTCTATGCAGTGTACGTTGCAAAAGTAACTTGAGCATTTATTTCCTCATTCTCCTTTCACGGCTGTTAATCTCGCACGTGATCGTCCTCTTTAACATCGTTTCTCTCCTTTTTATAGTATTTTTCCGAGTATATATTCTGATGCTACATTTCACCTTTTCTGGCCTTGATCAGTGGAGGAGAAATCCTTCTAGATTGAGGCAATTTTAATTTTTGTTCCTATCCAGAGTGCCCCTTTTTGGGGAGCTGGATTTTTCTCAGGTGAAAAACCGACCTTGTGTCTACCCCTGCCCTCGCGAGGGGGCAAGTAAATAGGAACATTATAACCGGTTTCTTTTTTCCAGTAGGCAAGCACTTTTCGTTAGTCTGATTAAAAATTGTATATCCTCAGCTATAATCAGATCCTTGGTTCTTTCCTGCGTTTCGCGAAGACAGTATTGTTAGCACCTCCTTATTGATTTATCTGCTTTATTTAGATGCTCTCATCAATGTCTGTTCCCAATTTACGCACGCAATAATTGCGTGCGTAAAGTCTATAAATTATAATAAGCCACACGCAGTGATTGCGTGCATAGAGTCCTAGAGGACGCGCACGATAAAAGCTATCAGCACGTAAATAAATGAAATAAGAAATAGACCCCCCCCCCGAAATAATTGAAACACGTTTAAAGTGTCTGATTCTTTCGCCGATAGTAGAGCACACGGGGCCGTACAAAGTGGAATTTTGAAGTATCTATATTTTATACTAGTTGCCATTTTAAAATGTGTCCTGTATAAATATATCTATTATGTATCACCGTAGAAGTATGACACCGTTCAAAGAAGCATTAGAATTTTAAGAGTTTTAAGATGGATGTCAAATCACCAAAAACTGGGATTCCACTGATAGGCGATCGATTGTCCAATTCATCAGCGAAAGAAAATAATCAATATTATCTCGCCTGTTTTAAAACCTAAAATATAAACAAACATATACGAAAAAAAATCACTCATTTGTTTATTAACTACAAAATCACCATTTGTATATTAAACACAAAGAATGGTGGCTCATTCCTGTCTAAAAGTAAACAAAGAGAGGTTAAATATAGGTCGGGCAGACATTTGTCCGATAAAACTACACCATTGGATGGTGTAAAAAAGAGAGGAAATAATGAAGAATCTGATTGGTTCGCGAGCAAGTTTAATACCATACGTATATATAAAAACACGTGGTAACATTGATTCCATCCATTACCTTTACGAGCCCACACGAGGATGAAACAGAAACATTCTGTGTAGCTTAATTTTCATAACTTCTCTCTCTCCACAAATTTTTCGATAAAACAAACAAACAAAACAAATTAAACATTAAAAATATAGGAAAAAAGTCAGTACAAATATATTTTATACCTTAAGTTTAGGTTCCATCATTAGTCACGCGAAATATAACAGTAAAAGTCTTACTTTTGGCTTGAAATATTATGTAAAAGACTTATATAAGTGTGTATACATCCATAAAAATTATCGCATTTAAGCAGATAACACCTAAAACAATTAACTTCCAGTATTTATGAACGGCCATAATTGACAACTGTTCCTTGTTGATAACAATTTATTAATATTTAATATCATAATTTGTAGCCCGAAAAAAGTAATATAACAATTATTTTTATTAAAATCCTCTTTATTCTAGTAAATATTAGTTAATTCCTAAAACTAAGCATTATTTAAATTTGAACTAAATCCTTGAATTAACTTTATCGGAAACTTATTCCCAATTCAAAAATTTTGTATGGAATCATAAACTAAAAGCCACTTAAAAACTATTCTTAAATTATTACTAGTAAGATTGTCTGTTTATTCATAAGTGTTTAGAGTAAACCTTCCATGTTTTTTTTTTCATGGAACCTGAAAAATTCACTCATTAAAAAATATAAAATGTTTTGAAAATATTTTTGAAAATATTTTGAAATTTTACAGACGAAAATTTTGAAAATGTAAATAATACATAGTAACTTTTTTACGCAAAACTTAAATAATTTTAAAATATTTTTCAACTCTTTTTCAGAAAAATCGTATAAATCGGCAACGATTACGACCAAAAATTAAATATATTGTATTTCATTATTCCAATATATTATAATATGTAAAGAAAACTAAGATATAAAAAAAACTTCTGATTAGATCGCGTTAGGAGGGAAGAGCATGGTACGAGCATTTTTTGTATATTATTTTATTTCAGTTCATATAATTCATTAAAAAAAAAAAGTTTGTAAAAAATTAACGAAATTGATCAATTATTTTATTTTTGAGAGCATTTTAAAAATCGCGTTGTTTACATTGTTTCCGTCAAAATACCATTCTAAGAACATTCGGTTTCATTTTCTATAGAACATTCGGTTTCATTTTCCATTTTTAGCTTTTGGGGGAATTTTTTGAAAATCCACCGGTTTTAAGTGGAGTAAAAATATGTGATTTTCATTATAAGAACACAGCAAAAATTACGATGAATCAATTTTATTTTGCCTTTATTAGTGTTATACCAATATATATATGATTTAATAATAAAATAATAAGATAGTTTGCTTGAATACACATATATATGTAAGAGTATGAGAAGGCTATAGCAATGCAGGAAACCGGGTGTTGAATTGATGTCACGTATGAAGAAAATAGATAAACAAACGAAGGTCATGCAGGTTTTTTAAAAAAAAATTATCTTCGTATATCTATTTATTTTCCCCAAACAATCTATACATCTATAAAAGTGAAATTGTGTGTGTGTGTGTGTGTGTGTGTGTGTGTGTGTGTGTGTGTGTGTGTGTGTGTGTGTGTGTGTGTGTGCACGCATTTTCCTACCAATGTCTCTGTCTGGAAGGACATGACGACGACAGACGCGGACACTGAAACAGATGTGGGCGAGGATAAAATATGACTTTTAATTTAGAAGTTAACTCTATGAGTAAATTAGAAAGATGCCCGTCTCAAAACAGGTAAAATTAACTTCGCAAACAAAGAAGGTTTGTGCAAATTTGATGCCTATTTATGAAAGTAAAAATCAAGATACATAAATCTGGGAAGAATTCTTTTGTTTCTATCTAGAGAAAAACTAAAGGTAAACAATAAAGACAAAATGAGCCTCCAGATGGGAAATTGAAGGAAATGAATGAAGCAGCTGAGAGTGTCCCAAACTGTCCGCACTCTCATTTTTTTTTTACCAGTTTCCTTGTTTTTCTTTTCTCTTCGTGCTTGTTGTATCGTCCTGATTAATAAGCCCATTTCCTTTTACACCCATTATTATTAAATTCTGTGCTCCATCTCTTACCGCCTTTTTGCAACTTAGAAGGCTATAGAAATGAAACAACGAGATGGCTGTGTGTTCAAACTACGTCGGGTTTACCAAAATATAGAAATGGGAGACAACGAGATGGTGTTTCATTCTATATTAATAAACAACTTTATTTGTCATTTTCGTTAGTAGCGTTAATAGAAGAGTACAAGAGAGAAACGGGTTAATAGGTTGAAGTGCTCTTGTATAAAGAGAGAATTAATATATTGCTGGCTTGTTAAAAAAAGAACTGTTCAGTTCCGTTTACACGTGCTTATATGTAATAGCCGTCGGTACGAAGAAAGCCAGTTAACAGAGAAAGAAAGAGTAAAGACTTCAGTGTGTTTATGTATGTAGGAGCGTGCGTCCGATAGTAGAGACAGGGCAAAGGGTTAGTGTCTTGTCGTAAAAAAAAGAGTAGGTGTGTGTGTTCTTTAGCTTGACAAAGAATGTTCGTTTGGGTACAGCACGGGGAAATAAATGTGAGTTTGAGGAGAGTCGTAGCTAGCTCGTAGTACTCACGTTCAGCCTGGGGCCTAAGCCCCAGGCGAAGTCTGCTCCCAGGCAGGGTCAGGTGTAAAAAGAGTTAATTGTTTCAGATTTCGCCTTTTATATACTCTTTCACGTGATAGAGAGCTGGCTTGTGATTGGACTAGCTAGGGAGAAAATGGATTTCAAATCTCGTCGAGAGAAGTAGCTCCTGCATGTGATGTAGCGGGTGTCGGCTGCTACAAGGCTATCAGAATGCAACACATAGAAAGTTGTCGATGTTGAGAAAAAAAAACAAAAGCAAAAAAAAAAAAATGATTTTCAATAAATCTCTCACTTACCCTGTCGCTATCTCTCCTTTTTTTTTCTCTCTATATATAAATAAGTAAGAACAAATAATTAATAAAACATGTTAAAAACACTTTAAGAAGAGTTAAAAAAACATATTTAATTTTCCAAAAGGAAACACAAATTAAGTAGATTGTCCTTAATCCGCAGAGGTTTAAAAATACTTTCCTTCTCATCAGAGGGTAGGAATTAGTAAAATACAGAATCGGATTTTGCTTGCAAAGTATTTAATGAAACTAAAAGTAAGCCATAGATCTTACTTGGTAAAAAAAATAGTGAAGCAGAGGGAATGGGGAAAAAAGAAAATTGGTTTCACGTGAACGGATGGCCTGGTGAAGAGCAGAATATCCAATAACGGTAAAATCCAAGAAAGTTAGTTAAAGTTTCGTAAAAGTTCAAGTAAAAATCCAAAGGAATCGCGTTACTGGAAGATATTTCAATGTAGTTCAAAAGGCAGAATAATAAATTCACAAACGGGTACTGGGAAAAAGAGTGAGTTCAATATATTATTATTAAAAGAAAGATAAATTGTGCAGAGAATTAAGAAATTGAGAGATTTCAAAACGATACTGCCGAGGCCGAATTTAAAAAATATGAATAAAGAAATAGAAACAACGAGCGATAAGTTTTTAATATTTATGATATACTTTAAGTTTGCTATTTTGGATTACCTTGATAAACTTAATTATAATTCTTATTTCATTTAAATAAATATATATTTATTTTTATCAATAATAAATCTTACCTGAAAATCAAAATACTACATAGTGTTTTAATGTATGTAACCGTGTTCCATAATATATTTCAAGGAAAATCGTCTTTCTCAAATGGTGGGAGTTTCTTAATCTCTTAAAAAGCGTGTGGACTGGACTGTTACTAAAACCTATGTCTGGAATTCAAATTTCAATAATGATCAAAATCCATACGATTCTAGGGAATGTCTAAAATTTAAGGCTTAAGCTTAAGGGGTGTTAAGAAGAAATTGAAATAAAGAGAATCTTGCTTACTTGGTTCACATCAAAGTTGATGGAAATCTGAAAAATTTAAATTTCCAAATGAAAAGTTAACTTATTTAAAATATTTTAAAAATGAAATTTAGACAATATTTATTAATTCATATCTAATACCTATTGTTAAAATGTTACAAAAATTGGATGTATCCGAATTCTTTACAAAGTTCTTCCGACTCTTCTTTGCATCCTTTACATAAAACTAAATTAAACTAAATACAGTTCACTTTTCTCACACTTACGCCTAGCAGAACTGTTCCAGAATTAATAATGATCAGTTAATTAGTTTAGTAGTATACGCAAACATATAAAAATGACATGCACATATCTAACTTTATATAGAGATGGTTACATGAGGATCAGAGAGCGGAGAAGTTCCTTAGTATGTAATATTGTCTTTGTAGAGTTTTTTTTTGTAAGCTTTGTCTTCAATTGATAAAATAATTATGTTTTATAGAATAACTAGCAGACTGACCGGCGTTACCCGGTTGTAAAATATGCATATAGAAACTGAGACATGTGTATGTGACTATTATTTTTTTTTAAATAGTTCACTTCCTGTAAGTTAAAAAAAAATAGTTCACTTCCTATAAGTTAAAAAAAGAAGAAGAAAATACTCGAGCTGAGATCAAAACTAAAACTTAAAGACAGTGAGTCAAGTACGGTAACCATTACTCCGGCTTGAAACGATTTTTAAAAAGTGTTTTCAAATCTACTTATTTTTAACATAATGAAGCTGTCATGTGAACCATTCATACATGCACATTCGTGAAACGGTTAGCAAACAGTTAAAAACCCGACAACCCCCACGTACCAATTTTTCAGTTTTGACCTCTTTAGTAGCCCGTTTTTTTTTTCGGATAAAAACCGATTTAAAAGTTTTACATATGTCTGAATATCCTATATACCAAATTTCAAGTCTATAGATAAAAAATCTGTTGGGTATAAAGGTTGTGAATTGTCCTCACGCACATTCCAACTTTAATAGATATATAGATTTCTACACTTCTGCAGTTTAAGTATACCAATATAGTCGCTACTTAGCGTGATAAAAACGTGAAGATATAATGCTTGACCTAATGAAACGATAAAAAGGATCAGTCTGATCTAATAGCAGCACGGTAAAAGAAAGGAAAAGAAAATAAGGAAGCAGCCATTTTAAAACATGTACTTTAATGCTGATCAAATGGTCATGTTTCACAATAAAAACAACAAAACAAATAAAACACTGTTAACATAGACGCAACTTCTCTGTTAATGTATATATGTAATACAATTCTTCCTAACATTGAAATTAATTGTTAAACTCGTCGAGGACACCAGTAATTTAAGTGTGAGGAAAGAGAATTATTCTTTATCCATTTAAGCATTTATGTATCCATGACACGCAAACACTGGATGTACATAACAAAAGATAATGACATGTTGCAGAGGGTCGAGAGGCGTGTGAAGGTGCCAATCGACCGTACAACTACTAAAGTAGACAATAGGCAAAGAAAGTGACGCCGATATAAAAAAAAGGATGACAAACACAGGTGATCGGTTAAAGACGATGTGAATCGTTCTGTTTTTTTTTTTACCAAGAAAAAGGGTAAAATGAACGTCAAATGGATTCAGATTCAGCCAGAGCGAGAACTAGTATCTTGCGGGGTTGAGATTCTTGGGTATGTTAGGTAGGAACCGGTAGCTGGACGTCAGTGGGCACTGGAATAGGTAGGTGGACGTCACTGTGCACTGGTACGGGTAGCTGGGCGTCAGTGTGCACTGGAGTAGGTACTTAAACGTCAATTGACACTGGAACAAGGAGGTAAACGATCCATGGGCACTGATATGGATAGCTGGAGGTCAGTGGGCAATTGTACAGGTATCTGGAGGTCGGTGGGCGCTGAAATATGAGTAGCAAGACGTCATTAGGCACCGGAATAGGTAACTGGACATCAAGGGTTCTGGGAGCTGCAGGAGAAAGATGGAGGCGCTGGGTTGTTGTAGGGGTATTTGAGGGGGGTACTGGCAGCTCCAGGAGTTAACAGGGAGCTACGGGAGTGAGCTGGGGTCACTGGCAGCTGCAGGAGTAAGTAGAAGAACTAAGAGTGAGCCGAAGTTGAAGCAGGTTTAGGAATTCAGGAACTAAAGTGGCAGGCTGAAAGGGGAAGATCCAGGACGTAGGCAGCAGTAAAGAGTGGGGCGTGCATCACGTTCTGCTGTCCCTGGTACCCACGGTGACAACATCGACGTAGGACGTAAATCAAGACGAGAGTGCTTCTAGGTCCCGAGCTGAACTGAGGGTTTGCTGTGAAAACTGATGACCTTATTGAGAGCTGTTCATACAGGCTATATAACCGATGATGGTGTCGTTAAACAATAAATGATGGTGTCGTTAAACAATAAATGACTTTAATTAATTTTACACCATATTACTTACAGTTAAAAGTGTCTTCAGTGTTTATTAACTGTATTTTGTTTTAATGTAGGTTCGAAATAATAACCCTTTGTTTTGGCTTAGTTTGTGAAAGATGAATTTTTTGTGTTTTTCTTTGTTGTTTGAAAACAGTCGTTGCTATTTTAAGCACACGAGGTTGTGGTGTATTTCCAGGAGTATGAAGTTTCATGGTTGTCTCTGCCGGTCAGTATAGTGGGAGTGGTGCGCTGGTGCACCACTACAGACGAAACAATAGATTAAATAATGCCGAAAATACAAGTGGTATTGTAGGTCTATTCCCAACATGTGGGTAAAGGACAATAGCTGAATCTTTAGAAAGCGACTTCCAATTTGGAGCAAAAATAGATTATCGCATTTTATGTTACCAAGATATAACCCCTTTTCATAAACAACTACAAGAAACTTTTCTAACAACTGATCGTCATGACTGATAGCAGGAGTCTAACGCTCAAACTCCTTGTACTGACATCCACTGGCTAAGTACATAGCAAATGTTGTTAACTCTGCAGGCTCCATCTAACAGGTTAGAAAACTACTTGCATTTATCTCTATCCTATATTTCTATAAAGTCACGATTCGCCCATGCATGGAGTATTATTGCCGCACCTTTGCTGATGCATGGAGCACTAACCTCTCTCTCTTGTAAATGCTAGAAAATAGAATTTCTACCAACTTACACACTGTTTGCGAAACTCCAGCCCCTGTCACATCCTTGCAGAGTTGTATTGCTGTGCCTGTTTGACAAATACTTTTACGGAATGAACTTTGATGCACATGTAACCTTCCCAATGTAAATACTCCCAACCCATCCGTACAAGAGCAAAATCACACCCCTTTATTCTAAAGTTAACTAGAGGCCTAAAGAATTTTTACTCTGATAACTTCTTTCCTCAGACACTTTAGAATTCCTTCCATATTCCCTGCTTCCTTTATCGCCTGTGCAAACATGTAGAGATTTAAATGTATTATGAACAAACATCTAGCTGTTCAGCTCTTCACAACACACAAAATCTGACCCCTATCACAGTAGCCCCTTACACTTGAGTGGCAATATGCCTTGTTTCGGATGAATAAAAGTAAAAAACAAAAACAAGACTAAGAATAAATATGATAAATTTCCATGTGTAGTATTATTGTAGCATGCAGGGGCAACGCCGAAGGTGTGCTAGCCGACAATTATTCAAGTCCAAAAGTTTTGTCAGCAAAAACATGTTTTCAAATAATCAAAATATTTAAAATAAATATTTATTTACAATAATTTAGAAATTTTACTTTAAAATTGTTATCATAACAGTTGAGTTGACAATTTAGAATAATGGCATGTAAAAACATCAAGTGATTATTTTAGTGACGTATTCTAATAAGGTAACAAGATAGCTTGAAAGACACGTATCAGTTAGTCAAGAGTTGGGAGTCAGAGAGAGCAAACACTGTCGATAAACAGCGGGAAAAAGACAGTCTCAAGGCAGTAATGGCTTCAAGTAAGAGAAAATGTCCAAAGTAAAAAGCTAGGACTAGCGTTACAACTTTCCAATGGGGAAACATGTAGAATAAAGCTGCTGTAAATACGACCAAGGCTTCGAGTTGTACGAATCTTCATTTGCAGCTTTTCCGATACATGTTTCATTTAGTTCTTGCTTGTTTTTCTTGAAATCTATTTTTTCTTTTTGGTGAGCTAATGTTCAAACGTTCTGTTCAAGTGTAAAAAGAAATAGTCGCGAACGTCTTCCACTTCTATGAGTCGTCTTTAGGCAAGTGATGAATAAAAAACAACGTTTGTGAATTTATTGTAAAGTCGATTAAAATCGTTTAAAAGCATTAAAAGCACTTAAGCCCCTTCATAGTGAGCCTGATTGATAGTTCAGTAGATAGTATTGATTTCGCTTGAAATTCAATATTTCAATTTTCGAATTTCGCTACAATTCTTGGCCTTTTGGTCAAGTCGGGACAAGATCAAAGTGTAGTATTTGACCTTCGGGTGGGATCAAAGTGTAGTATCTGTTCCGACAGATACTGCAAGCAAAGACCAGATGTGGGGGCAACCCCACATACCTGACCTTTAACCAGCTCCCATTTCCCACCTCTCGGGAGCTGGTCCCCTTTTTCCCTTCCCCCTCCCTTCACTCCTCACATTAAAAATTGGCCTTGTGCCTAATTTGCTCGGTGGGGGAGCAAATAAATACCATGAATAAAAGATTTAATATCTCAAAGTGTAGTATCTGTTCTCTGATACATACACAGCGATAGGCAGTGTTGTTCTGGTGACACATTCTCGTGCCCGGCGAGCTTGTTGGGTAGCGTTCTGTCCGCACCCCCACTTGGTCTGTCTTTCTCTGCTCTCCCCCCTCCCCCACGGGGGGGGATCCGAGCTGATAACTTACGACCTTCCCGCGAGGGAGGGTCGGAAACACTTTCTCTCTTCCCTCCACTAACTTCCCACTCCCTCTCTCAGTTCTATCTCCCCTCTTGCCGCCTTTGGCGCCACTTCTTTTTGGCGCCAAAGTCGGCTCCCACTTTGGACGCCGACTCCACGTCACTCATTTTGGTGAATTATACAGGGAAGAGAGAGCTTTTTTCAAAAATGGACACCCCCAGCCCGGGGACCACCAATACCGATACCCCCAGCCAGGGGGCTACCACAAGAAAAACTGCTCCCCAAGAGGACGACTCCCCAACAGGGGAAGCAAAAAGCAACGGGGCATACCGCCCGGACACTAAACCGAAGGACGCCCCCCAGAAGGGAGAAAACTCACCAGCAGCTCCCCAAGAGGGCGACTCCCCACAAAGGGGAGAAAAAACAATGTTGGACAGGGCATCCCGCTCTGACAACAAAAATCAAGAGGCAGTAGCCCCAAAGGACGATAAGAGAGACAGTGCTCCCCAGGAGGGCTACTGCCCCAAAAGGGGAGCAAATCAAGAAAACGAGGGGGCATACAGCCTAGACCTCCCCAAAACAAAAGGGGCAAAAGCTCCCAAGGACAATAAAGAGGACAATGCTCCCCAGGAGGCCGACTCCCCAAAAAGGGAAGTATTTCCTGGAAGAAGTATAGAGCAGGGAGAGTCGGTCCCAAAGGAAAGCGGAAAGGGAAATGCCCCTCAAAATAGCAACCCTTCCGCCAAGGAACAGCAAAAACAGTCCAACCTCACCAAAGATCCAACACCAACAAGAGGGTCGGCATGGGGGAAGACTGTAGAGAAGCAACTGTCCCCTCAAGAGTATAGAGACTTGTACTTGACCAAGTACAGACAATACATAGAGGGGGCAGAAATTAAACCAGTGCCAGGCGCTTGGGAGGCAATCGAAGACAGAGTGCTCTCCCTCATCATCTCAGATATGCCGGAAAACCGCCTCCTAGGGATGAAAAAGGAAGACATGGCAGGGCTCCTACACAAGCTAAACATCCCGGTATTATACCTGTACCAGAGGAGCTACGCCATGTGGGACATCCTCCTACCCACCAAGGAAGATGCGGAGAGACTCTCCCTACAGGAAATTAAGTATGGGAGAATAAAACTAAAGCCCGAATACCAGGGCAGGACAAGGACCCGGGTGCAGGTATTCAATGTACCTATGCAAATATCAGCAGAAATCCTGGGATCCTTCTTCACACAGTTCGGCGAGGTGGAAAAAATAACCCCAGTGCGGTCGAAAACCGGCATGCACTTGGGCAGCTACACTGTGGCCATGAGGCTAAAGAAAGAAGGCTTCCAGGCGATACCAGCACAGCTGATATTTAAGGAGGCAACTATGACAGTAGTAGTGGAGGGGCGTCGTCCGCACTGCTGGTTCTGCCAAAAACAGGGTCACATGGCCAAGAGCTGCCCTCAAAGGTCAACTCCTACTCAAGTGACACTAAATGCGGTCCCAACCTCTGAGACAGCACCAGTGTCCAAACAGGCTGTCACAACTCCTGCAACCGAAGCACCAACCCCAGCACCGAGGAAACCCAAAACTGTGCAGGAGGCCAAAGGGGAGGAATGGATCACGGTAATGAGGCGGAAATGGAAGCCCACAATCCCATCTGCCACCGTCCCACAACCAACCCAACAACTGAGGCAGCAACAACAACAGCAGCCTCCACAACAGCCGCAGCAACAGCCATGGCAGCAGACACAGCAGCAGCAGCCAAACCAGCCATTGAACCAGCCGCAGCAACAACATCAGCTGCCGCGGCCAATGCCACAACCAATGCCACGAAAACAGCGGCAACAACAAAAACAGCAGCAGCAGCAACAGCCAGAACAGCAGCAGCAGCAACAAAAACGGCTGCAGCAACCAGAAAAGCAACACCACCAACCGGAGAAACAACAACTAGAGGAGCAGCAACAACCAACGGTCCCCACACCAATTGAGACGGGGATCAAGCGAAGAAAACACTGCTCCTCTGAGGATGAATCTGCTAGTGAGAGGGAGAGGAACTCAACCTCACCACTCCCCGGTTCATTCAAAAGAATAAAAAAGAAAAGGAAAGGGGAAGAAAAGGCAGCCCCCACTCCCTGTGAGCATACACCACCTCTAACAACAACACAACCCACTTCCACCCCCATACCACATACTGCACCAACACTAGACACCGCACTAACACCAACACCAACATCAGACACCGCACCAACACCAGACACTGCACCAACACCAGAAACTGCACCAACACCAACACCAGACACCGCACCAACACCAACACCAGACACCACACCAACACCAGACACCGCACCAACACCAACACCAACACCAGACACCACACCAACACCAGACACCGCACCAACACCAACACCAGACACCACACAGACACTCGTCCCCACACCAATGCAAATTGAGCCGCGATCCCAGAAAGAAAAGAATGAACCCGGGAGGGGGAGAGACCCTTCAGATTCTCCCACTTACGGACTCACTCCAACAGGGACTCTCGCCCTCGAAACGAGAGAGGAACTTTGTTTTGTAGACCCCCTGTCTGTGGCAATGGGCTTACCACACCGGCAGAGAAAAAATTTAAAACCTCTGCTGGACTTCCAACAGATAGGGGGAAAAGACATTAATGTCCCCTCTAATTTCCCGGACGCCCCACGGCTAACAACTTTCGTCAGGCTTCCTGAGGCCTGCAAAACCAACGTGTGGACAATGCTGATAGCCGCTGAAGGGGTTGGTCCGGGAATTGAACTGATTAGGAAAAATGACCCTTCCCTTGAGGAACTCGCAAAACAATGCAAGGGAAGGGTCCCAGTGTTGGTCCATCCGTCACTCTATAGGGCCCTTAAATTGACTTACCCTTTGGATGTCGGCGGCATTGTGAGAGAAGGTCAGGACATGAAAAACCTGACCACCTTGAGCATTGCACACAACGTCGGTGTCCTTTCCCCGGCTGACTTCGGAGCTGAGTGTAACACACCTTAAGGTAGGTACCATGGCTTTGAATTTGGCTAGTCTGAATGCGAGGGGCTTGAGATCATCGGGCCGGGCGGCTCGCCTCCGGCACGACCTCTTGTCCCTGGGAGTGGATGTTGCTGCGATTCAGGAGACGCATTTCGTTTCCTCTGTGGACTGTCAGGTGCTGGCCCGAGACTTTGAGGTTTTCTCAGCATATGGCAGCCCGCGGGGGAAGGGAGTTTCCGTGTTGATTAAACGTACCCTGTCGGCGACGGTCGACGTTGTCCATAGAGATGCGGTGGGTAGGCTGGTTGTGGCCGATGTTGCCGTAAAAGATTCTGTGGTTCGGGTGATTGCGGTTCATGCGCCCAGCACCGCTCGTGAGAGGGTCTCATTCTTCAGTCAGCTTGACGCGTTTGTAGATTGTCGGAAGCGGGTAGTGCTAATGGGGGATTGGAATTCCATCTTAGACCCCGACATAGATAAGGTAGGAGGCGGAGCTAGAGGGTCGGAGAGGTGCGAGTCCAGCCTGGCTGATCTGATGGCTAGATGCGGTCTGGTCGACAGGTTTCGGTTCGAGCATCCAGGGCAGGAGATGTGGACGTGGACCAATAGTGTTTCCTCCTATCCAAATACTTATTTGGACAGGATGTTAGTTAGGAGAGGCGAAGTAGACTTCTTATCTTGTCCCACGTTCACTTGGCTAGGCCAGACGGACCATAAATTAGTTATGGCCCGGCTGAAGCTAGGAAATAGGCCTAAGTTAGCGGGGTACTGGAAGTTAAACACCTCCCTTCTGGAGATACAAGACTTTCAAGATCAGTTAAGAGAATTGATTAAAAAGGCACTAGTGGGGGCGGTTACCGGGAGTAAGTGGTGGTTAGGTCTCAAAGCCAAGATCAGAAGCTTCTCCGTCAAGTATGCCCAGCGCCTCGCACTAGATAAGGCCAAGACGAAGAAGAAGCTAGAGCAGAAACTAGCCCAGGCTACGGGGGAGGGTGATAGGGTTAGTCAGGAACTAGCTAAGCAGGACCTTCTACGCGAGACTAGCGAGCGTTACGAAGGCTAAGTAGTTAGAGCTAGGCTTAGAAAGATAGGCAACGAAGCAGTCAATTCTGATGCAGACGTGCGCCGTGAGGTTTCTAGGCGTGGCTCGGACAAATACATTGCAAAAATCAAACATCCGAATGGACGCACCCTGGAATCGACTCGGGAGATCTGCGAGGGGTTTCGAGAACATTTCGAGGAGCGTTTTACGCAGCAGCCCGATCTTCCGGTCCTTGAGTTTAGCGACTATTTGGCCGACTCTCCCCGCCTCAAGGGGGCTAGAGCGGCTGGTTGCGAGGGCCGGGTGACGGAGCAGGAGGTCTTTACTGCGCTGAAGCAGGTCAGCTGTGACAGATCGCCAGGACTTGATGGTCTGCCATACGAACTGTACTTGAGGCTGTCGCCCATGTTTCTGCCTCTTCTGACGGATATGTTCAACCATTGGTTTGCTCAGGGATCCATCCCAGGGCAGGTGACCAAGGGAGTGATCACATTGCTGAAGAAAGGTGACGGGCATGGAGGGGAAGAGTTAGACGACTACAGGCCCATAACTCTGCTAAACACAGAGTTGAAGATTTTGGCCAAGGTCCTGTCGAATCGGCTGCAGGTTGTTATCGACGAGTTGGTTGAACCGGAACAGAACTACGCTGTGAAGGGGAGATCGATTCAGAACAACTTGCACCTGATCCGCATGATCCTAGAGGGGGGAATAGATGACGACACGGAAGCCGCGCTGATAAACTTAGATCAGTCCAAAGCTTTCGATAGGGTCGACCATCGTTTCCTGGCATCTGTCTTAGAGGCCGCCGGTTTTAAACCGGACTTTTGCAAGTGGATCTCCATAATGTATCGACAGCACATGGCTGTCGTGCAAGTGAACAGAAAGCGGTCGAAACCCTTTGTTATCTCTCGGTCGGTTCGTCAGGGTTGTCCGCTGTCGCCCCTGCTTTATGTCCTGGCTTTGGAGCCTCTTCTCCGCAAGCTGAGACATGGGGAGGCAAATTCGGCCCTGCGCGGAATGGCTCTGCCTGGCGGCTCAGCTGCCAAGGTATCCGCGTTCGCCGATGATATCACGATCTTCGTGTCGGGCTTCAGAGACATTGAGGTCGTGTCGGAGGCACTCACACAGTACGAAAGAATTACAGGGGCCAAGATAAACCGCAACAAGTCGGTAGGACTGCGGTTGGGCACATGGAGTGGCAACGCAAACCTCCCTGCGCCCTTCAGCTGGACAGATGGCCCGGTCCGGATCCTCGGCGTGTGGTTCGGACCGGGTCTCCAGCTTGACAAGAATTGGTTGGAGGTACGGTCAAAGGTGGAGGCTGCAGTCAATTCGTGGCTTCCTAGGAAACTTTCCTTAAAGGGTAGAGCTGAGGCGTGCGCCACTTACGTCTTTCCTCTCATCCTTTACCGACTGGCCGTACTTCCCCTGCCTGCACAACACCTAAAAGCTCTTGTCGAACTCTTGTCCTCGCTCCTTTGGGACAGAGGAAGACACTGGGTGAGCAGACAGGTCTGTATTCAACGTCCGTGTGAGGGAGGCTTGGGAATGCTGGACTTGAAGTGTCATCGAGATGCTGAGAGGCTGGCCTTCCTGAGCCACTATATGCAGGAGGACCAACCGTGGCACCCCGTGGTTACTGCCGCCTTCCCCGACCTCGTTCTCGACCCTTCCATCGAGAGCCGTCGCAGGCTGCGGGGAGAATCTGCCTACATGAAAGAGTGCCGAGCCGCGCTAAAACGACTACCAAGGTCCAGTGACCTTGTGACTGCTACCCGTAGGGAACTCCACAGGGATCTAGTGAAGGGGGCCGCTGACGACCCGCTATGCGCGCATTTGGGGTGGCAGCAGAGTGAGATCCGCTCCGCGTGGAGCTGGGCGCCAGGTTCGAGTCATCTGAACAATTCGGAGTTCTCTCTGACCTGGCGATTGGCCCGAAATGCACTTCCACTCAACAACATACAATGCAGTTCTGGGTTTCTGGAGTCGCCTGATTGTCCCCGTTGTGGGACAACGGCTGTGGAAACTACGGATCACGCTTTCTTCGATTGCCGCGAACTCCGCCAGTACTGGTCGTATGTCAGTGGGGTGACGGCTCGCATCGATCCTGAGCATCCTCGCCCAATTACTGTATCCAATGTTGTGGACAACGTGAGGCCGCCGTGGGACCGGGAAAGACAAATGGTCTACGTTACGATTCTGGCCGTGGCGAGAATGGTGATTTGGACGTCGCGTCTGCAAGGTTGCCGGGGGGTGTTGTCTTTTTCTGATCAAGATCTGATCGCGTTCTTTAAACACCAACTACGGGTGAAGATCAGATGTGATAGAAGAAGGCTGCATCGCGCGGCATTTGACAGAAGATGGATACATGTGGCAAGTCTGTGTGTACGAAGAGGAGCCAAATTTGAATACGTGTTCCCCGCCTAGGTGTGGAACGCGCAGTTCTGTAAAGTTAAATTAAACAAGTAGTCTCTCAGCTAGCTGAGTGTGTGTTCCATCCCTCCCCGATTAGGAAGCCTCCAAGATCCCCATCCCCTCTTACCTGCAATTTTTGTTTTCACCCCTTCCTCTAAATTTTACCCATCTTGGAGAAAAAGAAATACAAACTAACCTCCATCCCTTACCCACAAAATTTTCTTTTCTCCATTCACCCCCATCTAGAGGGCATCCCCACCTAGAGACTGACCCGCAGAAGCGAGGTTCCTTTTACAAACCTAGTGGAACGGGCAGTCTATCAACTAGACGGGGTTGGGAGGGTCCTACTAATCACCTTTTGTTTTTTCTTCCCCCTCCCTCGACACAAATGAATTATTGTTACCATTTTATTGTTATCTTTTTTGTTTTTACACGTCAATAAAAAATGTTTTAAAAATTGGGAGTTACTAGGACGTCCCCCAATATGAAAGGGTGAATGCGGTATTATGGTGAAAGAAGATACTAGCTGGGAGAAACTTTTGACTTTGTTTAGTTCTGGAGTGACAAGGATGACCAACGACCCCCAAAATCCCCCCTTTTTAGTTGGCCATGTGCCTAAGTTTTTTGTTCATCGTTGATTTTTTTTTCTCTATTTTTTTAACATGAATAAAAGATTTAATATCTCAAAGTGTAGTATCTGTTCCGGCAGATACTGCAAGCTATGACTAGCTATGACTAGCTAAGACCAGATGTGGGGGCAACCCCACAGGCCTGACCTTTAACCAGCTCCCATTTCCCACCTCTCGGGAGCTGGTCCCCTTTTTCCCTTCCCCCTCCCTTCACTCCTCACATTAAAAATCGGCCTTGTGCCTAATTTGCTCGGTGGGGGAGCAAATAAATACCATCTGTTCCGGCAGATACTGCAAGCTATGACTAGCTATGACTAGCAAAGACCAGATGTGGGGGCAACCCCACATGCCCGACCTTTAACCAGCTCCCATTTCCCACCTCTCGGGAGCTGGTCCCCCCCTTTCCCTTCCCCCTCCCTTCACTCCTCACATTAAAAATTGGCCTTGTGCCTAATTTGCTCGGTGGGGGAGCAAATAAATACCATCTGTTCTTCAGATGCTGCACTTCATTTTCTTGTTCTCATTCGGTGGAGGAGAAATCCTTCACGACTGAGACAATTTTTATTTTTGTACCTTTTCTCCACGTTAAAAAACGACCCTGGTGTCTAACTCTGTCCCGTGGGGAGGCATAGTAAATAGGTACAATAATGAAAAAGAACGTATAGTGATTCTAGAAAAACAAAAACTCGTATGAAGCAAAAAAAGAATACTTACTTTGGTACATTAGACATGCTTGGGGTAAGGTGTACGTTAATGTGTAGCAAGTGCATTTCTGAAGAACGATCACGTGATCCCCTATAGGGAGAGTGCAATCCTCTGATCAACAAATCTGCGAAGCCAATATTTTTCAATAGAGATAATTTGAATCCCTACCTGCTTATAGATCAGTTAGTTTAAAGGTTTAACAATGGCCAGCTGTGGCCAGAATATTAGTTCGCATCGGAACAAAATAAAAATGGACGATTACTATTTTTACTTCTTCTGATACAATAGATTTGTATTCAATTGAAGAATTGATTTTAAAGAAAAGACATAAAATTGTTGTCGCGTCCAACAATCCGACTGATATTGAACAGATATGATTTTCCCACATGGATATTGATTTTATGGATAATGTTTCACGCGATTATAATTGAATTGTCTAATCTATTGATCACGTATATATAGCTATTTAACTATATGCGTGACTCTTTGTTTATTTTCTAACTTCATCTGCTCCCTTTCCTCTCCCTTTAATAATATTAAGGGTTATATATATATATATATATATATATATATATATATATATATATATATATATATATATGTGTGTGTGTCTGTGTGTGTGTGTGTGTGTGTTTGGGTGGAGAGGGCTCCCGTAAGCCGTGGTGAAGGCAACCTTTCTAGGAAAAGCAAATCTCTGATTTAAAAAACCATAAAGCGGGAGACCAGTACCCGCATTAAGCTGGTCTGCAGTTTAACTTGTTGCTGGCTATCTTGCTCTTGATTGTTGCTGTATCTCAACATTTTGAACCGAGAGAGAGAGAGAGAGAGAGCGAGAGAGAGCGAGAGAGAGAGAGAGAGAGAGAGAGAGAGAGAGAGAGAGAGACTTAGCTGTCGTACAAAGCTAAGACTCTGTAACATCATCTGTGTATAGATACTCTCTCAGACATTTGTCTATAAAAATGGTCCTGTGGCGATGGAAAAGTTGTGACGTGTGGAGGCTTGAAATGCTGGAAGTATGTAATAATTGATCTCAATGGCCGTCTTCAGTGTCATGCCTACTTGAGCGTGTGAATTCACCGGTAGGACTAAAAAAAAAAAAAAGGAAGTCATTTTTGGGCTCAAAAAAGGGTCTGAGAGCGTGGCACTCGTCTGACAAGACGTTGCAAATCATCATGTATGTATGTATGTAAAATGGGCAAAAAGATTCCAACAAACAAACAAAAAAAAAAAACATGTATATACACAGACACGTTCACTTTTATAGATATACTAGCATGGCTGCCTGGGTTGCCCGGGTGTTTGGAGGTGTATGCTGAGCAAAAAAAAAAAAAAAAAAAAGAAGAAAACGGTCAATTTTATTTTAACTTGGACCTCTATTATGACCCCTTAACATTTATTGTTTAGGCCTCTTATCAAGTTATTAAGTTAGATCCATGTCCAATGAACCTATATATAAACTTTCAAGTGTTTAGACACAAAATTGTCGGAGTTTAGTAGAGTTCTCGTTGAACTTTGACACCTTAACAGCAAAATCTTTAGCCGAAAACCGATCACATAGATTTTCCCAAATCTCAGTACCCTGTATATCAAATTTCGAGTATGTGGACTAAAGATTGACAGAGTTATTGCGTAATGGAAATGCACACAGATACACAAACACACAGAAAGACACACAGACACGTTCACATTTATAGATATACTAGCATGAGTGCCCGGCGTTGCTCGAGTGTTTGGAGGTGTATGCTGAGAAAAAAAAAACAAACAAAAAAAACAAACAACAAAAACAAAACGGTCAATTTTAAAAACTTTGACCCCTATTATGACCCCTTAAAATTTATTGTTTGTGGCTCTAATCAAGTTATTAAGTTAGATCCATGTCCGAGGAACCTATATCTAAAATTTCAAGTGTTTAGACACAAAATTGTCGGAGGAGTTTGGTAGAGTTCTCAAAGGTCAAATCGTTGAATTTTGACCCCTTAACAGCCAAATTTCTGGCTGAAAACCGATCACATAGATTTTCCTAAATCTGTACCCTGTATATCAAATTTCGAGTCTGTAGACTAAAAATTGACAGAGTTATTGCGTATGGAAATGTACACAGACAGACAGACACAAAGACACTTTCACTTTTATAGATATACTAGCATAGGCGCCCGGTGTTGCCCGGGTATTTGGAGATGTATGTTGAGCAAAAAAAAGAGTGGTCAATTTTTTTAACTTGGACCCCAATTATGACCCCTAAAAATTTATTGCTTTGGGCTCACATCTAGTTATTAAGTTATATCTATGTCCAATGAATCGCCAAATTTCTGGCCAAAAAACTACCTTATAGATTTTCCCAATTCTCAGTACCCTGTATATCAAATTTCGAGTCTGTAGACTAAAAATTGTTATTGAGTAGGGAAATGTACACACAGAGACACAGAGACACAGAGACAGACACTTTCACTTATATATATATATATATATATATATATATATATATATATATATATATATATATATATATATATATATGTTAATGTAATATATATATACTAGCATGGATGCCCGGCGTTGCTCGGGTATTTGGAGGTGTATGTTGAGCAAAAAAAACGTAGTCAATTTTTAAACTTTGACCCCTATTATGACCCCTTAAAATTTTTTGCTTTGGGCTTTAATCAAGTTATTAAGTTAGATCCATGTCCAAAGAGCCTATATCTAAAATGTCAAGTGTTTAGACCGAAAATTGTCGGAGGAATTTGGTAGAGTTCTCAAAGGTCAAATCGTTAAACTTTGACCCCTTAATCGCAAAATTTCTGACCAAAAACCGATTACATACATTTTTCACAAACTCAGTACCCTGTATATCAAATTTCGAGTGTGTAGACTTAAAATTAACAGAGTTATTGCGTAGGGAAATGTACACACACAGACACTTTCACTTTTATAGATATGTAGATATATGTATTTCTGTATCGCCCATTTACTGTTTCTATCTCCTTTCCTTCTTTCTCCACTATTTTTTCTTTCCTCTTTTATTATTTGATCTTCGTTGATGATCCTAATTATTTCATAATGGTCTGTACACACACACACACATATATATATATATATATATATATATATATATATATATATATATATATATATATATATATATCTTTAAATATTTATTATTTTATTAATTAATAATTACTACGTGCATAAAAGTAAGTAATCTATATACATGCATATTTCGGAGTTTACTCTTCATCAGTATAGCTAGACTTTATCTGACAAGGATCGAACCTACAACGGCTCGATAAGTATTCTGCTGTGTTACCACGGGACTACCGGACTTAAGCCAAATTTATTCACGATTTTTATCGCTTATAAATCCACGTTGGTTGAATTTTTATTTATTTATTTATTTATTTGTTAGCGATTAATTTCTTTTTATTTTTATTTCGCTCCCTAAGCGTTAAGAAAGGGGGTTATTTGCCCTTTGTTTACATTTGTCTTCGTCCAAATTTCTAGGACGTTTTTTTACTTTTTTATTTTATTTAAAATAATTACTACGTGCATAAAAGTAAGTCATCTATATACATGCATGTTTCGGAGTTTACTCCTCATCAGTATAGTAAGACTTAATTGACAAGGATCGAACCTATATATATATATATATATATATATATATATATATATATATATATATATATATATATATATATGAAAGTACAGTGTATCCAAAAAGTTACTGAAGAACTTTTGAACTTTATAAAAATTCTTTATTTTTGATGATATCTTTCTGTAATTTTAATCCAACCAGACTAAGATATTGGATTGCGATTAAACTCCCTTTATTCGTTCCTGATATTTTCCTTCAATTTTTGCAGGGTATTGGGGTTAACGTTTCGAGGTTTAGCTCACAGAACAAAATAAGCGTATTAAATAACAATCCAGAGATTCTGCAATCTGTCATGAATAAAGTTTTGGAAAGAGTACGAATATATGAAGCTGAAAATGGACAACATTTAAAAGACAGTATTTTTTTTTTTAATAAATAAAGATTGTTTGAATTTTGCATTTGGTTTTAAAAATATTCTAATATCTTAGTCAGATTTTGTTAAAATTCCAAAAAGATATAATCGAAATAAAGAATCTATTTAAATTCGAAATCCTTCAGTGACTTTTAGGACACCCTTTATATTTACCTACATATATACTTTATATTCACCTACATATATACTTTATATTAACCTACATATATACTTTATATTTACCTACATATATACTTTATATTTACCTACATATATACTTTATATTTACCTACATATATACTACGTTTCTGGTTTACCTTTATATAATGTACCTACTTATAATTACTATTTACCATATTATCCTATTGCTTCATTTTGATTTCATATCTAAATCTCATTAAGCCAGTTTTTTTTTCTATATTTGCATTTTGTATAATTCTAGTCGTTCTCATCTTCTGATATGAAACATTTAGCTTCGAAACGCTATGACCTAAAAAGGTTTTTTTCTTAATTTTCCCCTTAACTTTTCCTTATATAATGAAGCTGTGTATTACTTTTATTCCTCATCTTTCAGTTAATCTTATTGTTTGCTCCTCTTAATAGTGTTGAGCTTTTCTTATCCTGATAAGTTTTGTTTTGTTTTGTTAAAGATTTACTCTAAAAAAAAAACAAAAAAACAATAAGACAAATAATTAATTATTGATATAAACAGTTTATTAACTGTTTTATGTAATGTTAAAACTTTGTTATATTAAATGAAGTAATTGAAAAACAAATCATTTTTCTATAATTAATGAGAAGTAAATTTGCCAGGGTATTTTATGTAAAGTTAACACTTTTTTTTTTACATTAATTAAATAGTTTAAAAACAATTTTTTTTTTACAATTAATCAATTTTTTTTTTTTACAATTAATTAAAAGTGAATTTTCCAGGGCATTTTTTAACGTTAAAACTTTGTTCCTATTTACAATGCCTCCCCACAGGACAGAGTTAGACACCAGGGTCGTTTTTTAACCCGGAGAAAAGGAACAAAAATAAAAATTGTCTCAGTCATGAAGGATTTCTCTTCCACTGACAGAGAACAAGAAATTGAAGTGCAGCATCCGAAGAACAGATACTACACTTTGATCTTGTCCTGAAGGGCAAAAAACGTTAAAACTTTGTTACATTAAATGAAGTTTGACGTTTCTGAATTTTTGAGATGAGGATTGGTTATTGGTATAATTATTCATCGGACTACTGTTCTCATCTTGAGTGTGATTTTCACAACGTTTCGGTCGATATAACCTCCGACCTTCGTCAGGTGTGTCTTGTCGAACTCGGGAATTTGGACAGAATTTCGAGCGGAACCCTTATTTACTTTACGGGGGTCACGTGATAGAGGTTCTACGTAATTCCACCTTCAGGAGAATATCACTTTTACAATTGATTCTTCTCAGTATGCTAACCACTGCGCCATGGATCCTTGCGGACAATTCTAACACGAATATTAGGAGCCTTTTACCTATTTTATTTCTAGTTGTAAATGTCACTATTTAATTACTAATTAGTACTGTATATTAATGTATATCTGTCTATACTTATTACTTGTATGTGTGAAGTAGTTGGAAAACAAATCATTTTTCTTACAAGTAATCAGAAGTAAATTTTCCAGGGCATTCATCGTCAACCCCAAATATCAGTTGAGGAGATGATATTGTAAACAAGTTGCAATTTATTATTAAAAAAAGTAGCTTAACAACTAGCGTCCCAAATTTACGTATGAATATTTGGACGAATCGTATAGTAAAATAGAGTTATCTCCCATAAACCAATGACGACGATGGCAAAAGTTTTGCTTAAGATTTTCAGATTTCAGAATATATTGCGTTATTTTTTTAATTTTTTTTTTTGATAAACTCAGTTTTCGCTAATTGTCTTTGAAAACTATTTTCATAAAAAATTAATTTATATCCTATCGTTTATCGTAATTTTTGGATATGTTCATTACTGTGACATACTGGCTAGTGCTGTTGCTGCTGCTGCTCTGCTGTGGTTTTACTTGATATTCAATATTCCGATTTTCGAATTTCGCTATTATAATGAAGAAGAACTGTCTTTCTTCATGATTGCCCTACTGTGTCAACTCCTATTTGAGCTGTCTCCCCCTTGTTTATTTTATCCGATTTAATTGTGGCGTAGGAAAACACTGCAACTAAAACTTGTTTTTCTTGGAAAAATATACATGATAAAATTACGTGACTTTTAGAATATTTCATTTTTGTTCGGTGATTTGTACGTACATCATACACACTTTTCTCTATTTTTTTTTTACTTTTAATTGACGCCAAAAGTGCCAATCCGAATAAGCACCAAAAATATTTGACTCGATTAGTTTTCATGCAAAATTTAACGAAAAAAGAACCACGTTGGATGAGTAGATTAACAGAAGCACATGTCAATCGAATTTAACAACAAACACTATTTCCATTAATAATAATTATCATGATTTTAGAAAGTGATAATAAGTAATACTAATAACAGTAGAAACAGATTACAAGCTTTGGTTGACATAAGTGTATTTTTTCGTTTTTAAAAAATAAATCAAAATAAAAGATACAAGGGAGATAATTACGTTTCTTTAAGAGTTATTTCCCTTGGACTGTTCATGTAATCGCTTTTTTTCATTTTGATGTAATGCACAAAAATTAAACAACATTGCACCTGACCAGTGGTAGGTGGGTGACCCTTTAAGAACAGATGGACTACAGACTGACAAGTTTCCTATTTCATTATCCGGGAAAAAGATTAAAACTGCAAAGTTTATTCTCACCCATTGACAAAGATATTATACACCGATATGTCTAAACGAGAAATGACAAAACATAAAGAGAATGGAAGCGAAAGGGAACAGTGTTGGATATCGATAACATATATATATATATATATATATATATATATATATATATATATATATATATATATATATATATATATATATATATTACTTTAATAAGTATTAAATACCTACAGACACTCGTGTTTCATCCTTTCGGGAATCATCAGTTCAGGGTGTCAGGATTAACGCCAGTCGAGCTGGCTTCTTTAGAAAGGACCTGGACTATTCGGCTACCGTCAACAGCGAGAGATACAGTTGAAATTGAACATTTATTCTTATTAAATGTTTTTAACGTCAGTCAGAGAGTGATCTAATCATTATATGACGATCTGCGCGTATGAACTAAGTTGACCGACTTTATTACAACTGAAAGTGCTCAACGATAAGAAAGAATTTCTTAAAGGGGCTGACATTATTTTTTATTACATTAATAATTAAATACCTACAGACACTAGTGTTTCATCCTTTCGGGAATCATTAGTGCAAGGTGTCACGATTAATGCCAGTCGAGAGATTTGGACCGCGACAACAGAAGTCATGTCTGGCTTACACACACACACACACACACACACACACACACACACACACACACACACACACACACACACACGCACACACACACACACACACACACACACACACACACACACACACACATATATATATATTAAATTCATTTATACAAACATTGATGACTACATATGTGCATACATGTTTCTGTAGTCACCCGTTCTTGAGGAGACTACGTATTCAGGCCAAGAATTTCCCTCAAAAACTCAACTCAAAATACAAAAGCATTCTCTTATATCGCCTCCAAAAATAGAATCTTTTGTTAGATTAGGGAGAGGGACACAAAAAAGTATTTCATTTGGAATAGGGGTGGGGGTTGGTTGGTCTGGGGGGAGGATAACTAAGGACAAGTCTCTGATCCATCTCTTTATCTGATTCTTTTATTTACTCTCATCTCTTCTGTAGGGGCAATTTTTATTTTTTTATTCTTTTTATAACTTTAAAATTAAGTATATATTCTCCAAATAAAATACTTGAGAAGTCCGCCAATTTGGCATCAGTAACCACGATTTAACTTTTAAGCTGGTCAAACAATCTAAACGATCACCCAGTAGGAACAAAACGATATTTCCGATTTTTACACACGCATATTTCGAGCGCATACATACATGCACATACATAGGTATGGGTGCACTAATTTAGCATATTTTTCCATATATATACACATATATATATACACACATATATATATATATATATATATGAATATAAAAGATATAAAAAGATAAGAATACAAAATATAGAGCATATACATGCATACACATATACACATGCATATATCTGCGTACATACACCCCCCACATATATATATATATATATATATAATTTTCAGAATGTGAGAGATTATATATAATAAATTCCACAGCCAAACCATGTTCTTATGTGTGGGGCGTTTGCTCTGTTGATAGAGTGCTTGCCTCGCATACAAGAGGCTCGGGTTTCGAATGCTGAGTCCGGATGTCTAACCGATGAGCCCAAATGAGAGCGAAACTCGAGTCTTGGACTTCCGATTCGTTGACTGTCATAGCTCTTGATGGCTGCGACGTGGTTTGGCTGTGGAATTTATTATATATAATCTCTCATATTCTGAAAATCCTATAATAAGTTACTCGCTTCGTTAGCATTGCTGGATGGCATCGTCCTTTCGAGTTAAAACTCCTACTTGTGAGACATCGGCTTGGGGTTATTGGGTGGTTGGATGACCGCGTCCCTTGTCGAGACGAAGTAGGTTCATTTCACAGTCGGATTTCTTTGCGATTTACTTGATCTGTGTTGGTTAATAGAAATTCTTGTGTGCGGGGCTTTTGCTCTGTTGGTAGAGTACTTGCCTCGCATGCAGGAGGCTCGGGTTTTGAATCCTGAGTTCGGATATGTCTAACTGATGAGTCCAAATGAGGGCGAAATTCGAGTCTTGGACTTCCGGTTCGTTGACTGTCATGGCTCTTGTGAACTGCGACGTCGTTTGGCTGTGGAATTTATTATATATATATATATATATATATATATATATATATATATATATATATATTTACATATACACATATATGGTGGCTTCCCCCAGTCTTAACAAACTATGGATACTCACTGTAAGGGTGCCTGCTTGTGAAATTTTTGTGGCAAGAGTTGCGAAATCTCCAACTGCACATCTTCTGATGACTGGAAATAATGACGAGATAAGCGGAGAGCACATATAGTGCCTCGAATTTCGAAATGGTCACCCATCTGGTACTAGCCAGGCTCAACGTTGCTTAACTTTGGTGATATGATGATAACTAGTGTGTCAACATGATTATGCCAGATTATACACATATATACATATATATACACGCATATATATACGTATACATAAATACACATACATATACAAATACACATACATACATATATACACGGAAAAGCTATTGGACACAAAATAGAAGCAAGCATGAAATTTCTACTAAGTTATGACATATATAGTAGAAAAACACATACTCTCTCACATAAAGTCCCATGCACGCGTGGAACACGTATGCACACCCCAGCACACAAACTTTACATATAAATCTACATATACACACATACTTACATACAGACATATACACGATATATATATATATATATATATATATATATATATATATATATATATATCCACAAGCACACACACACACACACACACACACACACATATATATATCTAATTATCGTTAACATACATAC
Organism: Euprymna scolopes; assembly: GCF_053919585.1. Classification (NCBI taxonomy): domain Eukaryota; kingdom Metazoa; phylum Mollusca; class Cephalopoda; order Sepiida; family Sepiolidae; genus Euprymna; species Euprymna scolopes. The sequence continues at coordinate 87,608,476 of NC_136504.1, forward strand.
AGACATAACTGTGATTAATCAGTAATCATGCATATTTCATACATATACCAAAAATATATTACTATGATTTTACCGATACTAATAACCTATCAATTAGCAATTTTAAAATATATAAAAACAACCCCAAAACATAATCACATTACCTTTCAACATATATAAGAAGTTGATGGGAACAGGATATTTTTATGGAAACATAAATCGTAAAATTGCCTACTCATCAATGAAACAGCTGCAATGGAAAAAATCCAGGAAATAAACGAAGGTTATAAAAAGAAAACGGGAGTCTTTGAATTTTCAACAAAATTTTACACTATATATATATATATATATATATATATATATATATATATATATATATATATATGTATGTAATATATATATACAGGCGGCAAAAAGAAAGTCTGCACTTGTAAATTTTTTAAAAACTGCAAACTTAAGCTAGATTTAATTTTATTGTTTAAACAAACTATTCCTCATTTGATTGACCTTTTATTCTTCTATAATTTTACCTGTTCATAGTCTTTCCTCCAACGGACGTGCTGCCTACCATCACTGCCTAGCCTATTGATCTTGGTTTCGTTGCTAAAAAGCACTTTTGACCAATATGAAGAGTCATGATCTTTATTGTATCTGACGAAGCCCAGATGGCGCGTTCTGTTCTTTACAGAAATGATTGGCTAATGTCTTTCAAAATATCCTCGCAAATTAAATCCCTTTAATCTGTTCTTGACAGTAGAAAGAGAGCACTTTTTAACAAGATTGCACTGTTGCTGGATTTGGGGAGACGTTTCAAATCTGCTTCTTAGGCTGCGGATCTTGATAACATTGTTTTCCCTGTTAGAAGTAACTCTAGTACGACCAGATTAAGGGCATCACGAACACTGTCAATGTTTTGGTGCCTTTGCACAGTCTTTCGTACCGTTTTCTCATCACATTTCAATCTACGGCCGATTTCTCGATTGGATAAACCAGAAAGGTGGAGATTAATAAGCTCCTGACGATCACTAAGAGAAAGTCGTGGCATATGGACTAAATATTACGTTGTATAACCTGGAATAACAACAATCACGATTAAAGATGCTTTGTTGCCTGTTGGTTGATATTTTAAACTGATTTAGAGGCGATAATTGAAGCTAGTTTTAAGCGAATTTGTTGCTGCGGACTTTTTATTTTTTTAAATTGACGTGAACACAAGAATATTTCAATTAAAAGTCACATATGAACAGGGAAAATTATAGAGGAATAAAAGGCTAATCTAATGAGATATAGGTTAAGCAGTTACATTAGATTTAGCTTAAATTTGCAGTTTTTGACAAAATTACAAGTGCGGACTTTCTTTTTGCCGGCACTGTATATATACAGATACAACTGCGCACCTATACATAGACTTACATACATATATATGCACACAGCTATACACACACACATACATATATACATTACACAACCACAGTTGTGTACATTTGTAGCCCTGTGATACTATTTCTTCTGTAACGTCGAAGAAGTTAACTTGCTTTAAGTTTGCACTAATTTCAACTTTAAGGGCAAAATTATTCACTCCCTATTGATTGCTCTTCTAACTCGATCACATTTGCACTTGTAGCGTCATTTACATTTATTAACCCATATACTCGATACAAACCCAGGTAACCTACATTAATGCTGTTATTTTTTGCTAAATTATAAAGGATATAAAGTTCCACGAGATCCGTTGCTTCCGCATTGACACCCCAAAAAATCATTTTGTCTATTTTTCGACCACTGTTAACCATTAAAGACAAGGACAGTTGTACGGCATTTCATAATGATTTCAATATCATCATCGGATTGGTATTGGTATGAGCCTTAGCGAATGCAATCGCCTTTTCAAAAAGATCCTTTGTGATTGATGGGTAGTAATCCATAATGTCAAATTGTACAAAGGCACATTTTTTCTTATTCGCAATGCTGATGAGTTATTTCACGGGATCTGCTGTGTTTATCCAGTGGTTCGGGTTGAATTGTTATTTTCATTCCAGATTGATCTTTAATATTCTCTTACTTATTTTACCGATTTCAGGTCTAGTGGGGCTGATCAATCTTGTGGTAGGTTTTGTCTGGAAGTTATGTTTATGATCCTTTAGCAAGATATATGCTTCATTACGTCTAAGCTTGTTGGCCCCACGCTGATCTGTAGTTCATCTATAATCTTCTTACTATCCTTATTTATCAAATCAATAAGATTAGTGTTGTGTTGTAACACAATAGTAAAAGAAGAAAACCAAGTCGAGGTTGGTTTAACAAACGAAGTGTATTAACATCACAGGTACAAATATAGGAATACGAGTATAACTGACTAGCGCTCAGCTAGGCAGTTGAGTACTGTCACTCCTTCTCACCGGTGTAGACATTACTGACAATATATATATAGTAAGAACCGGTGAAATTTCCCTTATGCATGGAAAGGCCGGTATAACACCCCCCCTCCCATTTGAAAATATCCCGTCTGGGGATTAACAACGTTTCTGTTTTGGGTTCACCCTAATCAACTCAGTTGATTTCCGTTTTCTTTTTGACCTCCTATTCTCAGTAGCTGTCTCTGGTATGGGCACCTGAAAAGTATCAAACACTGTGTCCATGATGTCCTCCTCGGGCGAGCCGGTCACCTTACTGTTCGAGTATCTTTCCCGCATTTAATTAATGTGACGTTTGTGCACGAAATCTGATTAAGGAGACAGATTTGTCAACAATGCCGGACTCCCAGAAAGTCCTATCATTTTTGTGAATCTTGTAGAAGACTCTTTCGCCAACTTTATACCGTGTTTTGTTATCGGTTTTTTAAGGTTTGGCCTATCCTGGTTTGGTAACAACTTGTGGAAAAATCGATCTAACCTTGCGTCTGAACATGACTTCAGCAGGTGTCTTCGACATTTCGATGTTTGCATTCTACGTGACCCTGTAAACCTGTAAAAACTGTCGGACTGACTTATCTGTTGGTGATCAACTAGATTTTTTCAGAGCTCTCTTGAATGTATTAACGAATCTCTCCGCTTGCCCGTTACTCCTCGGGTGGTATGGCGGAATGGTAATATGCTCGATTAGATGATCCTCACAAAATGTTTAAATTCAGTAGACGTGAATTGCATTCTATTATCTGTGACAATGCAGCAAATAGTTGCCTCGGATGTGGGGTTCTTGCATTTTAGTACTTCCGGCCACTTAGATAGCTTGTCTACAACAATGAAATAATATAACCTCTATAGCGGTCCCGCAAAGCCTAAGTGAATTATCGACCAGAATTAGTCTTATTTTGCCCACAATCCGAATTGAGTCGGAGGAGCTTTCATAGCTAATGCGCATCCTCTACACTCCCTGACTTTTTCTTCTATATTCTTATCCATGTTTGGCAAAAAAAAAAACGAAAAAAAAAAAAAAACAAAAAAAAAAACGAAAAAGCGCATAAGGCTTTTTATTCTTTATATGCCTGGATGTCCTACATGGAATTCCTTGAGAATTCTTTTCTGTAGTGTTGCAAGAATTACCACCCTGTCGCTATATAACAGGACGTTATCGCAAATTGAATAGATTTCCTCACCCAATTGGTTATTGTTGATTTTTTCTTTCGTACTTATAATAAATTCGTTCACCATTTTCCTTACTCTTAATCTCGTCAAGCGTTAATGGAAGTTCTCTTATCCTGTCACATAAAGTATTTTTTTACCTCAACTTCTGCTTGAATATCTGCTATTACCATATCCTCTAATGGTTCAGTCTGCTTAGGTTATAACCCTGATAACCAATCTGCATGACCAAGTTTTTTAGATGATACATACTCCGTTTGAAAATTGTAGTTCAGAAACATGGTACCCCATCTTTGGAGTCTATTCGCCGTATGTTGTGGTAGTCCCTTTTTCGAACCGAAAATCGTTAATAATGGTTTGTGATCTGTTTGTAACAGAAATTGCCTACCGTGCAGGAAACGATGAAATTTCTTTATCGCGAATATAATGGCTAGCACTTTCTCAATTTGCAAGTAATTTTTTTCAGCGGGCAAAAGTGTCCGGGGTGCATGGGCTATGGGTTTTACTTTATTATCATTCATTTTGTGTAATATGCATGCTCCTATGTCATAGGGATGGCATCTCTGGCAACTACAATATCACGTTTGGGATTATAGTGTGCCAGAAACAAGTCAGACGTTAATATGTCTTAAATTTCCTTAAATGCTTCTTCGCACTCTTGTGTCCAGGCCCATTTCTGGTCTTTTCTTAACAGTTTATTTAAGGGTGATTTTAGTTTATGCATATTTGGCACGAACACACTGTAGTAATTCACCAACCCTAAGAAACTTTGTAAAGACGCAATATTTTCTGGAGTAGGCATGTCTCTTAATGCAGTCGATCTATCTGGATCCGGCATTTTTCCATGTTCATCGATGATTTGCTCAAAGTATATTATTTTCCTCCCGAAAAACATACATTTTTTCTGTTTTAGTTTAAATCCATAATCTTGGATACTTTCGAATACTTGGTTGACATGATTCTTGTGGTGTTCTTTGCTAGCACTGTTTATTAACACATCGTCCAGGTACCCTACTGAGAAATCCAACCCATTTAACATAATGTCCATAATTTGCTGAAAAATCACAGGGGCAACTTTGACCCCAAAAGGAAGTCTGTTAAACTTGTACAATCCCTTATGGGTATTGATAAATAGCAGCTTTGAACACTCCTTATCGACTGGAACTTGCAAATACGTGTCACTGAGGTCGATTTTAGAAAAATATTTCCCTCTACTCAGTTTCGCAAATATTTCTTGAGGGATCGGAAGCGGATAATGGTGCTCTTGTAATTCCTTGTTTAAGCTGGTTGAGAAGTCGACACAAACCCAAATCTTTCTGCTCTTCTTTTTGATGTAAACTGTTGGTGCAGCCCACTCACTATGATCAGTTTTTTCAATGACACCCATGTTTTCGAGTCTTTCTAATTCACCAACTATTTGTTCTATAGCGGCGTATGGAACGTTCCTTTTCTTTCTGAACACTGGCTTTTCATTTGCTTTGACTTCAAATTTTGCTACTGCTTGTGTACACCTTCCAAGACCGCCTGAAAATACGCATCGAAATTTCTTTTTTAACACCCTCTTAAGTTTTTCTGCCTCCCCATTCGAATCCTCAACCTTCTGGCAAAAAGAGCTTAAAGGCAGACCCCATAGTCTAAACTTTTAGAACAGATAAGTTCCAAACAGATTATTTGATTTCCCCATGACAATTTTTTTGCTTTTTCGGTCTTATTCTGAAAAGAAATATTCGTTAATAATTCTCATTCGAAAATAATTTTTTCACCACTGAGGCTTCTCGCCGTTTTATGCGATTTAATCATAGAAGGTCTCCCAAGCTTCTTCCATGTATGTTCAGTCAGCACCAATCCTATTCAGGGTTTAACCGGCTTCCTCCGAAGGAGGAAGTTTCATGGGAGTATGAAATTCATAAGCGGTCCCCAGTCGCATGTATATCCCCGTTAGGGGAGATGATGACGTTAGGTTTTTGCAACTTTTTGCAGGGCGGTTTCGACGTCCTCCTACATACAGCACCTGGACTTCCCAAATTGGTCACCCATTTTAGTAATTACCAGGCTCATCGTTGCTTAACTTCGGTGATCTGACGGGAACCGGTGTGTCAACGTGATTCTTCCATGTATGTACATTAATAATGGAAATGTCAGACCAACTATGAAGCTGTAGTCTTACTTTCTTTTTAAACATTTTAACCTGTACATATTTCCGGATATTTCGTTCTTCAGGTTAAGTTTTGTAAGTTTAATGATTTTTTCTTTCTACCAGATCTTTTCCTACAATGTGATGCCTTATGCCCTTTCTTGTAGCATATGTTACATTGTTTAAATTTGTAAGCACACTCAATGTACCAATGTTTATTTCCACACCCCCAATACGTTCCAGGTGGATCTTTTCCGTGTTTTTCCTCTGGTTATTTTTTTAAGTCAGTTCTTTCGTCTGATGGACCTTTTTAATGTGCGATACTCCGCTTTCCTCTATGTCACGACCGTCCTGTTTCAACGCAAAAAACCGTTCACAGTTTTCCGCTAAGCGTTGTAGTTTTAAATTCGTTTTTTTTCAAGTTTATTTAAAACACGACGCCTGATTTCCGCGTCTTTATTTAAGACCAGCCCTTGCACAAAAATTAAACATTTGAAATTATCTGATGATAATTCTTCCAGTTTAAAGTCGTCACAATTCTTGTTTACTATACTTGCATAAGTAGTGAAGTCGTCTTCCTCTCTTCTAGTGACATTCATACACTTACATCTTCTGTGAAAAAGAGATGTTTTTGTAGAAAACAGTTCTGTTTGTAGCGTAACTGTCTTTTGGAAGTTCAGCTCACTGGTCTTTTTTTGAGAGCATAAAATGACGAACCTTTATGTTCGGTTGTTCCCAATTTTCTTAGCAAAAGCCTAACTTTTTTAGTGTCAGCCCATGTACCGCAATCCGATACAAAAATATCTTCATATCTCTTATAGAAAATGGGCAAAAGTGATATCTTCTTCTGGTTTATAATTGAAATTTTCAATGGCGTTCCACACAGCCATCTTCGAGAATGCGTTATGATTCTCGTTTGCTTTCGTTAACTGTATTGCTTCCAGAATTTCCCTTTGTTCTTCCTGTGTTTTCATCAAGATTTTTTAAAAATGTTCTTGCTGTTGCAAGAGCTCTTTTTTAAATGTCTCCTCACTTTCAAGTTGTCTTTGTTGCAAAGTGAGATTTTGTTCTGTTTGAAATTTGAATAATTGTAAAAGAGACTCTCTGAACTCTGCGTCCATCGTAACAGAATTTAATTTACGAAACAATTTACACTTGAAATAAAAAAAAGTCAGTTTTCCCAATATTATTTCGTGAGCAAAAAGTCCACCCAGCTTTACTTACCCAAATTCTTTTGTTTGCAGCATAATAGTTAAGAAAAGAATACTTTTGGAAATTTAATTTGTTGTACGCGATATTTCTTGTAAGAAATAAAGTTCGTCGAAATAATATTTGTCAAAGAAAAAAAAATCTTTTTATTTTTTATTTTTTTTTTTACTTGTACGTGGTTTTACGTAGCAAACAATAAAATCCTTCGCTTTTTAGCGAGTCGGCTTTTTTGTATAGGAAAATCATTTATTTTATTTTTAATTTGTGTTTTGCAAAATATGACGTGATTATTTAGCATGTCTTTAATAAGCACTAATGCTTACGAATATATATTCTTTCTTTCTTTCACAGTCCTTCTCTTTTCAAATTTAATGGTCGTTTTACTAATAAATAGTCAAACGTGTTTGTTCAAATATCAGAAATAACGACTCGGGTTTGTGGTAGTTAATCTGAACAAGTCATTTGAAGAAAAAGACTCTTACCGTGAAAAAAAAAATGGTTTCCTGTGCAAAAAAAACAAAAAACAAAAAACAAAAACAAAAAACAACGAATCTTTTTTTTTTCGGAACACTCGTGTCAGTCTGTTCAATTATTTTAATAATTGACCATATTATTCGCGTTCTCTCGCTCTAGGTTTTTGACAGCAAGTCTTTAATTGTTTTTTTTCATAACATCGTCACATTAATATTGCAGTAATTATTTTGCTGTTAATCCTTGCACATCCAAATATCTGTTTGAAATAAAAAAGGTGTTTTTGCCGTAAAACTCTCGGGAATCTTTGTATTTCAATCACTTTTGGTGATTGTTTGCAGTGATATCGTTTCAATTCGTCGCCGACAATCTGTTGTGTCGTAACACAATAGTAAAAGAAGAAAATCAAGTCGAGATTAGTTTAACAAACGAAGTGTATTAACATCACAGGTACAAAGGTAGGAATACGAGTATAACTGATTAGCACTCAGCTAGGCAGTGGAGTACTGCCGCTCTTCATATTATATGTATATATTCATGCATAGAAAGGACGGTATAACAATTAGTATTGCTTATCTCGTGATAGTCCTTTATCAAGTTTTCATGTATTAGGTTATTATACTATTGCTTGTCTACTTTATAGAAATTACTGGTTTTATCACCTTTAAACAAGAATATGTTTTGATTTATTAATTTCCCTTACAATGCTGTCAAGTATTTTTTGGAAACGGTTTTTGGTTTTGTTGAATTTTAAGTTTCTAATCAGGAAACAGAGGTCCTTCTCGAACAGCACTAATTGTGGAATCACTGGTGTCGATTTCACGCTTTTAAACCCATAATCTCTTTTTTGGTATTGTCATCTTTATCCAGTAAAGTAAGACACTTTATCAAATCTCCAATACTAACGATTGCTACGGTACTATCCCATTGATTACTGTACACGCAATAACCCTTATCCGCAAGTGGCTTCCGGGCCTTGATAAGTGGTGACTACCATGTAAAAAAAGTAGAAGAAAAGGTAGCTTCCATTTCATCCTTTTAACTAGACCGTTGATTTTCATTATTAATTTAAGTAATCCTTGGTACTTGGTGTAGAGATGTTCTTGAGTGATCTATCAAAGTTAATTCTTTCCATGTTTATGTTTTTTATGAAGACATGTAGCAAAGTGCTTAACCATGTAGGAGCATTCGTATTATGGCAGTCTACCTAAGTTTCCTAGAAGTGCATCCACTGAAACAACATGTGTCTACCAAAAAGTGCTGAATTAGTTAACAGAGCAGGTATATTAAATTTATTTATACAAACATTGGTGGCTACATATGTGCATACATGTTTCTGTAGTCACCCGTTCTTGAGGAGACTACGTCTTCAGGTTAAGAATTTCTCTCGAAAACTCAACTCAAGATACAAAATCATTCTCTTATATCCCCTACAAAAATAGAATTTTTTCTTAGATTAGGGAGGGGGACACAGACAAGTATTTCATTTGGAATAGGAGTAGGGGGCTGGTTTCTCTCTCTCTCTCTCTTTCTCTCTCTCTCTCTCTCTCTCTCTATATATATATATATATATATATATATACATATTGGAACGATGAAATTGTCACCCTAGAAAAGACCTCATGATTCCATTTCCGGTTTTCATTTGAAATCCGGTTTTCTTTTTTGTTGTTGCAGACCATCTACTAGTTGACCAGTTATGTACAAATCCTGAGAGCGATAAGAGCCTTCTATCACGCCTGAAAGTGAAACAGTATTAAAAGAGCGAAATTGAGTATGCGCCGCTGTACAACTCATGCTATCTACGATCCAAGTTATAAAAACAGGACCATTGCCTGCACCTTCAATCTCTAGACGGTTTACACTGGAGAGCAGAACTAAACGCATCGGACGATCACGATTATTGTCTTTATTGTGGTTTCAAGTGAGGGCCACATTATGCCTACTCACATCTTCGAAGTCGGCGTGAAAGTCTACATCAAAGTGTACCTGAATGTGCTGAAGAGCGTGGTCATCCCCTAGTGCAACCAGATGGCTGCTGGCAGATCCTTAAGTGTGTCAGCGGGAATCGACTCACTGTTTTAAGGTTTTGGTTTCAAAGTACTTTTTTTACTTACAAATAGTGAACGTTTTAGAAAAAAAACACAATACTCGCAATGCACATGTCTCAGTTTCTGTATATATTAAAATATAATGGGTTCAGAAGGAGTACTACAACTTTTCTCACTGCCCCAAATCCCCGCCCCGAGCTGAACCTGCTGGACTATTTCGTTTGGTCATACGTCGAGAACATCACCAACACGACCTTCTACAACACCAAAGCCAGCCTAATCGCCGCAATTTGCCGAGTATACGCCGCGCTCCCGTCGGCATTTGTGGAAAAGGCATGCTTTGAATCGATCTGTCACGTCTACCATTTCAAAAGGGAAGTTTTTTCGAAATTAATAATGGATATTGTCGCAGACATAATAAGTAAGACATTCGTATCCAATACAACTGAATAAATATATGTATATATAGACATATATGTATGCTTATTGATTTGTAAATCGCTACTTGTTTTCGTCTCCTTTCACCAACAACGACTATATTTCATTCCTCGCATTGTGATAGCCTTTTTTTTTGCAATTATGTTTGTTGTTCCTTTGTTATTTATTTTTTCTAAAATCCTATTGCTGCATCGGAAAGGCCAGTTAAAAATACATAATATACTTTGTTATTTTCTTTAATTTAATCCCTTTTTTAGAATTTATTAGACAAAATTTAACTTTTATTTTACCGTGCCAATAAATATGATCATCACTATATATATATATATATATATATATATATATATATATATATATATATATATATATATATATATATATAATTATCGACTGACACGTGTTTCGTCGTCTGCGACTCATCATTCAGTTGTGAAGCAGTTGATAAACAGATTGAGCCACTCCGATGAGTCGTAGACGACGAAACACATGTCAGTGAATAATTATATATATATATATATATATATATATATATAATGTTTTGTATTATACATATCTATATATTTATAAAAGTGAGAATACGTGTATGTGGGAGGACACTTGCCAACCTATACACTCAACGATTTTTTTATCTACAGACTTGAAATTTGGTATGTAGAGTATTCAGACATATGGAACACTTTTTAATCAGTTTTCATCCGGGAAGAATGGCTGCTAAGAGGTCAAAATTGAAAAATTGGTACTTGAGGGTCATCGAATTTTTATCTATTTGTCAACGGTTTCGCAACTGTGCGTGCATATTCGTGAAACATCACATCTTTCTTATTTTAAGAATACGTAGGTTTGAAAACACATTTTAAAAATCGTGGCAAACTTATCTAACGGTTATCGTACTTGACTCACTTGTTTGGTTTCAATTTCAGCTCGAGAACTATTTTACTTACAAATAGTGAACGTTTTAGAAAAAAAAAACAACATAATGCTCGCATGCACATGTCTCAGTTTCTGTATATATTAAAAATAATATTTATGCATATTTCACGACCGGGCAACGCCTGTCGGCCTCTAGTATCATATATATATATATTATGTATATAAATATATTATATATTTAATACTAGCAAGAAGACCCGACGTTGCCCGGGATTAAATGATGATCAACAAATGTCTCACACTAGCATATTTTTATTGTCATCGGGATCGGTGAAATCGTCCGTTTTCAATCAAATGGATTGACTGTTTACTCTAGTTGGGAAACCATCGCGGTGCACCGAGATGAAGTTCACATGCCTTCCCGCAGTGACTTAGTCCACAATACATTGTAATCTATATTGCACTGTAGATTACCTACTGTTGACTTTATAATTATTTTTTTTCTATATAATGGCTCAAATTGAAGTTTTAAAATGCAAAAGTCAAGTATTATGCTTAAACAGTGCTCTAAACAGAAACATTCATTTCCAACGCGCCCTGTCATATAAAAAAACCTACTGTTTATTTTATATGCTTGGACTTACTGCTTGTGCGGGATAATGGCTTGAATTAATGTTTAAAATGAAAAAGTCAAGTATACTGGTGCAATTATGCTTTAAACAGAAACATTTATTTCGAACGCGTCATATATAAAAACTACTGTTGATTTTACATGCCGAGCTTTTTTGCTTGTGTTTTAATAAAACTTGTCAAATCTACTTGTGATGTTAGACTGCGTAAGATGTTAACTTTGGTCAAAATTGTCTGTTCCTTCTTTTATCGGATTTTCTTTGATTTTTGATTATCGATACGTATCGAAGACATTCCGATAAAAACTTATCTAAGAATACTGCCAAGCACATAAAATACCTTCGTTTGTAATTTCATAAAAATCGGCCCAACCGTTTTTGAGACTCTAAGGTACGAACTTACACACAGAGATACACAGACACCAACTTCCTTTCATATAATAAATTATGAAGATATTTATACACATTTTACACACACATATGCACATTTATGCAGCTTTATATATATATATATATATATATATATATTTATACACATATATATATGCATATTTTACATATTTATATATGTATATTCATACATATATGTTTATATATATGCATATTTATATATATATGTATGTACATGTATATTATATATATTTTCATACATATTTTATACATCCACATTTTAGTTCAATCTAGTTTTTTGGTGTTCATGAGAGAAGATGGGTTTTCCAAAACAACTGAGGAAGCGAGTTGGGGCAACATACTTAGAGATGTGATTTATAACGGTAGTTGTAACTTCTTGGAAATGGGACGATTGCGGAGTAAGGACCTGTATGTATAGATTACCTACGTTTCGGGTTAGTTTCTTTTTCAAAGAGGTTGAAACCTTTTATTTCAGTCCAATGATCCAAACAGCTGAACCGGCCAACATGGAAACCGTTAGAAAAAGGTTTGATCTCATTTGATATTTTTAAATCGCAACATTTATAATGCATATCGATTTTAAAGAAACTCATGAATAGACGATCACACGTATACAAATTTCATAAAGAGAGGTATTTAAACACCCATCTCTTCCCTACGACGATATAACATACGCCGTCTTGGTGCCATTTCTATACACACGTTATATAGATGACTGCGACACGTATATACAAACGTATATACACGCACTACATTTATATGGACTCCTACAACGCAACATATACGTTCTAATGCTAGAATACACGTTAATTTGTGAATACATTGGTGTTAATAATACCATTGTGTTTGTTTTGATTATTACCTTCCCGAAAAGGGTGGATGCTAACAATTAAGTAAGCGGAATCAAAATGTAGCTGTTGTCCGAGCAGCCAAAATGAGGGCTAGGCGTTCACGTACAATGTAACTAGCTATAACGTGACAAGTCATCTATCTGTCTGTTTTTCTCTATTGCGCGTGCAAAAGTGAACTGTCCCTTTGATATTTTATCTTTTTAAGTAAAACTTTCTTATAAACTGACATCAGCGTACGAGTGTTTTATCTACAGATGATAAAGGGCCTGGGTTCAGAGAAATGTATAAAACAATTTTACACCCATTGGTAAGTAAAACTATAAAACTTTGACGACGGTTTAACGACAATGGATAAGAGAAAGAGAGATGTCACTTTCTACTGAGTCAACAACACACAAATTGACATTGATGTTAGTATTTCAATGCTTTCGAATATTGGAAGCGCCCCCTAAATCGCACCCCCTCCTCATTGTTATAGAGATGGCGACAACAGATAATACCAGAATAACTCCAGTTCCTGCTAGGGTCAGCTATGGCAGAAAGTTTTGAAACCAGGCGATTTAAGGATGCAGCCCGGATAACAGGAAGAATCAGCGTCAGGATCCGTCGTTGTCTGGTCTCTACCTCGATGTGTCGCAAACAAAATTTGTACGACACAGAATCACAAAACAACATATATTCTATATCATTTTCTTGCTGTGTTTTGGCCTAAACCTTCCCTGGCTTCGCCTGCAACCGCTGAAACTTGTTGCTTTCTTTCTAATAAGTTGCAAGTTAAGAAATTGCTTCAACCAACGACTTCATGCAGACCAGAAAATCTCAAAGCATGATTTATGCAGAAGCCCAACTCATGAACACTAGCAATAACATCTGAAGCAAAACTTTGATACATGACATCCACATCACCAACAAATGTTTGTTTCTGAAGTCTGTCATTATTTTCCAAAAAGCTGAACATATCATGGCATTGTAATCTCTTTAATCCCCACGAATAATTAAATGTGTCGTTCGCAGTAATCGTGCGTCTGTGATCTATTGATCAATAAGCCACGCGGGGTGTCCATTCGCAAACGACTTCAATTCGCAAGAAAGTGTCTCACACAAAACTGAGATCTGACAGCAATAAAATCGATAACGCCCTCAAAACATTAATCTTTTCTGGGCGCCATGTTTATTTGGCATTTTACGATCCGACAGTTACTGACGTTATTGCGCGTTTCGGCTTCAGGTTGAATTTCAAAGTGAAAGGAGGAGAAAATATCGCAAAGATAACCAAGTAAACGCTGAGCGGGCCTAAGACGTGCTTAGAGAAAAATCTCAGACAATTAAGTTAATGGCATAGGATTTGCAACATCTGATTATGAAATAATAAAAGAAAGAAAAAATGAGAGTGAAAAAATGGACTCTGGTTATGTAATTGGAACATTGTTACGTGGTATGCTTTTCTCTGGCGACTTTGCATTCAAAGTAACAACGCGTAAATCTGCGCCTCAACAACAACAACAACAACAACAACATTTTTAATACTGATTTCAGAAAACAACTTAATCGCCATTGGGACTTTGTTATGTGTTATTCTCTTTTCTGGTTACACCGTATTAACGTGTTTGCTGTATATATTTAATGCATAAAAACAGCTAATGAGGAAGTTCTTCTATCACTTGCGAAGATAACCGGTGATCATGCACTGTGGGTTCGGAGATGACTTGTTTGGCTCCGAAGTATTTCCCGCAGACACCTGTTAAATGATTATGTATCAGAGGTGCTGATTGCTCTATCTTCTCTAATATGACGTTTCCTCGCGTTCTTCATTGCACGCGGATTCGGCAATTGTAGCCCCTTTGTGAGTTGCGGCACGCCACGAACATCTGTCTGGAGTTAGTTTTTTTTCCCATGAGTTAGAATACAAACCGAACTGCTTGAGTAAGACCTTCAGATTGTCCTTGAACCGTTTCTGCTGTCATGCTGTAAGTCTTTTTTCTTTGGACAGCTCGCCATAAAGAAGCCGTTTGGGAGCCTGGAATCAAGCATGCGACATATATGACCTGCCCTACAAACCTGGCACTGGTGTAACATGGTGTCTCCTGACGGAAGGTTTGATCCGGCTAAAATATCTGACTGGAATCTTGTCTCGCTACTTGATTTTCACCAATCTACGGAGGTAAGCCATATGGAAATGGTTCAGTTTTTTGGCATGTCTGGCATATGTCTAAGTTGCACAAGTATAAATGAGAGTGGTAAGAATCATAGCTTTATTTACTTGAAGGTTGGTCTGCAACCGAATTCCCTTACGCTCCTTCATAGTGGTTCTGAGACGTCCAAGTCCGTCGACTTCATCATCTATGTGTACTGTCCTTAACTTGGCCACAGCTTATAATGGCAGACCGACTCTATATCACTGTCCAGTAGTCTTACTTTTGGACTTTCCTATTTTGAAAATAAATAAGTAATTGTTATAATTCTTTTAT
The DNA here is from genome assembly GCF_053919585.1 of Euprymna scolopes. Lineage (NCBI taxonomy): Eukaryota > Metazoa > Mollusca > Cephalopoda > Sepiida > Sepiolidae > Euprymna > Euprymna scolopes. The sequence goes on from NC_136504.1 coordinate 87,623,568, forward strand.
ATCCTTTGCAAATGATTCAAATTTTAGTATGTTACAAGACTACCCGTAACCCGTTGGGTCAGTATGTTATATTAACTATGGAAATCATGTATGAGCGTGACACTTGTGACGTAAAGAAAAATAGATTTTTGACAGCGGCCGCAGTTTTCTTGCAGAGCTAGACTTTGGCAATACGAAAATGCGGTTATAATGTCAGGACCCTAGGACAAATTGATCATTATTTTTATTTTCAAATACAGACAAAAGTTAGTTTTGCATAAACATATTTTGTTCCTTAAATGATTTATATATTTTGTAAGTAAAAATAGTTAGAATTTATTGCATATAAAGACATTTGTTTTCCTTTTTTCAAATAGTAATCTCCACAAAAAAATGTGGTTGACATTTTTAATATAAGGAATAAAATCATGTTCACACCGTTTTGCGATTTGTTCATTTCTACCACATAGACCAAACGCTTGACATTTTTTTAGAACAAAACCGTATTATTTAGAAACCCTAACAGATCGAGCGATTTTATCGAAAACGTTTTGTTCTAATTACGTGTTACTTTTAATAGGTAAGTGGGAAAACATTGCATCTTTTATTTAACTTAAAATGTTTTGTTTTTATTAATTTATTTTATTTTCGGCAATTCTGCAGTATACGGACGGCGGCAATGGGGGAATAACTCCAATTTCTTCTTGGTCAAATACCGCAGCAAATAAGTAACAAATTTTTTTTCCGAACACAAAACTATTTGAAAACCAAAACATTTATTGAATGAATATATATATATATATATATATATATATATATATATATATATATATATATATATATATATATATGATTGTTGAGCTGGATTAAATCCGACGATATGAAATAAAATGGAGGTGGAAGGACCTGAATACTCAACGTTTCGCCCGATTTATGCGGGCTTCTTCAAGACGGATGGTCATTGACGAGAGAGTCGGAGTATTGGGGCTATATATAATGATGGGGGAGAGCAACGTGTTTTCCTTATGTAAACGTCATATATACATGTATATACATTTTATGAGAGAAAATAAATTAGAGTAAACTAATGTGGTGGATTACGTCTAAAAGTTAAAATATCGTAGAGATTAAAAAAAATTGCGTCTGGAAATATAGCAGTGATAGATTAAGTAAATAAAATGACACGAGATTACGAAGGAATTTTATTTTTTTAGAGGTAATTGAATTGGGATAAAATAGCGTAGTAACTTAAAAGATGGTGTCTAAAAATAAGAATAGGAGGTGATAAAATGGAGTCTAAAAATAGATAATGATAAAATAAAATACAGTAAATAAGTAAAATAAAAATAATAAAATTAAGTGAAATTACGATTTTTTTGTATACACACACACACACACACACACACACACACACACACACATATATATATATATATATATATATATATATATATATATATATATATATATATATATATATCGCGTTTAACCGGTGTCTAAGTTGTTCTCTTTAATAATTATTTTCGACAGAAAGGGAGCAACGTGGAAAAAAACCTTTTCTTTGCTTAATTATATTGCTGGAATGGGAGATTATAGCCGACTCAATTAAACGTCGTGTGGATCTGTTATGCATGTGTTTAAGGAAAGTTGCTTTGTTAAAATTAAAATGGTGGTCGTTCTCCATGATGTGACAAAATATGGCGTTGAGTGTATTGTTGTTTTTTACATCTCTTTTGTGTTCATATATTCTTTTATTTAAATTACGTTGAATTTCTCCTACGTATATTCTTCCACAATCAAGGCAGGGTATGGAATATATTCCGGCTTTGGTGTTAGTGTTGGTATTAGTCATAAGTTTACGATAGGGATCTATCCCTAATTGTTAAAGAGTTTAGTTTTGTTATTTGAATGCCTGTAAAAAAAACTTCCTTCGTAATCTCGTGTCATTTTATTTACTTAATCTATCACTGCTATATTTCCAGACGCATTTTTTTTTTTAAATCTCTACGATATTTTAACTTTTAGACGTAATCCACCACACTAGTTTACTCTAATTTATTTTCTCTCATAAAATGTATATACATGTATATATGACATCTAATTTACATAAGGGAAACACGTTGCTCTCCCTCATCATTATATATAGCCCCAATACTCCGACTCGTCAATGACCATCCGTCTTGAAGAAGCCCGCATGAATCGGGCGAAACGTTGAGTATTAAGGTTCTTCCACCTCCATTTTATTTCATATATATATATATATATATATATATATATATATATATATATATATATATATATATATATGTTAACATTTCAGCCCGGCGTTGTCCACGTGTTTGGATGTGTATGTTGAGCAAAAAAAAAAGTGGTAGTAGGAAGGCAGGCTCGAACTCGTACAGCAAAGGAGGAAAAGAAAGGGGTAAAACCTAACGTTTATGCTGTTACGACCACCGCCAAACCAGAAGCGACATTATTTAAAATTAAGGCTAGACAATCTAAAGGCGAGGATAACTTTAAGAAATATCGACGAAAAAAGTGACCCCCCCATGTAGAAAAGTGCCTAGTTGAAGGGGAAGATATTAATGTTTTTAGCGAATTTTTCGATATTTGTCGTATGACAGGTGGAACTTTAAAACGATACTGATCTTGGAAAAATCCGTCGCCTCTATTGAAAGTTTAAGGCAGACATGCAAACATACATACATACATACATTTATATATTGGTAAGTAAAAATTTTCGACCCAAACAGATGAAAAAGCTTGCCCAATCTCTGAATACCCTTTATGTAAAATTTCAAATATTTAGACCAGAAATTGTCTGAGTAATTTGGAAGAGACCACAGAGGTAAATTTTTTAAAAACTTTGATCCCTATTATGACCCCTTGAAATTTACTGTTTTGGGCTCAAATCAAGTTATTAAGTTAGATCCATGTCAAAGGAACCTATATATAAAATTTCAAGTGCGTAGACCCAAAATAGTCGGAGGAGTTTGGTAGAGTTCTAAAAGGTCAAATCGTTGAACTTTGACCTCTTAATCGCCAAATTTCTGGTCAAAAACCAATCACGTCGATTTTCCTGAATCTCAGTAACCTGTATATCAAATTTCGAGTCTGTAGACTAAAAATTCACAGAGTTATTGCGTATGGAAATGTACACAGGCACACAGATACGTTCACTTTATATATATATATATATATATATATATTATATTAGTGTTGTAATTTCTTTTTCTAATTATATAGAAACATATTTCCGGATTAATATCATCCGGACGGTTTACTCAAGCATGGAAAAAAATCTTTCCTAATCGTGTAAAATTACATATTTTTCCGAATAATCGCTCAAAAATCGAAAATTAAACATAACTTTCCTACGAATCGAACGCCGACGACATTTTTTTACAGCTTTTTTAAGAACTAATGAAGAATTTAAAATATTAACTTTGTTAAAAAAATGGATTTAATATGTGTAAAAAACATGACCGAATAGATTCAAGTATTTGCTGTTTAAAAAACAACAAAAGAAAACACTATTTAATGTAATAGGAACGTGTGCATTTAGCGATCCGGATTTCCGTTGGGCAGACAAAATACAGGAGTATGCCAAGCTATGGTAAGGTTAATCAGCTTCTGGAAAATCGGCAATAAGAATGTAAGCAGACGAGTTTAAAAAAATTGGAAGAAGAAAAAAAAAAGATTTTAATCACGCCCTCTAGTTATAAAGGGCCGCGCTAGTTCCATGGTTATTAATAGTGTAAGGCGGATAACTCTGTCCAATTGTCTAAACGTTAATGTTTATGCGCAACCGGATGTTGTAAACCGGAAAGTGTGTTACATCACTCGTTGCAAGGTCATTTGAGGTTTATAATTATATACATAGATAGATTATGGATGATAACGACTACCATTTGTCAAAATTTCAGCTTTTTCCAGTTGTTATTTCTAACAAATATTATGTTTTAAAAATTTGTCTCTTAGTTATGGACGCTACTGTATACATAATAAGTTCGTGTATAATGTTAAACATGAACTAAAAGCCACTATTTTTCTGAATATGCTCAATACGTGTGTAGATGAATAGATGAAATGATATATAAACAATGTAAGATCTACACAGATTGGCCAACGTTTCAACATTTCCATGTTTAACGTGATACCATATCATTGAGATTTTTTGATACCATACCATCGCCTATTCTATTCTAAATTAAAAAAATATCCCTATTTTTGGGGGGAGGAGGGATAATTCCCTTCACCAAGTCGGCGATAGACCGCTTGATTTGCTAAAGATGTAGACCTGCTTTCATAATTTCAAAAGAGGCAAAAGGAATAAAGCCCTACCGGGTCTTCATCAACTTTTAGATTGGCAAATAAGCTTAGCTGACACATTTATAAAGTGAAGGGTTCACGTACAAAGATAAATGCCTTTCATTACAAGTATATTTTTATTTATATTTATTTATAAAATTTTTCTTCTCCAACTTTTCAGTACATTACTTTTATTGTACTCGTATGGGCTGTAAAGAAGTCATTCATTAAGCGAATTTTTGTTGGTAACTGACGGATTAATGCTTAATATAATTGCTGTATTTTGCTGTAAGATCAGAGAATGTGACTAGCTAACCATTTAATAAGTTCCAAGTGACAGTCTTCTGGGAGGGAAAGGTTCAATCCTCAGTACTACCGCTATTAAGAATACACTTACTTATTACTTAAGAATTTTACATTCTATGTACGGCACAATCACGTTGACACATCGGATCATCTGTTAAGCAACGTTAAGCCTGCCCAGTATCAGATGGGTGACTATTTGGGAAGGCGAGGCGCTGTATATATATATATATATAGTGAGGTAAAATACCAGGCTGAGAAACTGGCGTGGTCTATCGTTCTCTCGAGGATAGATGGGCACTCCATCTAGTGATGACGTCACGATAAAAAATACTCTTGATAGCCCTAGTGGAGCATCAAGAATTCAGCTACAGACAAGATTTGAATTACACTACAAATTCGTGTAGTGAGTTCAATCTCGGTTGCGGCCGCATATTACGTTTTAAGAATTCTACCAGGTCATTGCTGACGTAACGAGAAGTAGCTACCCCGGTGAATTGGATAGTGTTCCTATCGCAAATTTCCCAATTCTAGGTGAAGATTCCTCAGTTCGACAAGATGCACCTGAAGAAAGTCGAAGGTTATATTGGCCGAAACGTTGTGAAAATAACATCGTAGATGAGCGCCGTAATCCGAATAATCGGAATTATGCAAATTGTCAATGCTTAGCTAAGAAATTCTGAAACAATTCATGACGGTCATTAATTTCTACGGATCTTCTTCATGTGTATCTTGTCGGGAATCCTTCTGTCTAACTCGGTCATCTGCACGGAATTTCGAACGGAACTTTTTAATTAATTCACGGGGTAGCGTGTTCTCGTTCCGTCAGCCATGACTGAAGAGAAGTCCAAAGTAATTCACAATTATATTTTCGGTCGCCCACACTGAGGATTGAACCTTCAACGTTCAGAAACGATCACTATTACAACTGATACGACCAGTGGCGCAGTGGTTAGAGTACTTGGAAAAATTCAGTTCGTAAAAGTGATATTCTACATTGATCGAAACATTGTGTCAAGATGAGAACAGTAGTCCGAAAGAATTCAAATAAAACAAAATTTAACCACATTCAACGTTTCTATATTGAAAGTGAACGTTTCTGACGGCCCAAAATATGTAGTAGATCGTCAAAGTGTTTTTTGTTTGTTCAACCCATGAACTTTTTAATCGCATTCGAAGATAGAAAGAAAAGGAAAGACAAAGATTAAAAAATAAAACTGTAAAAAATTTTGTAGCAAAAAAAAAAAAAAAAAAAAAAAAAATCATGGCATTTCACGGTAGTTGGGGGTCGGAATAGAGCGGGCGCATTCTTCCCTTACAGTTCGTGCTTTGTACAGTCGGCAACCAGCATATTATTATATATATCGGCATCTGCGATGGGCGAGCCTAACGTAACTATTTTATTTGCATTCTTTGTTAACTCCCTCTCCACTCGTCACACTAAAGAGAACAAATACGAATTAAAATTGTGTTTATTCTTTTTCTAATTGCAGCGTTATTTTATATTCTATTTATAACGTTAACTGATCCATTCTGAAGATACGTCCATTCAATCTATGCATTTATCGTTGAACACGTTATTTTAAACTGGAGCTTTTAACTAAACTTTTAAACTTCTTTTATAAATGTGTAGACGCTTCTAAAACGTTATTTTAAACGCAAGTGCGACGGACGTACTAACTGGCGAAGCTGCGTATAATGATATGTGGTCGCATCTAAATATCCTATTTTATAAGTACGTACAAAAAAAGGTGGCTTATAATTTTATTTTATTACTTTCCGATTAATGTGTGATTGCGTTTAAAATATTAAACATTGAAGTTAATTGCCAAATGAAGCAATTCATTTTTACACGTGAAAAAAAATTATGAAAATAAAAAATATAATAAAATTACTCAGCTAAATTTGAAAACATAAATAAATAAATAATTGTTTCCGATATAATATCAGATAACTCAATCTCTATCTCTACAATTATATAAATTCAACTTTTCTGTGTGTGTGTGTGAGATCGTTCCTTACAGACTCCAAAACGGCTGAACATATTTTCTTACAAAACTTTAATGCATAAGTCTGGAAGTGATCTTAGTTAAGTTTTGTCTCAGAAGATCCCCGATAATTACCGATAATCGAACCGTTATTTTAATTTATCTATCATCGGTAAAGCCATTTTTTCCATGTCGTCGCTTAGCAACAATGATAGAATAACGGGCCGTGAAAATTATACTATTTGTAAGTTGATAGCGTGTTTTTGTTTTGTTTTTGTTTTTTTGCATGACGTGGTCTGTAGGTTAAAACTTCGCACGTACATTTCTTAATTCTTTTTTCATTATAAGACTTAAAAATTTACGTGTTTTTTTTTTTTTTTTTTTTTTTTTGCATTACGTGATCTGTAGGTGCAACTCCCGCACGTAAATTTTCTTAACGTTTTTTTATTTTTCGTTATCTGGAAAGAAGCTTATATTAAATAATTTTATAAAAGAAACAGTAGGTTCTCTAGAGTGCAATGTAGAATAACATATTTTGGACTAAGTTACTATATGGAGGCATGTGAAGTTTCCTTCCGATTTCATGGATTTCGATGACAATAAAAATATAGGAGTGTGAGATATAAGTGTAAGAGTATATGGATTTGAAATCCGCGGTTCCGATGTTTGTCAGGCCTTCACTATAATATATATATATATATATATATATATATATATATATATATATATATATATATATATATATATATATATATATATATATATATATATATAAATACCATGCTCTTATATTGAAATTTTCTTTATAATCTAGCACTTTACTGCGGTTCTTTTCCTTAAACAGCACACAGTTTTTTTTTATACAATCATGGTCAAAATTATTGGGGACCTATAAAAAATTAGATAATATATATATAACCTACGCATTTAAAGGTTAATAATTGTATAGTGAACATTTAAGAGCAAATATAAAATATTTAATAGTAGATTGTAGTATTTATTTGCTTTAGAGACGCTTTCAATAATTTTAGCTGAGTTTTGTACTAAATTCATTCCTATATTCCAAATAATTCATTGTCATACTAAAAGTTTTCTTATTTTTCAGGTGATATTTGATTCATACCTGATTAGTTTCCTGTGTTTAAAACGTTGGTTAACTGGTAATTAAATTGAAACACGTATATAAATACGTTTAGAAAACAAATGAACGCAAATATTTTTTAAATAAACAATATAAACGAATGTTTATCTATTTAAATCAATATGTTTCGTAGGATACTAGCCTTTACTAAGATATTTTTTCTTACGCCGCATCTTGATATTGCTAGGCGGAATAAATCCATTTGGTGTTGTTCAACGGTTGTTTTTTATATAAAAGTCCAGGATTGCACATTTTTTTTTACACAGTGATCACCACTTATCAAGGCCCGGAAGCTACTCAGGGATAAGGGTTATTGCAAGTACATTACGTTAGTGTGGAGATTTGATGAAGTGTTTACTTAAGGGGGCGGTTCATTAGGAATGTTTTTATACATGATTCAATTTAATTACCAATTAACGAACATTTTAAACACAGGAAACTAATCAAATATTCTTCTTCGCACATGCCAAGTGCAATCCTGGACTTACTATGAAAAAAACCCCAAAAAACAAAACAAAACAAAACACCGTTGATTGGAAATCGTCATATACGTTTAATTCAGAAGCAAGTTCTCGGACAGCTGTGCGTGGGTTCGTTTCGATTAAGAATCTTAATTGATCGGTGTCAACATCCGATAACCAACCACTACGCTCATCATCTTAAAGACTCTCGTTGCTGTCACGAAATTTATTACACCACCATTGTGCGGTGCGTTCAATCTTGGTTCCTGGGCTTAACGCGTCGTTTATATCGCGAGCTGTTTCAGCAGCTTCTCGGCATAGCTTGAATTGAAATAAGAAAATTGTGCGAATTTGCTTTCTTTCCATCTTGTATTCAACGTTCTGTAGAGAAGACATAATTGTTTTGAAACGATTGTAATTTAAACGATTATATAGAGCGAAAAACGCTTTTTAAAATAATATATAAAGTAAAGTTATTATAACGAAAACTTATTTGAAAATACTTAATTTGAAATCAAAATTAAAAATTCCGCAAGAACTTTCTCGTCAATTTTTGTATTAAAAGTCTTAATTGTAGCCAGTCCCATAATTTCTGTATACAATAAGACGTATTTGATATTTATTTTATCAAGGCAAATGGAATCAAAGTTTTCCAGTGTTTCATCGTGCCTTTGATGGATATTTGCTTTCATCCTAGACTATTTACAAATGATGATATCATTAGGTCTACGAAAGGCGATGGCCTCTAAGTTCAAGAGCAATTGTTTCCAAGGTCAGTTTCGAAATTAGAAGTATCAGTCCTAAGTAACTTAAATTTATCTGTGAATTTTAATAGGCATTTAAGATTCCAAGAAAAAGTCTCTCAGAGTAAACATATCCATCTTCCGTTTCTTCACTCTGAAATGACTGAGAATAGAAAAGCGTATCTAGGACATGAAATATATCTGGCAACATTACTGTAAGTAGAAATTAGAGTGTGTTATTTTTCCATCCATTTTTAGCAGGACATACTAAACGTCACCGTTGCATGATATAATTAAAAATCACACAAGTTGAACAAATATTTCTAAATTACGCACATATCAAAAGCAATAACTGATCTTTAGAAAATGCTACCTAGTCTAGTAGAGTGCGGCTAAAACTGGATGGTTATGTTTATTGCTACTAAGACAAAACTACTTTCTTTTAACAATTATTATTGCTACTGAGACGGTAATAGAAATCATCATTCTCGTGTTTGCTTAGCCTGTAAAATGCCAGCAGAAAATGTAGAAAAGAAAAAAAAACAAGAATAATTTTGTAGGTCAGTTACTGGTGAAAGTATGCCATTAATTTGTATATGTATATAATTGATAACTGTTAAAAGGGACAAATTCTAAAGCATGAGGGTTGAGTTGAATTTTTTTTTTGTTGGACAGCTTAGAACGAGAACGAACGGTGGAAGATAATATCGAATACACGAGGATTTATTGCAAGTTGAGGAAAGAAAGGAAAAAAGACTTTCGTGCTTTGTATCAACAAGAGGACGTTTTGATACTGCCATTTTTTGTTGTTGTTTTGTTGCCTTTCCATTTTATAAAGATGGCTGATGGCATTTTTTCCAAGAGTTCGACGTTAAAATTGGACGAATATTTTTCGGGGAATATGCGTTAAAATAAGTACATAGATTTTTGTATTCATTTTTTAAAAAAGTTTTGCAGACGGTTATCCTCATCTTCATAGTTGTTTCACCACGTTTCGGCCAATCCATCCTTTTGCCTTCTTCATGTGGGTAACCGTGATGGGATAGGATTGCTTAGTCTTATAATTGTATCTCCAGCAATTACTACCGTTCATAGTTGCTGTTGTCTAACCACGTCTTGGCCAATTAATTTCTGGTTTGCTTTGGGTAGGATTGAAACGTGGTGAGACAACAACAAATAGGGAAGGCAGTAATTACTTGGAATGAAGTAGGGAGAGAGCGAGTTCTGCCTGCCTCATTGTCGTTGTATTTCGCCATTTAAACCGCGCCGGTGTTCACGTATGAAAATTACCCAGCGAACCAAGTGCAAAAGAGATTTAAGCAATTGTACTTAAAAAGACGATTAGAATCTTTAAAAAAATTCTCAGTTAGAATGTATAAGATAGCGGGTGAATATCTGGCATCCGTTAGGATGCCCCATTCCCACCTGTAATTTTCGCTTTTAACTAATCAACCTTGATTTGTTTGACATTTGGCTGTAGCATATGTATAGTACAACTGCAACATATTTTATGTTTCCCGTTTATGCTAAGCCGATGATAAAAGTTCTTGGAGATGCGATTGCCAGTATGTTTGAGCCTTATAGTTCGCCAAAGGAGAAAACATCACCAAAAACGTGGACCAAATCACGCGACATTGTTCATTCGCGTCTATTTATATCCGGTGTGAGAAAATACAGTTGTGCTTAGTCATATTTTTTTGGTTCCGAATAAAATCAGGTTGTGAGCACAATAACGTTCCTATTTACGATGCCTCCCCACGGGACAGAGCTAGCCACCAGGGTCGTTTTTTTAAAGCGGAGAAAAGGAGCACAATAACGTTGACACACCTGTTCTCGTTAGATCATTGTGGTACTATTATAATAATTTCTTGACATTAAACAATGTATAAAAAGACGAAATTTCTTTCTTCACTTTCTTTAGAAAATTATGGGAAGATGTTTTTCGGACTGATATGCTATTACATAGGTCGTACACACGCACACAGCACATCTCAATTACGAATCAGTTATCTGCCCTTGTGAATTCCGATTTGGCCGACAGGTGGCGTTCTATTCCCTCTTTTGTTAGCTACCTATCTCTTTCTCTTTCTTTCGAATAGTGGATATGAAGGCATGCAAATTACGCACACGCTTCGACGGGGCGTTTTCCTTTTAAAGGTCAGGAAGAATACACGTCCATACCTTAACGAACTCTCGCATACACAATGAACATTCAACGTATATTTTAATGAACTCTTGTGATCACATCCAATATCAGACATACGTATGCACAATGAACAATACGCGCCATGAACATTTTACTTTATGTATGCTTGTTCAAATCCACACACACGCATGTACACAACCACACTCTGTATTGTTTATAACTTCTCCGTGTAAATAAATATTCTCTGTATATATGTAAATATGTAACTCTGCTGTAACGTTCTCCTTTTTGATGTATCTTATTTAAATGTGTTTCTCTTAATGCCGTCGTTCTCTTTTATTCAGAGTCGCATGAACACGTGTATCTGGCGTAAACATGATCGGTGACGAATATCTCTCTTCTGAACATTCTTAACGACCTTCCACAAATCGGCAAACAACCCACGTTACAAAATAAAACCGGTATTATTAATACACGGATCTATTTTTTTTTTTTTTGCGCAACGAGAGCGACACTGTAGGACAAATACCCCGATTGTAGGGATAAGCTGTTCAGAGAATTCTTTCCTGCCTTAACAGTGTTCAAACCCGGCTTCGAAATCTAGTAGGTGATGCCTTTTTCTCTCCTTACAAACTCTAACTCAGAAAAGAGATGTTGCGTGTCTGTGTCAGCACTATCGTTATTTTCATGACAAGTGTTCTATTTAGATTCAATTACACCACAAAATATTAAAAACACCACAAAATATTACGTGACCTAATGAGTTTTGGGATGGGTCAGCAATTTGGTTCTGCGATTTTACCAAATTACACTTTTTTTCCTAATAATCCATAGTTTTCGAAAGCGATTGGTTTAATGGATACCGTCACAGACCAAGGAATCGCTTTTGTGGTGTTCAACTGCCAGCAGATCCACTGCGATCAAATTAAGCAAAATATATTACAAGTGTAATAAGTGGTTTGTAATGTATATGATAAGTGACATCCCTAGTACACCCCATGCAAAAGATTCATAACAAACACTCATGTAGGTACAACCACTGTCAACAATTTCCTCCACTTTCTATCTATGCCTAAATATAAATGCAAATTCTATAAACAAAGTTTCTTCATTGCCCGTCTGTGGAACTTTGTACCACGGATCTTCTTTCCAGCTGACTACAACATTGTCGTCTTCAAATCCAATGTAAACAAGTTTTATGAACCGCCAGCTTGAATAATCAAATTCTACCCAATTTCTACCACTACGACGTTCTCTTTTTTTTTGTCAACCACTACGACGTTCTCTCACTCACCACCTTACACTTATCAAGGCTTGAAGGCCACTCGAGAATAAAGTTTAATGAGTGTAAGTTGGTCAGTGAGAGAATGGCGTAGTGATTCGCACTGGCAGAAATTGGGTAGAATTTGATTATTTAAGGTGGCGGATAATAACACTTGTTTACATTGGATTTGAAGACAACCATGTTGTAGTCAGCTGGAAAAAAGGTCACTGGTACAAAGTTCCACATAAGTAGTGGCTACCTTGTAAAATTACAATTATCATTAACACCGGGGTCCTGGATATGATCTTAAACTATATCCGATGGTGAGGCCCCAGCTTGTGGGCTTTGGGGAGTGTGTAGCCACCTTTTAATTGCTACTGCTCTCAGGTCCACTCTGATCCGGAGTGGTAGTACCTGTTAGGGTCCCAACTATGGGTTAAATAGAAACCGTCTTAAAAAATATACTCTAATAAAAAATTGTTCTTCAAAATCACTGGATTCGGCGTTAAATAATCTGAAAAGAGTTGATATGCCGTAAAACAAAACCAACCAACCATTAACACCGGTAGATTGTACTCATGTTAAATGCCAGAATTCGTCCTCCATTTATGAAAACTTATGTTCGATGTACGCTGATCAATAAATTGCTTACAATATGTAATTACGTCGCGACATAAAATAAGCTTAAACGTGTTGATGTGAATAAAAATAGAAAAAAAGAAAACTAAATCAGTTTTATTATTCCTTCTTTCCAATTTTCCTTGCTCGATGATTTAACAAGAGTTAATCTTATATTAACAAAACAACATAAGAAAATTGAAAAGAAATTCTTTAGTTTTGCAAATTCATTTTTGAGTGGCAGAAAAAAAAATAAATAAATAAAACTAATAAAAAAAAATAGAATAAAAATAAAGGTGTGATCCGTTTCTTTTTCTTCCAAGGTGGCGGAATTGCGAGAAAAGAAAATGTATTTCCGTGTTATTTTTATCTTTCTTTCCATTTAGTTTGGACAATTGCCACCCTTTAATAGTTACGTTTGTTTTTACAAAGTGAGTAAGCATGTGTGTAGATAAACTGAGAAATGATATAGTTATCTACTGACACGTGTTTTGCCATTACTACACCTAATCAGCGTGGCTGACTACGTGGTTCGACGCCAGGGATATAGTCAGGTGATTTGCAACTAAACTACAAAGGTCTAAGGTCTTGTTTGAGATACATGATGATTATATCGATTAGAATTGCGTTTAATCAATTTATAGTTTTGCGATAATATCGAAATTAAAGGAATCTAGTTTAGTTTGCTTGAAATGACTATTGATCAAATACAATGAAAAAAACTTAAATACTTAAATTTTAAAATGGGAGATTGTGTCCACTATATGTTCCTAAAATATTGTAAAATGCTCCAACAAAACTGAAATTTAGGGAATACGTATTGATTGATGTCTAATACCTATTGATAAAAATTTCTCAAAAAATGGGATGTATGTAGATTTTCACAAAGGGTTTTTATTCCCTTTTTATTTACTTTGCATATAACAAAAGTAAACAAAACATATCCCATATTGTAACGACTTATGCCTAACATCCGTGTTCCCAAATTCGGAATGATCGGTTAAACATCTTAGAAGTAAACCTTATACATATATAAACATATATGCTTATCAAATTTTACATTATATATATATAGATGTCAAAACATCGTTAAATTCACTACTCGTTCAGCGGCCGCCAATAGCGTAATGGTTAGGAGCCTTGACTGCCATACAGACAGTCGGGTTTCAATCCTGGCTTGAGGTGGTTGCCTGTCTAGCCGCACTGATGAGCTGTGAAACAGCGAAACAGTGCTGTATGTGGATGACTATATATATATATATATATATATATATATATATATATATATATATATACTCGGTTTCTTACTGTTGAGCACTTCAAAGTTGAAATAGTCGGTCACCTAAGCTCGCAGCGCGGATTATGATGTTATAATCATTAGATCACTATGGCCGGATGTTGCGACATTTAAAGCAATAAATGTTAAATTTTTTCAACGATATTGGCCTTGAGATTAATTCCTTGCTAATGGAGTCGGAGATGGCTCTGTGGCCGGGTTCGAATCTCCCAGCCGGTAGTAATCGTGTCACTCTGCGCTGATGTTCCCGAAATGATCAAACACTATATAACACTAGCGTCTGTAGGTTGTAATTATATATATATATATATATATATATATATATATATATATATGTATATATATATATATATATATATATATATATATGGTAAAGCTGGTAATTAGTAAAAACTGAAGAGAGTGCTCAATACTACTACAGAGCAAATATGTGTTTTATTTTTTATTACCGTTTTATCTGTTTGGTTACATATGTTTCAGATGTTGGACCATGTATATATATATATATATATATATATATACACACTGGCATATACATGTAAATATATACGCACACGAACTCATAATACACACACAAACGTACACACACACACATATATATGAGAGAGAGAGAGAGAGAGAGAGAGAGAGAGAGAGAGAGAGAGAGAGAGAGAGAGAGAGAGAGAGAGAGAGAGAGAATGGGACATTATTGGGGATGTTTGTGTAGGATAAAAAGCTATGTTTTGGCTTGGGGTTTTGCATTTATGTCTTTTCTAGTGTAATGTTTTCTTTTCTTTTTCAGCATAAGTTCCACCTGTCACCTGTGAAGTTTCTCACAACACGGGAGGCTCCCAGCATAAGAATGCCACGTTACATGCCAAGAAAATATTTACACACAATACAGGTTTCATTAATTACTCCCCAGTACCCATTTCCTCACCTGCCAATTCTGGTATAAGGCCATCAACTGTTTTGCATCCATGTTTAGAATGATTCGTTTCATGATAACCCTGGTGCTGAACGTGAAGACACTTTAAAAGAATGATATTCAATAAAATTCTGTCTTAAATTTAGAAAAAATGCCACAAAAACGTATGGAATGATTCAATCTGCTTGTAGACAATCTTGCATGGATCAAGCATCAGTTTTTGAGTGACATAAGAGATTCAATGAAGACATGGAGTCTGTGAGGTATGATGAAATCTGTGGGAGGAGTAAGGACGTCAGTACACCAGAGTAGATTGGCCAAACAAAGAATTTCATGGATTAGGATCGTTGTGCGTCTCTAGAAAATGTCAATGTGCAAACTGTACACAAAATTATTTGCAAAGAACTGAAGACGTGGAAGATTTGCGCAAAGTTTCTCATAAGGGTGCTCAGAGAAGATCACTCTATTCGACCAAGATGGGCATCAAGACTGTTCCTCATCCCCGTATGGTCCAGACCTTGCTCCTTGTGACTTTGGTTATTTCATAAGCTCAAGGAAAATCTTAGAGGCTGAGATCATGAGACAACTGAGGACATTAAAGAGGCTGTAATGAGGGAAATTGACACATTCACAACAAATCTGTATAGTACAGTGCTAACATATTCTAAGCAGACGCTAAAAGTTCTTGGAGATACGGTTGCCAGTATGTTTGGCCAATATATTTCGACAAAGGAGAAACCATCACAAAAAGAAGGATATATATATATATATATATATATATATATATATATATATATATATATATATAACTACTTCATTTTTTCACATAAATTTAATATACGAAAGTATAGATTTATGCGTAAACTTTAAGTATTTACTTCAAAAGTGCTCAATACGTAGGTAGAGCTAGTTAGTAATTTATAAAATATATATGGCGCCATATATATTTTATAAATTACTATATATATATTTGTAGTCATCGACATACTGTCCTGTTTCGTTGTATCACAACTCATCAGTGCCGCTACACTAGCACCTCTCCAAAGCCGAGGATTGAACCTAGAACCATCGCGTTAACAGTCAGCAGTTCTACCGATCGACTCACAGGAGCGGCGCCCGTAAATAATCTCGCCAAATGTCTATTTAAACAAACATCCGTCCATCACTTGTACAGTGCTCTAACCGCTTTGTTTATAAACAAAGAGCGAGCGTCGCATACTCAGCTTTGACCGGAGCACTTTTATCTTTAAATCCCTCTATATAGTTAGATAACTAAATTAAACTCATTAAATTCAGTTTCAAGCAATAAACGAATCTGGCACCAAACCGTGTTATTCATACCGAAGTAACCTTCGTTTTGTATTGACAATTCTTTCTTCTTAAAATTATGAATCACGAAGACATTTTGTGCTAATGAGATGCGGAAAAGCAATCCGTTACCTCTCTTTTCTTATGTGTGATATACTGAACCTGGACCAGCCTCGAATGATGAAAGTGGTGATGAACACTTACCTAATTCTCCATGGAAAAAGTTAGCTTTTACCTGTCGTCGTATATGGCTTCGAGTTGAAGGAGAAAAGAAACAGAGAAAGGTGGCTCTGTAGATGGAAACAACGTGCTTGCAACTGTAACTTCTTTATGTAGTATTTATTTCTCCAATATGTAATGACAACCGTCTGTCTCTTGAGACAATGGCATTCTGCACCTAGTTTGGTTTACTACAGCGTCTTCTGTGGTTAACCAGGTGCATGCCTGGGCAGGTAATAAAAGAACCTTGGTTTGCCCATTTATCAGGGTCCCCCTCTCGGCGTTGCAGACAGACTCAAACGGAAGAGCAAGCCAATGCAGTCGGTGACAGCGCGGCAGCAGGAGCTGCCGGAAAGATGTTGCAGAGCTTCACCATCCGTCTATCGGAACTCTTGACCGGCGGGGTTCACTCCCTTAGCCTTGACTTTCCCAAGGCACCCACAAGACATTAACAACTCCAATAAAATCGTTTATAGTACTAATCTTAATCGTTCAATGATTTTATTAAGTTCGTATCTTATGGATGAAAAAATGCCAGCCACACGTGGTCAACACGCATGAACAATCTTGTCTTGTGTGAATTTGTTCTTTCACACGTTTTGCACGCCAGGCAGAGACAAGACCTTTTATGATGACGTTAAAGTAAGTCAAGATTTTTTTACATCACTTGATCCAGGTTCTTGCTTATAGCGCCCGCTTCGCATATGAATCATATGCATCCAGCCTACTTTGTAATCTCTAAAACTATGGATTCTGTAAAAGTCGTACATTTGAATGTTTGGTAGTCGAGTCATCGTTCGAAAGAGTATCCTATATTTGTGGGATTCGTTTTTCTTACAATGTCATCCTAGAAAATATCATGTCTGAGGTCTTTTGTTATTTACGTTGGCATCCAAAAGAGTATACTATATCTGTAGGATTCGTTGTTTCTTACGGTCTCATTTCAGAACGTCTTTATGTCTGTCAGATCCGTTGTTTCCTATGGTAGTGTCCAACGAAGCACCATGTATCTATCAAGTCCGTCGTTTCTTACGGTATCGTTCGATGTTTGTGTCACAAAGAGATTCACATTTCATTCATATCCATAATAAATGAGATAGTAGCGATGAAGAACCCCCTTAACTTACCCATCGAAAACTTTAAAATTGTTACATGAAAAGGGCTGTCCCCTTTCCATGTAAATAAGAAGAATATTAGATAAGTGAAAATGAGATTAGGATAAGCCTAGGATCGAACCCTGTAGGGAAGGTTAAGAAATGGAATGTTAGAAATTTAGTCTAGTGTAAAAGTCTATTAGAATAGTTAAATATTGTTTATATCGGGAAAAAGAGCTGATTGTCCATTCTTTTAGAAATTGGAATATTAAAAATGTCAGCTAAAAGAATGCAAATTAAATTATATTATTTAAAATGGATTAGATTAGAATTGAGGATTCTTTTGGACAAACATACGAAAAGCCACGTGAAATTAGTCACGTTTGAAAACACACTTCTGACGTTATAGACAAAGGGGGATCCTCAATATAGGATCTAAGAGTTAGTTAGTTAGTCAGAGAGTTGAGTTAAGAATCAGTCAGTTGAGCAGTCAGTTGGCAGTCAGTGCTTAGTTGATGAGTTAGAGTCAGAGCCCCTTAGAGGTGAAAGGAGAGAAGAGGACCAATGTAGCCATACCAGTTGAATTCCTGACGTCATCGACCGGCCGATCAGATGAATAAAGAAGTCATCATGTTGTAACTGTTGTCTTGTGTCACATCCTTCATCACGAGAAAAGTAATTGTTTATCATCTTATAATGAACATTGTGTAACCCTTCGAAGATTATGTAACTCCCCTCATCTCTGTAAAGAACTGCATACTACAGCAGTCCGTATTTAATATGAAACCTTCAAGAATTGTTACAGTCGTCGTCACGATGTAAAAATATATAAATGTCATTATCGTTCTATCTGTCTTATAAGAACTGTTAATAAGAAGTCTCCAAAAGAAATATAAGAACTGTAAAAATCTTCCTCATTATCACTATCGTTATGTCTGTATTACATGAGTCCCAGTTAATGTACTACACAACTAAAGTAACAATCAAATAGTCGTGTATTTAGTAGCAGAGCTATCAGCGTTCTATCGAAAGAGTATATGGTGTCTGTGAGATCCTTTGGTTATCACTGTGCTGTTCGAAACAGTACCAATAAGGTGCTTTGCTTCTTAAGGTGTTTTCTGAAAGAGAACTCTATGTCTGATAGATCTTTTGTTACTTATTGTATCGTCGGAAACAATACCGTATGTCTTTGAGATTCATTGTTTCCGGAATCTGAATCAGAATCGGAATCAGAATCGGAAAAATCGAGCTTTTTGGGGTTTCGGAATCGGTATTGGAATCGAAAATTTTTTAGCTTATTTTCCGATGCCCAAACCGATTCCTTTAAGTATCTTTTTTATTTGATTTTGATTTAAGAAACGTCTTCCACTGTTCGTAGTAATTATAAAATAATAAATATTTATTGATTTAAACTTCCAGTAAGACTTCATCCCTTCACAAATGTGTTTTTAGATTTGAGAAAATATATGCACATTTAAGATGTGTTTTTACAGTAATCGGGACAAAATAACCATTTTATAGTTAAATACTTAGAGATTTATAAAGAATCAGAATCGGAATCGGGAATTTAGTACGGAATTGGTAATTGTATCGGAATCAGGAAAAATATTGGAATCATCTCAACACTACTTTTTATGTCTGTGAGGTCATTTGTTTCTTACGAGGTTGTCCGAGAGAGTAACATAAGGTTGTTTCACGAAAAAGATCCCCGCTTTGATTCGCACATGTGATTAATAATATAGTAACCATTTAGAACATAATTAACCTCTGGCCATCTTCTTAGAAAAGCCGTTTAAATAAATAAATAAATAAATCGATCTTACATCGCTAGTTGTCTCACAGAAACTATGGAGATACAGCCCGCGGACCAAATATGTCGAATGTAACAAATCCTTCAGTTGATATTTAGGTAACGTAACACACTATGATACACGCTATTAGGCGAGGAAAAATATAGTCTATATTATTAACCCCGACACCTAGCAGTTGTTTTCCAAAATTCATAATGATCACGACTGCGCATGCAATTATAGAAACATATACACATGGAGGATATAACGTTAGCCTTATAAGCGAAGAGTTGCTTTGTGGACTGAGTCGAATCTCCCAACAGCAGTAATCATCACTTCCTACACTGGTGATTGCATAAATATGAAGCACTATGGTCTCTAGATGTAAAATTGTAAATATTTATTTAAAAATATTATCATTATAAAAACCTCTTTAAGAAAATTAATGTTGGGCCCTATTTAAAAAAATCAAGCAAACGCGGTCAAAAACGTACCATTCTGACTTTATGTTGTTGAAAACTCTGTCTGACTGTCAAGTATAAAAGCTCACCGAAAATGGTATTCATACATACTTAATTTCCTTTCGAATTAAGTAGTAGTATCTGTGTCCTGGAGCATATAATGCTAGCTTGCTTAGCCAAGCGTGGCTTTGTAGACTGGCTTCAAATTTCCCGACCAGCAATAATCATTTCCTACAGTGATGATTGCATAAGCATGACACACTAATGTCTCTAAAGTATAACATTTGTAATATTTAAAAGTTTATATGATATATATATATATATATATATATATATATATACTAGCAGGGAGACCCAATGTTACCCGGGATTGAATGACGATCAACGATTATTTCACACTCCTATATTTTATTGTCATCGAAATCCGTGAAATCGCCCGGGAGGAAGCTTCACATGTCCCCATAAAGTAACTTAGTCCAAAATATATGTATTCTACACTGCACTCTAGAGAACCAATTATTTCTTTAATGAAATTATTTTATATAAACTTATTTCCAGTTAACGAAAAAAAAAACATTAGGAAATTTACGTGCGAGGATTGAACCTACAGACCACGTCATGCAAAAAACAAAACAACAACCCCCCAAACACGTAAACTTTCAAGTTTTATAAAATTCTTTGCAGTTAATAAAAAAAAAAGAAAAAGAAATTCACGTGCCGAGTTTGAACCTACAGATCAGATCATGCAAAAAAAAAAAAAAAAAACACGCTATCAACTTACTCACAGTAGAATTTTCACGGCCCGTTGTTCTGTCATTGTTGCTAAGCGACGAAGCGACGACATGGAAAATGGCTTTACCAATGATAGATAAATTAAAATAACGGTTTTGATTATCGGTTATCGGTAATAATCTGGGTATTCTGAGACAAAACTTAACTAAGATCACTCCCAGACTTATGTACTAAAGTTCTGTAAATTTTAAAGGAAATCTGTTCAGCCGTTCCGAGGTTTATAAGGAACGGACTCACGCACACACAGAGAAAAGTTGCCTTCATATAATTATAGAGATAACATTTTTTCAATAAATATTATAAGTTTTTATAATTTTGGATTAAAAAAAATGTATAATTTTTAAATTTAAAACAATATATATATATATATATATATATATATATATATATATATATAGAGAGAGAGAGAGAGAGAGAGAGAGAGAAAGAGAGGGAGATAGAATCCAGATCGTTATGTATATGATCGTGAGATTATGTGAGAGCAGAATGGAGAAAATCGTAAAAGCAGGATTTAAATTTCGGAGAATCCTCGTGCACGCCAGAAGGAGAATATTCATTCAGATGCATTACGTTTGTTTAATATCTTTTGCGATCTCAAAGGGAGGGGCTTAGTGATGCCAGATAATTGAACAAGAGGAGAAACGAAAGAATATAATAAAAAGAGTTAGGAATGAAAGGTGCGTAAGCCAACGAACGGGAAAGCATGCAAGAATTTGCCGGTATAAATAGAAGTTAAGCTGAAAAACAATGCAAACAATAGCGATGGAATTGAAAAGTAGAAAGAGAGCAAAATAGAAGAAAAATCTCCCGGAAGAGAATAGAGGAAGTCTTAAACGATGGCAAATAGATCAAAGACGAAGAAAGAATTTTAGGCTGATTAATTAGGAATCCAGAATAGTGGCTGCCATTTTATATCGCATTTTTCGACTCACCTCTCTTTTTTCTTACATTCTAACTATTTATCTATCTATCGATCTATCTATGTACGCGTGCATTTTAACTTTATATATCTACTAGATGATTTACCCGGCGTTTCCCGGTATTAAGCGTAAGCTTAGATTTCTTTAAAAAATGACGTAAAGTAACCGGAAAGAAACTGAGACGTGCGCGTGCGAGTATTATCTTTTTATTTCTAAACAATTCACTTTTTATGGATGAAAAAAAAATACTCGAGCTGAGATCGAAATCAAAACTTAAGGACAGTGTGCCAGGTACGATTACCATTCGACCAGCATGACACGCTCTTTAGAAAAACGTTTTAAAACCGACTTATTCTTAACATAAAGAATCTGTAATATGAACCATTCACGCATGCGCAATCGTGAAACAGTCAACAAATGTAGAAAACTCAGACTACTCCAAATAAAAAATTAGTATCCTTCCCAAATAAAATGCACAGAATAACTAAAAAAAAAAATCTTTCTTCTTTTTATGTGAAACTTTAAATTCTGAAAGAATTCATAATTTCCTATCCCGACAAATATTTTTATAGCGTTCACACGTAATCGCCTGAAAAAAACTAGAATCTCATTTTTGTTCAGGGGAATTTCGCTTACTACTACTCCTACCAATACTACTACTGTTACTAAAACAACAATATGTATTTTTATATAATAAACGAATTTTATCAACTTGCTATATATTCAGAACTTGTTTTTACGACCAGTAAACATTACTAAACAAAAAGGAAATTCCAAATCAAAATAAATCTAACGCCAAAACGTGTCTTCTCCAGAAGTGTATAAATTTCCCAACACCACTAATTCATTAAAGTTTTTTCACACATTGTATCCATTTCTTAGGTTTTTCAATTTTGATGAACCGAGTAATAATTTCAATTTTTTTTTTTAATCGATACAATTAAAATAAATTTACACCGTCATTTTACATTATCAGGATGTATAGATTTGAATTTTATTGCTGGTTTAAAAACAATAAAAATTCATCATTTTATCTTTAATATCAGCAATCTAAAATTAAGTTCTGATCTTTAAAATTCACGATTATGATAAAAATTCCAGATTATGATTAATCAAACCAACACTAATATATGCAAACACAGAGACCCGGTGTTGCACGGAATTAAATGAAAATCAACGAATTTTCCACACTTCTAATACTTTTTGTCATTGAAAAAGATGAAATCGACTATTTTTCAATCAAATGCTCTAGTTGAGAACTCACCGCGGTGCACCGGGAGGAAGTTTTACACCCGTCCATGCAGTGACTTAGTCAAAAATATATTGTAGTCTATGTTGCATTGTAGATAACGCACTGTGGATTTTATAAGGTTATTTTATATAATATCTTGAATTAAAGTTTAAAATACAAAAGTCAAGTACCATGTTTCAATTGTGCTCTAAAGAGCTACATCAATTTTAGACGCACCCCTGTTTTATCAAAGACAATACGGTTAATTTTATACGACGGGACCTCCTGCTTTAGCAGTGATAAAATTTATCAAATTTATTTGTGATGTTAAGCGGTATAAGTGTATTAAATTCGGTCAAAATTGGGCTGTTCCCTATTTAATAAGATTTTATTGAGTATCGTTTTTAAATACTTATCAGAGGAATTCCGATGCAAAGCCTTTTAAGAACACTCTCAGACACATAAAGTACATTTCTGTAAAATTTTAAAAATCGGTCCAGCCGATTCGGAGTCCATAAAGAACGAACTCACAGACATACAGACGCACACAAATACCCTTTATATATATATATATATATATATATATATATATATATATATATATATATATATATATATATATATATATATATACGTACGAGTAATATTTAATGGATAACGCCGATCCAACATACGTAAACCCAAAGTCCAGTCAACCATAAAACAGATTCACAATTTGATGAAACATAGGCTTAGCAATAACTCTAACAACGAAAATGTATTTAAGCAATTAAGCAAGATTTACAACACAACTTTAAAAATTAGTAGGTACCATAATATTGAAATTAAATATAAGCCACAGGACATCAATAATTATAATAAGGTTAAAAATATAAGAAAAAGAAATATAATCTGATATAGACCACCATATAATCCGATGCTAAAATCTGAACTTACCAAGCGATTCATAAATCTCATTGAAAAAAACTGCACAAAATATTGAACAAAATGACCTACAAAAACTTAGAAAGATAAAGCATAATAAAATACTAAATGATAGAAGTAGAAAAATAAGAACAAAATACGTAAAATGTTACATTACAGCATTAATAAAAATAGCACCAAGAACAAAAATATAAATACTAGAAATAGTAATCATCCAAACTGTATTATCAAGTTAACAATAAAGAGTAATGCAGTAACTGTAGAACGCGTGCATTTTGTGTACTACAACATAACTGCCCCATCGAAAGCATTACTTTTCAAGTCTTAATATGTGCAAAAGAAAGAACGGATAACAAAGAGTACTACAGTGGCATAACTTCCCTATATTTAACCCCCCCAGATATTACAATTATAAAAGCACATTCAATAACAAAACATGCCGAATAAAAACAGCACTTGAGACCAATTACTAGGAGCTCAAAGAAAGCAGATGCTTACCAATGGTCGTGTGTATAACAGTACGACAAACCATTGCATGTAAATATTTAGACGACCCATGCAGATTTTTCCTGAATGATATATTTGAAATTCTTAAATTTAAAGAACCATGAAACCTATTAAACAACAAAAGGGAAATAGCAAACAACGGCATACACAAAAACATTATTTTGGGATAACAATACATTAAAAATAAACTAAAATAATTAAAGAAATAACTGTACTAAACCACCACCGGAGACAGAAAAAAACTATTGCAATAGGCTCGTATTAAAATAAGGCCACAACCTTGACACAAAAGAGTGTCAAGCCTATAATGAAACAAAATATACGAGGAATTAAAAGTAAGTCGAACATTGGTTGAGAGAAGTCCTGCAATTGGCTAATGAAAAGATTGGCCTTTAAAGGGAATAACTATGAATCTGATTGGATAGCTAATTAGACTAAACACGATGTGAATATATGAAAACACGCAGCAACACGAATTCCATATCTCATGCATTTTAGCCTGACAGTGCCATAAGGCAATGAAACACAAGGGCCTCTGTGTAGCTTAATTGCAATAAATATATTTTCACAACTATACACGCACACATACATGATTCCATGTACCCAGATAAACTGTTATGTGTGTGTGTGTATGTGTGTGTGTGTAAGAAAAAAGATGAAATGGCAATTAAACACAGGATGAAATTAAAGCAAATAAATTGTTTCTGTCTTTCAGCTATTTTGTAGCCACAACTTTTAAGGTTATTATACATCGTGCAGTTCATCCTCATGCGTATATCCAATTCCAGTGAGGTTTTCTTCATAAAATATAATCCAGTTAATCTATATTACATAATAGTGCTTAATAATAAAATAAAACTGGCTAGACAAAATCATCTATCGATATGTTAAATACGACTCCATTTAGCTTTAATATCTAAAGTCTTGATGACACATTTTTTTACTATATTTTGGATAAATTTTAGCTGGTTTGAATCTTCCTTACAACACTTTTACTACGGAAGAGACGTTACTAATCTCTATCTCTGCTTCATCGTAATTGGTATGTAATACATTTACAATTTGATCCTCTTCAAATCCGGTATTGACAAATCCTTGTTGAGAACTGTTCCATAAGCAATCGATGTCTTCGCTTTGCTACACCCTCTTTCTCACCGAATACATGTCGCTATTCTTTCTCTTTTCTATTCTTATTTTTATAAACGTTGCTCGACTGAGCTCCAATCCTGGGTTTCTCACTGTAAGACATTTACTCCAAGAACTCGTTTATCTATCATATAGAAAACGGGTTTTTATTTCTCCCTTCATATGTCTCGTCCAGGACGATATTTCCATGGGCAGAAATTCTCTGCAAAGGATTTTTATCAGCGGAACACATTTATTTGAACTGCTTCTCTACTGATTACAGTTTATCCGTATTCAAATCCAGTGTCAACAAATTATTGTCAAAAACGCCCCTTAATTAATAATCAGTTCATATCATTTATCAATGTTAATAATCCCATAGTGTTCCACATCTTTCAGTTGCCAATCATTCACGGTTCATTAACCTTTATCCTGGAGTGAATCTTGTTCTTGATAGGTGGTGATCATAGTAAAATATAGAAGACGCATCGTTACAATATAAAATAGAAAAAGAAAAGACAGGTCGCGTTGAGTAACAGCATTCTTTTGAACTAATACTCAAACAACCGAAGATGTCCATTGTTTTTAATGGTTTTCTTTTTTCTAATATTTTTTTTTTGTGTGTGATGCTTTCCATGCTTAATTGATAGCAGACTTAAATTCTTTTCATCCTTTTTCAAAGTAGTCTATAAAAATGTATTGAACTATATTAGGAGATCTAATCCTTTCGTCAAGCGTGTGATAGTGCCACTGGTTCCTTTCACGAGGGACGCACCATTTAAATTCAATTTCACTAGTCAGAGTCAATTACCCTTTAAGCGCAAATTTTTTTTTCTCGATTTTACTATCTCTATTTGTCTTTTGTTCTTTGTTATTTAATGCATGACAAAAATGTTTTCCTTTTTCTTGGCATCTTTATTACACCGCGTATTTTTTTTAGTTAAGGGATGATATTGATATGACGCCCCCCCCATTTTATTTTGCTCTTATTTGTGTTCCTTTGGACTACGCTCTTTCTCTCTCCCTCCCCCCTCTCTCTCTCTCTCTCTCTCTCTCTCTCTCTCTCTCTCTCTATATATATATATATATATATATATATATATATATATAGTCTAAGAATGCAGCTAAAATTTCTGGAAGAGAATTCAAACATATAACGATGGAAAAAATGACATTAACTTTACTTAAATTGTCAAATAGAAAACGCTTATCATGTAGCTTTTAAATCAGTTTTCGGCAGAAATTTGGCTGTCAATGGGTCAAAGTTAATCGATTTGACATTTGAAAACGCTAAACTCCTCCGCCAATTTTGGGTCTAACTACTTTTCAAACATTTTAATGTGATTTGAGCGCAAAACAATAAATATAAAGGGGTCAAAATTGGAGTCAAAGTTAAAAAAAAAGACCTGTGCGGTCTCTACCAAATTACTCAGCCAATTTTTTGCCTAAACATATGTAATTTTACATAAAGTGTATTCAGACATAGGGCAAGTTTTTTGATCGGTTTTTGGTCGAAAAAGATTTGACCTTTGCAATCATTAGTAAACTTTTGTGGTGTCTAGCAAACTATTCAGCCAATTTTGGGTCTAAATATTTGAAATTTTACATAAAGGGTATTCAGATATGCAGCAAGCTTTTTTAATCAGTTTTGCGCAAAATTTTGGCACCCAAGAGTTCAAAGTTGAAAGACTTGACCATTACAGATTATACCAAACTCCTTCACCAATTTCAAAATTTTAGATGTAGGTTACTTGGTCATGAGTCAAATATTTTAATATATATATATATATATATATATATATATATATACATATTTACATGAAGTTATGAACAGTACATTGGGCCCGAGCAAAGCCGGGCTGCACTGCTAGTATATATATATATATATATATAATTTAAAGGAGATTAGAATAATAGTCTACAGAGCTAAGTGTATTTTAATGTAATAGTGAAATTACTAGTTTAATTAAAATACAGGAAATGCTCGTTGTAATTTAGATATATAATAAGCTCGATAGTTAAATGTCCTAGAGCTAATTCAATATTAAGTAATGTGATTTATAATTTAAAAATTTAAAAATTTTTTAAAAATTTAAAAATCAAAATTTAATTAAATTAAAAATCAGTTTCATAAGAAGGAACAACAACAAAGTCAATTATCTGTACGATCGTTTCGGAAATCCGTGCTTTTTATTTGTGTGGTAAAACTCCAAATATACAAGAACCTATCAACAGCCATAACTCAACTACCAGATTAAATAATAACACCAACTTAAATCAATCTACCGATCAATTATTAACCAACCCACCACATTATAATCCAACAATAGACCTAACGGAAAATAATCATAATAATCAAGAGGTAATATATATTGGTTCCACATCTGGCCCAATAAAACATAGAATTTCAACGCACAAACATTCTTTTAAAAATAACTCTCTATCAAACCAAACTACTCTATCCAACTATATTTGGCAACTAAAAAATAGCAATATTTCTTTCAACTTAAAATGGCAAATAATTGAGACTTGCAAATCATATAAACCAGGAGATAAATTTTGTACATTATGTACAAAAGAAACCCTAAAAATTTTAAAATATGAAGATATAAAAAGCACAACCAAACTAGTAAATTCAAGACACGAGCTTCTATCATGTAATCATAAACGTTGGTTTAAATTTAATAAATATAAACCACCTTAAATCATTAAAAATTACTCATTAGTAAAAATAGATTTTTTTTTTTTTTTTTTTTAATAAATTAAGTTAAACCAATTACCGCCCTTAGACTCGTAAATCAAATAATAAATAAAGCCATGACAATTATCTCCCCTTAAAAACTTGCAAAAAAAAAAAAAAAAAAAAAATACTCTCTCTCTATAGATATTAACTGTAGCGTTTTTAAATCAAAATACGCTAACGGAAACAATTTACTGCACGAGCGTCGCCCTTTTAAAATTCATCATTCAATAAAATAAAAAGCTATAGCAAACATCTAAATGACTACTTTAAATACAGTTCCTGATTTCAAAAAAAAAAAAAAAAAAAAAAAGGTAATTATATATCTATATATTTTTAAATCAAATTTATTATGTAAATTCAAAAAAATATATATTTTTTCTACTCATTTCTATCTCTAACCTATACCAATTTTCTTATTAATTTTCTTATAAATTTTAAATCCAAACCTTTTACTTCAATTTTTCAGATTCATCTGCCTTACTTTTAATGCTAGGTTTATTTTTGGTGTCTTTTCAATTCAATAGAAATCCTCCTAAATTTGCTGATGAGGAGACCGTGCTTACCAAAAAAACTATGTATAATTGTTCTACGTTGACTTCATGTATACCACACAAATAAAAAGCACGGATTTCCGAAACGATCGTACAGATAATTGACTTTGTTGTTGTTCCTTCTTATGAAACTGATTTTTAATTTAATTAAATTTTGATTTTTAAATTTTTAAAAATTTTTTAAAATTTTTAAATTATAAATCACATTACTTAATATATATATATATATATATATATATATATATATATATATATATATATATAAGTAAATAATAATAATAATAATAATAATAATAATAATAATAATAATAATAATAATCTTTGATCCATAGCTGGAGTGATTATCACAATAGAACCCCGGGATACGGCATACAAAATTGGTAACAATATGCAGTACAGTAAACAATGCACATGTATATAATAAAATAACATTATACAAAGAACCGTAAGGCGAGGCAAATACCGTAACCAGGAGTCGGAAAAGCTCATATTCCACATCGTAACCTGGAAAAAATGTATCCTAGGGTTACTATATCCCGGAGTTCCACTGTATACTGTTAGCCATAATCGCCATTTTTATAATTATTACTAGTAGTTTTTCCTATTTTTCCTTTCCTTCGGAGATGAGCAATCATTAATCCATTTTCGTATGAAATAGATGGTCTCTATGCACTTCGAGATGCACGTACATAGCGTATGTAACAATGTTTTAAGAACTAGGATGGACCGTTTTTCCTTTTATAAATGCCGTTATGAACGAGATATTAAAAGTTACGAAGTCCAAACTTTCTTTTTTTAAAATAAATAATTTGTATGTTTTCAAGTAAGGGCCACATCATGCCACCTCACATCTTCGAAATTGACTTGAAAATCAACACCCAAATGCACCGAGTGTAGTGATCCCCTGGTGCGATTAGGTGCCCGTTGGCAAACCCTAGGTGTGGCAGCAGGACCCTGTGCTGGCCCACAAGTCCAAAGAGACCAAAACTTCATAAGTTTTGGTTTCGATTATAACTGATATCACTTATGTGGCACTATATATTCGTGTTAGCATCCTCCTCCTACATGGCTGTGATTTAGCTGTAAGCAGAGGAATACACAAAATACAACCCCATAATTCCCTTTCTTCTATCGACCTCTTTCTGTCCGGACCGTCATGAGGTGAGCACGCATATTTCTGTCTTCCCTCAACACTAGTTAAGGTAGGTTAGTTAATTATGAAGAGCCTATTGTCTAGTTTTAATTGTAAAAATTAATTATAATTTGTATATTGAATTGTAACATATTTTTTTTTGTAAAATAATTAGTTAAGATTATATAATATATATTACAATTGTGTCGCGTGTCGTTTTTTTTATTTTTTTTATTTCTGCCATAAATGTCTTCATTAAAGAATAAAGCGGTCCTGAGGAAAAGGAAGATTTCAACTAGAATGCCACCAAAGGTCAAGGCGTTAATCTGGGAGAAGAAGGAGCAACACAACCACATCCAACATCAAAGGTATGCTTTGCTTCTTGTTACTTCGAGTAATGTAACGGGTGAGTCGGTCACCTTAGTGGGGGATTCCCTTTACTCTTCCCTGCAACCTCTTTCCCACAGAAGAGACGTTGCGAGCCTGTATCTGCTTTATCGTCATTTTCATGGCAAGTGCTCATCTGAGCTTCAGTTTCTGGTCCCCTCTCGCCAAACTTTCACGAGAAACACTCGTCTAGCCAAAACCACTATCAATAATTTCTCACACCCTTTATCTGTGCCTGAACCTTAACGTATATTCCATGAACAAAGCTTCTTTCTTAGAACTGCACGCGTATGGAATCTCTTCCGATTGCCTGCTTTCCTGCTGACTACAATCTGATTGTTTTCAAGTTTAACGTAAACAAGTTC